>NC_079392.1:10146101-10847121 GCF_029220125.1 Pseudoliparis swirei
TTTTGCTCTCACATCCATCCCCTCTTTTTCTTCTTCCCCTCCACTAGCCATGATCTCCTCCAGCTTTCCGTTCCTCTAATCCGCTATCTCCCACTCTTCTATCCCCTCTCCTTTCACTGACATGATAATTAGGTCTCCAGACAAGCTCATTGGCTGTGTGTGACGGCTCTTGTGTTGTTTAACGCACCGTGACAGCGAGTGTGTGTGTGTGTGTGTGTGTTCTTCCATTACAGGTGGATGTACAGTTATTGTGTGCGGGTGATCTCAGGTCTCATCAGCATGTGAAAGAGAGCTCTTCTCTGGAGGGGGAAGTGGAGATAACCAACCCCAGCCTGGCGCTGACGGATCAGGGCGGGGAGGGCGGCCAGCGATGGCTGCTGTAATGACTGGAACGAGGGCGTGAAAGAGCTCGGATGTGTGTAGTTCAGTCTGTTTGAGACATCAGAAATCAACATATGACTGAGTGATGGGGTGTGTAGCTGTTAGTGCACACTAATGAATGTGCCGTCGAGACTTCAGCTTTGACATTATTTCTGTTTATTTCCACCACGGCTTTAAAAGCTGAGGTTGCATATTTCTTTCGTTTTATTCCGTGACCAAAAAAAAACATTCCTTCCTTGTCTTGTCCATCTTGTTTTTTCTGAAGTGGCGAGTTGTGCTCGGCACTACTTCTGGGCTGAGACCTTCTTCGCCTTTGGGTGATCCTGGCTTCACCTTCCTCTGTGACTGCATCTTCCTTTTCCCGAAACTAAAACAAAACTCCTCTCCTCCTCATTCTTTGAAGGAAGCTTCCGCTTCCTATGTCATCATTGTGTCTTCTCGCCATCAGTTCGGTTAGTAGTAGCATTGCCGGTCGAGTCTTTGAACCGTGTCACAATCAAGAGTGGTTTTTCCATGGCATTTCCATCAGGTTTGACTGATTTGAACAAAAAATATATGTATTATTAAGCGCGAGCCTTCCGGGAAAAGGCCCTACATTTAACAGCTGTTAATACCGTCATCTCGTCACCATATTGATCACGAGGTAAGGAGAGGTCAAGGGTAAGGAGAGGTCAAACAACAACAGATGGATCACACAGATGGCCAGCTGCATGCAGCTTGGCTGCATGGCGCCCAGGCCAGCAGGGCCAGCAGGACTGCGCCTGTGTGTGTTGGTGTACCTGTGACCGAGGAGTCGCTGCCGTTCTTGTTCTCCTTGTCTCCTGTCCGCTTGTGCTGCAGAGCTGCGAAACCTATGACAAACAAAACTCCGAACGCCTGGCTTCACCTTCCTCTGTGACTGCATCTTCCTTTCGAAAACCCAAAAACCCTCCCTCTCATTCTTGATTGAAGGAACAATCAAGCTTCCTACCTATTGGTCATTTCTGTGTATCCGGCATCAGTTCGTCAGGTAGCATTGTATTGGTTTGAGGTCTTGGAACTGATCAACAACAAGTTGGTTTGGTTTTCCATCAGGCCACCTATTTGTTTGGACTGATGCTACAAAATATTATATTATGCCGAGCCTTCGGGAAAATTTAAAGGCCCTACATTTAATAGCTGCTCTTACCGTCTCATCCGCCACCATAGTGATCACGAGGTAAGGAGGTTGTCAAACCAGTTCCGAACCAGTTCAGCAACAATAACGGATGGATCACATTGCATGCTAATTAACCTGCATTGGCATAGCACGGCTGTGGAGACTCGTGTGTTGTACCTGTGTGTCCCTGGTGCTGGATCGCCTGCGTGTCCTGCTCTCCGTCCCGTGTGCCTGTCCAAGTTATGCCTGATGCTGCAGACTCAGTTTAGTCGACCGTCCGAACAATACGCATGGCCTGACTCTGGGCGAAAGAAAGGCACAAGAAAAAGAAAACATGCAGTTTGTGATTCTCAGAATACAACCTCAATACTGTGCAGTGTTTTTAAACCAAAATTCAAACATGTTATTCAGAAATTATGTATTTTTTCCTTGGAATTTCTGTTGAATAACTTTCCGTAGGCGGTGCTTTTATTCTTCTTTGCTTTCTGATCTTTCAAACAAACCGGACATAGAGAACCTATCCCTTCCAGGGAAGTTCTCCAGGAAATATTGAAGTCCAGATGGTTTCCACTCTTGTCAGATGCAGACTGGACGTCACTTGTTCAACAATAGGCACTTATAAATCATCTTTACGAGTCAGAGAAAAAACCAAACGTCACCTGATGACATTTACACAATGAAGTCCCGGGTAGAGGAGGTTGTCTCTTAGTGCACTCAGTGGAATATCACAATGTCATTTATAGTTATGACTGGATTCCTTCTTAGTCCTCAGGTGCAAAGATGCTTATCTCTAAATGTGCAGCTCTGAAAAGGCAGGTCAAGAGAAAATAACGTACGTGACTTCTGTCTGCTGTCAGCCCCCCCCCCCCTCTCCAAACACCACTCATCCTCAGCTGAATGAGCAGAGCAGATGTCGTCCGACCAAGGAAAGCCAGAACAAAACCAAGACCCTGCCAAAGGACACGCGATCCTTCCTTGTCCTGGTTAATCCCTGAGTAGGCGTCTGGAGGACAGTCCGTGATCCCAGGCCTCGTATCAGATGAGAAATATAATAACACCCACAGCTGGGTGTTACATTAAAAACATGACCTGGTTTTGACGTCGCGGGCCTCGGCTTCAATCCACAGACGTTTTCCTGGGGGGGGGGGGGGGGGTTCGCGAGTTCAGAAAAACTCCACACATATTCACTTTACTGTACCGCTGTGCGGTTTGGCTGCAGCCCTGTTGTGCTCAGGGTAATGTATTAGCATTTAATTTATACATCAACCATGCTGCTTCAGCGTCATCTAGTGCTGATGTTGTTCCCATAGTGACCAGCCTGAAGCTGCTTGCATCAGGAGAAAGCGGTTATGCCCCGATCGTAAAAGAAAACGCGCCCGATGGCTCCTGACCCTGGAAGCAGCAGCTGCTGCCAGCAGTGACCACGCTGCCCTTGTGGCCGTCACTTCACTGAATTTAGTCTCCGCCCTGAAAGCCACTGGCGGCATGAGGCCACTTCAACAGTGCCAGAGCATCTCATGGTTGGACGGGGGTCTCAGCCAAACCTCCAAAGCTACGTGTCATTTTATTGTGGAGACAGGAAGGGAAGACTCATCAGGACCGATTCCCCCTGATGGGACGCAGTGTTTAAATCAACAGATGAATTGAAATAATCATTACAGAGAGTCAATCATACACCTCGTCACAGATTTCAGGTCAAAAGCATGTTTAACTCCTAACGCGGGTCCCTCTGTTATCCGTCGTCACTCGTTTCCAAGTTTCAATTCAATTCAGTTTATTTGTAGAGCCCAATTTCACAAATTACAAATTTGTCTCGGAGTGCTTTACAATCTGTACACATAGACATCCCTGTCCCAAAACCTCGCATCGGATCAGGAAAAACTCCCAAATAACCCTTCAGGGGGGAAAAAAGGGAAGAAACCTGCAGGAGAGCAACAGAAGTTTCTGGCAACTATTTTTAATATCCTGAAACAGATGAGACACGTGGCTCTACCAGCACTGAGAAAATAAAAGATATACGACTGCCACTCGTCAGAATAACATGACACAAAACTGCACAATGGTTAGAGATGCCCACTTTTCTCTATCCTTCACTCTCTCCCGCCTTGTTTCCTCCTCCTCCTCCTCCTCCTCTGTGGACCTTCTCTCTGCGTCGCTTCAGCCCACGCTGGTCCTCGGCGTGACAGTAAACACATGTGTTTTCCTTCAAAGACGTTTCCACACGCAGTCACACAGGGGATGGCGACAGATGCTGGCGTGACTCCACACACCGAAGGCTCGAGCGCCTACGACGACTCGCCCGCTCGCTGACCGGGAAATACGCAAGCTAACGCAACGCTGTGAGCCGAGTCTCAGTCTGTCGGGATTTGATCGTAACCGGTATTTTTATTGCTTTTCATGATGTTTCTGTGATAACCTTTTTCTCCATTAGTGAAGGCGTGTAATATCTGGCCACAGGGACTACGGTTGAAATGTAGCCTGAGCTAAGACTGACACATTTACCCCTGGGTTGAGTGATGTGTACGGTCCATGTTCAAATAAATAAAGAAATGAAATGAAAATGTCTCTTTTAAAGAGGCTACGCTTCAGAGATCTGGAACTAGGCGACTTTACTGAAAACTACTGAGTTAATACACCACACAGAAGAAGTAGTAGCTTTTGATTTTAATTTTTAAAAATTGAACAGAAGTATGTATAGGTAGGGGGGTAACGGTAACATTTTATTATTATTTTTATGGCTCCAAATCATTTATGTAACTAGGTTCTTACTCTTAACTCTTATTCTTAAAATTGGACAGCAGTGATGTAAGCTCTGATTCTTCTGTTCCTGCTACTCTCTGCAAGCAGCGCTCTGTGGGCTCAAACCGCTTCAGAGACTTTCTGGATTCACAGCAATGTTTTACAGGAGTTAAGCCTCATTGTACCAACACCCTGCACATGCTGTTCCACCTCGAGAAAGAAAGACTTTGACCCGAAGAGCGGCCTTTAAACCCCAGAAGCGACGCTTTGGTGGAGTCAGTGGTAACATAAAGACTTCTCGCCGGGGATGAAATTTTTTCACACACTGAAATGTTTGCACTCCATTTCCACCGTGTGACCGTGAGATAAAAACACACTCTCTTATCTCAGGAGCAAAAGCAGAAAAAGCTGAACTTTGTCTAAACGTCACAAAACCTTCAAGGCCGCCGTGCTAATGGAATACTTTGGCGTGCTCCAGCGTGTGATCACCACAAAGTCAGAGAAAAGGACTTCTTCTGTGAATCCTTTCCAACAGCTGTACAATCCTACATCGTGATATCAGAAACTCTTCGACACAGAGGCGGTAGATCACCCACACGGCTACATATGGGTTGTTCTGGAAGATACCGAGAAAGGACTTCTTGGAATCGCTCAATGATTTAGAAATGCACCGTCAGAGTCTTCACTGATATTCATACCTTTGTTGAATTTTTTTTTTATCAGGGCGGTGGTCGTGTATCTGCTCAGACCTAATTCTCCGACGTACCTCCAAATGTTGGCAGCTGACGAGGCCGCTGAGAGATTTGTCACACCGATGCAAATCCTGTGCATCCCGCTCTGTTCTTAAGCTGGACATCCGTCACCATCCCTGTCGAGCGCTCTCGAAGGCAGCTCGCTACGTCTCCATCGCTCTGCCCAGCACTTAAGAAATCAGTAATGTACAGAGCCATTGCATACTGGAATGTGCTCCCCTCATATGTGACTAACAAGGAATGAATGTGATTTCAAAAGGAAACTTAAGGCAGCAATAATCAGAAAGGAAATTATAGTAGATTAGGTTTTTATTTTAGTTATTTAAGGTATTTGGGTATTATTATTTTACTTTTAATGTAAATGTTGTTTTTAAAGTCTACGTGTTTTTGTGATAGTTGATCATGCTATACTGCATTTTATGTATTTGTATTGTATTGTAATGTTTTTTTGCCTGGACCCCAGGAAGAATAGTCTCCACTACGGTGTAGACTAATGGGGATCCTTAATAAACTAAACTTCTCCTCTCCCTCAATTCGACTGAGTGAGCGTAGCCTCGCCGTGTCTCCGTCTCCCTTCTCTGCATATGCCGCTGCCAGTGAGCTGGATGCCTGCAGCAGGACGGTCTCTCTGAGCAGCCGTCGGATAGGGCCGAGTCAAAAGGCCGATGCATTATAATGCAATATGGGGGAAAGGATGGCAAGGGAGTCACTGCTGATTGAAGTCTGTTTTAACTCTCCTCTGTTGATGAGCTCAGTGATTCCCTTTTCTTCCCACAAGGACGCATTAACCACATCCTTGAAAAACATCTTCGCCCATCCCTCCGTGCACACACGGTATTCGCAATGTAGGATAGAGGAGATTGCCTCGGATGAATTCTCCTTCCTCTGATTAACTGGCTCACCTGGACTCCCCGATCACGGCTAAGTGCTCTCATCATCGGGGCACCGACTGGCCTGACGCTAATCAAACACACTGATTGCCTCGCGGAAATTAGCGGGACAGCCGGGAGCAATAACCCGGAGCGCGTCAGGAGCACTGCAGATGGACATTATCCGGCTAAAATAAAAAAAACTAATCAGGGAGCCGGTTTGAGTGCGAGAGCAACAAGGAAGTGGAGTGTGATGAAATGAAGTCATGATGCCTCAGTGACTCTGTAGGACCGTTAGCCCGCTTTCCAAAGCGAGGGCGCGTCAGACAGACACGCATTAGCCCACTGGATGGGTTCCAAATCTTTTGTTCTCCTTCAGATGGAAATGTGCCTGGAGCATTGAGTTTGAAAAACGGGCAAGTATTAAAAGTCGATCATAAAATTCTGGTTTACTTTGCTTTCTTTCGAAAATGGGACTTGTTAAATTTCTTCAATGGCTACTTTTAGCCGGTTTGTTCTACTTGCAGCATAAGCTGCGGGTCTCCTGACCATATGTTGGGATCGGATTCATACACATGTTAATAGCTGGTTTACACAGTTACCAGAGACTCAAGTCTGCAGTATAATTATACACACACTTTACTGCTAAACCACAGCATTACACAGAACCTGCTGAATAATAGCCCGATAAAACATCTATCCATCTTTCTTGTATTGCTCCTTTTCAAAATTTCCACGAGTGACATTTCAATTCAACGCATCCATCGCCAGGCTGAGCCTGTTCCTTTTCAAGTTGGCATGTTCTTCCTTGCATTTATTTCCAGCGGACTCGGTGACCCATAGGTGTGAATGTGGGTACGGAGGTGCTACCGTATGTCCGTTAACCCTGTGACCGGTCCAAACCGCCCACAAAAACGGAGGAAATGACTGTTGACGGTCGCCGCAGGAAGGGCTCGGGTGACGCTGTGTCCCAGCTCTGAGGCCGGATGAGGACGCGGCCCGCAAACGCCGTGTGCTGCAGCACGCCGGACGGGACCCGCCCCTCCCCCTCAGACGAGACGGCCACCAGACTAAACAAAAAACTGATGCGTCATCTCAACGAGGCATTTGCCTTCAAAAACAAGCCGTTGTAAATAGAGACGCGGCAGTGTGAAGACAGAGCTCGGGCTGGGCTCGCTTTGGGAACTAAACAAGATCCTGTTTCATTCAAATAATACACACCGACCAATTAAACCGGACACCATATAGACTTCCGTCTGTATTTCCATCTGAGCACTGGTGTGCAGCGCCTGGAGAGCAGCGCTGCGACGCAGCCACGCCACGGACCCAATGACTCATCCCACTGTGGGGGTGTTTTCTGCCTCTGCTGTCAAAGCGCTGCAGCCTTGAAGTGAAGAAGCACGCCGAGAGCTCGAGAGACGGAAAGTTCTAGACGGAGGGATCATTTCACTGATAAAACGCTATTAGATTTCATTCTGTCAACCAGGCTGAGTCGAGAGAGACACAAATCGCCGTATGGCATCTTATGTCTGCACTACTCGGTGTCGATGATGAAACGATTGATTCGGGAGCTTTATCAAGGCCAAAGCTTTATTAAACACTGACCATTTAAGATATAAATCCACCAGACTTCCTGGACTTAAAACAATTATTTTTGGAGGGCAGTACAACTTAAAAAATGTGTTGCAACATAGGATCGGTCTTTATTATTAATTATTTTATTATTTCAGTACCTGACGACCACTAGAGAGTCTCTTTAATTTATTACCTCTCATTTTCACCCCTTTAACCAGCCATGATGGGCTGTACTCAATCCAACCTGAGAGACTTGTGCTCTCTAGCGAGGGCTCTAGTTTATGTTGCAGCTCACTTTCTAACGTGATCGTCGGTGAGCAGAGTAAGTCATTCATAAGGCACTTCATCATTAGTTGGGCTTTCCAATCACCCCCGAAGGCAGCAGATTTGTGGACGTGTGGTCCGTGTCCGCGGCCATTAGCCGACACTGAATGACGGCATACGGCTGGAGAGGGAACTCAATTAAGACTCGACACAATCACAACCACAACTCTCCATCTCATCAACCAGCGGTGGACAACAGATGAATCGTTGGCCATCATAAACATCAGATGCATACCACTTGTTGTTTTTATGATTTGAATCATGTGGCCGTCGAGTGCATTTTCATGACGTCGCTTACTGGAAAAAGGGAATGGCCCATCAGCAGAATTATAACATTAACAACTAGAACGGGCACTCGGTAGAGGGCATACCTTCGCATATCACAAGATTGGGCATTGAATTATGAAAATGTTGGCATTGGTTGCATGCCAATTGGATATAAATTGACCGCGCTATGGTAAAAAGAAGATGTTGACCTTTTCATGACCTTAACCTTTGACCCGATCATTCCCAAAATCTAATCAAATGGTCCCCGGATAATAACCAATCATCCCACCAAATTGCATGCGATTCAAGAAGATGTTGACCTTTTTCATGACCTTGACCTTGACCTTTGACCCCGATCGATCCCAAAATCGAATCAAATGGTCCCCGGTTAATAACCAATCATCCCACCAAATTTCATGCGATTCGGTTTAATACTTTTTGACTTATGCGAATAACACGCACGCACGCACACAAATACACGGCGATCAAAACATTACCTCTGCATTTTCAATGCAAAGGTAATAAAAGAAGTTTAAGAGAAGGGACACGTGTCTCTCTTCATGCGTGGCTCGTTAATGTGCGACTGCCGCTTTGCTGATAAAGTGGGATAAAGATTGGGCAGAGGTTACAATGATAGGATGACATCATATCTGGATTGGCTCTACCACGCAAAGTACGGGGGAAGACTGCCCACGTTGCCCTCAGGGTGGCCACGACATGGTGAGGCTTCATCCTTTGGGGAGCATGTGCTCAGTCCCTCTGGATTTCTACATTTCTTGCCCACCAATGGAAACTCTTAACGGTGAAGAATCAACATATTCGTCAAATTGAAATATTGAAATTGAAAATGCACGGACCTAAACCTAACAGTTACCATGCATGGTAGCATAACTCATCCCAAGTCTGTCTAGAATACAATCGTTTGAGAGGGTTACACATGCACGCACGCACGCACGACTTTCTACATCATAATAGTTTATTTGAGAAATTTCAATCAGGATTTAGAAAACACCACAGCACCGAGACGGCACTGGTGAAAATTACAAATGACCTCTTAATGGCAGCAGATAAAGGACTCCTCTCTGTCCTGGTCTTGTTAGACCTTAGTGCTGCATTCGACACCATTGACCATGACATCCTGTTACAGAGACTGGAGCAGTCGATTGGCATTTCAGGCACGGCACTAATTTGGTTTAAATCCTATTTATCAGATCGATCTCAGTTTGTATTTGTAAACGATGACGCCTCGATAACCACCAACGTTAATCACGGAGTTCCACAAGGTTCTGTGCTTGGACCAATTTTATTTACCTTATACATGCTTCCTTTGGGCAATATTATCAGGAAACACTCCATAAACTTTCATTGTTATGCAGATGACACTCAACTATATTTATCGATAAAACCAGAGGAGAGCAACCAACTCTGTAAAATTCAAGCATGTCTTAAAGACATAAAAACATGGATGACCTGCAACTTCTTGATGTTAAACTCAGACAAAACCGAAGTAATTTTAATCGGCCCTGAGCACCTCAGAGATCAATTATCTGGTGATGTGGATTCTGTAGACGGCATTGCCCTGGCATCCAACACCACTGTAAAGAATCTTGGCGTTATCTTTGATCGGGACTTGTCCTTTAACTCCCACGTAAAGCAAATCTCAAGGACTGCATTCTTTCATCTACGTAATATTTCAAAAATCAGGCACATCTTGTCTCAAAAAGATGCAGAAAAATTGGTTCACGCGTTCGTTACTTCGAGACTGGATTAGATAGATAGATAGATAGATAGATATATACTTTATTAATCCCCAAGGGGAAATTTGTCGAGTCAGTAGCAGCAACACACAAGAATAAAAAAACAAAACACAAAATATAAGAAGGGTTAGGGTGATCTGGCAAGAGGTGAACTGTTGTAGAGCCTCATAGCCGTCGGCAGGAATGTTCTCCTGTATCTCTCCTTGTGGCAGCGGAGCGTGAGGAGACGTCTGGAGAAAGTACTCCTCTGTCCCTGTAGGAGGTGGTGGAGAGGGTGGTCCGGGTTGTCCAATATGGACACCAGTTTCTTCAACGACCTCCTCTCCACCACCTGTTCCAGGTGCTCCAGCTGGCAGCCGATGATGGAGCCAGCCTTCCTAACCAGTTTGTTAAGACGGCTGGTGTCACCGGCTCGATGCTGCTCCCCAGCAGACAATGGCAAAGTGCAGCACACTGGCGACAACCGACTGGTAGAATAACTCCAGCATCTTGCTGCACACGTTGAAGGATCAAGCTTTCTCAGGAAAAAGAGCGACTCATCCCCTTCTTGTACACAGCGTTGATGTTGGCCTTCCAGTTCAGTCGGCTGTCGATGGAGACGCCCAGGTACTTGTACTCCTCCACCATGTCCACGTCCACTCCCAGGACACTCAGAGGTGTAGGAGCTGTCGCCTTCCTCCTGAAGTCCACCACCATCTCTCTGGTCTTGGCCACGTTCAGCCGCAGGTGGTTCTCATCGCCCACTTTACAAAGTCGCTCACCACTGCCCTGTACTCCTCCTCCCGTCCATCCCTAATACACCCGACCACTGCAGAATCATCAGAGTACTTCTGCAGATGGCATGACTCCGTGTTGTACTGGAAGTCACTGGTGTACAGGGTGAAGAGGAAGGGAGACAGAACAGTTCCCTGTGGGGCTCCAACATCACTGACCACCGTTCCAGACAGCACACGGCCCATTCTGACAAACTGTGGTCTGCCTGTGAGGTAGTCAGTGATCCAGGAGATGGTGGACGCGTCCACACCGGCCACCCGCAGCTTACTGCAACTCCTTATTAGCAGGCTGCTCTAATAAATCTCTTAGGTCCCTCCAGTTGATCCAGAATGCTGCAGCTCGTGTTCTCACTAAAACTAAGAAAAGAGATCACATCACTCCTGCACTAGCTGCTCTGCACTGGCTCCCAGTAAAATCAAGAATCACTTTTAAAATTCTTCTCTTAACCTACAAAGCCTTGATTGGTGATGCTCCATCATATCTTAAGGAGCTTGTCGCACCATATTGCCCCACTAGAGAGCTACGCTCACTAAATGCGGGACTACTTGTAGTTCCTAGAGTCTTAAAAAGTAGAATGGGAGCCAGAGCCTTTAGTTATCAAGCTCCTTTATGGAACCAGCTTCCAATTTCAGTCCGGGAGGCAGACACAGTCACCTCGTTTAAGAGTAGACTTAAGACCTTCCTCTTTGACAGAGCTTATAGTTAGGGCTGAATCAGGTTCACCTGGTCCAGCCCCTTGATATGCTGCTATAGGCTTATAGCTGCGGGGGACGGGGGTTTAGGATGCACTGAGTACCTATCTCCTCTTTTTCTCTCCTTAAGGATGAATTTTCATCTCTCAATCACACGTTACTAACTCTGCTTTCTCCCCGGAAGTCCTTTTGACTTTTCGTCTCATGGGGTCATCGGACCCTATGAGACGGCATAGATCCTATCTGCCTGATGGATCGTCTGGGTCGTGGAATTCCTGCTCATGACTACGCCACTGTCCTGTTGAGACTCCGCCCACTCCTCCTCCCCACCGCCATCTGCCTGATGGATCGTGGAGGTCTCCATCGTGGAATATGCCTACTATGAACTATTCATACACTCTGTCATATTCATTGAATGTATTTTAACTCTAAATCTGTCCTTCTGTACACATGACATCTATTGCATCTGTCCATCCTAGGAGAGGGATCCTCCTCTGTTGCTCTCCTCCAGGTTTCTTCCCTTTTTTTCCCCCTGAAGGGTTATTTGGGAGTTTTTCCTGGTCCGATGTGAGGTTTTGGGGCAGGGATGTCTATGTACAGATTGTAAAGCACTCCGAGACAAATTTGTAATTTGTGAAATTGGGCTATACAAATAAACTGAATTGAATTGAATTCTCACACACACATTCACACACAATTGAGGCAATATTGAGTATTCACTCCCTGGCCTCTGCTCCATCACTCACACATCAATTCTACATAATAGAGGCCAGGTCATTCATTAGCCTCCTTTAAACTGCCACGAGGAGGAAGGAGTGAGAGTGCATGAGTCAGACCGACACACACACACACACACACACACACACACACACACACACACACACACACACACACACACACACACACACACACACACACACACACACACACACACACACACACACACACACACACACACACACACAGTCTCCGTGTTGCACCCGATTGGCCACTAAAGTCCTTTTATGCCGCTGTAATCTAAAGCGCAGCCATTCTTTCCCCTCTGGTGGTTCAGAAGAAGTCCTCCTAATCTCCTACTTCATTTCACACTTCCGCGCACAGGAAACCACACACACTGCTTCATATGATATTTGTATTGCACTTCGATACGTATGTGCCCATTCCTTGTGCCCGAGAGCGTTTCATTCTTTTTGTCTCGTTTAGTCTTCTCCCCTTCTCCTCGTGAGGTCTCTTTCTCTGCACGTTGCCGTTGGACAGTTTGGTATCTCCCGCCATGGAGGTGGAGTTCTAGTCGGATGAGCCGACCGGACTACTCGATCTTTTTAATGGCCTGTTGTGCATTTAGGTTGTAGAAAGTCATCTTTACAAATATGTTATTTCATATAACGGGTCGGCAAAAACAAAGACGAAAAGAAGAAAACAAATTGCTGCACAATGGTGGAACCGGACTGACCACTGATAAAAGAAACAGTCTGTAATATGCTGGAATGCACAGTGTCGCTTTAGCAAAGCTCTTTTTTATTCTCCACAATAGTAACAAAAGGTTAGTCGAGGGTTAGCACTATTGAATATGAATATCAGCTGACGTATCACAGGGCTGACAAATCCCAGTTTAAACCTCCTAAATCTAACCACTGACTAGACTGCAGAGTTACCCAAAGAGAAACAACTTCCCAAAACATTAAGAGCCCAATTGCACCGTTGTGCTTCAGTAATGATCGAGGAACACTTACACTTTTCTGGACAGGAAAACCAATTGCTGTTTGGGGGGAGGGGGGGTTCCCAACAGTATTCTGTACACTATGTTAGCAAAATAGCCATTACTGAAGGGGAGAGAAAGACATTTAAGTTTTTTTTGTTTTTCTGCTTTTTCTCTGTGGTCTGAAAATAAGAACGCCCAATAAACCAGAGATAAAGAAAGATACTCTTCTGTTCACACATGGAAGCCATTCATAGTGTGATCTGTTGGCCACAGACACATCCAGTGCCTTGCTCAAGGACCACCCAATCACCATAGGCTCAGGCCACATCCCATCACTGACTTGATGACTCCGGGTGAGCCGTTGGACTCCATCCAGAGGTCCTTCATGGCTGCAGAGGGGAGAGCTTCTTACCTTCTTCTTGGACTTGAAGACGTTGCAGCGGAAGACGTTGCTCTGTCCGTCTCTGGCGATGTAGCTGAATATCTTCAGATCCTGCGAGTCGTGAGACACATAGAATATTCTGAAAGATAGAAAGAAATAAGTCAGAAAAAAGTGAATATGATGCAAAACAAAATCTGAGCCTGGCAGCAGTTCTAAATGTGTCGTAAGATGCAGAACAGGCACTCAGCCCGTTTCTGTGGGGTTTTCAAAGTGACAAAAATAAACACTGTTTTAAATGTTTATTTAATTCGAAGGCATGCGGCCAAACTCCGCCTCAAAATGGAGGGTAAAAAAAGGTTGTGATTAGGTCACAGGGGGGAAACTGGTATTAACAAATAAATAAACAAGCTTCAGGGCTTCCTCTATTATTTCTAATGGACTTCGAAGCAGAAGGTTCAGTGGCACACATTGAAAGTAAACTTCAAAATTCAAAGAACAAAAAACTAAAATATCTCAAGTGACAACAGTGAGAGAGAGGAGGTAATACGAGCACAACACAAATATCCTGTGTGAGAGTGGAACTGAGTTTTGGTGATGGTGGTGGTGGGGGGGGGGGACTCAGCCAAGGGACACACGGGAATATAGGGCGAGCCAAAGGACGCCCAACACAGATAAAACGGGTTTAGTTGCACGGGAGAGAACATCGTGGGATCTAATTTATGATGAGAAAAGAACACTTCTGGAGACATAAAGCACCGCGGACGGCAACGCGGTGACGCTCAGTGGAAACGAAACGGACGCTTCAACAAGTCATGGTGGGGGTTTGTTTTATTGAGCAAAAAAACACATTACAGAGGAAATAGAACCTTCATCAATAATCTGTAGAGCACAGCTCGGAGCTATTGACTACAATACTTGGCCCTATATAATCACGTTATATTTATGAATCCAGACTTGCAGACTAAATCACAGTGGGAAGCATTTATCTATTTATTCCTGTATTTATTTCAGCATTTATTTATTCCTGTATTTATTCATGCATTTATTTATTTATACTTAATTCATTTTCTGTCCTACATACAAAAAAGGCTGCTGCCCATTTGAAAACAGTCTCATGCCGGTTCATGAGCTGCAGGTGTTCCAGGTAAACATGAAATATCAACTATAGCTGATGGATGAAAACAGAAGCCTCGGGCCAAACAGCTTCATAATTGGGCAATCAGTGCCATATCGAGGGGCCTGGAGGTGTATTCGGGGAAATTTATCACAGTGAAACATTGGACGACCAAGAGGGAGAGAGAGAGAGCAAAGTCATCCGCCAAAATGTGTCGCCGGACTGATTTTTCCACGCTTGTTAGTTTTGTATGAACATGAAGTCTCATCCGAACAACTCAGTGACATTTCTGGAGTATTTTGTTTTGGCCTTTTCCGTGTTAGCCAGACCGGCGGAGCACTAGATGTCTATAGATGGTGTCTTTGTCAACTCTGCTTAGCAGACTGACAAAATACCAGACGCAGCTATCTGCAAACTCTCTCACACTCACACATATATCTGGTTTAATTTCCCAGAGATGCTTCAGTGATTGCGTTAGCTGTGGCTCGTCTTACTCACAATCACTTGAAATATTCCCAACGTGTTCAAAAAAGCCAGCGATCAGTTTCAGAAAAACAAGTTATGAATGTGAGATTCCCACAGAGCAGGCACATATTTCAAACAGTGTTATGACCACGGTGACGAGGTGGCAGGGTTTTAATACGATCGAAAGACTTTAGAAAGCAAAGACGTAAGAGTTTAACCCTTTACTGCACACAGCTGTGGGTGTGACGTTACGTCACGCCTGATAGGCCCAATGATCAGGGCCCTGACTGGGAGGCTCCACCCACTCGTTTAGGAGAGCATGGGGATCAGGTGTGCGAAGAGACGCACCTGATCGTGATCTCCTCGTCAGGGAGAGAAAAAAAGGGCAAGGAGGGAAGAAACAAGACGGGAGGAGAAGAGTGACGTCTCCTCTGCCTGAAGAAGGTTAAGGCGGTAAGTCGGCTAGCGGCCGAGATGGATTCTGTAAGGAATAGAGAGAGCGCGAGACTGAACTACGCGTTCAGTTCTTTTTTGTTTATTTAATTAAAAACTCTTAAACTCTCCCGACCTGCCTGTGTTTGCTGCCCTTAATCAAGCTGTGTCATCTGATGGCCGCACCCTTCCAGCTGCACTTTGCAGATACCTTTGAGTTGTCCCCCCCCCCCCTACAACGCCCAGTCGCTGTGATAAAAATCAGTGCCCCGACAGACTTCGTTCTTTAAAAACCCAAGCGGGGAGGAAAATGGTCTCGTCTTGTTCTGCCATTCGTTGCCTGCAGAGAACCGAATCGCATTCCAAGCATGTCGACAATGCTACCAACAAAAAAAAAAGAAACATTCCATGCTGCCAGACAAGTGAAGCTCAGCCAGGAGTGAGTGAAAGTGAGCTTAGCTGACAAATCCCCCGAGCGGCGCGGAGATGGCGGCTCAGATACATCTGTCAACCGGCTCGGAGGGGCGGATCTGCCAAACATCCAGGGGAAGACGCGTCGGATGGTTCACAGAGACGTTTACAAGGCCAAATGAACCAGTCTAGAAATACTGCCACCGGAAACTCTCCTTATCTTCACTTTCAAAAGGGGTTTAAAAGGTGGAACGCTCAACGGTCCCACGTGAACGACTGTCACTTTGTCACGGAGTGAATTGAACCGGTCGCCGTGCAACTTAGCGGAGAGGTGGAAGCGACGCAGTCGCGCTCCTCGTTTCATCTGCTGGCAGAAAGGAAGTCGTCAGCAGCAGCGACACGGCGGGGAATCAGATCCCAGCACAGACGTTGGGGACGAGCGATAAGAGCGAAGGCGGATCAGTGCCGGTGGAAGTCAAACACGAGACGGAACTTTTCTGCAGAATTAAATGCACTCCGAGAGCCCCGGTGACCAATATTAATCTTTTTTTTTTCTTTTTCATTTCAGATAATCAAGATAATCTGAGATGTTTTGGAGGACAAATCGATGAATGAAATGAAGATAAGGATTCAATTAAAATCCACACAAAATCTAACTGAATGATTTTGTGTCTGGGCCTCAGGATCAAAGTGGGCCTCTCTTGACGGATTAACGGTTGAGGAAAAAAAGAGGCACAGACAGTTCCTCTACCGGCGGTTCCCTCAAGAGACCAATATGTTCGGCCAGACGGCAGAAAGATGGCGACTTCAATTCACTTTGATCATTTCATCTCACAAGATGGATTTGACGGTCAGGGTCCATCAGGGTCCAACTGTCAGAATGGCGGAACGTCCTCTCTTGGTTTTTTATTTATTCAAATATACTTTCAATCCGATCCGTTAAAGAACAAAGTAATCTGACAGAGCCTTACGAAGAAGAAGCCATTCTGCCACATGGAGCGAGAAAAGAAAGAGATACAGAAAAAAAGACTGGAGGGTTTTAGTGAGGAGGAGGTGACAGAAAGAACAATGAAAGCCCAGAGGTGGGAGAGAAGAGAGACGGACAGTGGAGGTAAGAGAGAGAGTGAATGATCCCCGAGTGAATATCTAGACGGGGAGAGAGAAAAGAAAAGTGAGAGACAGCCTGAGCAAAGCGTGTGATGAGGTTCACGAGGAGTTTGACACACACACACCTTGTTGGTAGTCTACCGTGCGGGGGGGGGGTGGGCTGTGATGTTCCAGTTATGGAGTGGGCTTGATTAAAGAGGCCCCTGTCATTTTTCCTCTGATCAATCGCTGCCTGTGAAACTGCTATAAATCAAAAGGCTAAGAGCACGCTGCATGGACACACACACACTTACAGAGAATCAATACAATAACGCACCTGTGCCAGATCAGGCTGTGCTACAGGTGTGTGTGTGTGTGTGTGTGTGTGACCAACAAAGAGCAAACCCATCTGTATTAATATTAATATCAATATATCTCCCAGCATTTACCCTCCTGGTTCTTGGCTACCTAGAGAAGCTCCAGCGACAGCGAAACATGCGTGGAATACATAAAGTGCGTCGCCCTGGAAACACTGATCTGTGGATTAATATCTTAAACATCTTGACGAGTCCTAAAATGCACCTTTCTGTAGTCAGTGAATTATTAATAAATCCTCTCCTCTCTCTCCTGATTACAGTTTGAATGCGTGTTAGCCGTTTGACAGCGAGAGCCCGGCGGCCCGTCAGCGGGACGTCCACGTCTGCGTCGCGATTACCGAAATGAACGCTTCGCTTCTGACAGTTGCGTTAGACAACGTTTCCATTTGCCGTTGCTCCTCGGTTAAATGCGTCTTGGCTCAGAACTTCAGCGTGAGACCCAGAAGGGCATTTAAAGAGGTTTCTCCGCATATTGGATTTATTTTTGATCCCACGCAGACCGTTAATCTTTTCCAGAACAATCAGGAATGCTGTTGTGTCAGCTCAACCTCCAACAAAACTCTGGAATTACATGAAGACGACTTCATCATCGAGCAGACATTTCCTCCTGCACTCGTTAGTCTAGTCGAGGAGGGAAGTTAGCGGCTCAGTTTCATTTCTATTCATGCTTATTTACAAAAAGGTAAAAACAAAAAACTCACACACACACACACGGCATCTTGCAGGGTGACTGAATAAATGGAATGTGTGATGTTTTTATCAACACACCAGGCGGAGGAAGAAACTACAGTGAAGAAACGGTTTTAGGCGGAGAATGAAAATCTAAACTTTGCCGGGGATGAAAAAAGGACCAAGTGAGTTAATAAATAGGAGATTACAGACAGAGGGAGAGGTGGAGGAAATGCTCCAATTCTGACGTTTCAAAGGACTTGAATCTCATGTGGTCTCCTCGCTGCCGACAAAAAAATTCAAATATCTTTTATCCTAAGCAACCGAATGAAAGAGGAGGAGACACGACGGGATCATACATTTCGTGAGTCAGACCGAATTGGGGGAATCTTTCTGGAAAGTCCCCGTCAGCTTTTTCGCGGCACGCATGTGAAAAGTCTCGACGGTAATGACGTCACACTGCTGCTGAGCGACGTTTTCTCATTAACGTGTTCCTCTTATCCTCCCGTCTTCACCGCACCTCCTTCACCAACTATCAACACTCCTCCACGTCCATTCGCTCTCCTCCCTCTTCCCGTAGTGCATTCTACTCTTCCTGCTCTCCCGCTTTTTATAAAAATCCGTATTTTTCTCAGGGGATGCGAGTGGCCACTTTGATTATTTAGGACACGGCGGTCATTCATTCAATCGTTTGAGATCTAAAGGTAGAGTGCGTGGTACCACGGAGAGCTCCAGAACAGCTGAAAATGGACCTCGTTGTGATGTTTGAGGAAGACCATTCAACCTCTGCTTTTCAGCCAACACACATGAAATACATTAAGGGCTCAGAACAATGGAGAGACAACTGAGCCGACGGCTCGGTGCTGAGGAGGACTGGGCGACTGGACCGGGAGCTCCACAACAGATACTAATCGGGTTGGACAACAGCATATTTAAGTGTTGACGTTTTACCACTGGGCGCAGTTATAATAAACTTTTTATATCCGCACTGTCATTTAGGGGAACATCTGCCTTCCGATTATGTTCCACATTCTTCAAACCTTCCGACTTGTGTACGCGACTTGTTTTTTCCGCCCGCGGCCAGCAGTGAAGCTGATGGAGGTCGATATGAGCAACATTCCCGAGCAGACAGCTAAAGGCACTATTACTTTCAATACAGGAAAAATACTCATGTTGATGAAGCACAAATAAAGAATAAGTGAATCGTGCAGCCGGCGAAGGGGGAACGTCTGGTGTCTGGGAACTTCAAAGCTGTGAGAAAAGAAAACTTAAAAAGGGAAAGTTCTCCGTGACCAACTCCTTTTCATGGTGTTTTTCATTGGGAAGAATTTAAAACAGTCGAGTATGAATTAAAAGCAACTGTATATTTAAGATGGAGAACACTAAGTGTGTGTGTGTGTGTGTGTGTGTGTATTTATAGTGATTTTGAGTGGGCAGAGGGAAAGGAAATGAGAACTGAATCGTCTATTAACTTCTACAGCAGCGGCTGCAGCCTGAGAGGGCCGATCAGCGTGGGAGGAAGACGTTAATGCAAACACACAAACTGAAGCACAGACTTTATGTTCTCAGAAAGTCCAATCTCTCTAAGTGTTAGCAACAGAAATAACACAGCGCTCTAGCCTCGGAGTCCTTAATCCTGAGGACAGAGGTGATCAATACGCTGAATGACGACCGGGGCTGCTGCTTGTGGAGAGAAGCTTATAAACTATATTCCCAGAGAAAGAGACTTTTTCTTTTCTTTTTTTAAACATTTGAAAACAAATTGTCTGTCTTTTTTATCAGCGACCCATTTGTGGAAGTCATGTTTGATTAGCTCCGCTCGACATCTCGTTATTAACGAGCCATCTGCAGACTTCAGAGAGACACCTCGGAAAAAATGAAACGGGTTTGTGGAGGTGTCAAGAAACAGCTGTCCGAGAGGAGATGACTAATAGAGGTTCCGTCTCGCTACTTGGATCCGAAGGAGGCCAAAGGGAATTAACAGGTGCCGCTGAAGCAGGTGCCATCGGCTTCCTCGCGGGCATAAATTGTAAAAAGTTAATTTCGAGGTTTCACTGTGTCGGGCAAAGCAGGAGTTGCTGGAATAATACCCAGGACCCAGAAAGCAGCCGCAGAGGCACGACCTGGTGCTGTGCAGATGTTTTATTATTTTAGGTTTTACCTTCCCCTTTATGAATCACACTGGGAGGAGGAGGAGGAGGAGTCTGGCAGAGAAGCTAAGGGTGACACCGCAGTGTGGTGAGACTTTAAACGTTTGACTCTGACTCGTGTTGTTTTCCCGTCAGTATTTTTGGGCGGAGCCCAGCACTGTGATAACCCCGAGAGCAACGGGGGTCCCTCTGATCTGGCAGCGGGGGACAGAGACCTGACCTGGCCCCGCAAAACTATTTTTCCTGGACATCACAGTGACCGTTAAGAGCCTGCGACTGTTTTTTTTCCTGATACGAATCCAGTCAGAGGATCCAGATGACACAAAGACCCCACGGTAAAAGTTAGGGTCTTTCCTAACCAAAAGCCGTGGGTTGATAGATCCATCCGTGAAGCTGTGCTGCCCGTACGCATTGCCCTCTCGGTCTTGTATCCGCCCGCATCATGGACATGGACGAGGCAGCGGTCTATGGACTGAGGAGGGGGAAGGGCGCCAAAAGGAGGTACCGGACAGAAGTGAAATCCAGATGGAGCACAGCGACACCAGCGGCGCTGGCTACGGGCTAGCTATCACACTAGAGCAGACCCAGAACCAGGCGCAGCCATGGTGCCTGCCGGACGACCTGAACTCACGACCTGAACTCATTTTTGACACGGTTTGAGGCTAGCACAACAACAACAAGCACTGCGAACACAACAACACCACTCTACCGCTGGGGATGAACACACCTGGATGGGATGAACACACACACTCTCTGTGGAGGAGCACAGTGTGAGAGGGCTCTGTTGGGGTGAACACAGAGGGTGCTGGCAGGTCTGTGGGCTATCTGTGTGCTAACGGCTCTGCCAGCTACCAGCAGTGTCCACCACCTCCCTCAACCTCTCCCTGGTCCCCTGCTGAGTCCGTGGATCCACTATTGTGGAGATCCACTATTGTCCCTGTGTGCCCAAATGCCAGCCTCACCTGTACCGTCATGAACCGCTCCGGCCCTCACAATCGAGGACTAGATAAATTCTGACCTTCCTCCATGGACCTTCTCCCTTCCCCCCATGGAACCAGCTGCAGTTTGCCTGTGCTTATCGCCCAATCACACACATGACTCTCTCACTAGGTACACTCACCACACTCTCATCTGGACTGTCAGAGATTATAGTTCAGCTTTCTGATTCTTGATTATAGTTCAGCTTTCTGTAAGCAGTCCCCTCCTGACTGGCTGGCAAGCTGATGGCTCTGGGACTGAACACCCCCCTGTGTGCTTGGATGGACTGTCAGGTGGGCCCCAGCCACAGGTGGCAGGTGGTCAGGACCTCACAGGCCTCCCCACTGAACCCAGGATCCCCCCCCTCACCCTGATCAAGCCCCCCCCTGTACACATGACTACACATCCAGTCGCTCAGGTTCAACACCACAACCATCATCAACCATCACGACACAGCGGTGGTGGGCCCTGATCTCCGACAGAAGCGAAGGCTGGTGAAGGAGGAGCTGATGATCTGGTCACCATGGACAACAACACATCATGAAATGTCACCAAAAGGGAGGCCAGGACAACTAGGGGAGGGGATAACAACAACGGACTGGACAACAACAGAGGGGACGACTTACCACTGTGGAGAAGGGGGGTACCTGGATAACTTGAGCGAGGACACTCTCACACAGAGGAGCAAATAGCAGAAAGGCTGAACAAGGAAAGAGAAGCAGGCATACCAGCTCAGGCAGCTGAGGAAAACTGGGAAGGGCAGTTCCAGAGGAGTCCTTCCAGCTTCACTAAGAAATGAGAGGAGCGCTGAACCAGAGGAGGCAGCCAGGTGTGCGCTGCCTGCTGGCGCAGCAGGAGAGAAGGTGACAGCCTGGTTTCTGAGACTGGGCTGTTGCAGGGAGAGTGCAGATGCAGCGGCACCAGGAGGAGAGGTACACCCCCCAGGAGACGGCAGCAGAGAGAGAGATCGGGGATCTGACCAACAGGAGCATGTCAGAACTGCACTGGTCAGGCAGGCGCCTCGCAGACAGAGCCCGATCGAGGCAGGAAGAACACTCACAGGCATGAGAACTTTCCTCAGGCCTCAAGGACCCCCTTCCAGACACACACACACCAGGACCCCACACAGACCCACACAACTGCACACACACACACACACCACACACACACACACACTACACACAAAATTTGTGTTGTTTGTATTTGTTGCTTGCTGTACATTTGTGTTCATTGTTGCCCTCTCATTCCTGCACACCTGTGTGTGTATTGATTGACATCTTGAATCTTGAATCTTGAATCTTTGTTATCTGGATTTCAGTTGGAACAAAATGTCAAATCCTGAGGAGCTAAAAAATACATTTGAATGGTTGAGTATTTAACGATCATTTACAGCTAATTGGGATGAGGCTGTGTGCTTTTACTAAAGACTGTCGTAGCTAGCGGTCAGCAGGAGCGCTGGGTCAAACCAGTGCGCAGGAGTTGTTGGGGCGGTCCAGGAGATCTTGCAAAAAGAAGATGAATTAAAAGTGTCGACGGTCTCACTTGACCGATGCTGCTGCTTCTTAGGTTTTAAGAGATCAACTTGTCTGAGATTCCTTCCGCTACCACAACACAAAGCAGGAGAATGTAATTGTGTCTGTGGTGAACAAAGCATGTTGGGAAAAAAAATCACCAAGTTACTCGAAATATGTTTTCTCACGGTAGAAATAGTCCCTCTGAAAAGACGAACCAGGATATGCTGTCGAGCTTCTTTTTGTACTTCCATTACTTTGAAGCGGTGTTCCTTTGTAATGCGAGTTTAAAAAAAAAAACTTTCAAGGTCACTATATTCCGGGAGAGTATACCTGTGCTGAGGGAAATTGTTCTCTCAATTTCCTTTTACCTTCTAGGAGTTCTTCCCCTTTGAGGAAGGGAGCCCACGATCACATGTCTCTGTGTGGGTGGGTGTGTGTGTGCGTGTGTGGTTGTGTGTGTGGGGGGAGTACGTCGCATATCAAAGCGTGCTGTCCATATCACATGATCGGGGTGTTTCTGCGGCACACAAACACGAGATTGGCTTTAATTGGGGAGGGCGGGAGCTGCTCAGTGGAGAGGGTAAGAGTGAGGATTGTGTGTGTGTGTGTGTATGTGGGGGGGGGGGGGGGGAAACAAGCTGCTAATATAGACTGTTCAGCAGAAGCTGGAGAGGAACACCTTCTCAGAGGATAACAGCAATAAACACAAACGCACACGAAAACGCACACACACACACACACACCTCTTTGGATGGCAATGTTCTCGTCAGCTATAGGTCGTCAGGAACTGAAATAATTCATATCTCACGATATTATTGTCATTTTAGGATCATTCATTGCCAAAGACGTGATGCTAATATATTAGAGTCATAATCTAAGCACTGAACTTGATTAAAGAAATGAATCAGAATTGGATCTTGAAAAAAGGAACAAAATGTCCAAAATAAATGGAACGTTAACAGCAATATCTAGGTCAGCCAACATTATTGAGGCCACGTGCATATATCATGGCCCGATAAGTCAATAAGGTGAATATGATGACTGTCTTGTTTATTTGCTACGCCATGCGTCAATGTAGTGATGATTGCCAACACATCTGTTAACTCAGATATGATATCTGCAATAAACTAATACCGGCGTATCTAAAATAACAGCCGTCTGATTCGTCACGACAAGGTTGCCACGTATTTGTCAAACATTCAGTCTCCCTTTTAAAAGTTTGAATAACTATATGATTCATATGTATTACCATTCACATACAATATTGAATGTGTCTGTTGTTATATAGCTGTCAAAGCCAGACAGAAAAACGTCACATCCACAGCACATTTTATTGTAAATGTAATAATTCCTCCCTTTGAGATGAGAAAATGCATAACCGGTTTTACTGCCAAATGTCTAATTATAATAAACATTAAAAAGGCAAGTTTTAATAAGCACCCGTAACGCAAGAACCTGCTGTGACCTGATGAACAACGGTATTTAGGTTTACACATTTACTCCCAGGAGACCTAAAAAGAATAGTCAGTGGATGAAGCTCGTTGCTGAAGAATTTAAGAATATAATATATAATATAACTCAAATCACAAACTACCAACAATTGGTTGCATCAGTTTGGAGCAATGCATCATCACGAGAAAGTTGTATTCTGGACCTCTAACCTTCTGCATCTGCCATCTGTTTATCTTGGGACTATGTGAGTTCTGAAATACCAAAAGGGGGAGGAATTTTAAAAAAACATTTGCAGATTCACTCAGCAGGTGGCTGGTTTATGTGTTAATGTAGACTCAAAAAATAAACCATGAGGACCCCCAACCTTAACATTTAGTGAACCTGTGTGGGGATCTGGAGGTTCTTCTCTTACCATAAAAACATCATTCTTGGTGCTTCCAGGTGGTTTTCATCTGCACATATGCGCAGGAAAATTGATTTTGAGACATACATAATGCAGATTGAACACGCATTGAATAGCTCGTGAAGTGTATTATGTAGGATGACGTCATTTAGTGTCGTTTCACCCCTTCAAGGTCTTTTCGCTCTCAGCCCTGCGGCTGCAGCTCTGAGTTGGTCGGCGGCCTCGAGTCACAATAGACAAATAAAGATTGTGTGTGTGTGTGTGTGTGTTTTTGTTTTCAAATTGGATACAAGTCTTGTGTGTATGTGGATGCTGTTTGCCTCGAATTGTGTGAGCCGGGCTATACGAGTTCGAGCTGCCAGTTTGATGGGAGTGGGCGGCGATGTGTTCTTGATCCAGGGGCTTGTGGTCCACTACTGACCGAGTTGGTCTGCTGCGTTTGCCCCGAGGCGGCGGTTCTCTGGCAGTTGGAATGTAAAATATACACACACACACACACACACACACACTTCCTGTGTGTGTTAGGAGACAGAGAAGAGATATCTACACTTGTGTGTATTAAAGAGAAAATGGCTCGAGGAAAAGGGGCGAGAAGTCCTCCTCGCCGGCTGAACCCTTTCCACCTATACCGCCAATGTCCTCTGCGTCATGGTTACGGGCAAAGTGAGCGTTGCATGCATTTCTTACAGGTAAATTGGGAGATTTGAGAAGGTATGGCCCTATGCAGGCAATATGTTGTAAACTGTCATGGTGGAGGTATCCTCGTGTACATGCAGGAGGAGGATGATAAAAAACAACTGAGGGATGGGGGAGTCACAGGGACCTTTTTAAGTTACATTAAGTTAAATTAGCCTCAGTCTCAATGAATGCAAACCATATTATGTATGTTATATATCTTTCTCTGCTATATGAGCGCGGTACTGCTTTAGTAAGGAACCTGAAACTCGTGCCATCTTCATTTACTCTTAATCAGTAACATATTGATATCTACATGACTGAAACAAGCACACAAGTGTTCCCTTTATTACAACACCACAAGTATTCAAATAGCCATTGTGTTTGCAGAGATATACTCTTCAGTATGGGAATGCAACCTTCTGGTGCACATTATAGCTGCCGGAAACTTCGCTACAAAAGATCATTTTGCTCACTTTAATGGAAATTCGACAAAGAGAGAGCAGTGCATAGGGGTGTACTTCATCATCCTGGGCTGCGCGCTGCTCATTACGGGTGAGACAGGCTTCAACTCTATTGAAAAAGGAAATTATTCTCCGGGCCAATCCAGGGAGAGAAAAAGTACTATGATTCTTTTTGGGGTTGTATAATACAAACATTTTTAAAAGTAGGAGCATATTACAGTTTTAGATATCATGGGCCATGAGCACTACAGACACAGGTGTGAGTCACATGTTGCCTCTCTGACCACAAAGCTTTATCAGGTTTACGCTCCAATTTCTACAACTGCAGCGTCCCAGTTTCTCCCCTTCTCTGTTCGACGTTTTCAAAAAGGTTCTTTTCAGCAGAATTTGCAAAGAAACATTTGGACAAAGAAAACGGGAAAGCGTTTGTCAGCCACGAGTCCATTAGTCCAGACCCGTTGAGTGCAAAAATCATTCTGTACGTGATGGCAAAACAAACAAAAAAGAAGCTCATTAGTGATAATAAACATGTCCGTTGCTTCCGAGGAGAGAGGCGTTTGGTTGAGCAGTGGGCGGTTCGATTGTGCACCACCTCTCGCAGGTTGCATGTGGCCGCATCTCGGCTTCGTTCGAAACACAGCCCCGATCGATAGGTTGGTGGTGACACGGAAAGCTATGGCGGGGAAACTGAGCGCTTTAACGAGAGCAGCGGCCGCTGTACTCACGTTGGAAAGAAGGGAGAAAATCATAATCAGCTTTTATGTGACGTAGTTATTTTTCTGATGGCACAATCTGAGAGGGCGAATCGACTCTTTTGGTTGAACCGCTCATAACTCGTGTCTCCGCTAGAGCCACAACCTGGGACTTATTTAGAGGACTGTATATTGACACGGCACACAGGCTGGAGGGCCCCTGTAACCTCTCTGCATTTACTCCGAGATAAACACTTCCTCACACCTTTTGCAAGGAAAGAAAGAAAAAGAAACGGAGAATTGCCCCAGGCTCCATGCAATCGCCACAACAGCATTTCCACTCTTTAGGAATGATAAGTGCAATGATGTCGCTGACAGTGTAGGTACAAGCAGACAATGGACCAGCATAATGACAAAGGCACTCATGCATCCAGTAAACATTCGTGAAAGCCTGATAGTAAAAAAAGTTTTTTAAGAAGAAGATTTCTTTGGATTGGTCGTCATTAGAGCTTCTGGGGTCTGGTTTGCGACTTAATGGCCATTTTAGGAGCTACCACAGTTTTCTTGTCACGTGTTGTCCATGTGTGAATGAGAAACACGCAGTTTAAGACCCTTCGGAGGTACTACGATATTTAGTTGACACGTGGGATTTACAGTTGCGATCTGGTAAAATAAAAGAAGCCAGTGGAAGTGTCACGGATAGCGAGGAACAGGACAGGACTCCAGGGAAATAACAAAAACTCCTTTTACTGAGGCAAAAGGTTCCATACAAAAACTCAGGTCAGCGATAGGTACTAAGAGAGGCCGGTACAACGACATGGCACAAAGAGAACAAGGAAGACAGAACTGAAGACAACAATCCAACAGGTGACAAGGGAAAGACAGGCCCAATATATAGGGGGGGGGAAACAGGTGTACGGCATTAGACACTAACGAGACGAGAGTGGCTGAGGGCAGGTGCAGGGAATGAAGCAATCAGAGGAACAGGAGTGGCTGAGGGCAGGTGAAGGGAATTAAACAATCAAGGAGACAGAGGAGACACAGAACAGGGGGTTACAGGAAGTGTCCCGAGACCAGTTTTGAATGTCTGAATGTGATAGATAGATAGATAGATATATACTTTATCCCTTGCCAGCTGCCGCCGAGGCCATCCACCACCACGTGGGCGACACCGGCTCCGGCTACAAAGCAGCGGAAGATGAAACGCAAAACATCTCGGCTAAATCCTCCCAAACGATTTAAGACACGCGCCGTCCGGTCGCTGTGAATATAGAAAAAACAGGATAATTTAGGACTCTTTGATGTGCGTGCATTTTTATGTTTTGATCGCTGTGTATTTATTAATTTGTATGTGTGTGTTTGTGTGTTATTTGCATAACTCAAAAAGTATTAAACCGAATCGCATGCAATTTGGTGGGATGATTGGTTATTATCCGGGGACCATTTGATTAGACTTTGGGATCGATCGGGTCAAAGGTCAAGGTCATGGAAAGGTACCAAAAAAGTGGCTGCGGCGAAGGTATGCGCTCTACCGAGTGCCCGTTCTAGTTCTCTCTGCATTCGAGAAAACGCTAGATGTATTACGTCATCTTACATTCAAACAGATCATTAAAAAACAGCATGTTTTCTCATGGGCGAATTTCTCTCTCTCCAGAAGCCTCTTCTAATTTACACTTTAACCATGTGGGGCGGACACATATTGCGCTAGAGCGTTCCCGCATCAGCCGTATAATCTCTCCTCTTTAAACTAGACAGACGCTGCGTGCCGCTTCCGATACATGGTGCTCAAGCTGTGAGATATGAACTGCGCTCCTTGCATATTGATTACGAATTAATTTCCAGCTTGGCAAGACTTTGAAAGAAGATGGATATCACAGCGCTGTCCTAACTCCTTGGTTATGAAGTGACCTGTGGGCAGCACACGGACGAAACGTGAGTTAAATTAATTTAATCTGATTATAGAACAAGGGCAAGAGACTGACTGCCACTCTTGTGTGACTGGGGTTTTCACCCTTGTTCAAAGCAGAGGTGAGAGCCGAGTGTCTCGCAAATGTGCATTCCCTCCACTGGCCAGCAGGGGGACGACTCCTCTGGTTGCAGGAAGAGGTACTACTGTATAGAAGTCTATGAGGAAATGACTCAACTTCTCTTTTGATTTGTTCCCCTTAGTAAACATTGTTAACATGAGTTTATGGTCTCAATCGCTAGTTACAAGTCTTCTTCCACACAGCATGATGTTCATTTAGTCGATGATTGGTCCCGTTTGAAGACAAACGGACCATAAAGCTGGTATGCTTTCGGGCGGCTCACTGTGATTGACGGGTCATTGCCGCGACCAGAGCCGTGTACCAGCCGTCGGATATATGGATGTATTTTTGACGGCCCGACGATTGGACCACACGGTGCGAGCACAGAAATCCTGAGCGTTGGCTTGACTTCGTACCGTGTGCGCCCAGCTTCACGTGAAACATAAATCCTTGCCCGTCAGGTAAGAAGGATTATGGGTTCCATTTCACACGGCGGAGGCTGAATATTTGAGTGTTTTGACCGTCATTGTGGAACCAAGTTGGACGGAAAAGATGAGATGTCATCAGGATCTGTCACGCTCAGCTCGGCAGACGCCTGTGACTGATTGTTGGGTCTGACCCATTGGACAGACACTGAGCGAGTGGCCCCTCCCCCTCTCCCCAGCCTCCTGTGACAAGCTAGATCTTTCAGAAAGTCTAAGCTAAAGATGCTGACAGAAACTGCCCTGCAAAAATCCATCTTTCTGACAGAATCATTTCCAAAAGCCCAAAGCTCCAACTGGGCTCCTGGATGCACGTCAGAGTTGTGCCCGCCTCGGCGTGAGAGAGTGTCGCCGTGTGTTTGTGTGTACCGAGGAAGAGCGGATAAAAATGAGTCTTTCGATACAGAACAAGAACTGTGTGTGTCTGTTTCTTTCTACTTGTACATGTTTGTTCCTTATTAGTCATGCACCCATCACAGGTCTCACCAAGTGTGTGTGTGTGTGTGTGTGTGTGTGTGCTGACAACAACCTATGGTAGGGGTTCAAATCAAAGGATGATGCTCCTGTGGCATTTGGACTGACTGAACAGGAAATTTATGGTCCCAATACTGTGCGGTGGAACAGAGGAATGTCACCCAAGATCTCTCTTTCTCTCTCTCACACACACACACACATCTGTCGCTGAGGGACTATTGATGACATTCACTCTGATCTGCATAAATCATTTATTCTGATCTGAACTTTAAATCAGAAGGTCTCCGACTTTTGAAGCCTGATATTCTGTCTGTAGTATTCCATGTTTCAATTCTATCATGCCTTGTGTTCTTAATTTTAGCCAAAGGGGTTTAAAGAGAGCAATATTGACCGAATTAAGGCCATAGGAGTTATTTTAATAAAACACTTTTACGCTTTATGGTTTGAGGTATTAAAACTGAAATTGTCAATACTGTGATGGCGACAGTAACTTTTACGCTCATCGTCCATGCATTATTAAAATACATCATCAAAATGGCCTTCATTGCAGCCTCTGCTAAATTTCCTTTTCTCAAAATGAAAATATTAAAAAGAAATGAACGGAGAGAACAAACATCTCTGTTCTGAAGTCTTTGTGCAGTCCAGCAAAAGTTATCATCAACAATATCCACAATACAATATAACATCCACGATATCTTTTCTTCCTGCAAAATGTCAGCGCTCGCATTGACAGAGACCGAGGATTCTCATTTCCTGAGTCGCCACGGTGCATTTTATCAAGTCCGGGTTCAAATTGGTCGAAACCGGCTCGACGCAGCCAACCAGGACTGAAGTCGTTAGACGGAGACTTCAGCGAGAGAAGGAGGGAATGTGACGTGCAAACTCAACGTTACCTGTAAATGGGATCCTGCATCACCATCATCTTGCTCTCGTCCCACGTCCACTCCTTCTTCTGTGGAAACAGAAGCAGAGCTGGAGGACCTGCTGCACATATCAGATCAACTCCGTCCCCGGGACATTCGTGTGCATTCTCCCCCTCTTGTCGGTCCATTCATTTAAAGCTACGCTCCAGTTGAATGTCACAATCCAAATGTCAACACATGAGCACACAGTAATTATTCATATTGATTTCTATCCCCGCAGAGCTATTGTTGACTGGATCAGTCAATCACAACCTCATCCGATGGGCTCAACAGATTGCCGACAGGTGCACTTGACATTTCAGCTTCCTGACAAAAGGGAGCCAAAGGAGACGAGGAAGCGGGCGGGGGGCAAGACCTCCTTCCATCGAGCGCCCTTTCTGTCCGCCCGCCAGTTAATTTGACATTGAGCCATCGATGGTGGTGATAATAACAACGTCATAAGCCAATACAACTCAGACGGGGGGGACTGCTGTTCAAATCCTTTCCTTCACTTCTTCACTGCCTTGGTTCCTTTGGTTTCAGGGTGTTGCACCCGATCTGGAATTGAACTGTGGAAAATCGACTTGGACAACATGAGTTCTTCTATTATATAAAAAGAAAAAAAAGAGAATCACAGAGCAGATCTAATCTGACCGATAATAGAGACGAAAGGTCAGAGGAAACGCTGCTTCCTTAACTTCCTCCACCATAAATTCCATTCCAATGACTAAGAGAAAAATGCAGTCATATTAATATTCCACAAATTTACCAGAATGCATGTCCCATCCTAGACTGTTAAATATATTTAATACCGTCGGGGAAATGATGCGCCGGAATTAGTTTTTTTTGCCTAAACCTAACCGAGTTTCTTCAATTTATTGTGAAAAGACGATATGTGTGTTACGAGTAAATCGACACGTGTTTCAGGCTTTCAGAAGGAAACAGAAAACTGGAAAAATGAGTCGACACATATTTCTATTGGTGTAATGAATAGCTGCTCCTTAGTGGACCATTCAGTCAACTCTAAAGCTCCCGTCTAATGAGACAGTAATGTGTGTGTGATGTACAGGCGGTCAATACATCCTCCTTTGTTACTTAAAGGCAACAGACACATCCTTAACATACACACTTCCTTGTCTGTGTGGGAAAGCCATAACCTTTTAACAGATGCCCCCCCCCTCTCTTCAAGCTAGAGCACTAACATTTCCATTATTTAGATCATGAATTCTAATCGACGCTTATTTGTTCGATAAATTTCAATTCATTACATTTAACAGTTTTTTTAGGCAACCGGTGGCAACATTGTAGCTAATGTAGCAGCTTTGTACTGAATTTAGATTTATTAATATCTCATCATAAATCATCTGAAGGTCTCACTCAATGCAAACAAGTCCTCTGTCAAAGAGGCCGAAAGGAAATGTGATTTCTAATGGTATTCGTAAAAATGATTTAACAGTTATCAATCAACAGCCATTAGAGTCCAGGGTAACAACATGCGGGCCGGTAAAAACTACTGAGCACGTCCGCTGTATTCAAAGTCAAATACCTGGAGCCTTGGAACACGGAACGGTTCAAAATCTGGATTAATGACTGGAGATTATAAACCGGGGCGCGTGCCTGCTGAGGAGGATGGACGGCCCTTTGGGTTCCATCCGCCTGGAAGACTCTCTGGGATTCTCGGCAGGTGCCGTCCCCTCGGGTCTCTGTGGACCACGGCTGAAACACAGAGCCGCGCTCCCACCATCGTGTCCTTCATGTTTTCTCCTTGGCTCGTCCCTTCGCTCTTTAGCCTCCATCCCTCTTTTCCCTTCGACATCTTCCCCCCACATATTTACTTCTCCTCTCTTAGTCGTTGTCCTCCCTCACAATGTCTCCACTCCAGAGATCGATCACCACCCACACCTGGAATGTTTCTGTGATTATTAGCGCTTAAACCCCCACAGTGTGTGATTGAAACGCAATGAGCCAAACAGTTGAGTAATAACTGTAGGGAAAAGAAAGAAAGAAAGAGAGTTGCAAGTTGTCCGACGATAGACAGAAGCTTCAGGGAAAGAAGAGATTTCCAGCACACTGGGAGCAGGAATTGAAAGGCCGCTCACTAATTCATCCTTTCCAGCTCTCCGGGCTTCTCGACATCGGCCTCATGTCTGCAGCTAATGAGGCAAAGCACACAAAGTAGAATCCATACAGCGCTCGCAACAGAGTTACTCCGGATGATGTCTGTGGATCCGTGTGCAGAGCTTTCAGTGGGTTTTTTGTCCTCTATGGGGAAAAACCGAAATGGAGCCAGAGGCAGCGAGCCACCTGGAGCCGTGATGGGCTCGTCACTGAAGACAGTCAATGCAGTTAAGCGTGCACAGATATCCTGAATATTCTGATTAATGTAATGCATAACCCAGCCGGTACAGCTTAATACGTTTATTTGCTCCTGGAGAGAATCCCCAAAGAAACTCTCGATGCCGATTGAAGCCGAGTAGACCAGACATTGGAGCCCGTACTGAAAGCTCGTTGGCTTTAAAGCGTTCACACGTTCCTTCTTCTTGGCAGCGTACCCTTCCATGACGCCACCCAAAAAATATTATATTGAATATAAGACAGAAAAGAGAGTACAAAAAGAAAAGAAAACGGCGACTCACTTTTTTCTTTTTCCTCAAGCCGACTCTCACGCCTTCGACAGACACCACGATGTTGACTTTTTTCTTCTTGATGTTTTTCACCTTGAATTCATACTGCAGAGGGGGGGGAAGAGAGAGAGAGAAAAGAAATGTTTTCATATTTGATGGAGAATGACATCCCCTTACAGCCCCTCACATATTTGAAGAGGGTTCAGTCCGTCTGGAGGCAGAAAAAAAACCAATATGATATGTAGCTGGAGGACAGTATTAGACAATGTCTTGACTTTGTTAAAGCCACAACATCCTCTGTGATAATCAGATGACCGGGGATGACCTTTAATATCACTTGTGGTGGACAAAAATGCTTTTTTTCTGGCCATTTTTCGGTCATGTAGCACCATGTTAACATTGGGGGAGCTGGAGAAGAAAACTGCATACAATTAAATCATAGTTCGCCATTATCTCAAATATATAGTACAGGTTTTAGCAAGTTGGCGGTGGCCTATCTATACATTTTGCTGGAAAATGTCTTGGAACATGAAATGTCTCTGGATCCTTCTCATATTCATTTGTGGGTTCTTGTCAGCCCATGAAGGCCAAAGGGTTCCCCAACCGTTTACCCCACCGACCGACAGCATGTCAAGCTATGACCGGCCAGGCAAGACATTTTAGACTATCAGCTTTCTGCACAAAGTGCAGAGGGTCATTCGGTCGGGAAGAACATTTAAAGTTTGCTGGAAAAACAGAATGACCACAACAAAAAAACTTGAACGAGGCGCTTATTAACCAGTAAGTGTGTGAATTGTGGAGCTCTTCCTCTAGCGGCACTCCAATTGTGTTAAGACACGATTAAAACCCTCACTGAGTGAGTTGAACTCCTCTTCCACACTTTGTGAAGAAAAGAATCCGAATAATACAGCTGGTGTTCCCATCCACTCCGATGCAACGTGCAACACTAATGATAAATAGACAACAGCCAAGTGAAGAATTTTTGAATAATCGGGAACGTTGATCCCTCCGCCCCCCGATATGCTCCACGATTCACCTCGTTTTCTCTGATTTTATTCTGGTCTGCCTCTTGATCACTCGAGGGAAATCTGCTCGGTGCAAAGCTTGAAGGGAGGAATCCAGACTGGAGACGGCAACAACAGGGAGACAGTTCTCCAATCACACAAGCGTACTTGCTTCATTCCTCACGGTCGGGCCAACAGACACACACACACACACAAATAGTTGACTGATGCCGCCACAGGTTTAATGAAGTTCTCATAAGTGACCTTGCGCTCACTGGGATCTGCCATAATACAGAGATTCTGGCAGCTCTGGGCGCACAAAATATGCAACGCCTCACAAAAGAAAAAGCGTTGAACGTGTCCATCACTCGTGTTTCCGTCGCCTTCTATGGATCCATAATATATCGTGATCCTGTGCCCCTCCCCGTCTGCGGATGGTCCTTTGCTGTGGTCCCTGTGAGGCCACTCTATACTTACTATACATGTCTTCTAGTTCTCCCCTTTAAAGACTTCACACACAGTTCACATGAAAGCAGTGAAGTGGGTATAACGGCAAGAGCCGTTCTTCAGTTGTGGAGTCGGTAAATAAGTAACAAAAAACACTGTTTCCTACATATTCCTTTGTGTGTACAGCGAGCTCCAAGATGCCCACCTTCAATTCTGTTATTCGCTGCGGTGACCTGAAATGAAAACCGAATATATCAAAATCTCTTTTGTGTATCAGATTTTTTAAATTTAAATATAAATATATATAAAAGACGCCCAGCCAGCTACACTACAGCCGGCTAAGCCAGATGTAGTGTAGCTCAGGTGAAACTTCAAAAACTAATTTACAGAAGATCATTCCGTCAGCACGTATTCAATATATAATCACAATAGTTCAGATGGTTTCGCATTTGACATCAACACTCGCGGTTTGTTTTGCCCTTGAATCCCATCAGGCTGCAGAGCGAGATAAGAAACTAGAACATGTTCCCGCCTGCTGGTTCACAAAGTGATTGTGAAGTCGCAGAATAATAAGTGTGTGTGTGTGTTGACTGATGAACAAAAAGTGTGATGTTGGCCAAGGGTCATCCGAGGGGTCCAGATTGTCCCCGTTCCTGTCCACTTTGTGAAATTATAAGACGAAGTGCTAAAACTACTTAACGATTATAAAACCATTCATCAATTTGCCCCCAAAAAATGAATTGCTTAATTTAAGAGAAAAACTATTTTCCTTCTGACACTTTTCTTCAGCAATACTGTATTTGCCTCAGATATTACTGTAACAAGTCCTGTTCATGTCCTGTTCATATCCCCCCCCCCAAGGGATGAACATACATAGTGTAACATTTGGCATTATTCTTTATTTAGCATCTGCTCTGCTGGTCCTGTCCCTCCATCTCCATTGCAGCTGATAAAGTGCAGAGATACAATCACCTTGATTCTCAACAGCTGAGGTCAATTAGGCCTCTTCCCAGCACCTGTTCCCTGAGCCACTCCCCCACACACCTCCACAGCTGAGCGTAATCACGCCCCAGCCACCATAATTACATTCCACACACCAGTTATGAGGATGATTGATTATGTGAATTAGACCTTCCTACATAGGGCGGCTTTAGCTCGTAAGGGGGTCGCCTGTGCCTCTGCAACCAGGGGGTGTTGTTCCCCGCGATCCCATTAGTTGCAAGTTAGTGAGTGTCGAAGTGGCCTTGAACCCCAGTTGCTTCCAGGCTTCACCAGCCCATTGCTCCTAGCTGCTCAGGAAATAACTAGATGGGTTTAAATGCAGACTAACTAATTTCCCTTGTTCTATTGTCTATACAGTCCATCCAAAGGAGGGAAACGCATCCAACGGAAACAAGACAATACGGCAGAAATAATAATGATTGGTTAGGTGTTGTTTTTTTCATTTTTGGATGCAAGTACAGTTTGTGTGCTGATGCCGAGGAGGATTTATGGTTCTCAAGTGGACTGTAATAATGATGATTAACGTTGCACCGCCGGCACCTTCAAGGGCATAATCTTCAAAGAGTTTAGTTTTTTCTCCTCGCCGGAAACGGGCGGCATGTTATTTCAACCACTGCACTCAACAACCTGTTGATGCCGTCAGCAAAGCGCACACGTACACGCACTCAAATCCATAAAGGCATTTTCATTCGGTAAGAGAGAAAACATCGAGCATAGTCGTTATTCTCGAGTCCTAAAGGCGCTTCAATGTTGACGTGAATGCGATTTACAGGCCATTTTATGGGGGTGCTTAAACGAGCTGTCATGTTGACTGTTGCTGCACGTGCGAGCCAGAGACGTTGCCGCGCCTGATGGATTGCGTAATTGACCTCAATGGAAGTGATTACAGGCGCAATTGAAGCCGTTTCAGGCAGGGGGGTTTTCACTGGCGAAGTGTACGCGGCGAAATCCGACAGAGCTGCACTCCGATGAGGATACGGGTCTGATACAGCCACGACATTCTCCACCTGCCCCCCATTAACAGCAGCAGAAGGGTTGTGAGTGTTTTTAAACGAGCACAGATAACGTATTGCGACCCGTATGTCACTAAGTTCCACTGCTTGTATTTAAGATCTGAAAAAGCAATAAGCAGCCTCTGATGCCATACATTTTTTCGACCCTGGACCGGACTCCTAATATTCCCCTAAATCATGATCTCAGATGACCTCAGTGCTCGGAGGCATCTGGAGCTGACGCACGGTACTACACTATTACCAAGGAATTACAAAGAGTTAAAAGAATGACAACAAAAACAAGGCGTACAAATAGTTAAGGAGACTTTAGTTTGAGTGAAAAGTCCACTTCTTTACATTTAAAAAAGGTGCTTAGGACCTGAGGCCACGTTGATGCAGCATGGCAATATAGAATTATACATTATATTTATAATGAGTTGTTAGAGGCAGCTCGACAGGTATTTTTTGGACTTTATACATTGGACAATAACTTACATTTGCATATGATTAAGAGCACAATAAACACCCAGGAAAGATGTCCCAGGTGTGACGACCCTCCCACGCTGGGACGTGTGACGACCCTCCCTGTGTTAAAACAGGTTAAACTGATCTTGTGTTAACGGGTATTTATTCCTGCGTTTTGCTGCTCTGTATAAAAAAAACGAAGTGAAATATGAATCTATACTGAAGTCTGGGAGTACGCTCATCCATCATGCAAATAAGCCAGTCTCACATGTGCAGCCACTACTTCCTGATAAACGGGTCGTTGTTTCCTAAAGGTCCTTTTTTCTTCTCCTTCAGTATAATCCATCATTATGACAACAAAGACGCCGACGCGACGACACAATGGCGTCTTCGGCCAGCGGTGGTATTTACACTCACACAAATATCAGCCGGAAGCCAGGCGAGCACAAAGAAAGCCCGCGTTTATGCTGATGCCCTCCCATTGAGGGAGGCTGGATGTATGGGGAGCTAAATAAAAGATCCAAATAAACACAAACACACACGGTGTGACTGTTCAATGATCTCAGCGGGGTAGCAGAGAGAGCGCTTGGTGAGGTAACGGGGCGCCCGGTCGAATGGTAGACTGAGGCTTTTTATGCATTTGGCTCATTGGCAAAGACCTCTATGAGACCATCATGGCGGTGTTGTTGTCCTGAGCTCTGCCAAGTCGACCAGGCCTTCTCTGCCTGCCCACACACACACACACACACACACACACACACACACATATTAGCACTAGGGATGTCAGTTTAGGTTCATTATTTTGCTTTTCACAGCTCGACACCCGGATTCATTCTTGAGGAAAACAAGACTAAATGAACGTCTCTCCTTACATCCACCGTCTCAATGAGCTTTGATGCCACATCTCCAAGCGCCGTTGCTGTCGCTTTGTGTTGTCAATGTCGCGCTTTTTAATGCATTTTCTGTCGGCTCTGCTGAAAGCTACTGCTCTGCAATGGCTTCATCGGGGCACAAACGACAGATCGATTGATTGGTCAACAATCGTTATCATTGGTTATTTGTTCTATGTAGTTTGATCGGTGGTTTTGACAAAGGCCGATCGAGAAAGCCGACCAAACGGCGCATCGACGAAGCAGGGCTCCAGACTGCGACCAAATGGTCGCATTTTGCGCCTAAAATTAGACGCAGTGCGAGTACATTTTTCATCAACTCGCGCATGCGCGACCAGTAAATTAGCACGGTTATAGGCTTATGTGTGAAAAGAGGCGCATCGCAACGGAGACGATGCGCCCGGCGAGGGCCGCAGAGTGAGAGGTCCACGAGGGGATCCTCACCACCGAGCGGCGTCCCCGTCCCCCGAGTTGAATCTCTGGGTCGACTCAGCCGACTCTCACATGTCTGAGCCTCTATAGACTGATGCTCACGGTAAACGCATTCGATCGGGAGCAAAGAGGGTTTTGATCAAGTTAGCGGAAGGATTTAAGTGACAGCATCCGGTTTTGCAAAGTTAGCGGAAAGAACCACGTGAAACAACATCCGTTTTTCAAAATAAGATGTCGACAAATCATACACGAACATATACAAGTAAACAATGAACTGATTTTGTATCTTTAGAGATCGTTTCTGAGATTTAGCTTAAATTATGCTAACATTAAAACATTTTTACTGGACCAAGGAAGAGTTTATAAAAATTAGTCAGTCTTTTGTATGTTAAAAAAAGTCCTGTATATAGATTTCCCCAAGAGTTCCAGGAAATGAATAATGCAGATGTGTTCCATACATATCTGAAATCCCCTACAATAGCAATCAAACAATTTTAATGTGTCAATTAGGACATTTTTCAAAGTAAAAGTCCTAAATGTTTAAAGAAATCCGTCATTTCTTTAATGTTTGAGTTTCTTTATATATGTATTTCCTCATAGTCCTCATAGCAATAATGCTACACAATAAATAGAATGCTTCAATCAACACCGTGATCGGTATTATCGGTGATCGGCAGATACTGATTTCAGTGATCGGTGATCGGCACCAAAAACCTGATCGGTGCATCTCTAGAAACCAACAAATGTTTTGATTGGCCACATCGATGTGCAACATGCACATGCTCAAGGTATGTTTTCTCTTAAAATATGTTTAAACTCAATACAGTAACTTCTGAAGAGTTCTCTGTTGTGAATGTTTTGCAGTTCATGAAGGCAAACAGGCATAAGATTGTATATTGTCAAATTATTTATCAGTAATACAGTAAAAATGATGGGAAAACTTTGCAAGTCGATTTATAGTGTGCGCCCCTAAATTTTCTGCTTGCGCCCCTAAAATGTTAAGTTAGGGGCCACTGTGCTCCTAGTAAAAAAAGTTAGTCTGGAGCCCTGCGAAGAATTCAAACTTTTTCAATGCTCTTAAACACACACACTGACCGAAATTGACCTAAATGGGTCACCGGTCAGAAACACTGTCGGTGGTGAACAGATCAACAGTTAACTGTTGACATCCATCTCCATGACGTGTCTCATCTAGGGAAGAGGAAAAAGGGAGCAAAAAAGAGCTGCAAAAGAATTCAAGACAAAGAGCAAGAAAGAGAGTTTGGGGGGGGGGGGGACAGAAGCAATTATTTTGTGATAATATGAAGTTTAATATACAGCTCGGATCATTAAGCTCATAAATACACAAACTGTAAGTTACGGTCCCTTAAATGTGCAAACTGTGGTGTTGGCTGAAGGATAACGCACGTGGTATGAACCTTCACGGAGCCACTGAAGGTACCGCTCATCCATGCATTCAAGGGAGAGCTGGAGTTCTGAAACGCCACCTTTCTCTCTGTTGAATCACCTTTGTGCATCAGGACGTGAGATTATGATTCCCGTGTGCAAGGAACAGTGCTTTACTGACGTGTCCATACAAGCGTGTCTGTGTTTACAAGGTCAGACTCGTATGACATCTTGTTCTCGCTATGAGTTTGTTGGATGCGTTCCCATGGTTGCGAAATAAATGGTTGCTTTTTCCTGAGAGTTGTCTTGTGGTGCGTGACAAAAGGTGGATTCCATGTGATACTGTTCTACAGCGCTGAGAAGTCTGAGGGTGACGGTCCAGGTCAACATTAGAATTGAAGGGAAACACCAGATAGGCATCTCCAGTCGGCCTTCTCTTCTGAGAAGAGGGCACAAAATGACCACGTGCCAGCCAAACACCGGTAAAAAAGATGCATCACTCACCAGCAGAACTACCAATGGCTATCTACTGAGTGGCTGCTAATACTTTAACATTCATTAGCCATTCGGCAGCTGGATAAAAATGGTAATCTTGCACACTGCCTGAGATCCATCAATCAATCAGCCCGACCATAACTCTCCCAGAAGGAGGGAGACGACTTCCCCCGGGGGGGGCACAGCCGGCGACCGAGCAAAAGGAAAAGGAAGAACCAGCGTTCAGAGGGCGAGCCTCCACAGCTACAAGATGAAAGGCTCCCTCTCTCCGTCGTTCTGCACCGCAGGAGGAAACAGGAGAACTGTCTTCTTTAGCTCGAGTTCAGTTTTATCCCGCTTATTTCAAGACATATTCTGTTTTCAAGCATCGTTTGCGCTCCTCGTTTGATGTCGGGTGTTTCCAACCTGTCCTCTGTGCCGTCAGTATGTGCGACTATATTGACTAAAAACAGCAGCATACATGCAGAGTCTGATATTCAACACAATGATAACAATGTAACTAGTATTTTATTTATGAGAGAGGCGGAGCACAGAGGAATGTTGTACAGTGGCATTGTTTTGAATAAAAGAAATCCTACAAAATTTGAAGTACCACACTCAGCTGCGGCTCTCCACTTATACTCTCATCGCATCACCAGGTAGCTGAATAGAGCAGGTTGTATCTCAAATGAAATAACTTTAAATATGACTTCAATATAAAAAGAAACAGAAAGAAAATCACTGAAGAAATAATTAGGGCTGCAAAAAAAAAGATTCGATAAAATTAGGTTATTAAAAGAGTTGGCAACGAATTTAATTATCGATTCGTTGTGTCGCAGGATTATTACGCCACTCAATAAGTCAGGAAGATGTCTGAGGATAAATAAAAGACCATCGGAGAGGCCTGTAACGTTTTCTGAAACACATGGTGGAGGCAGAGAAATCAGTACGACCTAATATGTATGTATGTATATATATATATATATGTGTGTATATATATATACGTGTATATATTTATATATGTGTATATATATATATATATGTATTTATATATATATGTGTATATATATATATGTATATATATATAACTATATATATATATATATATAGTTATGAACCCAGACACGGTGGCGTTCGATGTTCCTACGTTTGTGGGACTTCCACAACGAGTATAAAGCAGAAATAGTCGCTCCTTCCTCGCCTCCTTTCACCGCCGCACACTCCCCTCTTACTTGCCAACCACAAAGCTTTCATCACTTCCTCTCTCCCACACACCACCCCCTTTTACTTCTTGTTTTACTTCAAGGCAACCGTCTTACTCTGATTACTTTACTGCCGGTCATTCTAGTCGATCTGTGTGTGCACGTTCATTCTCAATCTTCTCCCGCCGTTGCTGTTTCTTGTTGGGTTTTTTTACCTCCTCATTCCCACAGCTGTATCGATAGAGCTCTCCAACCTCATCATGTTCTTTATTCTCGATTGCACTCACTTGCTCCACACGCCGTCTCCTCCTCTCTTATATTTTCTTTCCACATCACACCCTGCCTCTCCTCCCCCTCTCATTTTCTCCAAAAACCGGCGGCTGATTCAATCTCGGGCAACGTAGTTCATGAAAAGGAATTTCATTTTCCAAAACAATATGTTTAGGAAGCTACGGGGTCCAGCATGATCATCATCTCAGCGACGCAGCACCGTGTTTGAACCAAAGTAAAAATTTCCAATTTAATATATTTTGGTGCGCAGCAATAAAATAACACACACACACACACACACACACACAAGCACTTACTTGAAAAAAGTACAAAATGATGTTATGGGTGTGCCAAGAAAAACTACACATCATAAAAGTCCTCATGAAAACCAATTTAAAATTGCATTGCATTCCCTTTTGAGGTGGCCTCCAAAGCACCAGAACAGCTGGTGGTGAGATTATTTTTGATAACTGCCATATCCGTACATAAAAGAAGTGCACGTCATCATCCTGATGTCCCAATTCGTTTGTGGGCTGCCAATTGTACGCCTGGAGTTGGACATTTTGGCTCGTTTTGTCACAGTGTTGAGCACATTGTTTACAGACCAGATTGGCCTCAATCAAACTTTTTTTTCGTGTATAGAAATATTGAAACTGACATGTCATTCTAAGGCATATAATCTTTAAGGCCAAGAACCTGTCATTTATTTGATCATAACAATACCCAATACCCCCCCCCCCACACACACACACCCATACACAAAGTCAGGTTTATAAAAAAATAGTTCTCCCAGTTTAAAAAGTTGGCCATCAGACTCTAAATCAACCTCATCCTTCAACTTTGAGATAGAACTGCGAGCCGGGCTCCATCGCCCAACCACAGCTCACGAATGCTTTTTGTGGCCGAATGGGAGGGAATGTCCATTCCTGGTGGAAGGCTTTCACAGAAGAGTGGAGGATGAAATATCGTCTCATTAATGTCCATTATTTTTGGAATTAAATGTTCTATTATTAGGGTGTCCGTAAACCATTAACCTTTGGTCACATCTTGAGCATCCAGTAGCATAGTTTGGGGGGGGGGGGGGGGGGGAGAACAATCACAAAAACAGATGGCTTCATTTGATTGCTTTGAGGATGTGATGCCAACAGTAGTTGGTTAAAGAGATCTCAACTTTCTTTTGGTCAGAATGGATTTCATTTGATGACGTTGAATGAAAGAGGAATCTCAGACGATGTTGAATCAAGCCCTTCCTTTCTATTGTGCTCTTCAAGCTGGGAACCATATATTTGTTTTAGAATAAACTATTTCTAGAACTGAAGTTATTCTCTACTCCGATCACAGCCGTCGTTACTGTTGAACAATGAACTTTTAAAACAATGAACTTCGATGACAGACGGGGGAGGACAAAAGCGACTTGAACATGCGAGTTAGTTAAAGACTGTCTCTTCAATATGCCGTGCAAAATGATACACGACTAGAAGACTGAGGTTGAAGCTAGATGTCAAAAATGTCAGAAGCAGCTTCCTCACCAGTTTATCATCCATGCGAAGACAAGGAAATATATCGTCCATCGCCGGTTGGCCAGTTGGAAAATGTGTACATATATTATATGTACCATGTACAAAATGCAGCTTGTTAAAATTGAAATAACCTGAAATAGCGGTGGCCTCAAAATGTCATATTAATACAACTTTGAAACTGGGTCTGTTTGCCTATTTCCATTCCAGTCAATATTTACATTAGAGGCAACTGTCAAGTGGAAGCCAAAGTTGCATTGCGACAAAAAACAACAGTACAAACAAAGTTGATTATGTGCCAGACATCATTTTGGGATTTTTTTTATCAATACCAGAGGATTCACATTGGAGGCTGAGGTGACACTTGAGTACCCACATCAGTACCAATGCAATCGGTTGAGTGAACACAGCAGGATGACAAGCCTGAAGGGACAGCAAATAGGTTATGGAAAACCCAGTGTGCCATCAAGAGGAAGAGAACATCGATTCTCTCTGCAATTAATGTGTTTGCTGGTGTTATATATGCCTGTAAATATGTCAAATCTGAAATCAGCATTGTTTCCTTATCTCTTTGTAGTTTTGTTTTTGTTTTGGTCATCTGTGGGGAAGTTCTGAAAAGTTATCAGAGAAAGCAAAGAAAACGTCTTACAGTTCTTTCACTTTATTGCCGCTGAGGCAACTTGTAATTTCAAAGGCCGACCTATGTAAACAAGACGGCACCGAGCCAAATGAGAGGGAAATATATACCCCGCAATTAGGTCCGACAGGCATGATTTAAACTGACCTTTTATCTAAACTAACCTTTTGTATAAAGATTCCCCGTCAGAGAACAGCTGGTGTGTGTGTGTGTATGGCTGCTTTTTTGTTGTATTCTTAACGGTATGGAAAGGAGGTTTGATTCCTCCACAATGCCGCTAATAAAAGGCCTTTTCTTCCAGCACTGGCACCATTTATTCCTCAAACACTGACGGACCCGGGGCACTGTCAGCAGTCTGAATAATATTAAGTTATGTTATTTATCCACGACAGGGATCAGAACTGGACTGCAAGAGAAAATCTGCATTTTCATTGTGTTTATTAAAAGCTAAATTGAAAAGAAAATATTTGTAAAATAAATTGTTACAGGTTTTGTAAAGCACACTTTACCATAGTTGTATTCATTTTTTAAATATCAAAAGGGTATTTGCGCTCAGAAGCAATGAAGAAGCCACCGTAGTTTGCACCTTATCTTACGGTTTGGACTCTGAGGTTAAGTTGAAGGAAACTGTGGGAAACTCGTGGGAAACGAGCTTTCAGAAGCTGGCCGAGTCCGTCTGGTCTTGGCTCTGTTGGTTCAGAACCGCATGGCATCCTGTGCCGAGGCTGCACATAGAGTGCCATGGAGTGGACCAGATCCCCCTGTTGCCGACATTCCTCCATATGACAGCACTGCCCCGCACACTGGAAACATAAACAAACAAAAAGCCAGCCAATAGCCGGGCCGCTTCCCATCTCCAGAACACCAGAGAACAAAAGCCCAAAGCAAACACTCACCAGCACTCGCTGGTCAAGGTTCCCAGTTTGCACTGCAGCTTTTATGTCCTCACCTCAGAATTGAAGACAAGGTGGCAAACCAAAGCAAACAAGTTGCAGGAGGAAGAAGAAGAAGAGGTATAAGAAGAAAAAGAGGAAGACGAGGTATTAGAAGAGGTATAAGACATAGAAGAAGAAGAGGTATAAGAAGAGGAAGAAGACATAGAAGAAGAAAAAAAGAAGAGGTATAAGAAGAAGAGGTATGAGAAGAAGAAGAAGAAGACATAGAAGAAAAAGAGGTATAAGAAGAAGAAGAGGTATGAGAAGAGGTATAAGAAGAGGAAGAAGAAGACATAGAAGAAAAAAAAGAAGAAGAAGAGGTATAAGAAGAAGAAGAGGTATAAGAAGAAGAAGACGAAGAAGCAGCTGGATAACAGCGTGGGCAGAGCAGTCTCCGCCCTTCAGGAGACACGGCCGAGGATTATCAGCTCTTACGGCTTTAATTGCCGGTTCTAATGATGTCGCCCGCAAATGTATCTGCGAGGCGGGAGAGGGGGACACCCTGTTTGTTCACATCACACACCTCGCTGTGAAGTATCGGTTCAAGAGGCGACCGCAGCTGCGTTCATTAGCACGGATCAAATTGAATAAATCGCTCACAATGGATCATGTCACACGTGTCCCGAACCTCCTCGACAATGTGATGAGCAAACGGGAGGATGTGTTTCACGAGAGCAATTGGCTGGATTAGGGGAACGTTTTTTGCTTTTCAGAAAGAGTCTGCTTTTGCTGGCAGAGGCTAAACACACACGACAATCTCAAGTATTACAACACGTGTATTACAAGGGGATTACACACAGTGGTGCCTGCCAACAGGAGAGGTCTGAGGAGCACCCAGAGGCAGATTAATTGCGGCTTAATGTGAAGATCATTCACTGTAATAGCCCACCAGGTAAATAAAGCTCTCAAACCGTTGATGGAACGTCAACACACTGACGATATAATCACAACCGTGTGTTCAGGAGACTCCGTGTCTCGAGGTGGCGGAGCACCGTGTCGGCATCGTGTGGAGCTGAATGATATTTATTTTTTCCCTTTTTACTGAAAGTGAGGACAAAGCACAAAAACCTCCGAGTTAATATTTTCCAGATCCAGCTTGGATTTGTCTGGATCCGCTGGGCACATTTTGGATTTAGGGATTTTCACACTTGCGGATTTGCTCAAGCCGCGACCGTCTGCGAGCCGGTGTCTACGAGTCATCACACACAAACTCACGGCTCCGGACTGGTTTGAATGCACTGGTGGCACTTTGGACCACAGCATCTGCTAAAGGATATCAAATGTAATTAAATGTTAAAGGTAATCAGAATCATTTGCTTCCTGCTTCCAAAGATACACGCATGTACGGTCAGAGCCGGGCCAGAAACACCTCAAACTGGGACTTTAGATAACCCGCGGTTATGGATGCCAAAATGCATCGCAACTGTACCACTGCAGATCAGAATACAACCACAACAACCAGAATCAGTCCGACTGTGCCGATTTGGATTATAAAACTCATGCTTCATACAACTGACGGATCCCAACAATATCTCATATCTTGTGCGAATCAATGTCTCCATTCCTTCCTCCAGATACACGGCGCAACAAAGAGAGTCGTACTCGTGTCGCTCTTCCGTTGCTACGGCGAGCTCGCCGAGGAGACGAGACAGGAAGGGAACATTGTTTGTCCTGGCTCAGACCTGTTGCTCGTCCTTGGTCCTTTGGAAGTGACGCTGGCTGTCATTCCGCTCCAGACTGGCAAGTCTGGAAATGCACAAATGGATCTTATCCAACACATTCCTCACGTCACTCGTGTCCTTCCAGCGCTGCAGGAATCCACCAGCCGTGCTGTCGCTGACTGGGTGGAGCCGGGTGCTTCGAGGGGGGGAGAGGTGTACTCCCCATTTGTACTTGAGATGTCTTTCAAGTTATTGTGAGGGGGGCATATCTGGTACTGTACCAGCTGTTTCCTCTGCATGGTTGCAGGCATTCGCTCGAGGCGGAGGACTTCCTCTGTTCTGCTATCTTATCTCACGGCGCTGCTGTCGTGAGGAGCAGCGCCAGCCTTCATCTTCACAGCGAGCGAGACCAGTGTGGTTCCCGGGGATAGTGGTGGGCTACACGGCCAGAGGCTCCATGTTTGACCAGCTTATCGACTGGACCGCTGATTTCCCTGCAGGCAGACGAGAGGAAAGTAAAGCTCCAGGGCAGCGATAAAAAAATGGAATAAAAACATTCCTCGGTTCCATGATCGTCGAATACGAAAACAAAGCGAGCGAGATTATTTGCTCAGGCTAATCGTCTGTTGACTTTTTTTTCAAAATGTCTCAGCGCTTGTTTGGTCTCAGCGACAGTCTGCAGGTGAAGATATTCAAGTCACATGGATAAGAGAGGAAAGAGAAAATCAAATCAGGAGCCAGCCAGGGTTCGGCATGTTGGCTTCACAATGGAACTTGATTTAATTTTCGGTCCATCGACCCATTCAGAAAACGAGGAATTGTTTCATCAAGTAGCAAATTCACAATGGGTTGAATACATTTGTGTGTGTGTACATGCAGAGTCACAAGCCCAGAGACAAGTCGTCTCACTGCTCTTAACGACCTTTCCAGCTGTTCTTCCCCCATCTCTCCAAAACAAACGGTGTGGTGGTGGGGGGGGGGATCATCTAATGCCAATTTCTATTTATTTCAACTCATTTCTGTGTATGCACTTCATTTACATTTCACCACAGCACCTGTTCAATATCCAGATCAGTTAAGCAGTCATGTCCTCATGTCCACACACACACACACACACACACACACTTTAGCCTCTTTCTTCTTCCACTGGTGGCCAAAATTGGATTTCCCGCTAAATGGATTTGGAGGAAACGGTGGGGGGGCGGACGACTGCCACAGAGAGTGAGTGAGAATGGAAAGGCCGGCGCTCAGCAGTGCGATTTCTTGAACAGTGTGGCGCCGATGGGGATGCTGGGTCGCTAATTGAAAGAAGAAGAAAAAAAAGAGTGAAAGCTGCGGTAAAACCCGGACACTTCATTTTAGATGCGAGATAGAGAATGTTGCGTAATGATCCTAAGTGATGATCCGTCCGTTCGAGCCCACGCCGGCTCCGGGTAAGGCCTTTCTCGACAGGAGCCGAACACAAAGCAAGAAAGTTTGAGACGAAGGGGGAAGATGCTGCGCTCAGCATAATTCCTCGGGTCAATCTCGAAAGCAGATTCTGATTTAATTTAGTCATGCTTTCTTCGGAAGGTTCCCCAATAACACCGGTTATCATTTTCCTCACAAGCAAACAACAAACATTCAATATTGGTGAGGGGGGGCACAGGCCCAGGAGAGAGACTTCAAAAAAGAACAATACATAAAGAAATAAAAAGGTACCTCCATTCTAGTATCCTGTCCCGGTAGAATTGCAAATTCTGACAGTTATACAATGGCTGTTGTGGGCGCTTTGAAGTGTGTGTGTGTGTGTGTGTGTGTGTGGTTAGCAGACCACGGGAGAACGCAGCCGAGGGACGCTTAGGCCGAGGATGACTGGCAGCTCGCTTTGCTCCCGATGTTTGTTGCACCAACAGGGAGGAGAAGCGGGGTTGAAAAGAAAGAGGCTCCGGGGCCCCTCGGCAGAGAGGAGCGGGGGAACGGAGTCTGAACGCGCTGCCCAGGCCGGCTCAACGCTCAGCATCACGGGACTTCAGAGCTGCCGGTCCACCGGCGTTGAGTATCAGAGCCCCCCCCCCCCCCCCCCCCGGTTGTTTCATTCTAAAACGGCAAGTGGCGGTAAGCGGCGCCCTCACAGAGCACAGTGGCTGCGGCCCCCTCGAAAGCGCGTGGGTTTCACCGGACCCCCTCCTGCAGCTGCTGGTTTTTCCGAGGGCCGTGAAAAATGATCAATACATCCACCGCTATGTTTTGAATGCATTCACGCCGCGTGATCCCCTCCTTCCCCGTCAGGTCACAGTATATTTAAGTGGCTTATTTTCCACCAGAACGTCAGATCTCGGCAGACGTGCATCCTCTTCTTGCACACGAGGACACCGACAGCGAGGACAAGCGGCCATCGCATGTTTCGAGACCCGCGGTGTCTCCTCGCGGCTCGTTGCACCCTCACGACTGCTAACGGTAGACATGTTTACACACTTAAAGATAAGCGTCTGTAAAAGCTTGTGGCATCATTTGAATTGCTCGTTTTTGTGCAAATAACCACGATAGCGGTTTCCTATGACGTCGGGTTGAAATATCTGACAATCAGGAGGACGATCAGAAGGCCCTCGTCTGTCAGGAACCAATAAGGGAATTATTAAAGACGTGGATCCATAATGGAATCCGTGTCGATAAAGTGTGATAAAGTTTGTGTCTGGTCCTCTGTCATTGTTGAGCTGAATCTGAGGGCCTAGTTGTGTGAGACTACATTTCCCTGAGTGCAGCAGCAGCAGGAGCAGCAATCAGTGTCGCTTATTAGGAGCACCTGTGGGGATGCTCTGACGCATTTGTAAAGACAAGCAGCAGAGAGAGGACGCTTCAGGTCACTCCACGGTTCAACCCAAAGACGGCAATGGGGAAATCATTTGTTTAATTTCATGGTGTTTAAAAATGCTGATTCTGTGTTTCAAGAATATTTCATTTTGAGTTTGGTCAAAATTAAAAGTATAAAATGTTTCATTAAAATGTTTAATTTAAAATGTAATTTATGTTCTGTCTTAAAGGTTACAAACTAATTCACTGGAAGACCAATCAACGAGTGAACATGAGCTGGACTTGACAGTCATGCCTCGCCACATTCTCCACATCCCCATTATTGTCTGAGTGCGGATTCTAGCGGGCCGGCATACGAGACTCCGCCTCCCGGCCCCCAGCCCACTGCCCCCCCTCTCCCTCGAACGCTCCGAGCCTCGCTCTCGTCTCCACACACGTTTTCCTCCACGCGTGCCCTCACGCCGTACTCCCGCTCAGACGGCGCTCTGGAGCTGACACCGCGGTACATTCCTTGCTTTGCCGTGCAAAGTTTCGTTCATTGGAGTTCCTTCCCGAAGTCTCGGCTCCTCCTGGAAGAACGGTATCAAAGCCGACAGCGTTGGGTCTCTCTGCGCTGGACAAACCAGACACTTTCAAGCTGAAATCCCCCCAGTGACGCGGGCGCATGCATTTCATATACGCAAAAGTATCTCAAAGGTTTGATTCTCAAGAAGAATACTGATCGCTTGTCAGCATCCTTCCACGGTAGTTGTTTCTTGTGATGTCGCTTTCGTGTCCTGAAGTGCTGCCAGACTCTTTTAAGACCGGCCTAAAAACCTTTTCATTCAAGGTGTTTTTGACTGTTAAATCACTGCCAGCTATTTCCTTGTCTATTAGTTAGTTTTTAACCATCTACTGGCCCTGTAGCACATTCTTTTTGAATGAAAAGTGCTTTACAAATAAAATGCATTAGTATTATTATTTATTATTTCCACGACCACAAATATTGCATACAAGCTTGCATGTTAAAAAGGATGAGCACCGTCAAGCTTTGCCAGAGGAATGTGATGGACCAGAGGCCAGAAGTCCTTTCAAAGCTCCATGAAACCACACGACCCTCAACTCTGGCTTCCATGGTCAATGCTTCTTAAACCACAGGGTTGAGCCCCAACAGGCACAAGAGACAGACACCTATGTCACCCACACCCACCCCCAAGCTTACACTGAGTGTGATCCTTTTCCCAGAATTAAACAAACAACAGAGTACTAGTGATAGACTTCAGACAAAAGAACAATTGTTCCCAGGGTTGCTTCAGTTTAAAAATCATGCAAATGTTGACTTTTTGCATCATGTTGTCCTCACTAGTGCCTGTAGAACCCCATTTCTCCAGAGGCCTCGGAAACAGAGGATTTGTAGTGTAAATGGACCTGGCAGTAAAATATGGAATATTATGCAATTTGCCAAAATGTAAAAGCATTCGTTCGAAGACGCCAGCTGAGAGGCCGGTTACCAGCCTGCAGGCTGAATATCTGACCTGTCGGGGAACTACAAGACACTGATTGTCACGACGGGATTAGGGTGGACTCAAATGCACGACTCAGGAGACGGATAATTCAAATAAAGAAGATTTTACTGAAAGCGTCGTCAAGATCGGAACAGACAGAATAATCACACTATGGAACGCTCGAGGGCGTGGTCGGAAAAACACAAGACAATCTGGCAGAGGACAAGTGGAAGTGAGGGAGCTAAATAGTGAGGGACTAATGAGGGGATGGGCTGCAGGTGAGAAGGGCGTGAGGACCAGGTGAAGGTAATGAGGGACTAACGAGGGAGAGATCAGAGGCAGGTGAGGGGAGTTGGATTGACGAGATGGGAAGCAGGATCTGGAATGACATGATACTTAGTGACAGGATGAAAACAACTAAAACAAAAAGGAAGGTGTGGAGCTAAAGTGTTACAAATTCGGGGGATGGGTCGCCGAAAGTCATCCGAAAACTTGAAAAAACTGACAAACTAAGTTGGTATGAGACAATGCCATTGTACAAAAGGAAGGTGTGTTTTGTTTTAGAACTCTATCGATTCACTTTAATTGATACAATTCTCTTCTGTGGAATTCATTGATATTCATGACATTTGTACACAGCTGGACATACTTTCTCCATAAATGGGCCAGACGTTTCTGGCTTCGCATATCGAGGTGTTCTGGAAATGTTTTTCCAAAAGCTCCGAAAAATAACCTGCACGCTTTGAGGTTGTCATTAAAATAAATGAACTCCATGTTCCCTTGAAGTGGTTGTGCCGGTGTGCCCCCCTCAAAGCTGTAAACCTAGAGGAAACACGGTTTTCTGATGACTGAAATCTATACGGGACTCGTTTAGAAAGCCTTTAAAACATTCCTCGTTTGTTTGTGAAAACATTCATTCTTTGGCAATAAACCTGTTTCTGATTCTGATTCTGATTCTGATTTATTTAAAATAGATGTAGACACATTTTACCACTTATTTCCTATTATTAACTTTCCCGGCAGCACAAATTTAAACACTTTGCCAAATGGACGATAGAATATTTTTTCGCTGCCTGTGCCTCCCATCACGTCTCCATCTCCTCAGCTGCTCTTTCTCGCTCCTCAATTACACATCCATCCTCCCACAGCTCCAGCTGTTCTCCTTACGCGACTTAGCATGGTAACTATGGCAACACACAGTACCATAGTGGACTTTTACTGTCATCCCCTCATTATCATCTAGCTGTGGTTTATGCTCAACTGAAAAATGATCAGCTGATGTAAACCTTGGTCATTGAAAAAAGATGGAAACTGTGTGTGTGTGTGGTTTGTTCCCGGGAGTTTTCTTCCTGACAACCAGCATTGACAGATATACTTTTTTTTGTCTTCCTCTCTTGAAGGTGTGTACTACTGCTAGTGTGCGTGTGTGTGTGTGTGTATATGTTTCACGCTTCACCGTCTCCCAGGGGCCACCGTTGCTGTCAGCCACTTGTAAAGAATAGTGTACACCAAGCTGAGGTTGGAGAGGTCAGCCTCCGTGCCCCGAGACATCAGGTGCTTTCCATTTATCCTCGATTCAATCAGCTGCTCCCGCTGCGACTAATATTGCTCTTGCGAGAACAAGGGCCCACGAATGCTGCGGCAACAACGGCCAAAGCGGGAGACGTTAAATCGTTAAACAGTAATTGCGAGGAAACAATTCAGGCCAGAACAGAATCGAAGAAACTTTGGTCGGATTCCAAAGCAAAATGAGCCTCAAACAGACTTTACAACAATAATAAAAACCAAAGCTGACAATACTTTCCGAAAATCGTAAAATATTTTTAAATAAAAAAGGGACCGCGATCATTGTGTATAGATGACCTCTGAAATACTGTGCATGTACGCCTGCATTCAGGCTGATGTTACTTCTACTGCCAACTCGCGGTGACTCCAAGCTTCACCCTTCTTGAAGTCGTTGGTTCACGCTGATAACTTGCGACTCATTCCCTCCATGCAAGCTCTGGTGTGGCGATGGCAAGCTTTTGAGGGCATGACTGTGCACCTCACATTTCGTGTGAATGAAGGATGGTCTCTTCTTTTTGTGCCGGCGGAGTGAACGTGCACTGAATGTCGATTTAGCGAAGTTTTTCTTCTTCTGGGATCCAGCTTCAACCGTGCTGCCAAACGTCCATCAGCCAAAGTACATTCAGTCCGAGAATGGCGAGTCAATACCTGTCGTGGAAAACCATCCTCTCACTCTGTTTTCTGAGAAACTTCTCAGTACATTGACTGCACAATTTGTAAAATACTATCTGTTTGACATCAGCCAATCACTGAAGACACTGCGCTGTTCAACTATTTACTTCCACTGGCTGGTGGAAGTAAATATAGTGTTTATTGAACATTTAGAATGAAGGTATTTCTCAAAGCAGCAAGGGACATTCTCTGGGAAGTGTTGCTTCCACATGCAATTTACAATAAGTGCATCAACCATGAGTACAAACTCCGAACAACAAGAATCAAGAAAGTAACATTTCTTCAAGAAAGCCAAAACACCAAAAGTAAATGCCAATCAAGTGCCACCGAAGTGCTAATCTGTTTTTATTCAAGGTATGGTTGGAAAAGATGTGTTTTTTAGTTTCCGGTGGAAGATGCAGAGACTTTCCGCCGTCCTGGTGTCAGCGGGGAGCTCGTTTCACCCCCGAGGAGCCAGGACAGCAACGGATTCCTTAATCCTCGTTTGATGCGGGCCATTCGTATCTCTTTCCTTCTTCTTTTATCGTTTCCCTCGACATTCAACTTCATTTCCTCAGCACTGAAGCTCTTGCCCGAACCGTCCCAGTGGAACTTCCCATGGCCTTGCTCCCTCGTATATAAACACCATCCTACACATGTTAAGTACCTATGAGAGGAACTTTGCAACAACCTGACCTTTAATTAACACCATGTGGACGAGCCCGACTCACTCACCTCGCTCCTCCCATTGGTCCGCAGGTATCTTCATCATGAGCTCCCCATGGTATGCAGAGTGCCTCCCGACGTGCTTGATTCACGACGCCGGTTTATCCCCCGACATGTGAAGAACACTATCGCCGTCCAACTGAAGACCACATCGTTTCTGATCGGACTGCCTGGCTTGCCCCGATGAGACGTGTTCTGATCGATGGAGTCTGGCCTGTAGTTTTGGCAACGAGACAGGCGGGTGGGGGGCGGGGAACCGCATTAGCTGTGGACAACTTTGTCCAAGGTAACCGTTCAAAACAAATGAGCTGCGAGAGGTGCGATAGGGAGCGACTCGTTAGCCCCAAATGGCTGCGATAGCACTCAAAGTAGTTTTCAATCTGGCTTGGGGCATTAATTCCTCTCCCCGTGAGGAGGACGTCTGCCAGGTAACGAAATCCATCCGACTGCTGGGGGCAGCGGGATGATTTCAAAAAGTAGGCGCACAGCTTGAAGGGCAACACATTCTCTGAAGTGTTTTAACCACCGACTTTACATGCAGGATGGACACGACAGCTCCGTAAGCGGGGAGCCAACGCTTGACCGCTGTACGCAGAGTAGGAATGCAGCGAGGATGTGTGGCTTTAGCTTTCCATCACTGATTGTCTGTTGCAAACAAACTGTATAAAGATCTTTATATACAGCAGTTATGCGGCGCTGTCGGACTTCTTTCTTGGGGTTCATATCAGCGTCAGCATTTCTGAGATGTTAGTTCTTGCCAAACGGTTACGGTGGCGCTAACGTAGCAGCTAGGTCTCTCACGCTAACCAGCTGGGGCCGTCCAAAACAATGGGCCGGCGTGTTGACATTCAACATTAGACGAGCCCCATTTGTCAAATATATGCCTTTCCATGTCTTTTCACTGACAGCTGAATGGAGCCGACTGTTCCGGGTGTTTTAATCTGAATAGTTACAATGAATCGCAATGTCCACAACAACGCTACCGACACCGTCCTCGTCATCCGCGGATGAAATTCATATTTTTGGACTAAATCTCGTCGTGACGCAGAGAAAGTTGGTCCCAAGAAAACAAAAGCCACAAAACACTTGAACTGTGTTTTCCTTTTAGTTCCATAGACCGTTGGCTCCTTAAATTCTGTCTGATAATATCTGTTGACTTGTAAAAATGACGAATGAGAGGAGGTAGATGGAGAACGTGGAACAGATGAATGCAACGGGAGAAGATTAGAGACTGTTTACCGTGAAGTGAAACGGGAACAGATATATTGGGGGCGAGGTGTGTGGGGTATTAGGATACAGCTGCCAACAAATTATTATATCTCACAAGGTACTTACAGGCCACTTTAGCTGAGCCCTTTACAATCCGTCTCTGAAATGAGGAATCCTTCATCCAGGGATAAATGTCGCCGGCACAAGGCGGGCTCGACACATCCATTCTTATGAAAGCGTCCGAGTGGCTGCGAGCATCCTGCTGTTGATCAGCTCCGCATTGGCACTCGCCCCGGGGACGCAGACGGGACACTTGCGTTTCATTTCTCCAATTGGATGTCACTTAGCTTCATGTTTGGAGACCGCCGGGGCTGAGCGAGGAAAGGCCCCGCCAGGCACACAAAATCTAATCAGAGACATCACGAGATTAGTGAGAAGAGTTTGCCCCGTGCCCAAAACGACACTCGTCGTCGTTTGTTCTAAACATTGGCAACCGACCATTAGCAGGGATGTTTTTACTGCCGAGTAAAGTGGAACAATAAAAAAGGATTTTAAAAATATAATTTTAAAAATATAAATATATATATATTTAAATATAAAATTCTATGAATGTAATTGTGTCCCTGACTAACTGCTGACCGTGCAGCCGGCCGGTGACAAAAGGAGAAGAGGACACAAACTTCCCCTTAAAACCAGAATTACATCCCTTCTCAGCCTGGAAAGAGGAACACAACATGGACAAATATATATTAAAAACTAGAATAAAAACACGGCGATCAAAACATAACCTTCCGCATCTTTAATGCGAAGGTAATAATACTGGAAATGCAACAGAAACATTGCATTGGGTATTGTTTTTCTAAAACATCTCTAAAACGTAATCAGAGAAAAAACAAATCAAAAGATTCTTAATCCGTCTCCGCGAGTTTTCTGCCATGGCAGCATCTGGGGGTTTATTGTAAATGTGGTCTATATATTTCAAGGAAAATAATAAAAAACTAATAATGTTTTGATGTACTGAAGCAAATTATATCTCACCTGTTTGTGTGCTGAAATGCTCAGCCTCCTCTAAGTTGAGGGAGTCCCAGGCGGCTCATTTAAAGCCCCCCGATGCTTCAGGGGCATCCAGCGCTCTAATTACGCCGGTGCTGGATTGTCGTCTTCCGTCGCGGTCACTCGCTAGACGGGACAACTCAACGCCTTAGATTTGTACAACGTGTAAATGATAACACGGTGTCGCTTGGTATTCAGATATCCAGTATTATGCTATTATGGTTTGGAGCATTGAAAGAATCCTGTCAATGTGCAACGCTTCCATATTAGCGTGTCGAACGTGAACATTAATCCGGCCCGTCGGCGAGGAGCGTGCATACCCGGTCGTTCAAATCAGCACGACGACAGAAACAAAAACATCAGCCTCGTGTTTTTTTCCAATTGCTCTTATCAAAAACTGTGATTATGACGACTTTTCCCTGCCAGCGCTCAGCTTACTCGACAATACAATTATTTTCACTCAAGACTTTATTCTAATTCTGACCGCGGGGAGCCTCTTGTATTCCTTCATGTGAGGTTTTGTTCCGAGTCGAAGAAATTAAAATTAAATCCAAATCAAAGATGTCAAACTAAATGCCACGTGAACTCACACCCCCCTCATAAAGAATGCAGGGAACACCTCGCACCGGCCGAGTGTCGCCGCGTCCTCTTGCATCGCGCCAGACCTCACCAATCATCTCAGGGCGACTCGGTGTGCGATGAAAAGGTTTATCGTCTTCCGGAGGGGGCTTCAGGGGGGGGGGGGGTCAGCCCTACCCCTCAATGGCGCATGATCAATGTTCTGAAAGCATATCAAGGATACAGGTTCGACGTGATCGCTCTTCTCCAAGAGCTCAAACTGTGCCGTTAGGAAAGAGAAAGCCGCCAACAGAAGCGCTAACTAAATATTACCACTGTGTGTCCGAGTCTCACTGTTGTTATCTGGGGGGCCGACTCTGGGGGCCCTCTTCCTATTGAGCAGGGGGGCGGGGGGGATTGTGCTGTTGACTGAGAGTCCAGCGCCATTGTTGTTCAGTGCAAAGTTGCCTATCCACAAATAGTGCGGTGAAACTTAGCCACAGAAAGTTTTTGGTGGAGTTCCCTCATTCAGAGTGTTGCCCCCCCCAAAAAACTCAGTTTTTTCACAGAGATTTCAGCGTAATATAAACGACTGTGGCAGCTGTCTCCAATCTGGCCTCGGCTGCTGACTGATTGCCAGTCAGAGCAGCTGACTGATTACCAATTAGTCAGCAGCCGAGGCCAGATTGGAGACAGCTGCCACAACGACATTGTTAGCTTTCAAACGTGAACAAGATATGCAGCATATTTCAAAACGCAGCCCCCTCTTTCTTCGTGGAGAGTTCTGCCAAAGGTGCCGGCCCACTTCAAAGCTCTCCGATAGTGGGGCTCGTGAATATTTTAGTAACGGCCTCCAACGTCAAGCTCTGACGGTGTGCTATCAAAACTTCAAAACCGTCCCGACACCCAGGACCTCGTAAAGAGACACGCTGCTGCTCATGTAACAGCGCGAGTCAAGCAATTACACGCGACTCATAGAACTATAAACACTAACTGGGAGATGTTCTGGCTTTTTCTGTTTTGTATGATCCAAGAAACATCACCACCCCCATATTTGGAATTATGCTTTGGAGCCTTTTCATAAATCTCGATTTATTTCTTCGAATAAAACCTTCATATAAAGTGACTTTGTTCGAATTTGAAGATAACAAACGTGTGAGCTTCCGTTATGTTTGATCACATGACCGACACACATGTTGCACTGTGTGAAGCTGCCGTTAAAACTCGCTCCTCCCAGTCGTGGCTGGAACCTGTTACAGTTATTGAATCTGACGGTTATTGAATCTGTTGTTTATGATCTTTTACAGGGATCAATCATTGGCCCAGCTATCTGTTCATGCATAAATCTGGAGGTGAAATGATTAATCAACTATAAACGTGTCTGTGCAAAGTCAACGAAGGAGTCCACACCAGGAGGCCCAGATCAACCGACACAGGGAGAGGAGATCACAGAAGAGAAAACTGTCAAATGGAAATAGTGGCGTTCGCCACGACAAATTAAGGTACATTATCCAGTTGAATGACTCGTTCCATCTCAAAAAACTGAATTTAAAATAGTGTTGTTAAATTCAGCCCCTCTATCCAAAGCGAGGATTCAAGAAGAAGCACAGAAAGGCCTGCGGATGTTGCATCAAGCTGTCGGCTCTGTCTGCCACATTAGATTTTCATTTGCACTGTAAATTCTGCTTGATTGACTAAAAACGGTCAAACACCACATTTGAATCTATTGTCTGCATTTTCTTTGCATGTCTGTGGACGATGCTCGACAGTGGTTGTGCTCACGAATTCATATTCTTTCAAGAATAGTTTAAAACGATACTCTATATTTAATGCCGAAGCACATGAATCCGGGATATCATTATTATAAATGGTGTCCCGTCAACGTTATTAATGGTTTCAATAATGAATATTTCAATGAATAAAAAGGGTTCAGAATAAAAAAATGTAAAAGCGCACATTTTATGCTAATGTTGGTGATGTGTCGCCTGAAGGAAAACGTGCCGTCAGCAGAAAACAGAACCGTAGACATCACTTGCTTTTCTTTGACTGAGATTTTTATTATAAATATATGCAAAACAATGTGTATATGCCAATAACCCTGCAGTGCCAGCTGTTCAGACAGCATCTCATGAGATGCCTATTTCCGCTTTGCAAATGTGCATTAGTGAACTCAAGCAAAATCGGACTTAACCCTTCGAGTGCACCAACAAACTCAGTTTGTTCTCCACGCGACCGGTGACATTGAACCGATGAGTCAGCAGGCCGGCCAATCCGAGCCCTCGTACACTTCGTTAGTTTGACGTTAAACAATTGGCTTTCCATGTGAATTCGGGCTCCGACATCGAGACACTTTGACCACAACACAATTAGAACGTTGCAAATTGGGTCAAGATCCACGAGGAACCCACACTGATTAGGCGGTAATGCAGCATCAATTCAACTCGGAATTATTGATTATCGGCAAAGAAGACAAAACGAGACATTGGTTTATATTTTAACTGCATTACTTCAGAAGTAATACCAAGCACGAGGCGGCAGGAAATAACACTTCGCGAGTGGTCGGTCCATTGAGGAGGAGAACTTTCTGCCAAGCGCGATCCCAAGCAATCAGTGTGCAAATCAAGTCAGTTAATCAACCCAGCCAGCCTCGCTGCCAGCCAAGAGTTCACTCACAGCTCTGTGCCATCGAGGGGTCAAGCGGGGGCGGCCATTTTGTCTGGCCGATCTGAAAATGTGCAGTCGCCGGAAGATAATCCCTCATCGGGACTAATTATCCTGAGTCTCTGGTGAGATGGCAAATGAGACGGGCGGTGGGGATCAGACTGAAGCCACCAGACTGCTTTCCGACGGCTCATATCTACGACGGCGCTGCACGGGTGATGCTTTAGAAGATTTGAAGAACAGAAAACATCCCTGAGAAAGCCTGAGTGAGAAGTCATATGAAAGAAAAAGACACTTCTAAAAAGAAAAATTCTAAAACAAATGGGACTCAATTGGTTCAAAGAGACGACAGGTGTTTGGCCTCGGAGCTCTTCAGCCGCCTCCGTGCCTCTTTAAGGCCCTTTACGCTCAGGTATTTAATCTTCTGTTTTTACTCAGATTCCTACTGACTACCATGGTTGACAAACTCAGGTCAAAAGTTCATGAGCAAGTTGTCTTATGTCACGGAAAAAAACTGAAGTTGTGAGGGAGAAAAAAAGGTGTCTAAAAGTGAAAAGTTGCAGTGCAGTCAGGCAGCTCACTGCCCCACTTTCCTCCACTGAAGCCAGAGGGATTGTCCTCCCACTTCCCCTCCATGGAATCGCCTTCCTGAGCACACAGGAGCCCACTGGCCAACTCCATGAAATCCATCCCAGAAGTTAACAGAGAAGGGAGGGCGAGAGGAAATGTTGACATTACACACATCCTGCACATGATACAAATCAAGTGTACCTGCTCTACTGTACCCACAACAGACCCAACCCTCAACACACACACACACACACCTCTTATGTGTGCAGTATGTCTTGTCATGCGCTGCCATTTGCTCATCGTCCCGTGCGAGCACGACTTTGACATCTTATTTTTTTAATGCTGCGTAAATACCACGTAACACAGGTCCATTGATGCTGGCAGAGTTTACATATATATACAATAATGAACTATTAAATGACTAATTGACTTGATCGAATAAAAAAATTTATAATAATGTTTTTAGTTGCAGCCTTCATAAATTATATGGTATTTAAGAATACAGTTGAAGTCGAGGAAAACATTTGATTACAAAATCTAATTTAAACGGGGCGAGGAACCTGCGGTGAACAAAGCGCTCTTGAAGAAGAAAACAGAACTTGGGAACATAAAATGATAAACTGACATGTGGCACGACCGTGTTTCACGGTGTTTGTCATCCGTCCCATCTGTATTTTGGCAAACTAGAGGAATAAACCCACGGATTCTTTGGTTTAAATCCCCATTCGTTCATGTTCTTCTCCCTTCATTACTTTCACCCTCCCGCTGTGTCGTTTCACCCCCACCCTTCCCTTCCCTTCCTTGGTCATATTCTCCTTCATGGATTTTCTCTCCCACTGAGGCGGGCGTGAAGCCATGATTTGCCCTCCTACGAGCTCTATTTGGCACCACGAGCTAATGAGATTAAAACAATTTAAAAAAACATACATCACTGAAGCAAGCCGCCGTGATCAAAGCCACAAACACGGCAGTCCTGCATGGGTGAAGTGATTGCGTGTGCACGTTCCTCCGTGCGTGTGCTTTCTGCTCTGATGCTGCTTTATCGACATGGCAGCTGGCCTCCGATGCCTCGAAGACCCCGCAGCACAACTTCAATCATGCGGCCCGGTTTTGTAAACTTTGCTGAGGTTAGCCGAGTGCAGTCGGGAGTCCGAAGCTGCCCCCCCGAAGTTATTCTGAACCGTGACGGGGTGCAGAGGGGTGAAGAGAAATCCTGATATGTCATCACGCTGCTTCAATTTGTGTGTCGAGTCTCGAGTGGGAAGAGGAGTCGGAGCAGAACCCGGAAAAATTATTTCCGCTCGAAAAACCCGCGGGGATGAAAAAACGGATCCTCGCTGCTGGATTTGTGTTCATGAGCACTTAACGGAACACGGGCGGCCAGCCGCTCGATGGCAATGTTTGCTTCCGCTTCTCAGCGTCACCTCCAATAAGTCATACGTCTCGAGAACATTGATGTTTGGAATACAAGTTCCCGCATTCAGTCACCAACCTCGCCGTTGGCGTTCCAGTCATTGGAGAGCAATGGGAGCCCGGGAGGAATTATGAAAAAAGCCGCGTGCAGATTAAGTTTTGCCGCTATCGATCTGGATGACTCGACACGCGACGGCCGTGCGGGAGCTCGTTAACAGGAAAAGTGATTCTGACCTCCTGAACTCTTGGGCGGCTGTGCTCTACAAGGCCGCCGGAAGAAAAGTTTGCCAGTAGAGAAAGAAAAGTCGGGGCTCATATGGGCAGAATGATAAATCGCCTACTACAAATGAAAGAGAGTTGCGATTCACAATTGCGATAATTGCTTACGGTCTCGGCTCAGGGGAGATTGTAAGGATGAGATTGTATCGATTTATGGATGGCGCTCGAGCCTGAAGACATTTCCATGACATACAAGCACATGCAATTACATATTGCAATGCCAACATAAGCCCAGTTGTTTTTTATCAAGTATATTAACCCAACTATCATGGCAAGAAACATTATTCAGGCATGGTAAGTATGGAAGTAAGCCTCGTCTTTAACACTGTGGCTCACAGTGTTTTCATCAGGGTGTGAGGTATGTGGAAATAATTGAGCCATACAGTTAAGAGAAGGTCAAACTCTATATAGCTATTCTTTAAAAGCCTTTTACTGGGGCACTGCTTCTCATTTTGGTAGCTGGCAAACAAACGCTCCCCAGACATAACTTCTCAAGAGAAAAGAGGATGTGTGAAGAGAATATTAACATGCACACGGTATTGCACAGCATACAGGTGGTTGTCATGTTTTTTGGGGTTTCTGTTCTCCAATACTTTCATTCAATTTGTTGAATTTAGAGTTTATTCAAGAGCAATCCAGAAAAGATTTGCCACCACCCAAAACAGAAATAAATGTGTTTTAAACCGTATAAATTGTCCATCAGATGTAGATTTTGCATGTATAGAAATTGTATCAATAGTGTGACGGTCTTTGAAAAGCTTGCCTGGGGGGCCCCCCAGAGCGCTTTAATTGTGGAAGGTGAGGATCGTAGCCCGCTCTGCCTTTGTCACGGTTGAAAGGAGGAGTAACGTTTGCCGTCTTGGTTCAGACCGCGGAGCCTCTGAGCTGTTGCTGCGTAAATAGAGGCGCGACTCCACTCGTTCTGCATTTCGATTAGCCGACGCCTTTATTCGCGACGCAGAAAAACAAAACCAACCTTGTTCCAAACAAGTTTGCCGAGTAGCGTACTGTATGTGCGTTCTGTGTGAAAGTATTCATGACATACAAACTAATCTCAAAAAAAAAAGGCCTGCATTGTGTATCAGCCTTGAAGCAGTTTCCACGGTACTTAACCCTCCTGTTACCTTTAGGGTCAATTTGACCCGATTCAATGTTTAATGTCGGTGTTCTTTCGGGTCAATTTGACCCCAGGCTGTTTTTCACTGTGTCAAACATATAAGAAATATCAACTTTTTTATATATTTAAAGGGCTATTTAGGTAGTCAACAAACAAACATAAAGTACCTCACACTTAAACTTGGAAAACAATATTAATTCTAATAATTTTCTGGAGGTTTTAATTGCTGGGGTCAAATTGACCCCACGGGTAAAATATGTCAGTAAATATAAAGGTAACAGGAGGGTTAAACATTGAATGGGGTCAAATTGACCCTAAGGTAACAGGAGGGTTAAAGAACCCATAATGTGCATGTTTATATCCGGGAGGAGGGGGTTAACTTTTCGACTCAAAAAGAACCGCCGCCATGATGTCGACACACCCGGTGGAGGAACTCGCAGATGATCCAGCACAATGTCTCTGCCGCGGTGCTGCCAGCATGAAGCCATCCCTGCCTCGGCTCTCGCAGCGGAGGAACCGACAACGCTCCGCCGTCCTCCTCCGCTCACGTCCTCGTCTCCAAACGACTCCGACGGGAGACGCCGCTCCAGGAATGTTCTCTGCGGGGACGCCGCAAGTGTGACGCCGTGACGTGCGGCTGGCGCGAGCCCCCGGCTGCACGCACTTTCCATGTCAACAATTAAGCCGTTCTTAACAATGCAAATGATGCAGATGTTCACAGAACACCAATCACGCCGATTTGGGGGGAAAGTGGCACGTAGCAGCCTGGCTGCTGGAGAGGAGTCGTGGATTTTATATGTACTTGCGCATGTAAATGAGAGTCTGTTTTAAACTAATACATACGAAAGATAAGATTATTAATAAGGGATATTATGAAGAATGTATTGAGGACACCATGGGAGAAGGTATGATCACTGCGTTATTATTACCTTCGCATTGAAAATGCGGAAGGTTATGTTTTGATCGCCGTGTATTTGTATGCGTGCGTGTTATTCGCATAAGTCAAAAAATATTAAACCGAATAGCATGAAATTTGGTGGGATGATTGGTTATTATCCCGGGACCATTTGATAAGATTTTGGGATAGATCGGGTCAAAGGTCAAGGTCATGAAAAGATCAAAATCTTCTTTTTACCATAGCACGGTCAATTTATATCCAATTGGCATGCAACTAATGCCAAAATGTTCATAATTCAATGCCCAATCATGTGATATGCGAAGGTATGCGCTCTACCGAAACACTGACCGTCTCCCACCTCGTTGGTACTGGTGGTACTGGGGTCTTTCATCTTCTCTACCTCCGGCACCGGGCTGATGGATGATGATGACATTGATGGATGGCAACTTTGCAACTTTAACCAAATATCACCAAAAATCATTTCCCGGAGCCTAAAGTGAGGACTTCAGAAAGATTGTTTGATACAACCAACAATACAAAAATAAAAATGAAATTTACAGTTATATAAAACATTATATATATATACACACAGTAAAAACAAGTTTGGCTTTTCAGTTTGATAAATTATACAAATCCTTGATCGATTATTAAAATTGTTACCAATTAATAAATCAAGTTATAGTTTGAGCACTAAATGCTGTAGTTGGTTTGTTGACTGAAATATTGATTATATAACTGGATAGTAACTAATTATATTCACAGATTCTGATTCCTCTTAATGGATGCATCAATATTTGATCATATTTCTGTTATAATTACTGCACAGTGCACATCCTGTGGTTATAATGGGCTTTTCATCACGGACAAAAAATACAGTACTGGAAACAAACATTCAAAATACCAAAGGCAGTTGATTCCATAATTACATCGTAGCAGTGGCATATGCCATTATGAATTCAATTTGATTACAACAATCAGAAATAAAACTGTTTTGGCACAATCATACATGAGATGTTTTTAAACCATATAATCATCTCAATATGTTCAATGTGAACGCTCTTGATCTGGATTTACATTGTTGACTGTTTTGCCAATTAACTGTGACAGACAGGAAGAATAGGCGGTAAAAAAAAAAAGGTCAATGTTTAAATGATAAAGAAACAAGCCCCAGAGTCTGAGAGAGAGCAGGGAAGAAGAAAATAATGGCACGGATGACAAAGAGATAATAACGGAATGAAGAATGTGTGTGGGTTCGGAACAGTTTACCCACACGGTGGCTGGCAGCAGCAGCAGCCGCCTGCATCTTTAATGAAAGCATCTGTGGAGGTGCAAGGGTTTCATTAAAACCATATTGGAGGGCAATGTCTTTCCAGCTTACACACACACTCTCTCTCTCTCTCTCTCACACCCACACAGTCACACACACACACACACACACAGACAATCTCTGTAACCCCCACCATCATCCTTACTCCTTGAATTTGGTTCATCGGTGCTAATCTGGGGAATCATTGAAGCAGTACAAGGCGGATGTGCTCTGATACTCTACTCGCATTGTTCAATTATATTTAATTATTTGTTCATTTATATTTGTTGCTACATAAAGAATATGCCAGCCCGTGTGACGGCAGCTACACCCGGAGGGAACCAGTGCAGGAACAGACCGGTTGAAGAACACGAGACGGCCGTACCAGATGTAACGTTGTCGTGTTGTGGACGTGCGGGGGGGGCGGGGCTTATGGTTCTAACACCTCACTGTGGCAAAGAGATGTCTGGCTCCAAAAGGTCTGCGACATTTCCATTTGAATCCAAGCTGGGTGAGGAGCGGTGCTCAGGTCGCCTCCTGGCAGCACCAAGACACAGCAGAGGGACGCCGATAAGGAGAGGAGGGCCGACTGCAGGATTGAGACGCGGAGATCAGCCGGTTGGGGATGGTTGCCGTGGGCGAGATAACGAGGCCCCCGGAGCTGATAGATGAGGGCAGCTCCGAGGTCAGCCTGGGAGCGAGCATAACATCATCCCTCTGCACTCCGTGTTTAGTTTCGCGCGGCTGGACGAATGACTTGGCGTGGATCATCAGAAACAACAACCAGCCCAAAGGCTGACCATCGGATGAGTCCAGAGACATGCGGTGTGATGCTAGTGGGGGGTTAGTGAAGGAGAAGGACGGCTTTATTTGCTTTTTTATGAGCTTTTGGAAAAAATCAAAGAGATAAATGAGGCACTTGTATTTGTTGGACTCAGAATGTAATCGCCTTGCTTCAACATGGCGAACTGGACTTTTAGAGTGATTTGAGGTCTTCTCAAGCAACAAGAGATATTCACAAATAATGCTATGTAACTATATTAATCCAATCTCTAAATGGAGGTGAGAAATGATTACGTTAGCAGCACTACTCATTATCTTCTAGGAAGACTTTCATCTAGATGTTGGTATTCTTAGAAGAAACACAGCTCTGTTTATAAAAGAGAGAGGTAGGTAGAGGGGTATGTAGAGAGAGAGAGAGAGAGAGAGGTAGCTAGAGGGGTGTGTGTAGAGGTAGAGAGAGAGAGAGAGAGAGAACAATTTACATCTATGACGAGATCACCATCTGAACAAATAGTCAACAGGAAATTAGGAGACACATTATGAATGAAAATGTGCAGCTTTTCCATTTTTTGATCACTGTAAACCAAAGTCTTCATGTTTTGAACCGTTGTTCATGTGATACGGTGGATCTCCTTGGAGTGGAGCAACTTGTGAAAACAAGTTCATTAATCCATGTCCAACGTGTAATGGCGAAGGCTCGCAAACTAATGAGTGCAGCTTAAGTTAACAGAAAAGTAAGCGCATAATGTGTGTGTGAGGAGGGTGTGTTGGGGGGGGCTGAGCTATGAAAGACATGCTAAGTATGCAGGGAAGGGCCGCCGTCCAACAATGATCCAAACCACAGGAGCAGAGGAGGCAGAGGAGCAGAATGAAGAATAAAGGAAGGGCAAGATGAATATATGGAGGGGGAGGAATGAAGAGTGTGTGTGTGTGTGTGTGGCGGGGGGGGGGGGTAAAGGAGGAATGAAGAGGAGAGGTACAGGAACAAGAAACAACGGCAGAGGAAAACAAAGGGGAGGAGAATGAAGAGAACAGAGAATGGGAGGAGGACATGGAGGGATTAGGATGAACAGAGGTAGAAGAGAGACAGTAAGGGAAGTAGAGGATGAAGAGGAGGAGCCGGAAAGCTGAAAGGCAGGCGGCAGGGGGAGGAAGAGGAAGAGGAATCGAATAGTTGTCAATGTGTCATCAATTCATGACACTTTCTCGTCTCGTAATTTAAATACTTAAGATACAAAACCCATGTTGTTGAGAATAATTCATTCCATAAATAATGCTACACAATAAATGGAACGCTTCAATCGACACTGTGATCGGTGATCGGTATTATCGGATCGGCAGACACTGATTTCCGTGATCGGCACCAAAAAACCTGATCGGAGCGTCTCTAAAATCGAAGGAAGTGGAAGACGGGAAGAGAGAGCGAGACGACGCTAAAGAGGAGCTGGAGAAGACAAACGAGCCAGAGGGAGAACTGTGTCACTTTAAATCACTTGATGTCTTGGATGTTCTACTTTGCTATATGTCTACGCTCCCATTCGATGGACTCCTCTCTGCCAGAAGCGGCGTCATCATTCCCCCCCGTTCCCGGGTTGACGCCGTGTCAGAGTTGAATCCAACATCAACGTCAACTTCCGAATCTCAGACATCATAACCTAGACTCACTTCCCAATATATCGCTGACATTTACAGGAGGAGGGAGGGAGTCAGGTGGTGCGCCGGGCGACGCTTGTATCGTCTGGGAGGGAATAAGCTGGGAGGGAATATTGCAGCATCGTTGCGCTATTACATTCCATTATCTTGTCAGAAAGGGGATGAGCAAGCGACGCAATGGCTTGTTTACAGCGGCGCCGGAGAGTTGGAGAAGTACGAGCAAAAAACGGAGAAATCAGAGGAGGTAGAGATGTCATTTGAGTGGAGTACCGCTGACTACTCAGTGTGAGGGTGGTGTGTGTTCCCCTCCAACGGGGCGATATCTGATTGACACTGTCACACTCATCACATGTGTTGTAACTCTGTAACGCTTCATTCTGGTCACATGACATCTTTTGCTTCTGTCCATCCCGGGAGAGGGATCCTCCTCTGTTGCTCTCCTGAAGGTTTCTTCCCTTTTTTCCCAGTAAAAGGTTTTTTCTTCTATTTCTTGGGAGTTTTTCCTGACCCGATGCGAGCTCCTGGGACAGGGATGTCGTATGTGTACGGATTGTAAAGCCCTCTGAAGCAAATTCGCAATTTGTGATATTGGGCTCAATAAAAGACCAGGAGACACATTTTTTCTGAGGCTTGATTTACAGCCCTGAGCTTCACTGGGGAAGCGAGGCAGGATGGCTTTTCAGAACACAACACAACACACACACACACACAATCTTAAAAAAGGATAAGAGTAGCCAGATATTCCGCCTGATATGCAACCTTGCTCCTCTGACATGTCGGTGCTATTCTAAGATGACCCTGGGGCGGTTAGCGTACAAACATCACAGCACACATAGCGATAAAGGGGAAATCAGCCTCACGGTAAAGGTACGGGGAAATCTACGTTCCAACCTTCACCTATGGTCATGAGATCTAGGTGTTGACAATAAATAATAAAAAACACACGATCACATACACAAGTGGCCGAAGGCAGGACGAGGGCCGTGGACCCCCACACAGAGCGTAGAGGACCAAGCAAAACAATCCTTCATGTGGAAGGGAGTCCGTTGAGGTAGTTCCGAGGTATTTACACAGCAACTTTAGCGATGAGCGATTTTCAACCTCCATGGAGTGAGCAGCAGACTCACGGAAAAGCCAAATAAGAGAAGCCCGTTTCCACGGTGCGCCGTGGTTTATTCTCCTCTGACTTGCATTCCTCCACCATCTCTGAGTCGGCAGCTGGACCTCCCCAACCCATTCATTCACCCTCTGGTGGACAATAAGGCTAGTTAGGCATTAGCCACTTTTTAAATACACTGTGCTTATGTGGCGACAGCCTGCCTCTTGAGCTTCACTGGCATGGGGGGAGGGGGGGGAGACACTCCTACCCATTACGCTCAATTGAGCATCAATTGATGCACCGATCGGATCTCCACCAGTGCGTAAAATCAGAAGTCACGGAGGATGAGAAGGAGCAACGGGCGGCAGAGGGGAGGGGTTAATGGGCCGTGCTTGGGTCATCATTAGATCACTTTTTGACCTTTCAAAACGTGACCTTAAGTCAGAGAAATAGCCTTTGAACAATATGTCGTAGCTCAGGGCAGCAAAAAGTAAAAAAGGGCTTAAAGAGCACAAAGAGACATTTGAAAATACTCTTTAAAGAGATACATATATTTGAAACGGCAAAGAGAAGGACACACGAACATCAAAGCCGAGGGCGTCTTTCCACAGACATGTCCCCCCTTTGCCGAGAAGCGTACCTCCACATTGTGCTCAGGTGCGGGACGAGCAGGATGCCGGAGACCGTTTAATAGTTTTCATCAACGACTGAAAAATGCAGCTATAATGACCTTTATAGGCTAGTAGCAGATGCTCCTGCTCTCTAGCTTCCACTGGGGAAAATACCCATTTTTAAATGAGGCAGCAATGAGTGAGCAGAGGACAATAAATGCAGCACACCTGCAAATGAGAATTTACATTTTTTACAGGTTTGATTTTGTCTGATATGAAAGATCTGTACAGCACTTGGGCATTTATGAACTTTTTAGTAACCAGTCCAACCACTGCCAACCGGGAGGAGAGCAGTTTGAGCAGTTTGGAGGTCTTTATTCATGCAAGAAAGCACGTTTATTCCTGCAGGAGGATTAATTGCTGCGGCGTCTTTATCCTGTTCAAGTCAATCAAACCGTTAACTGCAGCCGCCCCTAATTAAAAAGGGATTTCTATAATATATGCGTGTGAGAAAATTGGCAAAACAAAACATTATATAGGTCCTCTTCCCATTAGACTACTAAATGATTGTCAATCTTTTTCTTCATTTTGAGATTCTCGGTCACCCTCACCTATTACTCATTGCTTCTATATTTTAAAAAAACTTTGACCGCATATGAGTAAATACCAGATGCCATTATAAATGCCAGACAAAGCCATTAGTCATGACAAGGGAGTGATGGGAAAATGCCGAGGCATAAATAAACACAGCCGCCGCTACTTTAACAGTGTAAAAACAACGTACGCGTGTGTTCTTTTTACGGGCACGCAGCCGAAAGAACACAACGTGAAAAAGGTCTAACGACCATGTAATTACTTCACGGAGTCGCCAGGCTCAGCCTTCACAGGTAATAGTATCGTCTCACCGGAATTATGAATTTTGTGAACACATACACTATCAGTTAGTTATGTTGTCTATGAACTGTTTGAATTGTTTCACTCTTTCCAGATGTATGTCAACATACATTGTCACTGTGAAACCAGAGGAACACGTCGATACGGGGAGTATTAAAGTGTTCACTGAAGTCCACATTAATAAACTTCCTTGGTTGGTTAAGGCTTGTTAGCTGCCACGTGAACCCACAAAGGTCCTGGTCCACTGGAGGAATGTACAAATCATTTATAACCCCCCACCACCGCCGAGCTCTTCCAGTCCCCTCAGACACATTTATAATCCTCTCATCCAACGCAGCTCAATCTTCCTTCAGTCAGTTAACCCAGCAAAGGCAGATTAATGAGGAATGAATCCCTTTAGTTCACTGTAAAGGTCGCCACTCCTTTTGACCAGATAAGCTGCAACCACGCAAAGAATGACCGCGCATTCAACCTCAATTCATGAGGACCGTTCCGTGATACAGCGTGTTCATCTCCGTGTGGCCGGAGAGGTTCTCTCCATCTCAAGCTCGTCCCATCCACACGCGAAGGTTTTACACACTGTCATAGACGACAGGACCAGCGCTGCCGATGATGAGTCGGCCGATTGATTAGTTTTGGGGAAAGATAACTTTGTTCATCAATTCCCCTGCAGTGACATTCATCATGCGGGAATGCCACACGCCGCTGGTTTCAGCCTCAATAATGGTCAAAATAAATGGGATTTGACTTTCATTATGACATTTGGGCTGCACGGTGGTGTAGTGGCTAGCACCGTCGCCTCACAGCAAGAGGGCCGTGGGTTCAATTCCCGGTCGGGGCGGTCCTTCTGTGTGGAGTTTGCATGTTCTCCCCGTGGCAGCGTGGGTTCCCTCCGGGTTCTCCGGCTTCCTCCCACAGTCCAAAGACATGCTCAGGTTAATTGATGTCTAAATTGCCCATAGGTGTGAATGTGAGAGTGAATGCTTGTCTGTCTCTATGTGTGCCCTCGATGGACTGGCGGCCTGTCCAGGGTGTCCCCTGCCTTCGCCCTATGTCAGTTGGGATCGGCTCCAGCGCCCCAGCAACCCTAATGAGGATAAGCGGTATTGATGATGGATGGATGACATTTCATAGACTTAACTATTCAATGATGAAGACACAAACAAGGCCATCGATTATGGCAACAAGCCTGAGAGTCGCAGCCCTATACAAGAAGACGTTTTGGAGTAATGTGCTTTTCTGCTGGCAAAGTAAAGCTTGAATTGTTTTACCATCTGTGATAAGCTCGTCATGTAACACCCGGTTCTGTTTCTCCTGTGTTCCGTGTCTCCTGTGTCTCCTATGTCTCCTCTGTCTTAATTGTTTAATTCCCTGCACCTGCCCTCAGCCACTCCTGTCTCGTTACTGTCTGATGTCGTACACCTGTTTCCCCCCCTATATATTGTGTCAGTCTTTCCCTTGTCTGCTGTCGGATTGTCGTCTCTAGTTCCGTGTCTTTTTCCCGTCATCCTGTCTGTCGTATCTGATCCTGCCTGCCCTGGCCGACGATCCTCTGCCTGCCCCGTTTGGACCTTGTTTTTTTGTAAACTGTTTTGCCTCATTAAAGAGTGCTTTTTTGTTATTTATATTGCGTCCAGCCTGTCTCTCTGAGCCTCACCCCGTCACAAAGACCTGACACGTCAGGGACGTGTAAATAATCGTTTCAGAACAACATGCAGAACACCAACAGAGTGTGTGTGGGTGTCGGTGTGTGTGTGCGTACAAACTACACTAGATCCTGTAGTGCTGCATATCGGCTGCTTCCTGCTTCGCCGTGTCATTAGTTTGTCATCAGTTACCTGCTCACAGGTGAGTCATGCACATGACGAACAATGACACTATACATCAACTGGTTGCCCCGGCAACCAGCATAGCTTTCAACAACTGTGCAGAAAGAGAAGACCGATAGAAATCCTGGAAAAGACCAGACACTTTTGGGGAGGGGGGGATGCCTCATTTTACCAAACCTTTTCAGAAACTCCACAAGGCATCAACAGTTACATGAAAGTGTAAAGCAGGGACGAGTCCGTCCTTGAATCTAGAATGCCAAGATGCTGCCAACAGCAGTGTCAGGGTTGCCAAAAGTAAAGGCTGGCATACCAAATGTGTCTAGACTAAATAAATGAACATCTTTTCTGAAACATTAGGTTGACAGCCATTTCTTGTAGCGACTAACACGTGTGCTGAGGTGTAGAAAGGCGATGAAAACAATAAAAACTTTCATGTTTCCCTCTGTATAATCCACAGTGTCACTGTATATTGCTAATCATCTGACAGTCAGAAGTCTCTGATCTGTGCCCTCACCGTGCTTTGTCAGCACAACACTTCCCAAACACGATCTAGAGATACTTCACAGTAAAAACAAACACCTGGCAGTTCAGGGTGAAGCACACAACTCAAATAAGACAATTCGGATGTCCTTCATCGTCATCATAATGCCACAGAAATTGATCATTTTAAGGTGTCACTTTAAAGTTTTAACCGGGCGGTCACCTCCGAAAGGTAAAGCCAATGAGGAAACGACTTAAACTTATATTCTTTCAAATGGCTAGAAGGGGGTCGAGCCCTCTGGATGCAAAAAGAAGTCCGATTGTACAGAAGTCGATGTGAAAATGACCCTAATTCTCACTTGATTCATTACCACGGTAACCTAAAACAGCCAATACTACTCATTTGCCATAACAAGAATGTGTACTTCCTTAAGGGTGGATGTTTCTTCTTCTTCTAAAAAAAAAAAAAAAGTGCAGGCTAATTTAAGTCGAATAAATGCGGTTTCCATCCAATTGTGTTTAATAAGCCAGTGTCAAACCATTTCACGCTGGAGGAGACAAACCAAAAGCCCTACAACAACAGCTGCCATGACTGCCCGCTGGGAGGTCCACTCTATAGGAACCGGTCACTCCTCTGGGAAGGGCAATAAGAACATGTTGCACCGTCTGCTCCACTGTGAACACCGGTGCATCGGAGAGAGTGGGTGTCCTGGCTGGAAACCAACTTGAACACACAACGGCATGCAGATGCAGACCGCATTCACAGTGCTACTGGATTTGTCGGAAAACATTATGAAGTCAAACAATACAAACTAGAACGGGCACTCGGTAGAGCGCATACCTTCGCATATCACAAGATTGGGCATTGAATTATGAACATTTTGGCATTAGTTGCATGCCAATTGGATAAAAAGAAGATTTTGACCTTTTCATGACCTTGACCTTTGACCCGATCGGTCCCCGGGTAATAACCAATCATCCCACCAAATTTCATGCGATTCGGTTTAATACTTTTTTAGTTAGAGTAACACTCATACAAATAAATAAATACACGGCGATCAAAACAAAACCTTCCGCATTTTCGATGCGAAGGTAACAATTTGTGTGCCTGTGTGTGTGTGTGGTTCTGAAGGTATCATCATTAACCCCCGGCACAAATCTACCAGTTCATCCCCATAATCCTTCAAAATACCTCCACTCCTCCCGGCACGACCTGTATCGGGTCGGTGCCGAGCTGACAGACACACCGATTCAGATTAAGTCTACTTTCTGGAGCCGAAAGAGCTGTAAATCTTGGGTTTACACAGCAGAGAGAGGGGAGGGGAGATCACACCCCAGTGCGTTGCTTCAAAGGAAACTTCACAACGGTGATGGAGCACATGGGGGGGGGGGGGGTTTGGGCAGCCAAGCTGGGGACAATTTGTGCTTTCATAACCAGCATTCCTATCGTTTACTTCTGAATGACAACACTGTAGTTTGATGTGTTTCTTGCCACTTTATGACTCATTTTGGTGATTTGTTATAGTCCGATCATTTTTCGACGCATCAATTCACTGCATGTAGCCAACAATAATGCATTCCATCATTCAGCTTTAACCCCATCAAGGGAAACCATTACACGTTTTGCAATTAGTGGGGTTCTCATCAATTAGGCATCAGAAAGAGGGAACAAAACATATCCATACAACTTAATAGGAAGGGATCGAACCAAATGCCCCAAAAAGTTGACGCTTTCCTGATGAAGGTTGCAGTAAAGTCCACCACACCTGTGCCGAACACAGCAGTGGATCACAGTGCCTCTACAAGCGGACATGTTGCATTCCACCGAGCAATGAGTTGAAGAGCGAGGATGTCGAGGGGCTGTGGGGGGAAACCAGGCTCGATGAGAACCGGAGGTTTCTGTGAGGAATCCACTCACCCGAATCCTTCTCATCGCGGCCACGATCTCCACTCGGCTGCTCGGCCGCGTCACATCCAGGCTGCCGATGTACTGTTGTCAGAGGAGGGGGGTGGGGGTGTGACAGGTACAAAGCATATTAACTAAACAATAGTTGACTTTCACTTTACTTCAAAGTGACTGCCGACAGCTTACGTCATTTTTGTAAAAAAAAAAAATACTACGCGCGAAAGAAATCCCTCACCTGACCTTAGCTTGGAAACTTACTTTAACTCACTTAGCTAGCCGAAGCTCTTCGCGTTAGCTAAGATTCCGGGTCCCTAAAGAACCTTTCGGAACCTCATAGTCCGGTTCGCTTGACCGGTTTGGACCGTAACACCTTCACAGAAGTAACGTTAACTGTTACGGGCTTTGGCCAAAGTCTACGTTACAATGAGACGTTCAAACCCAACGAACTGTAAACTAGTTATTCGTCTGTGCTTCGGTTCCTCGTGAGTTCACCTTTGCCTCGAAGTTGATCCCGTGCTGGAACGCTTCCTCGTTGTGCAGCGGGATCCTCAAATCATGCCCATCATCGACGAGGTTGTACTTGGTTTTTGCAGGCATTTTTTTTTCTTCCGCAAGTGTTCCACTATTCCACGCTTTCAGAAGAACCGAGAGGAGCACGAACCAAGTCGGTTTAACAGAAGGGTAATCCAAGAAAAAGAGGAAAGAGAAGAAACCCCCAACAAATTATAAAAAAAATCCGGTTAGTGCACGTTCTCCATCGCAGCGAACCGTCCCAGCATTGCAACGCTCCTCTTCGCGGTCCCCGTCAAAAGCGACCCAAGTGTCGGCAACTACTTCCCCGGCGTTCCCGGTGCCTCCGCCCACCCACCCGAGTCGATATTTGCCCCTAACCTTGCTTTGCAATCACGCACAGGCGGAGAAGAAACGGAGACAGATGTGGTGCGTCGTCCCGACTTTTTCCGGTGGCGAGTGTGGAAGTTAGCTGGGCTCTGCCTCCTGCTCCGGACTCCCCCACCCGTGGAGGGAGGGAGGGTGTGATTGGAGGAGTCCAGGGATCCCACCTGTTTCCATTGGAACAGAGGCGCACGGTAGCCCTCTGGAGGAGGGGCCCAGAGGCTGGTACCTGCCCCCTCTCTACCCTCCAACCCTCCACACACACACACACACACCCACACGCACACAGAGGACGCAAACACACTCATTGGAATGACTTGAATGCTTCTCACGCAAACAAAGGAGTGGTGTTGCGCAACTGGAGCGATATACAAATCTCTAGGTTGTAAACTTTGTTATTGTTATTACAGACGTAATACATTAAATGGCACCTTTTTTTTAAACACAATGCACATTAGGAAAAATACTATAAAATTGCCTGTGGGCCAATTAAAATGCATGACAGTGGCTTCAGAAAACGTGTGGTTTAATCATCACCTGATAATGATTATGCTAATTATCAAAGATACTGGCTGGAAGATGAGGTGGTAATTTGATTTCAATATATACATATATATAATTTTTTATTTTTTTATTTATTTTTATTTATAGCTAGTGACCGTATCTGCTAGCACCTATATAGATATCGTAATAAATGTAAATGTCAGAATAAGAAATTGTGATTTTTTTTCTTCTTTCAGATGTTCTCTCACATATCACCAACTGAATTGTTCAATAACACATAATTAATGAACATCATGCTCTAATAATCAAACATGCAGGACAAACTGAGAAACCATAACATCTGATGCTTCGCTTTGAGCTTCAAAGGATTCACGTTATTTTAAACTGTTGGATCAAAATCCAAGGACATCTATTTAATAAAAAGCCTTCTATAAATGTTGTTTTATGAATGACTCGTGGCTCATGGTCCTCGAAATTGCAGTCATATATGTGGCCATGCAGAACATCATGCAGTTTGGTGGAGCAATGTGCAAGATTAGCTGTGGACAGACAGAGATACACGCACACACAACTGCTCTCATTAAACAAACACAGATTAAAAATTGCATCAGCAGGAATCAGAACAAATTTAAGACGCTGAACAATTCTACAAAAAAAAACATGTTGTCACATGCTTATGCTAATGTGTCATTAAAAAACAGATTCTTCACAATGAGCCTCCTCCACACCTTCAGCTCAAGCATCTGGAATATATATTTTTTTAAAGCATCTCCAGTAAAGACGATCCATAAGGCATTGCGATATGTGGTCAGCAGACACATGAGCGCCATGTCCATGTTTAATGCAGCCATCATGTTGTATAATGTACAAACCAGCTGTGTCACCCCAGTAAAGATGCATGCAGCGCTCCCCTCAAGGGGGTCCCAGAAGAGGAGGAGAGGGGAAGTGGGGCAGCAGTAATTCACATTCGCACCACCTCTTTGGAAATAGATAAAGAACTGCTGCTTATGGTGTCCTTGGGGGCGTTTACGCTAAAGCAAGATGACAATTTCCTGGATGTCATGCAGTTCAAAACTGGCATACATCGACCCAAATTTGACCTAAACATCATCGTGTTTTTTCAGTTTAATGGAAGATGATACATCTTCTAAATCACGTTGACACTTAAGCCCCACAACACTCTTATCATTGCATCTTTCTTCACACACACCATGTGCTCCTAGGATAGAGAGCACCCTAATCCCCTCGACAGGATTTAAAATGCATGTTGATCTGTTCATGAAGGCTTTTGGCTTTGAATGCATATGCTCCCTATAAAAGTTATTTTTGGAGATCAGTGCACAAAAACATCCCACTTCCACTCAAAAGCTAAAAGGCAACATGATTCCGCAGCAGCACAGCAGAGAACGGACATAATGGGCGAAAGACCTCGGCCTGCTATTGTGTCCTGGAGTCATGGGAGGACTTTATTTCTACACAGGGCCAATAATCCTACATGACACATGTATCACATGTTACAGGTTCCAGTCGGCTGTAATGGAGTGGTTTGCCCTCAGGGGGAGGCTTTGGTGAAATTGGATATGATTGAGGTGAGCTGTTGTCGACCATTGGACACTAGCAACCTGTTAGGGTCCCAATGCCCAATGCATTGCCCAATGCATGCTGGGATAAGCTCCAGAAAAAAATTGTTTCAAAAAGTTATGTATTGCTGCAGTTTTAATACTCATGTTCACAGATGTCACGTTTGGGCCTATGTATTAATTGGTACCATCCAAAGTATATTTTCTTTTATTATTAAGTGATTATAGAATCGTATCAAGTATTCTGATGGCATATGCTTTTGTTTTAGACAAGAAAGAATAATACTGGCAGACAAAGTAATCAAATGTAAACAATGCAAGCCTTAAAAGTCAATTATGGGAATTTGTTATGAGGATATAAATGCATTGAACCCATTGGTTAGGCCTATAGAAAACACACAGTCGGGTTTGCTGTGGAAACAATGTAAAAGTAACATTCTATATTTTTAATGAAAATCAGATCACGGGTCTTTAAAATAGAATGGCAGACAGTGACTGCTGAGCACCGTACAGTGGTGAGGGAGAGTTTTCCGATGCAGCTCGAGACTCTTTTTACACTAATCTGTCTGAAAAGCTGCTACTTTTCACATCCAAAAACTGCACTTTAAAAAAGAAAAGAAAAAAAGCCCTCTTGAGGGGATTAATCCGAACACAATTGGCCTCGTGTTTCAGTGTGAAACCAAGTATTGGTTTTCTTTCGTGGTGCCGACTCCATCCAGCCAGTACTGGGTCAGTGTGTCAGGAGGGGCCCTGAAGCCTGGATCCTCTTTCTCCTGCATCCATCTCAGCCCAGAGCAACAGCGGGCGCATACATATGCATACATCAACGCAAACATCAATGAACACACACACACACACACACGCACAGAGAGAGAGAGAGAGAGAGCCCTAACACATCTTGAGGGCCTCTTAAGCTGAATTAATAATGGCGATTTCAAAGAATTTGGGGCAACACGAGGAGTAGATCCACTTCTCCAGGGTGAGTTTCCGTGAGAAGACAGACAAAGGGTGGGGGGCGGTGGGGTGGGCTACACATGATGACAGCAATACATTTTTACAGTGATTGTGCTCGGGGCTGTGTTGCAACACGGGACATTAACGGAACTCGCAGCTCACCCGGGGGTAGATTACTGCGGCTAGAATCTGCCTCTGATGCACTAACAAAGGCTGGTGGAGCCCACTGGATCTCTGATCTGTGAATACATGCAGGGCTCCTGCCGCCCAGCGTTAATTAACCAATGTGCTCCGCCTGCTGTTAAATATGTTGCTTTGTTGAGGCAACACATGGGAATGCTCAGGAAAACACGGCATTGCTGACTGCTTTCCTCATGGCTGAGCTTTTTTCGGGAGGCTAAAAGAAGATCCCCACACAGAGATGTTTGGTTGAATTATAGACTTGCCGTGAATCCAGTGGGCTCAGGATGAATCTTTCCAAACAATCCACCAGACTCATTTTATCGCCTCGGTTTCTTGAGCTATTTCAATGCTTTGCTTGTGACGTTTGTGCCAAAAGATTTGGAACACTTTGAGTTCATCTAACTCATGTGGCCGATGGAGAGAAAAGATATATTGATCATGATAAGGAAGATTGCCACAACAACACATAACATGTGTTCTGATTGGCTGAAAGTCTTGAAATCTGCCACTGGACATATATTCTGGGCAAGTATCAAACAGTGCAACATTAATATTTTTAGATCACTTCCAAATGTCACTCAATAATCAATGGATTTATTTATTTATTTATATATTGTATGACATTCAACTTATGAGTTCATCCATAAAAAAAAAATCTTGATTAGGCTCCTTTCTGAAATACATCTATTTCGTTATCGAACTGTATTTAATTTTCTTTCTCCTGAATTATACTGAAACATATTGCAATTAAATAAAGGTTAGTATCGCTTTATGGGAATTTATTAATAAACCGAAGGACAAGTTACACCACCACTAGATGGAAAATCACCACTAATTACTTTTTTTCCTTAGGCGGAAATTCAATTTATATCTATCACGGCAATCCATCAAATAGTTATTCAGACACTTCACTTTAAACCACACATCTGTATAAGCCTCAAGATGTAAAAGTATCCAGTGTTTATCATCAGTCCAACATTTCATCATGAGACCCCCTGCAAGTCCCAAAGGAATTGTCCCAAATGTTTCAGAACCGTGGAAAAAATATATCAGGAATATATAATACAATTTATTGTACTTCATCATGTTTTTTTTATATCGTGGCTCTCTGCTGCAGGCTGACAGAGTAGAGTTGAGAAGCGAAAACAAATGTAAGGGTGCCACCGTGTGGACACGTTATAAAGTGCAGAGCACAGCTTCTCAGACCCAAATAATCTACATGTATTCGTGTGGATACATATTATATTCAGTTTACTTGAAAAGCATTTTTGCGAGACTGCAGAATGTTGATCACGTCTCTAGGTTATTCAAATGAATTCACTTAATTTCATAATGTATCCTCTGTCTGTGAGTATTGCATGTTATGCATTTTTTTAATTGAGTCCAGAAAACATATTTTAAGTAGGACTGATGAAGTGTATATTTTCTCATATACAGGACTGTCTCAGAAAATTAGAATATTGTGATGAAGTTCTTTATTTTCTGCAATGCAATTAAAAAAACAAAAATGTCATGCATTCTGGATTCATTACAAATCAACTGAAATATTGCAAGCCTTTTATTCTTTTAATATTGCTGATTATAGAAAACTCAAATATCCTATCTCTAAATATTAGAATATCATGAAAAAGTATACTAGTAGGGTATTAAACAAATCACTTGAATTGTCTAATTAACTCAAACACCTGCAAGGGTTTCCTGAGCCTTGACAAACACTCAGCTGTTATAAATCTTTTTTTTAACTTGGTCTGAGGAAATATTAAAATGTTATGAGATAGGATTTTAGAGTTTTCTTAAGCTGTAAGCCATAATCAGCAATATTAAAAGAATAAAAACTATTTCAGTTGATTTGTAATGAATCCAGAATGCATGACATTTTTGTTTTTTTAATTGCATTACAGAAAATAAAGAACTTTATCACAATATTCTAATTTTCTGAGACAGTCCTGTATATGCTTAATTATTTAATAAAATATGTTTATTTGCACATCAGAGACAGGTGAAAGGGGCCACATATGGCCCTTTAGTTGACCACATTAAAAAAACAATATCAAGAGTACAAAGCAACACTTACTGTGTGAGCTGCTGCTTCTTTCTGAGTGAGTTTCCTGCTCCTTGGGGTTGTGTGACTTTGTTGCTTGGTAGCAAGAAGACTCTTTTATGAATGAATAAATTAATCGGTATTCAGCCAGCTTCTCCTGGGGACCGACGTCCAATAGGATTCTCCGTCTCCCCGAGCAGTTTCACACCCTCTCATCTTCCACCGAGCACATTGTGTGCTGCGGCCTGAACGGACCCATGAAACTGTCGCCACAAATCACAGCAATGCTCTCCAGTTGTGGGCCGATTGAGTCCGCTGACACACTGCAGTAAACCTATCAAGGGCAAGAGGATGTGTACAACATATATTTCCTCAATAGCCAAACGTCCATGATCTGCAAGTGAGTGCAACTTGATCAGCATTCTAATGTTTGGATTTCATCTTATGCACACTGTTCTATTTCACTTTAGTGTGTACATTGTGAGAACAACAGCTCTGTTTAAACTAGATGGTATTTATGTTTGAAGCACTACATTCAATGAAGCCCAAATAGTGCCGTGACCCGGATTAGAACCGGGGTTACAGCGGCCACAACGCAGAGTATTAAACAATATACGATCACGGCGAGCTAGATTGGGGTCTATCAATCACACGGGGGAGCCTGAGGATGATGCTGTGTTGAAAGGATGAAGATGTAACAGGGAAACTGTTGTTTCTGTTTGTTGCTGTCATGTTAAGCTCCAATTGTCATAGCACATAAATATAATTTTGTCATCTGAGCGTCCAGGTCCTAATTGAGCTTTCTGATCATTGGAGGATGTTTTATAGATGGGATTTTAAAGTACTATTAATGTGGCTAATAAATCCTCTCATCATGGTAGTGGTAAACTCAGGTAAGTTAATGTAACAAACAAAAACTTAAAGATAATTTTGTGTGAATCCAATCACAAAAATAGAAAAAATATGCATGTAGCTACAGCTTTTTAAAATTAGTTACAGTCGATGAGCAATAATTGTGTCAGCAGTGTTATCAGGCAGCTTCGATTCAAGTTACACTAGGTGGTAAAAAGTTGAAAATACATTTGGATGATAAGAAATGATAACTGAAGCTATGGTATAATATGATTGTATAAATCAAAGTTTCACACCAAAGCAAATGCCTTCTTGTGAACATGATTCATAATTCAACTGAATATCTGTTTTTCAGTGAGTGAGTGAAACCCACTTATACAAATACAATAATTGCTCCTGCACTGCAAACATTTCACCTCTCATATATTCTGATTACGATATCTGTCAGTCTGTGGACTGTAAGAAACAAATGGAATAAACCATAAAGCTTGTCAGCCAGCTTCACTATACTGTAATATATAGTGGAATTATATTATATATATATTATATATATTATATATTCCACATTTAGCTCAGTGGGGTAAGAGGGCCGTCCTGCAACCGCAGGGTTGTGGGTTCGATCCCCGCTCTCCCCATTGGTGAAAGTCAGCAGAGCAGCAGACTGAACCTCCCCCAGCCCTTTCGTTCCCTTCCCCTGCTCTGCTAATAACTAAGGATGGGTTAAATGCAGAGAACTAATTTCCCCTTGGGGATTAATAAAAGTGTATATTCTAATATACTACTATTTAACAGCAATTACGACTATTAAGATACAAAGTACAGAAAGGAAAGCCAGTGTAAATGCGTTTTAATTATTTGAAGTCGAAAATGAAATCATTATAAATTAGTGATGCTAAAATATCTGTCAGCGTTTGATATTTCTGAGAAATACAACAAGTATCTCCTTCATAATAATCAATCAAACACAAGTCTGACACTGTGGGCCCACCCTCAGACAACATCGAGACAACTCTAATGTCAAAATGATATGTATAAAATTGAATGTTTTTAAGTGTTTGTGTTTGTTGGTGTAACGACCCTCTCTGCCACTGGCTCACGTCCCTGCAGGTGGGCGTGGCCAAGGGTCATCAGAAGAGTGGAAACACCTGAGGTAATCAGCAGCATTGGCAACACCTGTGCCTTGTGTGCCAGTGCTGCATTTAGAAGGCCCTCTGGCCTCAGGAGCTCTCTTTCGCTCGCTGTCCTGATGCCCTGCTTGGCCGTCTGTAGGAGAGTATGGTTTGACCTGAAACTACAGAACATATCAGATGTGCTGATGTACTCACCTCCACCACTGAAACTACTGTTATGTTATGCTTCCTAAATTAAATAAAACCCTTTCTGTTAACTACTACTTGTGTGTATCCCCCTTGTGTTGTCACGGCTGTGTGTCCTCTCCTCTTGGCAATGTAGCCATGTCACTGGATTAGAAAACATTGTATTTTGATCTGCCTTCGAAGCGTATTCATGGCCATCTAATTTACAGACAAACTTGGTCAAATATAAGTGTTTTAAATGTCCTGAGAGAATCCCTTTCAGAGATGTTTTCAGAAACGGCTGAATAATTTCCAATGTTATGTGTAAAATGAACTCATGTCAATTCTTTAATCAAACAATCAGATTATTTACAAGAGTGATGTACTGCCCTCCCATATTCGAGGTTACAATTTGCGGTCTTTCTGAACTAATTACATCACTTGGGTATAGCTCGAGTGGCCGATCAGTAGATCAACGCCCCATGGCTCTGGACCAATCAGAGCTTCAGACTGTCCAAGCCCAGCTTGTGTCTGCGTGGGCCGGGGCAGGCGCTGGCTGCCGGGGCGGATCGGAGCGGGGCGGCCCGGTCCACCACAGTCCCGAGGGCCCCCCGGGGCTCCGAGACCGCGAGGTTGCCGCTGGCCGTGACTGGGTGCGTGTGCTCGTGCGGGTGCAGGTGTGTGTGGTTGTGGTGCTGATGCTCATTGTGTTCGCTGTCCGCTTTCACATGGGCCTGCTCCTCCACAGCGGCAGCCTAAAAACGGGGGTGGCATTTCATCAAAACAAGCAAGTGTTTTCCTCTTTACATACAGTCTTTCATTCGGTGTTAAAACAAATATCAATAACTTGAATTTTGAATAAAAAGCTCTATAAAAGCCTATACAAGACAGATTTGGCGACTCAATTCGCCGCTTGTGCCCATTTGAAATGCGGGAGAACGGATCTGACGTGGGCACCTGGGGTTCGTAGATCTCACACTTCACATCGACAGCCATCCGGTTCCGGAGGGAGCTGCCCTTGTTTCCGACAGGCAGTCGGTATTCAAACGGGTCCTCGTGGGCCACGTGCGAGCCCAGGCAGAAGCCTCTATGCTGGGTGAAAAGAGAGACCAAGAACGGTTGAGCCTGGATCTACAACATAGTGGCATCTTCTTTTATCTTTTCTTTGGTGGCAGCCTGAAGAGGATCAACAGTGTGCGACTCACAGCAAACTGACAGTCCATAGGGGGGCAGCTGCCCAGCTCACTGGCCTCTGTGGTCTTTAAACACGCAGTCTCCAGGATGGTGAACTCCACGAAGTAGGAAGGACCAACAACCCACTGACAAAGCACACAAACACATGAGTGGAGATTTTAAAATGTATACTTTCTCACAAAAAAACAAAACAACCTCATCCCCGATGCTTTTCAAATCAACTTGATGATTAAGTATTTATCTTGACCTGTGAACTGGCTCTCGTAACGTTCTCCAGAGTAAAGTAGTTTGCCAGGTGGCTCTCTTCGTTGAACCTCTGTAGTGAGAGGTTGGCCGTCTCCTTGACGACGGGCTCGTCGAGGTTGTCAGCTGTGGGACAGTCCGGACACACATCCACCACGACAGTAGCGGGAACTAGACACAAGCATTAACAGGGTCAAAGGTCAAACGCCCAGTGTGCGTTGAGGATTTAAAACCTCCGTCCTGCAGTAACATTTCTGCTGCATCAGCATCCCTCGCTCCTTGTTATAGCCAAAAAGTGTCCTACTACACTTAGTCACGAATAATCACTCACGGATGACATGTTTACTCGCCTTTAGCGGGTGACAGAGCATACACTTTTGCAAAATCAGTGCCAACAAAATAGACTTGGGACACATTATCACAGAGCATTTGTGTGTTTTTGTGTAATCAAACGAATGATGTATACCAAAATAAATAAAACGGGATTCTAAATGAATCCGTTGCTCTACCTTCACGAAGTGCACAGGAGTAGCTGAGAAGTTTGACTTGAGAGTCAACAGAGGCCGACACCTCGCACTCGCCATACACCTGAGGGACACAAACACATCCTGGGTTACAGCGTGACCTTGGGTTGATCTCGAAGAGTGACGCTACAGCACCGGGGAACTTACTGGGACGTCACTAATATCTCGGACTTCGCATTGTTTCCATGGTCGCCTGCTGGTGATGTGGCATTTGGTCTCCATGACATCAATGGTCAGTTTGTAGAATGACCCACCTGTCTGGTTGAAACACACACACACACACACACAAACACAATAATGCTACTTTCATGTTTCCTGTTCCCATCCTCTTTCTGCTAATACTGTTGCATCTTTCAAGGTGCAAGACGGCGTAAAACCCTGTTCCTGTTTCTGTGTGTGCATGTGTGAGAGTGTGTGTGAGAGTTCGCCCTCACCTTTCCGATCGTGTGAGAGAGGTCGTACAGTCTGTTGAGGGTCAGGATGTATCCGTCTGTCCGGTCCTGGTTGATCTGGTCCAGGGCCTCTTCCGCCACCCTCACCACTTCAGGGCTCCTGCAGCCCGGACGGTCGGGCCTGGCTCTCCCCCCCTGCTGCAGCAGAGCCAGACATAGGACGAGAAGGTGCACACTCATCCTCTAACACGCACACACACCAACGGAACAAACAAAAACCCAGATTCAAACCCAGTTTAGTCACTGAAGCCTATCCTGGCGGCTCATTTAACATGCAGACTAACACAGGCCCCGGTTTGTAAATCTTCCTTTGCAAGACCTGTAATCCTAGTTTTTCCAGACAGGGTTTGGACGGAGGCTGAGGCTGGACTTTGCCCTCTCTCCTAAAGGATGAGCAAACAGTTGCTATCTGCTGCTCTGTCGACCAATGGCTGGCTCGGACTGGCTGATGGGTCCATTGTGCACTGGGGACAGTTACAAAAGACTTACCCGTACTCACTTAATCTTTAATTCACTCAGTCAGACAACAGTGGCTGAGCATTACGCTTACAAATACACTCCTGGCAATAATAAACTTAAATGTTTTTAATTTGATACAACCCTTAATAGATTCTCTTTTTCATAACATCTCATTTGTCATTTGTGTGTGTGTGTATAGAGAAGAATTATGACCCAGGAGTGGTGTGAAGAGTTTCTGGGACCTTTTTCTTTTATACTTTTAGGTCTCCCGTGGCGTATTTCAACATAAAAGATTTTCAACAATTAATGCGATTGGACCACTGTATAATGTCTGTGTATTCATGTCAGACTCGAAAGCCTCATGTGATGTCATCTGATCATAAATAAAAAGAATACATGAGCATATATTAGTACACAAGTGCAATTATTGTACATATTAGTTGGAAATTGTTTTCTTTGGCCCGCATAAAATCCATGACTGGAAGGGACAAAATGTGTGGGCTCTGTTACAGGGAGACAGGTCACAGATAAGAGCAGTCTGCTGATGTGACCAATGTCCACAAAGAAAATGCACAGTGAGTGGGTGGGTGTAGTTTGTTCTGCTAAATGCTCCAAAACAAATATTTTTTGCCCCCGAGCTTATGGTTGTCTATTAACAGGATTTCACAATCATGTTTGAACACCCAATCTGCACTAAATGTTCCTGATTGATCCTTCAATATTTCACTCAGTTTTCATGTGACGGATGCCAACAACTTCAAAATTGTCCCAATACATGTTGGCTCATAATTTGAGAACACATCATGGGATCGTATACAAATGTAAAATCCATGTCATCCTTTGAAATTGTATTTGGTGCTACTACATATATTTCAATGGAATATATTAGTGGTCCTGACCCTAATTCACTTGACCTTTAGCCTATCCCTCATTTTTCTGTTTGTGCTTTAGCTTTATATCCCTATTTTCTCTTATAAGCATAAGAAAGGAAGGAGATGAAGACACTCAACTCAATCAATGCAAACAAGTGATGCTCTGAATTGGTTTAAATATCACGAGGATTATTTAAAATGCATTATTTTACATGATGTACTGTCGGTACATATGAACATGAATATTATCAGGAAATAGTCTGTTAAAATATGTTGTCGCAAATTAATTAAAACAACCACTTCCCGTGATGATAATGTTTAGTTTAGATGAATGCATCTGCTGCTTGTCATCACATGCTTTTTAAAGATAATTTTATTGGCCAAATGTTTGACACGACAGGGACAGTGAGTGAGATCGGTGACGGGAAACACAGGGAGCTTGCATTATTTGTATTTGTGGTATCATTTATTTATATTTTGGTGGAGCCATGTACAGACGACATACAAAACACATAAGACTTCCAAAAAACAATATTACCAGTAGAGTGATTTTTTTAATTTTTTATTATAATGTCGTTTTTTCGCATGCACTCAACCTTTATTAGAAGGTGGAAGGCAACAGAGACCGGAGGGTTTGTGTTTATGTCGAACCGTTGTGGCCCCTTGGAAGCAGATTGTCCATCAACGTGTCTGAAGCAAAAGTGTTACTGTAAATATGTTCCTGTCTTCACTTCAGTCTGTGTTCACGTGTGTTCGGATCCATTCAGTTCCCAATAGAGCGTCATGAGCCACCTTATGCGGCGGCCTTGAACATGGGGTCCTCAGCGAAGAGCTCGTCCACCAGGGTTACTCCTGCCGCTGCAGGGACGCAATTGGCTGAGACGGCCACGGGGAAAGCCTCGATGGTGGGCTCCATCTGTCCGGGGATCTGGGGGTCTTCCTTGAGGGGCAGGACGACTCCAGCCCCTCGGCCACCGACGGGGACTTCGGGGAAGGCCGGCAGGGTCATGGGCTGGTCCATGGCGGGCAGGAACCTCACGGTGCCCTCTGGGTGGTCGTGGGAGTCGGTCTCGTGGGTGTGATCGTGGTGATGGTGGTGGTGCTCGTGGTCGTGCAGGTGAGGGTGCATGTGGTCGTGATCGAGGGCCAGCTCGTGGTCGTGCTCGTGGGTGTGCACGCCGTCGGCGTGCTTGTAGTTGTGGTGCTGGTGGGGAGCGTCGCTGGTGTGGTTGTGCGCCTTGGCGTGATGGGCGTGCACGTGATCGTGGCCATGTCCGTGGTCGTGGGAGTGGTCGTGGGCGTGCCTGTGGCCGCTGCCCGCCGCGTGGTCGTGCGTGTGGTGGTGGTCGCTGTCGGCGGCGTGCTTCTGGGTGTCGTCGTGGTGAGCGTGTCTCTTGGTGTGGTCGTGGGCGTGGTCGTGTGCGTGCGCCGCGTCGTCGTGGGTGTGGTTGTGTGCGTGCGTGTCAAGGTGCTTGTGGTCGGCCGCTTCGGCCAACAGGTGGAGTTTCTTCTCTCTCTCAGAAGCCTGGAGAAAAACACAAAGATACAATTTGTGATGTGTCGTTCAGAATAATGCAAAGCTGTCTTTAAGTCTTTTGGGGCCCGTTGTGATAAATAATACCACTTGATTATGACTGGGATCCTATTTTCTTATGTCTGGCCATTGTGTGTCTCTTTTCTATCATGAAAAAGATACTGCTGAGATCATCACAGCAATTACTTTGAGGACCCTTTTTCCTTTTACTCTATAAAGTGGAAAATAGTAGAAGTAAATCAATGCGACAGTGTTTTTTTTTGCTGAGTAGGTCTTACCTCGGGCTCATAGATCTCACAATCTACACTGGTCTCCTCAATATCAGAGGGAGAGGAGAACAGGGATGCCTTACAGAAGCCGTAGTGCTGAGGAGAGAAGAACAGGGAAAAGCAAGTAAGAGAGGAGAGCCTGTGGGTTCCTTAGAGTTGAATAGTGAGGCACACTGAATACTCCTTCGCTATAATAAACCCGCTGACGACGAGGAGAAAGAGGAGCATGCTTTCCCCCGATTTATTATCCTGAACACTGGAAAGCCAGAATGAAAATGGGATCTTAATACTAGCCAAATACAGAATCCTAGAAGTTAAAATAAACAACCCATTGGAGCATGATACATTTTCAAATGTGAAAATAACAATGAGTCACGACTCACAGTGAACTCGCATTCCAAGAAGGGGCACAGATCAGCTGCTCCTGCATCACTGTTACAGACAGTCTCCTGGATGGTGTACTCTGCATTGTAATACATCGACATGGCCATCTGGACACAAATACAGAAATAAAAGAATTATTAATATTATTATTATTTCTCAGGAATAGGCATATCGTAAATATGAGACCAGGTGAAGTGGCTGTTGAGTGAGCTCGAGAGCCTCTGACCGATGGAGGAGCAGGTGGTTACTGTTTGTGTGTCGGAGTGATTAAACACATAGAAGTGGATTTTTTTCCAGCATTGGTTTCTCTGGACGATGTGATGCTACGTTTATTGTTGAACATTTTAACATGTTAAAATCAATAACTGACATGAATCCAGGTCACAGGAATACACTTCTTTTTTTTTTTTTCCCGGTGTGGAAACATACCCCAGCGCTAGCACGGGTGACTTTGAGCAGAGCGAAACGTTTGGACATTCCACCCTCTTTGTTGAACTTCGCCAGCGAGAGAGACACAGCCTTCTGGATGTCATCGTTATCCGCGCCCAAAATATTGGGACAGTCGGGACACAACCTGTGCACCCTGACTGAAGGGACTGTCCAGAGAGAAACATCACAAAAGAGATTTTTAGAACCATTGTAAACAAAAGCAATGTGGCACACATATAAGTTATTAAGAGCCAAGTCGAGCTCAACAAAACAACAAGATGTTGCACTATCGCCCAATTTGCAGACATTTTTAATTTTCAAAATGCACAAGTGCACCTCGATGACTTCTGCAGATAACTTACTGGAGCATTTTTATTTTCTTACCTGGTCTGGCAACACAGTTGTACTTGTAGAGACGCACCACTCTGTTCACCCTACTGATGAAGATGGCAGCTTTGCACTGTCCATATACCTGTAAAGATAAATAATAAGCACACACCTTATTTTAGTGTTCTTTACACAGACTTGACTTACATTTCCTTTTTTGTCATTGTATTATTTGATCTAAAGAAGTCTCACGTCTTCTTCTCCTGCTCATTTAAGAACCACTCTTTATGGAGGTGGATATTAAAGCGGAGAGACGTGTTGACTTAAGACTTTAGACAAAATAAATACGCTGTGTGCATGAATGTGGACTTTGGCTTCCACCCGGTTGAGGAGTGTGTGCGTGTGTCTTCTAACCGGCGTGTTGCTGGTGGGACGAGCCTCACAGGCCTTCCAGTCCTTCTTGCTGAGTACGCTGCACCTGGTCTCCACAATATCCAGAGTCAGGTAGAAAACCATGCCGTTCTCGCCCTGTGAAACACACACACACACACACACACACACACACACACACACACACACACACACACACACACACACACACACACACACACACACATTAAATACATTATGAGAACATCCTTTTCCTTTGGGTAGCACAATTGGTCACTGTGTGACGGTTCAAATGACTGATGAATAAAAAAAAGTTGACGCTCGATCTTTCACGCGATCAAACAGGTACGGTATATCTTCAACTATATAGCGGACACATTATTAGTCTTTAACATTACCTCTAGTCACTTTCTTTTAATCATCTTTTTACAAGTTGTTAATGCTTCTTTTGTTCATTATAATAAGAGCAATCACTTAGCGCATGTTGGGAGACACTTGGAGGCAAAATGTCCTCCTTTATTTGGATCATTTTGGCCATCAACCCTATTTCTCAGCGTCGTCTTTTACTTGTCAGCTTAATTTGACACAACATGTATTAAGGAGCCAGCAGGGAACACCAGAGAGGATTTCATCACGTCCTTTTCCTTATCTGGTACTCTGAAGCCACTGCCAAGGACAAAGGTCGATGGCTCTGCAGAGAAGGTGATTGGCCTCAATCCGCCCTCCCTCTCGGACCAAAACCTCATGCCACACCAACAGTTTTAAATATACAAATGGATAGCTGCTGTTTTTCGATGGCGTCGCTGCGTCTTCAGATCTCGACGAATAAATGTAAAGTGCTTTGACGGATATGGATTTTACACCTAATTGTAAAAAACAACAACAAGTAGCCGCGATAATCAAACTTTTCTTTTAACGTCAGCCGTTAGTTCTTCGTTGTGACTCACATGCTTGGTCATGTGCACGTTGGACAGACGGTGCAGGGCGAAGATGTAGCCCTCCTTCCGGTCCTGGTTGATCTTGGTCAGAGCAAGTTCCGCAGCTCCCTTCGCCGACGCGTCTTCACACGACCCCGACTCCATGCCGTCCGGTGCCACCGGGGCACCGTGGATGCACCCCAGCGCCAACAACAGCGACAATAGCATGCAGTGCTTCATCGTTACGGTCCGGGACAACCCTGTCTCTCTCTCGAAACACACACTGGCGGTTGGGAAAGGTAACCATAGAGGGATGGGTTGATCTTTTATATCCTGCTACTGTTTGCTGAAGGCACATCCCCAACCCCCGCTCTTTCTCCAGTAATCTCAGGTAAACATAACCATTGACCCCAACCCCCTCCGGTCCTCTGCAGGGATGCTGCATCGGTTGATGTGTCTGCCAATCAGCTACTGTGAGGGCTGCGAGGAGCTTATCAGTTGGGAGATGATCGACCCTGCAGTCGGTCAGACTCTTCTCGGTGGGATCAATATGGACAGTCGCTTGATCCACTCTTCTAAGCAGCATTTACAACATGCGAGGACACGGTGCGATTCATTTAATCACATCTAACTTTGAGATAACGACCACCGAGTATTTAGAAGCCCATTCGAATGAGCTTCTCGTTCAACAGCGACTGTCGCCACTCGACCAGCTGAACAAAGCGGTGTCAGGCAACTATTGTCATGATAAAATGCATTTACAGTTATTGATAATATCACCCTGAACCAGGCCTGATATTTAAGGGCACCTTTAAAGAGGTGCCAGTTAAAGACTGTAGTTACACTGGGAGCCTACAAGACAACATGTGATAGAAAACCTGGAGGGTGTTGGATCGTGGTGTGCAAGGAGTGTTTTTACATTGACGCTTTGTTACTTTCCCTGAAGTAACGCAGCTTCGTACTCCTTCCACCACTAAAACCCACATATTTATTGTCTGTCCAATGTCACTGGTCATGCATCTATCTGAAGTAATGCCATGATGAGTAAGGTGTACGTCTGAGTGCTGGATGGGTGTATAACAAACTCAGTGGCCCAGATTTGTATCTAATTTCACCTTTGACCTTTTCCTTATTTGACCACAATCTTTCCTTTCTTTCCTTAACCAAGGTTTGTCAAATGCTGAGAGCAATAACAATTTATTTGAAAGCATTTTCCTAATTTTCTAATTATAAATTCTTTGGACGGCTGTGGAGTTAAAATGTGGCGCGTAAGAGAAGGACATGAACGTATGCATGGTACGATTGAGCACATTCCTGAACTTTGTTCCCACACCATTGAAGCATTTGACCTTTGTCATAACAAAATAAACAATTCATTGAAATCAGTAGGCTAAAAATCTATATCTCCTTTGCAAGCGGCTGTGTTGCAACTTGCATCAGCTACACATGCGCAAGACACGATGGGACACGACCGCTAACACAATTAATGTCAAAACATAGATCTTCCAGCGGGTACAAATGAAAGGTTTACCAACTACAACTTCTAAAACTTGAACGGATTCCAAACCAGAACACATATCAATGGACTCTGATCTTTTTTCGGTTCGTTCCAGGAGCAACATGCTACTTTGTTTTTGAGAAAAACAAGTTTGACACAGCTCATGTTCGACCTGCCACTGGATATACGACTCAAAATATTGGCGCTTATGCGAGATTATGCTGCGTGGCAACATTTGCTATTTGTTTAATTTTCACATTTAAAGGGACTTTTTGAGTGACCGTTTGACTTGCAATCTTAAAAAATAAAAACAAATTCAAGTGGGCCTGCTGGATTGTCTAGTTCCTCCATGTGAATGCAGCCACATGGTGGTCAGTTTACAGTTGTTGTCTCTAAAGATTGTAAAAACAATATTACCAGTGAAGGGATTTTATAATTTTATAATTTTATTCTACATGTTCAATACACATAGTGAAGCGCTGAGTTGGTTTTAGTCTGAGGTCGTAGGAGTGACACTGGGTACAGTAATGACTTCTAGGGCATTGACACGGACCAACAAGCTTCACTGTTCATGTTTTAAAGAACTTTCCTTACATTTTGTTTATGTGACATATTACTATATTTAACAACAGATTTCTGTAATGCAATGTTTAGCTTTGGTCTCTGGCCTCTTATTGATAAACCTACTAGGGTAACTAAGGGAAGTGCCACACTTATTGATAACATTTTTACAAATATACATGACCAAGTAACAAGTGGTTTGTTTTTAACTGATATCAGTGATCATTTTCCTATTTTTGTGATCCTACATCATTTCAAGGTTAACTGTTCAGTTGGCCTAAGTGAACCTTCCTGTAAATTGATAAGAATAAGAACACCTGAGAGAATTGAGGCCTTCAAGATGGAACTTAAAAACAACAGCTGGAATGAGGTATATGCTGATGACCCAAATCAGGCCTATGATGCATTTTTCGCCAAATTTTTGCAGTTATATAATAAGCATTGTCCTATTAGAAGCTGTAGGGTAAATAATAAATATATAGGAAAGCCATGGATGACTAAAAGCCTACAAAGAGCATGTAAAAAGAAAAATTTACTTTATAAGAAATATATACAACAGAGAACCAATGAAAGTGAAGGAAAATATAAGTTGTATAAGAATAAACTGACTTCCATTATGAGATCACAGAAGAAGGAATACTATAATAAAATACTAGAGGATAGTAAAAACAATATTCAAAGAACTTGGAAAGTCATCAATCAGATTATCCGAAATAAAGGCTACAAATCTGAATTTCCATGTTATTTTCTAAATAGCTATGATGCGAAAGTGGACGATTTAAAAAGTATTGTTGATGATTTTAATGATTATTTTGTGGGTGTTGGAACTACTCTGGCCCAAGAAATAGCTGTGCCTGATAACAAAGATCAGTTTGATAACCTCATTAAGGACAATTTAAATTCCATGTTTCTTTGTGCGGTAAATGAAACTGATATAATAGAAATTGTTAAAAAATGTAAAAGCAAAAGATCTTCTGATATATTTTCTATTGATATGGTAATCATTAAAGAAGGAATTGATTGTATTGTAGGACCTCTGACCTATATATGTAATCAGTCTTTTCAAAAAGGTATTTTTCCTAATAAAATGAAAACAGCAAAGGTAATACCAATATTTAAAAATGGAGATAAGCATTACATGGATAACTACCGACCAATATCCCTACTTCCTCAATTTTCTAAAATATTAGAGAAATTATTCGTACAAAAATTAGATCTCTTTATAAGTAAAAATAAATTATTGAGTGAACATCAGTATGGATTTAGGAAAAATAGAACTACTACTCATGCAATGATGGAGATGGTGGAAGGAATAACAAAAGCAGTTGATGATGATGAGGTTTCTATTGGTATTTACATTGACCTCCAGAAGGCTTTTGATACCATTGATCACTGTAAATTATTGAGGAAATTGGAGAAGTATGCTATCAGAGGGATCGCTCACTCTTGGTTGAAGAGCTACTTGGAAAATAGACAGCAGTGTGTGCAAGTTAATGACACGGTATCAGGATTTAGGAAAGTTACCTGTGGAGTACCACGGGGATCAGTGATTGGTCCAATACTTTTTATACTTTACATTAATGATATTTGTAATGTCACTAACACATTAAAATGTGTCATTTTTGCTGATGATACCAACTTATTTTGTTCAGGAAAAAAATTGAAGGACCTTTTGTTCGTTATTGAAAAGGAACTGGGAATTATTAAATCTTGGTTTGATGTCAATACATTCTCACTTAACATAAAGAAAACAAAATTCATGGTTTTTGGAAATCAAATGGAATTAGAGGGGGATATTCAGTTAAAATTCTGTGGTGATAAAATTGAAAGAGTTTTTGAGACAAAATTCCTCGGGGTCATTATTGATCATAAAGTAACATGGAGACAACATATTGAATATATAAATGGTAAAATGTCCAAGTCAATAGCAATACTGTATAAATGTAGAGATGTACTAACTACTAAGGCTTTGTACATAATCTATTGCTCACTCATACTTCCATATCTTACTTATTGTGTGGAAGTGTGGGGTTCGACCTATAAAACCTTTTTTAATTCAACAGTTGTGTTACAAAAACGAGCGATACGGATCATGAATAATGTCGGCTACTATGAGCACACAAACCCTTTATTTTACAGATCCCGTGTTATAAAATTTAATGATTTGGTTTTTTATCAAATAATGCAGACAATGTACAGAGCTAAAGCAAAGTCACTGCCAGACTGTGTACAAAGTTTATTTTCAATACATGAGTGTAAATATGATTTGAGAGATGTTTGCAAGTTCACGGTACAAAAGGCTAAAAAAGGGATTAAAAGAAGATGTATTTCTGTTGTAGGAGTCAAATTATGGAATAATGTTGAAATAGAAGTAAGAATGGTGAACTCCTTTTTGTTTTTTAAGGGAATTATTTATAAAGAAATCCTTGAGAGTTATAAATGTAATTAAAAACGGATTAATATGGAAGATGTATGTGGTAGTATATATAAAAATATTTTGTTTTTTATCTTGTTTCTTGTTTTCTTTTTCTTTTTCTTTTCTTCTTCTTTATTTTATATAAATTGTGGCACCCGGCGGGTGCCCCGTGACTGAGAAATAATAATTAAACTGTCCACACCCAATTTACCATCAAATGCAAAGTCTTTTATTTCCCAATACCAGAGGTTTAGTTCAATCGGGCGTATCGTCGTCTCCCCCACTTTTCCCTTGTGGGCTTCTGTCCTGTCTTTTATCTGCCACGTACCGGGTGGTGATTGGTTGCAATCACCCCCAGGTGTTTTCACTTTTGTTGTCTGGCTGTCGGTGTTCCGTTGGCTCCCTCTCTGGGCCGCAGTGGGGAAGTACAGGGAACAGTCGGTATTTCCCATCCCTTACTTCCCTCGTGGTCTCGTCCGTGGCTGGCTGCCACACCCCCTCCTCAGCTCCAACCGGGAGGGAGGGGCGGCCCATCCCCCCAAGGCGTCTCTCCGGGACATGGCATCCGCGTTCCCATGCGCGGCCCCGGACCTGTGGACGACGGAGAAGGCAAAGGATTGAAGGGACAGGAACCAGCGAGTGACCCTGGCATTAGTTTCTTTGTTCCTTGACATCCAGACGAGTGGCGTGGTCCGTGACAAGGGTGAAGTGCCGTCCCAACAAATAATATTTTAACTCTTCCAACGCCCATTTAATGGCTAAACATTCTTTCTCGATCGTCGAGTAGTTTTGTTCTCGGTAGCAGTTTTCTGCTGATATACGTAATGGTGTTCCTCCTTCTTGCAGCTGTGATAGAACGGCACCCACCCCTGTTTCGATCGTCTGTCTGGACGATGAGGGGTTTGGAGAAATCGGGTCACCAACACTGGTCCTGAGCAGAGCGCCTCTTTGAGCTCTTGGAATGCCTTCTCCGTCTCTTCTGTCCACAGGATCCGGTCGGCCAGCCGGCTCCTGGTGAGGTCCGTGAGGGGTGCTGCGAGGAGGAGAAATGGGGACAAACCGGGGTAATAGCTGGTGAGCCCCAGTTCGCACCTGCTTTTTGGTTTGGGGCGGGGCCAGTTTCGCCTCGACCTTGCCTGCCTGGGGTTTGACGCATCCACGCCCTATTGTAAACCCCAGGTAATCTGCGTCCCGAAGGCCGAGGCGACACTTCTTGGGGTTGGCGGTCAGCCCGGCCCCTCTCAGGGCTCTCAGCACGGCGGTGACCTGCTGGAGATGGGTCCCCCACTCCTCCCCATGGATGACAATATCATCTATGTAGGCTGCTGCATATTTCTGGTGGGGCGGAGGGCGGTCCATCAGCCTCTGGAAGGTGGCTGGGGCTCCATGTAGGCCAAACGGGAGCATTAGGTAGTGGAACAACCCGTCGGGGGTGATGAAGGCGGTCTTCTCCCGGCCGCTGGCGCCAGGGTACCTGCCAGTACCCTTGGTCAGGTCTAGGGTGGTGATATATCGGCTGGTCCCCAGCCGCTCGATCAACTCGTCCACCCTAGGCATGGGGTATGCGTCGAACTTGGATATCAGGTTTAGTTGCGAAATCATTACAGAACCTGAGGGTTCCGTCTGTTTTGGGGACCAGCACAATGGGGCTACTCCACTCACTATGGGACTCTTGATGATCCCGTTCTGTAACATCGTTTAACCTCTTGCCGCAGCTTCTCTCCGGCCTCCGGGATTCGGTAGGCCTCAGCTTTACCTTCTTCCGGCTCGGTAATGATGTGATGTTCCAGAAGGTTGGTATGGCGGCTTCCGTGAGAACACATCTCTATGGCGGCCGATCAGCTCTCGGAGGTCCTGGCGTTGTCTCTCGGATAGCTGCTCGCCCATAGGTACCACTACGGCCTCCGTTTTTGACGGGCCTGGTGGGAGAGATACAGCACACACAGCCTCCCCATTTTTAACAAATTGATGTGATATACCTTCTCTGGTGGTCTTCGGGCTGCCTAATGCGGTAGTTGACCTCTCCCACCTTTTCGATCACCGCCTCGCCAATCACCCCAGGTGTTTTCACTTTTGTCGTCTGGCTGTCGGTGTTCCGTTGGCTCCTCTCTGGGCCGCAGTGGGAAAGTACAGGAACAGTCGGTAACCATCCCTTACTTCCCTCGTGGTCTCGTCCGTGGCTGGCTGCCACACCCCCTCCTCAGCTCCAACCGGGAGGCGGGGCGCCCATCCCCCCCGCGTCTCTCCGGGACATGGCATCCGCTCGCGCCGTTTTCCCGGACCTGTGGGCGACGGAGAAGGCAAAGGATTGAAGGGACAGGAACCAGCGAGTGACCCTGGCATTAGTTTCTTTGTTCCTTGACATCCAGACGAGGCGTGGTCCGTGACAAGGGTGAAGTGCCGTCCCAACAAATAATATTTTAACTCTTCCAACGCCCATTTAATGGCTAAACATTCTTTCTCGATCGTCGAGTAGTTTTGTTCTCGTAGCAGTTTTCTGCTGATATACGCCTTCTTGCAGCTGTGATAGAACGGCACCCACCCCTGTTTCGATCGTCTGTCTGGACGATGAGGGTTTGGAGAAATCGGGATCACCAACACTGGTCCTGAGCAGAGCGCCTCTTTGAGCTCTTGGAATGCCTTCTCCGTCTCTTCTGTCCACAGGATCCGGTCGGCCAGCCGGCTCTTGGTGAGGTCCGTGAGGGGTGCTGCGAGGAGGAGAAATGGGGACAAACCGCGGTAATAGCTGGTGAGCCGTTCGCACCTGTTTTTGGTTTGGGGCGGGGGAGTTTTCGTGTCGCCTCGACCTTGCCTGCCTGGGGTTTGCCTATTGTAAACCCCAGGTAATCTGCGTCCGAAGGCCGGGCGACACTTCTTGGGGTTGGCGGTCAGCCCGGCCCCTCTCAGGGCTCTCAGCAGCGGTGACCTGCTGGAGATGGGTCCCCCACTCCTCCCCATGGATGACAATATCATCTATGTAGGCTGCTGCATATTTCTGGTGGGGCCGGAGGACGCGGTCCATCAGCCTCTGGAAGGTGGCCGGGCTCCATGTAGGCCAAACGGAGCATTAGGTAGTGGAACAACCCGTCGGGGTGATGAAGGCGGTCTTCTCCCGGGTACCTGCCAGTACCCCTTGGTCAGGTCTAGGGTGGTGATATATCGGCTGGTCCCCAGCCGCTCGATCAACCACCCTAGGCATGGGGTATGCGCGAACTTGGATATCAGGTTTAGTTGCGGAAATCATTACAGAACCTGAGGGTTCCGTCTGTTTTGGGGACCAGCACAATGGGGCTACTCCACTCACTATGGGACTCTTCGATGATCCCGTTCTGTAACATCGTTTTAACCTCTTGCCGACGGCTTCTCTCCGGCCCTCCGGGTTCGGGCCTCAGCTTTACCTTCTTCCGGCTCGGTAATGATGTGATGTTCCAGAAGGTTGGTATGGGCTTCCGTGAGAACACATCTCTATGGCGGTCGATCAGCTCTCGGAGGTCCTGGCGTTGTCTCTCGGATAGCTGCTCGCCCATAGGTACCACTACGGCCTCCGTTTTGACGGGCCTGGTGGGAGATACAGCACACAGCCTCCCGGGCGACCCATTTTTAACAAATTGATGTGATATACCTTCTCTGGTGGTCTTCGCCGGGCTGCCTAATGCGGTAGTTGACCTCTCCCACCTTTCGATCACCTCGTAGGGGCCGTGCCATTTGGCCAGGAACTTGCACTCCGAGGTGGGCACCAGCACCAACACTCTGTCTCCGCGCCGAACACCCGGGCTGTGCGCTCCTGTTGTCTCCATGTGTTCTCTTACCACGGGCCATATAGTGGCCATTCTCTCCTGTACCTCCTCCACGTGTTCCACCAGGGTCCGATGGGGTGAGGTTGTTGCTCCCAGGCTTCTTTGGCCAGGTCTAGGAGTCCTCTGGGTTGTCTCCGTATAGCAGCTCGAAGGAGAACATCCTGTGGAAGCCTGGGGCACCTCACGAATGGCAAACATTAGGTGTGGTAAGAGCTGATCCCAATTCCTTCCGTCCGCGATAACTTTCCTCAACATCTGTTTCAGGGTCTGGTTGAGCGCCTACCAGCCCGTCAGTCTGAGGGTGGTATACTGGCGTTCTCAACTGGGTAATGTTCATGACTCGGCATAGGTCTTTCATGATTCGGGACATGAAGGGGGTGCCTTGGTCTGTTAATATTTCCTCGGGGATGCCTACCCGTGAAAACATTAGCATTAGCTCGCGAGCTATTCCCTTGGAGGCCATGGTGCGTGGGAATTGCTTGAGGTACCTGGTGGCGTAGTCTAGGACTACTAGGATGTATTGGTGTCCTCGGGCACTTTTTGGCAGTGGCCCGACCAGGTCCATCCCTATTTGACTAAACGGCAATTATAGGCAAGGGGACCAGGGTAGGGGTTAGGTGATGGGGTCTGGGTGCCACCTGTTGGCACTCAGGACACAGTACTCTTCACGGCTTTCTTTATGCCTGGCCAGTAAAACCTGGCTTTAATCCTCTCTAGGGTTTTCTCTACTCCTAGGTGGGCTCCGAGCTGGTGAGTGTGAGCACCGTAAGCGCAGCGGGGATAAATGGCCGTGGTACTAACAACAAGTCACTAGTTCCGGAGGCTTTCCGGACAACCTGGTATAATAATGCATTTTAATGGCAAAGTGAGGATATACACGTTGTCTCACCCCTTCGACGAGCCCGTCGATCACAGAGACTTGCTGCAGAGCGCTGGTGAGGTTGACATCCTCGAGCTGGGCAGAGCCGAATCTCGGCTAGAGGCTCAGCCCTTGGGCCCACGCGGTGTCGTTGTTGAAGGGAACATGTCCCATTGGTCGGCTTCCTCTCTGCTGGGGAAGCGTCTGCCTCTTCCTCGGGGTTCCTTTCCCTTCCCTCGTCTCCCAGTCCCTCTTCCTCTTCCGCCACTACCTCCCGGTGCTGGACTCTCCTTCTGAGAGGGGTCGGTGGAGCCTTGGGGTCGACATCCTGCACCGCACAGAGGCGGGTGCCGAGTGGCGCTGCCTGGGAGGCCGAGGGCCTCCCATGGCCAGGCGCATGCAGCTGTCTGAAGAGGGGAAGTCCCGCCCGATGAGCACGGCTACTGGTAGGCCTGAAACGACCCGCGGTGCCCGAGTATGTTCCCTTTACTGTTTTTAACGTGATGTTTGTAGTGGGGTACTGACGGTGCTCGCCATGTATACACGTGACACTCAGTGTGTCTTCCAGGAGAGGGTCTGGGCGAACTCCGGTCGCACAGCTACCACGCCTTCGGAATCTATCAGGCGATGGCGTCTCGCCCGTTAGCGGTGACCGAGGAGGTGAGTCCCCGTCTCTTCTGCCCAGCCTGTGGTTAGTAACCCATAGGGTCGTCCGGCGGGTTTCTCGCTGGTGGCCGAGACCATGTGCACATCACCCTTCTGGGGACAGTTCCAGGCGATGTGGCCTCCCTCCCTTTTCGTAACACCTTCGGTGGTCGGGGCTGGTGGGGACCATGGTGTTTCCTGTGTAGGTCTCACGACGGGCCCTCCTCGGGCTGTCGCTTCTTGGGCGGGTGGGGGCTGTACCCCAGCCGTCCATTGCGCAGTACTCCTGGGCGGCCTGGTACCCTTCCAGCAGATCCACCAGCTGGTCCACGCTCTGGGGATTCTGTTGACACACCTATTTCTTGGCGTCGTAGGGAAGTGACCTCATGAATCGGTCCATGATGATCCGTTCGATGGGAGTGAGGGTTTTTGGCTCTGAGATCAGCCAAGCATTGGTAAGCCTCACTAGCTCATGCATCTGTGCTCGAGGGTGACTGTGGGGTCGAATACCCACTCGTGGTAACGCTGGGCTCGGGTGATCAGTGTAAACCCATGGCGTTTCAAAATTTCCCGTTTAGGGTGTCGGGTCAGTGGCTACGTCCTGGTAGGTGGTCTGCGCTATGCCTGACAAAAATGGGCTAATCAGTCCTACCCATTGGTCGATAGGCCACTCTTCTCTGACCGCGGTCCTCTCAAAGGTGAGCAGGAAGACCTCAATGTCATCCGCTGGGGTCTGCTTGGTGAGGAAGCGCGGGGTGGACCCGCGGTCCCTCTCATAGCCAGCATGCTCCTCCTGGGCTTCGTAACGCCGTGAGTTGGGTCCGCAGAAGCTCGGTGGTTTGCTGCTGCACCAGCAGGGTCTGGTCGTGCTGCTGTTGATTGTTAACTATGAGCTGTTGATTGTTAGCCACGAGTTGTGCAATCAGCGCCGTTAAATCCTTTGATTCCATTGTAGTTGGGGGGGTTTAATCATTATCTTCAGTCAGAATGCGAAACCCGCATTCTCCACCATATGTGGCACCGGTGCCCGTGACTGAGAAATAATAATTAAACTGTCTTACCATCCAATGCAAAGTCTTTTATTTCCCAATACCAGAGGTTTAGTTCAATCGGGCGTATCGTCGTCTCCCCCACTTTTCCCTTGTGGGCTTCTGTCCTGTCTTTTATCTGCCACGTAGCCATGGTGGTGATTGGTTCAATCACCCCCAGGTGTTTTCACTTTTGTTGTCTGGCTGTCGGTGTTCCGTTGGCTCCCTCTCTGGGCCGCAGTGGGGAAGTACAGGGAACAGTCGGTATTTCCCATCCCTTACTTCCCCTCGTGGTCTCGTCCGTGGCTGGCTGCCACAAAATTTTCTGATTTATTTTGATTTCAATTTAGGATAGGAATTTATAAGCATTTTTTTGCTTCTACCTATACCTTTTCAGTCTCTCTCTTTTGTATTTTTTTTATAGGATAATATTGTATTGTATTTGATTAGATGACTGAATAAAAAATACAAACAAACAAACAATGTTAGTCACTTGTGATATTGCAAACACAGAGCATGCTGACAGACTCTGTCTGGGGCAAACGTGACAATGTGAAAGGTGCACTTGTACCCTGCACAGGTTATGATGATGTGCGGGGGAGAGCTCAACTTCGGCCATGCTCGTGAATGTTGGACCATCTGTTGACATAAGAGCTTGGTCCATTGGTCCAGGGGGAAATCTAAGCACATTCATTTACAGGCTGTCTTTTTTTTTCAATTTAGATTACTTGTACTTTAATAGAGTTCTTCTATTTTTAGCCTACTTATACTTCCATGCACAACACTTTTAGAGAGAATATATTGTTATTATATAGATATATACATATATAGAGATAGATATATATACTTTATTAATCCTGCAATGGAATCATCTTTTCAGCAGCATTCATACGTACAGGTAAGCAATCAAATATAAAAAATGCACATTATATCCAGGAAATGTAATATAATAATAACATTAAGTTCAATTCACTAACAAAAAAAATAAACAAAACAATAGTGCAAAGATGTAGCCCAACAAACAAACAGTTTCACGGTGCTTTTAGTGAATTCACGTCTCCTCATTGCACATTACTAACTCTACTTCTTCCCCGGAGTCTTTGTGCCTTCTCGCCTCAGAGGGTCCAATAGACCTGGCTGTGTCTGGAGCTGGTCCTGGCTCCTGGGACCTGGCCCCTGACTCCTTGCCCCTGCTTCCTGCCTACTGCCTCCTGCACATCTATTGCTTCTTCTGGGCTATACAAAATAATAGCCCAGAATTTAATCGATTGATTTGGCCAGAGGTAATTTATTGTAAACTCTCACTGGGCAGGAATGATCTCCATCTGTACTTGTGACAGCGGAGCTAAATTGACAGTTATAGTTATTTAACAGTTGCTGCTTCCTGCAGACTTTTAACACTTGAACACTTCTCTTTACACTTATCTCGACAATTGTTGGATGGACTATCGTGATGGTTTAATGTCATAGACAATAGTTGTGAAACTGCACTTGACCTTCCTGACAGAATGCCACTAAATGTAATGACTGAATTATCTTGGGCCTTAAAGAAAGATGTCAGATGACTTAGCATGCTACTGATTTAACATCTGGATGTTGAAGAGGCACACCAGCAATTAATCACAGTGAGTTCTAGCGACTACAGGCAGTTGTGTACTTTTCTCTGTGTGAATTATTGCATTCAACTTTTATAGGAGCCAGAACTAAAGTCAAGTTTCAGAAAGTAACTCAGATAACATCACTTAAATACTTCATAGGACTTTAAAAGAAGCTGGAATTCACCAATTAGGGATGATCTATGAAAAGATGCTACTGCCAGGCTTTATGGTCTGTGTGGGATCCAGCAGTTGTTTATGTTTTTCTTCATACAAAGTAAAAATTATGCTATGTTGGCCTTTGCTACATCCTTTTCTAGTAGGCTACTAGCATTCGATCAACACAACATACTAAACATTAAAGCTTCTTACCAGGATGTTAATCAAATCAGCATAATAAGCTGAGTTTGCACAAAACACGTACACTACCGTTCAAAAGTTTGGGGTCATTTAGAAATGTCTTTATTTTTCAAAGAAAAGCACTGTTTTTCAATAAAGATAACATTAATCCAAAATACACACAATACATTGTTAATGTGGTAAATGACTATTCTAGGTGGAAACGTCTGGTTTCTAATGAAATATCTCCATAGGTGTATAGAGGCCCATTTCCATCAACGATCACTCCAGTGTTCTAATGGTACATTGTGTTTGCTAATCGCCTTAGAAGACTAATATCTGATTAGAAAACCCTTGCGCAATTATGTTAGCACAGCTGAAAACAGTTATGCTGGTGATATAAGCTATACAACTGGCCTTCCTTTGAGCTTGAAGTTTGAAGAACAAAATTAATACTTCAAATATTAATCATTATTTCTAACCTTGTCAATGTCTTGACTATATTTTCTATTCAATTTTCAATTCATTTGATGAATAAAAGTGAGTTTTCATGGAAGACACAAAATTGTCTGGATGACCCCAAACTTTTGAACGGTCGTGTATATAAACCCAAGGGTTGAACATTTACCAGGTTTTCCTCTGTTCCTAGAAATACTGTGTCAGTTCTCAGGGGTTTTACTTTGAGCGTACACTCCCTTACATAAGACACAAGGTGGTGCTACAGCATTATGTAATATCTGACCAACAACTGGCACTGACTCACACCTAGAGGTACTTAAGATGACACGATCATGACCAGAACTAAGACGGGTCACTTACATCAATGGTTCTCTTTAGACTGCTGTAACCAATGCAGGAAATGTACAAAATAATAAGCTTAGTGGAAGAAGAGGAACTAAGGTGGCCCTCGTCACAGAGCAGTGGCTCAGAAACATCTACTGTAACTTTCAGGTCTCGCTGTTTTCGGGGGAATATGTGAAAACCACCACAATGTGACTCAGACCTATATGGTTACCAGTCTTACCTTTTAAGGTTATATAACAATGTATTTGTTGAATCATGTTATGTACCACAGACCTGTGGATGTAGTGAATTCAAAAGCCCAAACATATTTGTGACAATGAATCAAGGAAAGCGAGCATTAAAAACAAAAATCGGCTTCACAATTAACAATTTAGATATTAGTGAACTGAAATCAGCTCAATGTACCACTAATTCGACACATGACGAGGTCACCTATTCAAAGACAATAATAGACATGGTGGAGCTGAACAACAACCCTGTCCATCATTTTCTATACAACAGTTTCAAAGTACACTATGACATAATTTATATGACTTCATTTACTAGTCGTCAGTTTAACCTCTGGTTATGGGCTTTACTGGTGTAAAGCAGCAAGGTTAATATACATTGGGCACTCTTATTGAACGCTATTTAGTGTTGACCAAAACTGTGTTTGTGAATGGACACCTGTCCACCATTTCTCATGTTAAAGACAACAGATATGGACGATATAAGGTTGAGGAGTTGAGGAGGGGGCATTTTTAATAAACTGAGATGTAAAGAAGATGACATTTGTGCTGGTTCCCATTGCTGCTCTGGGATCACTGTGCTGGTGGGCCAGTCTTCCCTCAAGGACATACAACACAGTCCACTCAGTCTCACATCCACACAAATCTCTTGCGGGTGTTCTTTAAAACAAATGTAATCAGCCTGATCTCGTGGGAAGGCATATAAATAGCACAACATTTGAGGACATTCCACTCGCATTTGAGGCTTTTCACGCCACGCTGTCAAAACCACTTCGATAGGTTTAGGAAAAAAGCTTTTAATGGGGCTTAAAATAAGTACCTACATACCTAAACTAAGTACAAAATAAACAAAGTGACGCAAGTATGTAGAAACATCACAAAAGTAAAATCACTCAACACTTTGGGACACGAGCTCCGCCCTCGTGGTTGATGGTCCTGTGTTTGTTTGACCCGATGCGTGCAGAGCGTCCAGTAGCTCTCTTCAACACATCACTTGCAGCGTGACAAGATGGATTTCTGTGTGGTCTTGTGATTCCGCAATTCTTGCGTAATCTTGTGATAATGCAAGAAACAAAGCTGCAGTGCGAAATGAGGACAACTTATGGGACCACATGAATGATAAAATGTTGCTCTGCATCTTCGGTGTGTGTAAAAAAGAACTTTTTCTTGACACTTCACATCACAATTTAATGAATGGGTGATTAAAATGTCCAAAACAAGCTGGAAGACTGTGGCCGCCTAGTGGCCAGATATATAACCCATGTTAAATCTCTTCTAGAAGTCACTCTTTATATCAAATAGTAATAAAAATAATGTTCACTAATACCAGTTTGCCTTTGATGAAGCACATTTTCAATGCATGACTGTCCTTGTGGTGGAGTGTGTTGTATTCGTGCTTTTAACCATTGATTTGTTCTCGTCTTTCACCTCTGAAGCAATGCAGCTGCAGGTCTCTGCCATAAGATTCTGTATTGATCTGCCTTTAAAGAATGGAACTGTTGCACGTCCGGTCTTAATTTAATCAATTGTGTGGGGTGAGAACAGAACATGGTGTGTCTGACTGACCAGCGAGTGCTTACATAACTCATGGGGATTAGCACAACTCTTCTTGTTGTCTTAAAACATTTAAAAACACAGCTTCTCCATCTTTAAATTGCACCACTGGGCCGGTCTTAGGTGGCTGCATGATTATGAATATATTTTGACACCTATGGACACATTTTTGAGAAGTCATGCTGACATAATATGAAAAAATATGAGAACAACAAAATAAAGTTGTTCAAAAGGCTATTTCCTATGTATATGAATACAGACAGACACACACACACACACACATATATATATATACATATATATAGTTCGACAGAGAGAGAGCGAGAGAGTTAGATAATGAACTGAATGAACATAGAATATAGACAGCGTTTGACACTATTGTGATCTTCTTCTGGATTTCTGGAACGATTTCCCCTGCCACGTCCCACCGGAACAGAGTTGATTTTAAAATAACTTTTCTTTTGGGTTCCTGTCACATTATTTTTCCACTGCGATATACAAGTCCAACACCTGCATTGTGACATGTGTTTGTTTTCCGGCGGGTTGCAGGTTATTAAGAGTATTGAGTGAGTCGTGAGCAGGCAGTCAGCTGCAGAATAAAACAAGTGGGAGTCGACGCATCCACGAGAGGTCCTCGAATGCAGCGGGCCGCCCACAAATATTCCATAGAATTCCACTTCAGTCAAGGGTTGATGGGGCATAATGGAAGGATTGTTTTTCTTCTCATTTATTGGCTCCCTCGAGGAGTATTCTTGACATTTCAATTACTGATGGAAAGTACTACTCGGGAACAATGCAGAGTGTGAGAGGTTTAAAGCCCACAGGACTCAGAAGCCAGTGCAGGCCTGTCTCTCATTAAAGTGCAGGCCTGGCAGAGGATTAGCAAACCAGGTTAGGGGGACATGGAAAACATCACAAAACAGGGAAGAAAGTTTACTTCTTTTTATTTAAACTCGACTGATGTCTTTTTTAACCTATTTCGGCTTACAGTAATTTATTATGAGTCATGTGGTTTGTTTTGAAAATCTAACAACAGCGAGTGCAGTTAAAGTCATTCTGAAGGATGACAGCGCTGCAAATCGCTGGAAAACAACCTGCAGTTGACCTTACTAGGGCTGACGTGCGCTTTCACTGCAGCACCAAGTCAAAAAAGGTAAAAGCGCGCATCGCGCGTTCGCATCGCGCGTTCGCATCGCGCGTTCGCATCGCGCGTTCGCATCGCGCGTTCGCATCGCGCGTTCGCATCGCGCGTTCGCATCGCGCGTTCGCATCGCGCCTCCTGGTCACCCAGGTGTTGGGGACTCCTGGACAAGGAGACGAAACACACTTAAAACTTCCTCTGCGGCAACAACAACGGAACAGAAAAAGGCCAAGCACATAAACATGATGACACAGATATACAGGCACACAAACAAGCACACACACACAGTTTAGGGATTACTATATCAGCGCATCGCGTTAGATCAAAGATGTGAACGTGGCCACCCAGCAATCCTCTGCGATAGGTATCCCAACCTGCGTGCTGCTCCACACGTATCCTCATCACAGCTCATTAAGGCCCGCGGTGACTGACTCACCGGCGAGGCCGATAATAAACCATCAGCGGCTCCTCATTCTCCTCACGGGTCATTTAGCACAAAGCTGGAAACGTCTCCTACTTTGTTTGGGCTTATTTTCACAGCTGAGGGGGCGTCACGAAAGCAGACTTTACGACGACCCCCGAAACAGAAACCTCGTGTTATTGGAGCCAGACAGTGTTTAAACTGTCACGCCAGACTCCTCAAAGTTCTCAGTTACCATGTTGTACGGGCCCTTATGTGGAGAGGTGTGGGCGGGGGTGGCTGCCTAGATGAGTGAATATCTGGTTCAAAACGTTGCAGCATTTTCCAACTGTTGCCATTACATGATAGAGCAGGGGTACTCGGTGCCGTGTCCCCTCAACTTCGGAGGCCAAGAGGGCCACATTTAAACCACAACAGGTGCAAAGGGCCACACATTATTATTAACATATTTGAACCATTTTATTCACTGTATTTACTACTGCTGTTTAATATGCTGTCTTGCTAGTCATTTTTAATGCATTCCAAAGCATCATGGAATATTTAACAAATATTCTTAGTTTCAGTAACAAATGTAGTGTAGCGACTGCGTTTCCAAGGATGACAAGTGTTGGTCAAGCTGATGTTTTATAAACACTGGAGTGAATAGCTTTGCATTGATGACATTGATAAAGTTTGCAATTGCTACTTTTCCTAATGAGAGCTCTGAGTCTGCATTTCACAAATATTAATAACAATAACAATATAACAAACAACTGTTTACTTATTCCTAGTGAGAGCTCTGAGTGTGCATTCTTTTCACAAGTCCTTTCAGATCTGGTTGTTGCTCAGTTGTAGCTGCTCTGAGATAGTCTGCCAAATGTCTGTCAGTTAGACGGGAACGCTGCTTTGATTTGATTATTCCCATGGCAGAGAAGGAGCGTTCACACACATAAGTAGATCCAAAGCAGGTCAGGATTTTCTGAGCACACAGGATTAATGCAGGGTTTGTGTTCCTCAGAACACAGGATATCCAGAATGTGTCAATGCTCTCCTCGTCTTTCTTTGAGGATGTTGTTGTGCTGCAGCTCTGAGTTGACCATGACATTGACCATGACATCCTGTTACAGAGACTGGAGCAGTCGATTGGCATTTTTTCAGACACTACTAATTTTTAAATTAAATTTATCAGATCGATCTCAGTTCAGTTTGTATTTATGGGGATGATAACCATAGCAACACGGATAATCACGTTCCACAAGGTCTGTGCTTGTGATTTTTTTACATACATACTACTTCCTTTGGGCAATATTATCAAATCACATTAACACTTTCATTGTTGTTGACACTCACTATTATATATTTATATCGATAAAACCAGAGGAGATAAAACTCTGTAAAATTCAAGCATAAAATAAAAAAAACATAAAAACATGGATGACCTGGAACTTTTTTTGCAAAGCAAAGACAAAAACCGAATTTTAATCGGCCACCTGAGCAATTATCAGATCAATTATCTGATGATGTGATCTGTGGCCATGTTTGCCCTAACACCACTGTAAATCTTCTTGTTATTATCTATGATCTTCTGTTGTCCTTTAACTCCCACTTCAACAAAGGACTGCATTAAAGCAAATCTCAAGGACTGCATTCTTTCATCAATCAAAAAAAAAAGATGCAGAAAAATCTCAAAGATGCTCGTTACTGTTGACTCTGGATTACTGCAACTCCTTATTAGATTACTGCTCTAATAAATCTCAGGTCCCTTCCGTTGTCAGAATGGTGCCTCTCTCACTTTCTCAAACAAAGCTAAGAAAGATCACACCTCACAAATCTCTTAGCTAAGCTGCTCTGCACTGCTCTGCACTGGCTCCCTTAAAAAAAAAAAATCATTCTTAGTTTTCTTGATTGGTGATGCTCCATCCATCATATCTTAATCATCATGTCCATTGAACTTCACAAATTGCCCACTAGATCTGCGAGACTACACTAAGTTCTAAACTAGAGGTAGAAAAGTAGCCAAAAAAGTTTGGAAAAAAAGCCTTTCTTTGGGAACCAAGCTTTTATTTTCCCAGCCCTAGCAGACACAGTCACCTTTAGGAGTCAACTAGTTAAGACCTTCCTCTTAGACTTAGTTAGTTTTTAGAGCTTATGGCTTATAAGGCTGAATCAGGTTCCTTTTGATATATAGCCCTAGCTGCTATGCTAGGATAACTGCTTATATCGCCTTTTCTATTTCTCTCATCTCTTTTTTTATCTCTCTCTTTCTCTCATCTTTTTCTCTCCTTCACTCTCCCTCTGCATTACCCCTCGCTACTCTTTCGTCTTTTTTCTTCGTCTCATGGGGTCTGACATCTATCTCTCATGATGATGCTACTCTGCTGCCTGGAGGATCGTCCATGACATGCCTCCCATCCTGTCTGTCCCTCCACTCCTCCCTCCCCTCCCCCATCTGCCCCATGGAACCTGATGCCTGATGGATCGTGGATATCTATTATGATGAATTTATACTATTCTGACTGTGTCATATTCATTGAATATTTTATACTCTAATTCTGTCTGATTGCATCTTACCATCCTAGGATCTGTCCATCCTAGGAGAGGATCCCTGTCTGTCCTCCCTTTTTCCTTCTTCCCTTTTTTTCCCTGAAGTTTTCCTGGTTGAGTTTTCCGGTTTTTCCTAGGTCTTTGGGAGTGGGGTGTTGTATGTGTACATGTACAAATTTGTAGACAAATTTGTAATTTGTGAAATTGAACTATACAAATAAATTGAATTGAGTTGTGCCTCAAACGCAGCCCTTTCGACTCGATTTTACAAACAAAATTAAATTCACCTTTAAAAGGCTTTTGCATCTGACACATACCCATGTGTTATACATCAAAAATTCCAGAACAATCTCAGCTCTCTATATAATGAGGCACAATTGACCTCAGGTACAATTGGAAAGAAAAAATATGGCCCTAAAGCTGAAAATGTAAGTTCGATTTCTAAAAATTCTTCATATCTCTTCTGAAAACACATTTACTCATGTGGACCAACTGTTTTGGTGTTTAAAATTGGTTTACCAAAGGTCATTGGTTCACAAAAGCAGTGACATATCTGAATACAATGCTAGATACATGTAAAGATGTCAAAAACCAAATTTTGTATTATCGTTTTTTGAGTAGAAATGATGTGGTCCGTCACACATTCACCAAAATGATAAAGATGGGACTGAGAAATTACTTAATATTGCAGATAAAGTTTCATGGGGTGTGTGCAAATAAAAAATGACCATTTACATTTTTTCTTCTTCAAATAAATGTATTATACATTACAAAAAGTAAACATATTCTCCATAATATTCATGTTGAGAAATAGAAAACAGAACACAAATATTGATACAGAATATTTACAATATGGCTTCACTATAATGGCATCATGTCATCGTGTCATGGTCCTCCGGGGCACGAGACCATTGCTGGCCGGACAGGTAGAGCTGCAGGTGGGGCTGCAGGTGGATCTGCAGGCTGCACTGCAGGTGCTGGTGAATCCTCTCTGTAAAATATAATACTAGTCAGCACCGCCACACGTAACAGACACCGTGACGAGACACATAACAGACACGTCCGGACACGTCCCGACACGTCCCGTCACGGACACGTAAAGTTTAGTGCAGACTCTTACCCGGTCCAAGTGGATCTCTTCTGGCTGCGTGTTCCTCCTCGTGGCTCTGGAGCTCCTCTGAGGCTCCGCGCTGCTCGCCAAAGTCGCTGCAGCTGCTTCCTTGTTGTGAAGTCCGCTCGCGCCGTGTTCTCTGGCTTCTCTGAGTCTGACAGACTGCTAATGAGCTTTACCTGGGAGGTGGGTAGGTCCTTGTGATTTCTTGAGTGTTCATTGGTTGTTCTTCTCCGCAAAATGTTGACGGACAACCGCATTGGCAAATCACAGTACTCGGTGCCGCGTCACCCGACACGTTCGTCCCCCTATCTTTCTCTGTGAATCGCAGAGGAGCTTACGGTAGAGAAATGAACGGAAGAGGAAATCCTCCGGATTCATCCAGTATTTTAAACGTATCTCGGCGACGTATTGTCGCGGAGATATACAGATTTTAAAAACGTAAAGCTGTCAAAACGCACTGTAGCGGGCTTCGTTTTCAGAGGGTTAAATTAAAGGCGCACTACCTAATTTTCACACGATTTTGGTTGGCTAATTATAATTATTATGCATTTATAACCAGGCATGTCGGGGGCCACAAAATAAGCGTCCGGCCCGCGGGCCGCCTGTTGAGTAAGTCTGTGATAGAGGATGGTGAGAAAAGAACACAGTGATGGACACAGCTTGACCTGAAGACAGTCCAACAGTCCAATATTCGTTGATGCTACAGTACTGCAGGAGGCTGCAATGACTGTTGCCTCTGGGTCACCAACTTTAACACATTGCATTGCTTCAATCTTTGGATGAATCTATAGCATTACAAGCTTTTTTTAAATCTACAAAGTTGAATTAAAATTGTTTATTTTACTAGCCTAATATATGGTGGCAATGCACAGGGGAGAGGCGGACACAGCTAGAATTATCAATTTATAAAAAAAAAAATAGGTGCACATCCTCTCCTTCCGTTCCATCACCTCCACCTCGCTGAAAGGTTGCTGAATAAACAGAAAATGGAAAAGATAGAAGAAGAAAGTGAGAGGAATTATGGAGCCGCGCTGAATTGTGAGAGTAATCCAGACACACAGTTGTATGCGCCGAGTTAAAAGTAGAATACAAATGGAAATATTATAAAATTGTTGATCGCTTGGTGGTTCTCATCATCTATTGGACGGATTGACACAATGTATTCTTCAAATATTCAAGGTCACCAGGGATGAATCTAATAACTTTTTCTCTTCAGTGTTCTGAGTGTGGTTGGGACTCTTAATCTGGTTATTATTTATGACACAAGTACGTTGGACCTTTTTAAAGCTCAATATTTGTTTATATTTTATTTGGCGTTGATACTCTAACAGAGAAGGTCTAACTGTGTTTCTTAAATTGTGCTCCCCTCCTGTAGATACCTTGCAGATTAGAATGTACATATATACATGTATCTACTAAGTCAGTGTATTTTGAGTCATAGTTTTAGTTACTTATTCAACACAAAGTCAGGAAATGTCATCTTAATGTGTGAAAGGTAAATGACCATTGCATCCCCCTTTCCATAATTTCTCATCATTTTCTCTGTTGCTCATCCAAAGGAGGACAAAAGGTGAGGGATGTGAAGATGTACTGACCATGTTGTCATGGTAAAGGTGTCCTCCTGAGGCCGAGGGGGGGGGGGTGATGGAGTGCATCCTGCTCTGCGTCACCAACCTGTTGAGTCATAAAGGAGAGGACTAAGGTGAATGGATCTGACCGTCCAGACAATAATTTAATATCATCTCCCGAAGAAAGAGATATTTTGAGCGCTGCTCACTGCATTAAATGTGAAGTGGAAAACGAGCTCGGAGAAAAAGCCAAACAAAACTGCGAGCGGCGGTTTCACACCGGGACAGCGAGCTGCCCTCCGTTACGTCCCTCGCCCTGCCTGACAGATTCAAACGTCACGTTGAGTGCCACTCGTGATGACGGATGCGGCTCACGGCCATATGATAGACGCAATTATCAGTTCCGAGCCATCCCCTATTTCATTGATGGGAACGAAGACGGCTTATGGATGGCTCTGCTGTCCCTCCTCTGAGGAGCTGTGGCGAGGGGGGAGAGTTAATTGAGACTAAGCCACCTAACAAAGCCTATTCCCCGTCACCTATTATGGCTCATGACAGACCATATCCACCGCTGTGATGCTGCGTTGGATCCTTTTGACCTTTGGAGTTATTCATAATGCGATATGGCTCACACCCGCACGCATTCATTCCACTGTCTCTTAAACTATCCTGATTTAGTTTATTTTAGACAGCCCAACATAACAAATTACAAATTTGCCTCAGAGGGCTTTACAATCTGTACACATACGACATCCCTGTCCCAGGACCTCACATCGGATCAGGAAAAACTCCCAAGAAATAGAAAAAAATAACTTTCACGGGTGAAAAAAGGGAAGAAACCTTCAGGAGAGCAACAGAGGAGGATCCCTCTCCAGGATGGACAGAAGCAATAGATGCCATGTGTACAGAAGGAATCATTACAGAGTAACAACACATTCAATGAGCATGACAGAGTGTATGAATAGTTGGTAGTAGGCATGGACCACGATCCAGACCTCCATGATCCATCAGGCAGATGGAGGTAGAGAGGAGGAGTGGGCGGGGCATCAGCAGGGCCATGGCATCAGACCCAGCCAGGTCCAATGCACTCAAAAAAACGATTCAAGCCCTTCTTAGAGGTGACACATTTAGATATTGTTTGATACATTTAAATAAATCAATTACAAAACGAAGATATTTATATTGAATGGGTGTAACACAAAATGTATGAATACTTTCATTTATTAGATTTATTTAGGTTACACTCACAAAAACGATTCAAGCCCTTCTTCGAGGTGACACATTTAAATATTGTTTGATACATTTAAATAAATCAATTACAAAAATAGATGTTTATAGTTAATGGGTGTAACACAAAATGTATGAATACTTTCATTTATTAGATTTATTTAGGTTAGATGGTGTGCATATCAACTCAAAATAAATGTGTTTCATTGGGGACTATCCTTTGCGCATGCGCCAGCTGAAAATCAGTTGTTTACATGAGGTGAACACACTTTCAGGGCTGTACGGTGGTGTAGTGGCTAGCACTGTCGCCTCAAAGCCAGAGGGCTGTGGGTTCAATTCCCAGTCTGGGTGTTCCTTCTGTGTGGAGTTTGCATATTTTGTTAGTTAGTTTATATTTTGAGTTGGACAAACATAAATTAATTTAATTAAATGAATATCGTTATTTTATTTTAGATGTATTTGATACAAATGAGTTGGACTAACTTAATTACATTTTATTGCACTGATGTGCTAAATTTGAGTTGGAGTTGCATATAATTATTGGATGGAAAACCTGCCAACAATTTAATTGAGTTCATCCAATGAGTCATTTCTTTGAGTGTGGACCCTATGAGACGTGAAGTCAAAAGGACTATGGGGAGGAAGCAGAGTTAATGTGCAATGGAGAGATGAAAATGCATCCATAAGTAGAGAGAGAAGAGGAGAGGTGCTCAGTGCATCCTAAACGTCCCCCAGCAGCCTATAAGCATATAGCAGCATCTCTAGGGGCTGGACCAGGTGAACCTGATTCAGCCCTAACTATAAGCTCTGTCAAAGAGGAAGGTCTTAAGTCTACTCTTAAACGAGGTGACTGTGTCTGCCTCCCGGACTGAAGGTGGAAGCTGGTTCCATAAAAGAGGAGCTTGATAACTGAAGGCTCCGGCTCCCATCCTATTTTTTAAGACTCTTGGAACCATAAGTATAGCCTCACATCTTTAGTGGGGCAATATTGCTTTTTTGCTGATATCTTTACAACTAACCTGTGATGCTACTAGTGTCATCAATTTAATCTTAGTACAATACAAAACTGCACTCTTCTCCAAACACTGACCAATACTGGGTCAAATGACAATGTGAAATTGCCGGGCGGTCAGCGTGCTGTGCGGCCGCCGATAGCAGCCTGATCTCGGCAGGACTTTTTTAAACGCTCCGCTGGCTCTGATGTCTCGGTAGCGGTTAAACATGACATATAATTCGGTTTGGAGGATCTATTGAGCACAACAAGTTTATTATTTATTCACAGATAAGGTTAAATCAGTTTGACTGAGGGTTAAGATTCATAACTTAATGTTTTAATTAAACTTTAACGTTGAACTCATGGTGTCTTTTTAATTTTGACTGAATTGTTTGCAATTACATGTGTAATATAACTATATATACATACAAATATATATATATATATAAATATATATGTATGTATATAACATTTATTCTATATATACATATTTATATATAATCTAAATATTTATAGACAATATATAAATGTTTTTATATTGAAAGAATAATGAAAAAAGCAGGGTTGTCATATTTTTTTGGACTGTAAAAAATAATTCACAGTGAATAATTAGAGTAAACTCTTGAGCAAGAACAGCTGATGTGGTGACGTCATCAAGTCAGCTGCTGTTCCAATCGCAGAAAGACCGTCCTCCCGTTCTCCCGTCCTCCGGAGTCTGGACTCCCAAGACCAAACTCCCAAGTCCAGACTCCAAAAGAACACAAGTCTGTACTCAGTGTACTTGGAATTGAGAAACGGCATGTGTCTTCCTGCTTGTTCTTGGTCTGATCGTTTTTGTTCCCGTCTGGTTTTTGTCCATGTTCCTGCTCGATCCAATTGAATAAACCTTGTTTTTGAGAACTCTTCCTGCTGCTCCTGGGTCCAAACTTTGCCACCACACGACATGTCAAAGTGTCCTTGAGCAAGACAGTGAACCCCCAGGTGCTCCATGGGCGCTTCACTGCAGCCCACTGCTCCTTAATAACGAAGGATGGGTTCAATGCAGAGAATATATTTCATATATATGACAATAAAATAAGTTTTTCATATTTCATTTTTGTCTGACTTTCAATTTTGTCTTTCCTTTGTGTAATTTAGACACAATTCTAATTCTTGGTTCTTCCCAGGGATGGTGTCACCCAACGCCTGCATGTCCGTGTCTAGCCGCTGCAGCGCACCATGAGACGGGTTGAAAAGGCCTGTTGAGAGATGGGGCCGACTCCTCAGGGGCCCCAGAGCCCACGGAGCCTGGCCCCCGGCTCTCTAATCAGATCCTGTTGTCTGGTGGGCCGAGCGCCGCGTATCAACAAGCGATAGCGAGACAGACGTCATGATCGACCCCAAAGACGCCTGTCATGCTGTGAAAGTCCAACTGGATTTGAAGAGCCTTTAGTTTGTGTCTGGTGCATCACACATATTTGCCGTGTGAATCATTTGTCCCGTGGTCTGCAAAAATGCTCGCCAGAAGATGATGATAGGTCAGCTTAGCACATCATTCACAAGAGCATTTGGCAAACGACTATCATGACCGCCTCTCTCAGATTGTAGTCCTGTCTCGCTTTAAAAAAAGAAAAGAAAATTGGCCACGCTGAACTGATTCTGGACCTTTGGCAGCACTCCATGTTTTTATACGCCTACACATGTCAGAAAGGTACGAGTGTGCTCCAGCTGCTCTTACATCCCTCAGAGAAAAGAAGCCAAGCTTTTTTTCAGTCATCAGATGAAAGGAAAAACTGTTCTGCCCCCCAGATTTAGATATGAGGTCATGTGTAATAGAGAGAGAGAGAGAGAGCGAGAGAGAGACAATGCTTGTTTTCATCAGAAGGTTTTCCACCAGACTTTGAATTTACATCAACTTGGTCAGAGTTTAATCTCATGTATTTATGACCTGGCAGTGAGGCTGCAGATGTTAAATCAGTTTGTCCCCTCGAGTCAAGATGAGTGAGCGCATTCTGCAGAGCTCCTCTCCTCCTCGAGGCCTCGCAGGCATCACGGCGCTGACTTTGTAAATCAGCGGTCTGAGACGTCAACTTCCAGTTGGAACTGGCGATGTAATGTTAAGCGATGCTGGTTTTTGTGGGAAGGTGTGGGGCATGGGGGGTGGGTGGGGTGTTGAGTGTGTCATCATCACAGACCTACTGTATCGGGAAATATAGATGGTCATGGATTATTTTTTGTGTCCACACTACAGTTGCATCCGTGCACGATGCTCTCTCATTTAGGGTTTTGGTGTTGCGTAAAGCTCCTCCAGGTGCACACTGTGCAACTTTACAGTAAAGCTGTGGTCTCAATGTGATTTGTGGCGAGACGTGCAGGATCATCTTAACTTTGTACAAGTCATCCAATAAAAAAAAACTATAAATCACAGTGCTTGCCTTCAAAAACGACCCGTATGAGGATTTATTTAGGTCTATTTTCCGATGCATTGATTTTTCATTTGGCTGTAATCACTGCCAGAAGGTCTCTGGGGATACGACAAACATAAAACATTCAAATCAAAGTAAAGTAAGTAAAGTAGTAAAATGTGTTGTCTTGATTTCTAAGTTGCATTGATATTAAACTCTCAAAACTTGTGCTAGACCTGTATACTGTATGTTTTTTTAAATTTATATCTTTGCAAATGTGTTCTGAGGAAAGAAATGCACTCGACACCTTTATGTCGGGCCTCGAGGATTCACACACCGCTGAACATAAACATACATTTTTAGAACTCCACAGGGCACTTTTAACCTAAAATACAACTGAGAACCTTGTCAGGTTCAAAGGAATTTGTACTAACAGAGCAGCGCAGCGTGAACGCACACATAACTTTGAAATGAAAAAGTCGGACTCCAGAACACAGACCGCTGTGTATCAATGCCCTCTATCATCCAACCAACTTTTAAAAAGGTGAAGTCTGCTGTCAACATCTACAACCAACGATTATCATAATAACCACAGTCGGGCATCCTCAAAGAACTCTTCTCTTTCACAGCGAATGTGCTGCTGAGCTGGGTTCTGCATTCATAGGAGGACGGCAATCCGCTTTTTAAGCTGTCGAGGGCAAAACGGGTCACGTGATCACATTGTGATGTAGATTAAGCAGGAGGAGATGCCAGAGCCCTCAGGACGTCTTGACCTTGTGGATATGTGGCGCGAGACATTTGGATTGCCTCTAACTGGTGCTCAGCCGCAGATAAGAGAGCTCTTCTTTTTAACAGCTGTGCCAGATCCTATTCATATATTTTCTTCATGTATGCTTATTGCGGTCTCCCTCTCTCTTTGACCAAGTCTATGGCTAAACCCGGTCCAAAATGGCAAGATAATTTCAACCAGAGGATGTTTTGGACCTTGTCCGAAACTCGGGTCCGAAGACAAAGGCCGTCTTATGCTGCACATTGGAAAGTCCCATGAGGCACATTTGTTATATTGAGTTATATTAAATTGAATCGACTTGACTGACATGCATAGAAAATGCAGAAATACCAAATAGTTCTGCCCCAAAATATGAGCTGTGTCTAATCGTCATGCCACAAACTAATTCAAATGTTTCAGGCATGTGGACACAGTGGAAGTTACAACATTAAGCCGCTTAATACAGTGTGCTGTATGCAGGCTAACTCCACGTGATGTGTGTGCTGTCGATGGACCGGAGTGTAATACAGTGCCATGTAAAGCTCTCTCTCTCTCTCTCTTGCTCGCTCGCTCTAGAGGACTAGAACAGCAAGGGGTGGATACATCAGTGATACTGAAAACTCCACTGCCGCTCACAATCACACTGTTGCCTCCCCGCTGCACTGATTTTGGATCGCTAACGTTCCACCATGTGTAAAGGACTTGCAGCTCTTCCTACAACATGCTTGAAAAGGTAAGAGCAAGTTAGTTTGGACAGCAGGTGGGAAGAAATAATTCAAGATAAAATGCTTTTAAATAGTTGCAATTGTGCATATGCTAATCTTTAGGATCCTCGAGGTATTATTTCCACGAAAACACATTTAAACTATTAAATGACTTGAACACCACAGTGCAATGACATGCATTTCACTCACTCTCATCTGCTTCTCCACAGTGCCAAAGACATCAAATATAAACAGGTTTTTTTGAGGTTCTTGATCCAGAAGCATGATCCCCAAGCAGCGGAGCAGAAGCAAATAAAAGAGAAGACTGAAACTGCAGCCAAGAGGTCAGAGGAACTTATGTCTTGTTCAATTTGTGGATGTTTTAAAGTTTGATTTGTTTGTATTCTTCGGATGCCACATCACGCACATTTTAAACTCAATCCCCAGGATTATGATTCAACAAACCACACAATAATTACTTTATTAATTAAATTCATTAATTGTAATTCAATCTGGAAGCTTTCTCTGCAGTTATCAATTGATAAATAGTGCTTTTGATGTAGTCAATATTAATTTTTAACTGTGGGAGGCGACTTTACAATTCGGAGTTTGAGGTAAATGTCCACTGACCCAGCTGCTTTGTCTCCATATTGATTGGAGAAGAAGAGTAATTGGGTTTTGGACACAGGTCATGACCCCTGTTCATTTATTTAGTTTAGTTTTGTCACGACGTGTCCGCCAGAGCTCACCGTCTGAAATGTAATTACGTTTGCTGAAGAACACACCATGGGTTAATGTTCTGTTAGTACTGATCTGGTGACCCGGCCTCAGGCTGCGCTCCCTCAGCGAGCCTTCAAGTGTGACAGCGACATTTCCCTCAGCAACACGTATCAATCAACATGTAGTTTCCCTGTAAATGTCTCATCAGTTATTTTTCTATTCTGGACACAAAGACATGCTGTAGAGCCGCAGTGACACGCATCATTCAATGGATGTTTGGGAATTAAAATTTCTCGTTTCTTCTCGAGATTAACTGTTGATTATTCACATTAAGGACAAGATGGCGCGGCTGTGTCCAGACGCCGTCGAGGTAGCTCCGCGGAGATTGTGCGCTCTTTTAGTTTTTGTGTTTATTTTTAATGTTTTCTTTGCCACAAACACATCGGCACTAACAGCATACGACCACAGCACACTATTGGACATAAACTTTTGCGCAAAACAAGGGTTTTTGTCCACTTTTTCCATCGATCCAGCGTGGCCGGCAGAGATCGTACGAGCGAACCACAACAACAACAGTGGAGCCGCTACTACGGGAGGCAGCGAAAACATCGAGGGAAAGCGGGCGGAATTCGGAACAGACTGAGAGTTCAAGCCCACCGCCCACCTCTGCCCAGCATCCTTCTTGCTAACGTCCAGTCTCTGGAAAATAAGATGGATGATGTTAGGGCAGGATCAGATTCCAACGGGACATGAGGGACTGTAATATCTTTTGTCTGACGGAAACATGGCTGACCCGCTGGTGCGGATCGAGTCATATGCCCAACCGAGTCCTTCTCTGTTTTCCGTGCAGACAGAACGGAAGAGTCTGGTAAATCTAAGGGTGGAGGGTTTGCTTCATGACGAACAACATGTGGTGCGACCCCAAGAACATTAAGACTCTTTCTCGTTCCTGCTCGCGAACCTGGAACATCTGGCGATCTCATGCCGTCCATTCTACCTTCCCGGGAGTTCAGCTCGGTCATCACCACAGCCGTCTACATACCACCACAAGCGGACACCGGCGTAGCACTATCGGACCTACATGATGTGTTATGTCGGCATCAGAACAAGTATCCCGCGGCTGTGGTGGTGGCTGGGGACTTTAATAGGGCAAACCTAAAAAAGTCATGCCGAACTTTCACCAGCACATTACGTGTGCTACCAGAGGAAAGAACGTTGGACCACTGCTATACGCCATTCAAGAGAGGCTACAAGGCTGTCTCTCTCCCTCCGTTCGAAAATCAGACCATGCCGCCATTTTTCTGCTTCCGGGTACCGGCAAAGATCGCGGGAAGCGGTAGTGACGAGGCGTGAAGCGGTGGTCTGACCAATCAGAGGCTGAGCTACAGGGCGCTCTGCGTGTCGTCGACTGGGACATGATCCAATCCAGTTCCAGTGACGTCAGCGAGTTCTTGAAGTAGCAATGAGCCTCATAGCACGCTTAACGGACACCATCGTCCCCACGGTAAAGTTAGGGTCTTTCCCAACCAAAAGCCGTGGGTTGATAGATCCATCCGTGAAGCTGTGAGCGCCCGTACTGCTGCCTATAACTCCGGTCTTGTATCCGGCAACATGGGCAGTACAAGGCAGCGGTCTATGGACTGAGGAGGCGGTGAAGGAAGCCAAAGGAGGTACCGAGACAGAGTGGAATCACAGATGGAGCAGCGCGACACCAGGCGCCTATGGCAGGGGCTACGGACTATCACAGACTACCAGAGCAGATCCCGCGCAATGGTGAGTGCCGGCGCATCCCTAGCGGACGACCTGAACTCATTTTATGCACGGTTTGAGGCTAGCAACAACAGCGCTAGCTCGCCGGCTAACAACAACACCGTTAGCGTAGCCGAGGTGAGTTCTACCGCTGGGGATGAACACACACTCTCTGTGACCGAGCACAGTGTGAGGAGGGCTCTGTTGAGGGTGAACACCAGGAAAGCTGCAGGTCCAGATGGCATATCTGGGCGAGTACTGAAGACCTGTGCTAACCAGCTAGCTCCAGTGTTCACCACAATATTCAACCTCTCCCTTCAAGATTCAAGATTCAAGATGTTTTATTTGTCACATACACACACAGGGTGTGCAGTGAAATGAAAGTGGCAATGCTCAGCAGGAATGTGCAAGGGCAACAAGTACACACTATTTACAAATAAAAAACAACACAATATTTACAGTAAGTGTGTGTGTGTGTGTGTGTGTGTGTGTGTGTGTGCCTAAGAGGGGCAGTTGTGTGGGTCTATGTGGGGGTCCTGGTGAGGTCGGAGTTCACAATCCTGATGGCCTGAGGAAAGAAACTCCGTCTCAGTCTCTCTGTTCTTGCAGCGTGACTACGGAGGCGCCTGCCTGACCGCAGCAGCTGAAACAGTGTGTTGTTGGGGTGGTGAGGATCCTTCATGATCCTGCCGGCTCTGGTTCAGCACCTCCTGGTGTACAAGTCCTGCAGGGTGGGAGTGTAGTTCCAATAGTGCGCTCAGCCGAACGCACTACTCTCTGCAGAGCCTTCCTGTCCTGAGCGGAGCAGTTGCCAAACCAGGCTGTGATGCTTCCTGTCAGGACGCTCTCTACAGCTCCAGAGTAGAAGGACTGAAGGATCCTCTGGGAAACTTTAAATTTCCTCAGCTGCCTGAGGTGGTAGAGCGCTGCCTTGCCTTTCTCACCAGAGTGTCTGTGTTTGTTGACCATGTCAGATCCTCGGTGATGTGGACTCCCAGGTATTTATACCCGCTCACCCTCTCCACAGTAGTCCCGTTAATCCCCAGTGGTGAGTACGTCCTCTGTTGTTGTACCTTCCTAAAGTCCACAATCAGCTCCTTAGTTTTGGTGACATTCATGATGAGGCTGTTGTCCTGGCACCAGAGTGACAGATCAGCAACTTCCTCCAGGTAGGCCTTCTCGTGGTTGTCGGAGATCAGGCCCACCACCACTGTGTCATCCGCAAACTTGATGATGGTATTGAGTTGAACCTGGCCACACAGTCATGTGTGTACAGGGAGTACAGTAGGGGCTGAGGACGCAACCCTGGGGATCCTGTGTTCAGGGTGAGGGATTTGGAGGTGTGTCTGCCCACCCTGACCACCTGTGGCCTGGCGGTCAGGAAGTCCAGGATCCAAGCACACAGGGGTGTTCAGTCCCAGCTCAATCAGCTTGCCGGCCAGTCTGGAGGGACTATGGTGTTGAAAGCTGAACTATAATCAATGAACAGTAGTCTCACATAGCCCCCTCTGGCTGTCCAGATGAGAGAGTGTGGTGTGCAGTACCTGGGAGACAGCATCATCCGTGGATCTGTTTGGGCGATAAGCAAACTGCAGCGGGTCCATGGAGGAAGGGAGGAAGGCGCAGATGTAGTCCTTTATCAGCCTCTCAAAGCATTTCATGACCACCGGTGAGGGCCACGGTCGGTAGTCATTCATACATGCTGGAGAAGCATTCTTGGGCACAGGGACAATAGTGGATCTCTTGAAGCAGGCGGGGACCTCGGACTCAGCCAGGGAGAGGTTGAATATTGTGGTGAACACTGGAGCTAGCTGGTTAGCACAGGTCTTCAGTACTGCCCAGATATGCCATCTGGACCTGCAGCTTTCCTGGTGTTCACCCTCAACAGAGCCCTCCTCACACTGTGCTCGGTCACAGAGTGTGTGTTCATCCCCAGCGGTAGAACTCACCTCGGCTACGCTAACGGTGTTGTTGTTAGCCGGCGAGCTAGCGCTGTTGTTGCTAGCCTCAAACCGTGCATAAAATGAGTTCAGGTCGTCCGCTAGGGATGCGTCGGCACTCACCATTGCGGGGTCTGCTCTGGTAGTTTGTGATAGTCCGTAGCCCCTGCCATAGGCGCCTGGTGTCGCGCTGCTCCATCTGTGATTCCACTCTGTCTCGGTACCTCCTTTTGGCGTCCTTCACCGCCCTCCTCAGTCCATAGACCGCTGCCTTGTACTCGTCCATGTTGCGGGATACAAGACCGGAGTTATAGGCAGCAGCAGGCGTTCACAGCTTCACGGATGGATCTATCAACCCACGGCTTTTGATTAGGAAAGACCCTAACTTTTACCGTGGGGACGATGGTGTCCGTTAGCGTTGCTATGAGGCTCATTGCTACTTCCGCAAACTCGCTGACGTCACTGGAACTGGATTGGATCATGTCCCAGTCAACGATACTCAGAGCGTCCTGTAGCTCAGCCTCTGATTGGTCAGACCACCGCATTACGTTCCTCGTCACTACCGCTTCCCGCGCGATCCTTTGTTTATACTCCGGAAGCAGAAAAATGGCGGCATGGTCTGATTTCCCTAACGGAGGGAGAGAGACAGCCTGGCTGAGTCCGTGGTCCCCGCCTGCTTCAAGAGATCCACTATTGTCCCTGTGCCCAAGAATGCTTCTCCAGCATGTATGAATGACTACCGACCGGTGGCCCTCACCTCGGTGGTCATGACATGCTTTGAGAGGCTGATAAAGGACTACATCTGCGCCTTCCTCCCTTCCTCCATGGACCCGCTGCAGTTTGCTTATCGCCCAAACAGATCCACAGATGATGCTGTCTCCCAGGTACTGCACACACACTCTCTCATCTGGACAGCCAGAAGGGGGCTATGTGAGACTGCTGTTCATTGATTATAGTTCAGCTTTCAACACCATAGTCCCTCCAGACTGGCCGGCAAGCTGATTGAGCTGGGACTGAACACCCCTGTGTGCTTGGATCCTGGACTTCCTGACCACCAGGCCACAGGTGGTCAGGGTGGGCAGACTCACCTCCAAATCCCTCACCCTGAACACAGGATCCCCAGGGTTGCGTCCTCAGCCCCTACTGTACTCCCTGTACACACATGACTGTGTGGCCAGGTTCAGCTCAACACCATCATCAAGTTTGCGGATGACACAGTGGTGGTGGGCCTGATCTCCGACAACGGCGAGAAGGCCTACCTGGAGGAAGTTGCTGATCTGTCACTCTGGTGCCAGGACAACAGCCTCATCATGAATGTCACCAAAACTAAGGAGCTGATTGTGGACTTTAGGAGGGTACAACAACAGAGGACGTACTCACCACTGGGGATTAACGGGACTACTGTGGAGAGGGTGAGCGGGTATAAATACCTGGGAGTCCACATCACCGAGGATCTGACATGGTCAACAAACACAGACACTCTGGTGAGAAAGGCAAGGCAGCGCCTCTACCACCTCAGGCAGCTGAGGAAATTTAAAGTTTCCCAGAGGATCCTTCAGTCCTTCTACTCTGGAGCTGTAGAGGTCGTCCTGACAGGAAGCATCACAGCCTGGTTTGGCAACTGCTCCGCTCAGGACAGGAAGGCTCTGCAGAGAGTAGTGCGTTCGGCTGAACGCACTATTGGAACTACACTCCCACCCTGCAGGACTTGTACACCAGGAGGTGCAGAACCAGAGCCGGCAGGATCATGAAGGATCCTCACCACCCCAACAACAGACTGTTTCAGCTGCTGCGGTCAGGCAGGCGCCTCCGTAGTCACGCTGCAAGAACAGAGAGACTGAGACGGAGTTTCTTTCCTCAGGCCATCAGGACTGTGAACTCCGACCTCACCAGGACCCCCACATAGACCCACACAACTGCCCCTCTTAGGCACACACACACACACACACACACACACTTACTGTAAATATTGTGTTGTTTTTTATTGTAAATAGTGTGTACTTGTTGCCCTTGCACATTCCTGCTGAGCATTGCCACTTTCATTTCACTGCACACCCTGTGTGTGTATGTGACAAATAAAACATCTTGAATCTTGAATCTATTATCAGACGATAGGTTTTGCTGTGTAAATGTTGGATTAGTTATTGATCAGTGAATTAGAGCAGTTGGGGAGCAGAGGAGAGCGAAAGCATAATCTCTTGTTTGGATGGAAATGTGACGATATGTCATTCTTTTTTAAAATTTATTTTGGGGTGGGATGACAGGAAGCAGCCGATTGGTTTATATACCCATCGCTAAATGTACCGTATTAGACCGTAATTTCAATATACCATTAATAGAAATGGTTTTATATAAAACTCCCAGTCGGAACATTTTGTGCTTTGGATCCAAAAATATTAAATCCAGATGAAAAACATCCTGAACACAATTTGTGCATCGCAGTTTTCCTTTAAAATTCCCCAATCAGAAAGTCTGAACAGCCTTATAATTCATGAACCATCTTTATATGTTTTAGTATTCCTACTCCAGCGGAGGTGAAGCAGTGGAAGAAGTCTTTTAACCACGTGATGAGCAGTAAAAGTAAGTATTACAATATTATTTTTCACCTCAATTTGATAAACCAGAACTCGGAACAAGTCCTAATGAGGTTCTGTTTAAATACAAAGGAAGCCCAAAAGGACGGTCAGATATTCCCCCCCCCCCCCCCCCCCTTCCTCCTCTTACACACACATACATACACCTCAAAGTCTGTGATGGATTGGTTCAAATCGTCGAGTGTGTGAGGGCTCTCTTGCGTCACGCATGAAAAAAAAAAGAAGGGTGAATAGATTAATTGGGGCGACTGTGGGTCAGTGTTTAGGTGTGTAGCAGGTCCGTCTTTCAATCAGGGGGTTGCCGCCATAGTCGATGTGTCCTTGAGCAAGACACTTAACCCTGACTTGCTCCCTGTAGCCGTGTCTACGGTGTGTGGATGTAACTGGATTGTAAGTCGCTTTGGGTCAGCGTCAGCTAAATGACATGTGATGTCATGAAATGACCTCTCGTCCTGTGAGGAAAGAGCCTGGAAGATGTGAAGGGAGTAAAAAGTATTAAATAAATACCCATAACAATATATGTTGAAGCAAAGTGCTGTCCCATTCCTATTTACACAATGTCCAGCCCTCACAGTGTCTCACACTCAAACATTTACCAGGTGACGTCAGTAAGTCCTTGATGGTTTAAGGTTTAAGGCCTTGGGGGGGACATTGGTACCGGGCCCTGGTTTTCTGCTACGTGTTTCAAGGCACAACTCAATGGCCCCCCAGGGCATGCTGACCAGTGCAGTGTGTATATGTGTGTGTTTGTGTGTGTGAGTGCGTGTGTGCATAAACCCACTGGGAATTACACTGTGTGTGTACGTGGAAACAAGAGGGGAGCAATGGCCTTTGAGGAAGCAGCCGAGTTCGGACCGGCTCCGTTCCGTGACCTCGTCCACTGACCTCCGACAGTGTCATGTCCTCCTTCCTTTCTCAGCGCTCAGTGATCTCCATCTGATCTCTTAGTCTCGTATGGTTTTTGAAGCTGTAGTACTCAAGAAGTTCACCAATTTGATACAAATTTGATTTCCACAAAAGGATCCGAGATCTCTGTGAACTAGAACGCGTTTCCTGTCGTGTGTAACTAAAAAAGACAGGATGCAATTCATACAGCGAGGATTTTCTTTTTGGGGTGAAATGTAATAAGAGTGGGTAGCAGACATTGGATTGATTCTGTGTAAGGTTCTGTTCTGTGTGTACTCAGTGTGACCTCGGTGTCTCCTCTGTTTCCTTGATCGTTTCATCCCCTTCACCTGCCCTCAGCCACTCTCGTCTCGTTAATGTCTCATGTCGTACACCTGTTTCCATGTCATACACCCGTTTTACCCCCTATATATTGTGCCACTCTTTCCCTTGTCTGTTGCTGGATTGTTGTCTTTTTTCCGTCGTCCTGTCTTTCGTAACTGATCCTGCCTGCTTCGACCTTGCCTGCCCACCCTGAATCCCAGTTCTCTGCCTGCCCCTTTTTGGGGTTTTTTTGTGGAAACTTTTGACTCACTAAAGAGCATCTTTGTGTTAATCTACACTGATTCCGCTATTCTTCTCCGCATGAGCTCCTGCACCTTGCTACTTGTGGCGTTAGCCCTGACAGAGAATCAGGGTTCAGGGCGGGCAGGCAGGGTCGAAGCAGGCAGGATCAGATATGAAAGACAGGACGACGGAAAAAGACAACAATCCAGCAACAGATGATGGAAAGAGTGGCACAATATATAGGGGAGAAAACAGGTGTACGACATGGAAACAGGTGTAGACATTAACGAGACGAGTGGCTGAGGGCAGGTGAAGGGTATGACACAATCAAGGAGACAGGAGAGGCTGAGGGCAGGTGAAGGGGATGAAACGATCAAGGAAACAGAGGAGACACAGAGAAGACACAGGAGACACCGAGGACACACAGAGTACACACAGAACCTTACATTCTGTGGCATCGTTCTTCACAACGCAATCAACTATACCAGATTTAGGTAATTTGAATCGGCTGGGACATGTGGCAAAGCAATATTTTAATGGGTTTGAAAAGGTGCATTTGATAAAAAAAAAAAAATATATATGTTTCTGTCTTTGTTAGTGGGTCGTACGGTCTTCACCAACTTCCTGAGGTCAGAGTTCAGCGAGGAGAACATGGAGTTCTGGGTCTCCTGCGAAGACTACAAGAAGTCTGAACCCTCCAAGCTGGCGAGCAGAGCCCAGCAGCTCTACCAGCAACATGTCGAGGCGGACGCTCCCAGTGAGGTAATGGTTGTCATCCAAAGTACACGAGAGCACAGCGGCTTATTTGAAACGTCAAATCAATGAGTAGGAGGAACATGCATGCTTGCAAATGTCACGGTAAACTAAGCTGCGAAGCTATGAATATTCTCACTCACGACCCTAGTACAGGCCGATTAACAACCACTCAAAAATAATTAATCGTAATGAAAATTTAAATGGAAAATAAAATCTTTAAAAGAAATCGATGTGAAAGGATGTTTCTATTCTGCTTACCACCCGAAGCTTGTCCTCTGCCAGATGACAACATTTACAACATTTTTAGCCCGATTAAATCAGCTGTAACACTTGCCAAAAATAGTCATTACCTTCGTTTATTTATTTATTTGTATGCGTGTTACTCGCATAACTAAAAAAGTATTAAACCGAATCGCATGAAATTTGGTGGGATGATTGGTTATTATCCGGGGACCATTTGATTAGATTTTGGGATCGATCGGGTCAAAGGTCAAGGTCATGAAAAGGTCAACATCTTCTTTTTACCATAGCACGGTCAATTGACATGCAACTAATGCCAAAATGTTCATAATTCAATGCCCAATCTTGTGGTATGCGTAGGTATGCGCTCTACCGAGTGCCCGTTCTAGTTTTATTATGTTTTCTTCCATCATACTTATAACTTTGGCTTTTGAAATATCTTCCGCCATTCTGCTCATAGTTTGTGTTCTTAGTATCTGACCCCGGCCTTTCCTCTCATTCTGTGTGATCTAAGGTAAACTTAGACGCGGTGACCAGAGAGGAAACGAGGCGGAACCTGGAGAACGCCTGCCCCACTTGCTTCAACGACGCTCAGAAGATGATTTACACCTTGATGGAGAGAGACTCCTACAGGCGCTTCCTCGCCTCCAAACTGATTCAGGATCTGTGTCAATCAAAGACGAGAAGGCCAGACTAGAAGGCCAGACAGAGGAGCAGAAGGAGAACAACAAACTGTGACGTTAACGGGCTGCTCTTCAACGGCAGGCAAACATGGACAACTAAAAGTTTACCGGTATTAGTGAACACCGGAAAAGATCTGTTTGCTTTTGTGTTTTGTGTTTATCGAAAAGAAGAAGAAAAAACTGGTTAAAAAAGGGTGACTTCAAGAGTTACTTTGGCATGAAGTCAAGACTTTCCTTCTTTTTTTGTTTGAAGTTGTTACTGTGAGTCGTAAGTGTCCAAATGTTCATATACAACAACATTTCATTGTAAAACTAGAACGGGCACTCGGTAGAGTGCATACCTTCGCATATCACAAGATTGGGCATTGAATTATGAACATTTTGGCATTAGTTGCATGCCAATTGGATAAAAATTGCCCGCGCTATGGTAAAAAGAAGATGTTGACCTTTTCATGACCTTGACCTTTGACCCGATTGATCCCAAAATCTAATCAAATGGCCCCCGGATAATAACCAATCATCCCACCAAATTTCATGAGATTCAAGAAGATTTTTACCTTTTCATGACCTTGACATTTGACCCGATCGATCCCAAAATCTAATCAAATGGTTCCCGGATAATAACCAATCATCCCACCAAATTTCATGCGATTCGGCTTAAAACTTTTTTTGTTATGCGAATAACACACATACAAATAAATAAATAAATACACGGCGATCAAAACATAACCTTCCGCATTTTCAATGCGAAGGTAATTACATTCGAGGGAAATATTTTGTCGTGGATTACCGCTTGATGTGTCACAAATGAGATTAAAGCAGTCTGTGTGGGGAGGTCGGATGGCTGATGGGTCAGAAACATTTACCCACAAGACGGCAGTCCTTTGTGAACTACACAACTTTGATGTATTTGTGTTTCCTAAACTTAACCAGGCAGTGTTGCTTAAAACTTTTGTTTGGATTTGTACAAATCCATACAAATATTGACCCAAACCAACATATGTTTTAAGTTTTTGGTAAATAACATTCAAACCGTTTAAAAACTGTGAAACGTAATTGACGGGGCAGTTTAGTTGTACGGGAGCCTCCATTTAGCAAAAGACACTTTCACCATCAGATGTAAAGTGTTTTTACAAATCTCAAAACTTAGATAACGTGCAATATTACTACATATTATGGGAAAGTATTTGCTTATAATTTCACTGCAACACACAACCTGTTCACAAATTATAGCCAGGCTGGACTGATACAATACAGTTTAAAAATACTGATAGGTTAGTCATCTTGACTTTTATAACGCTTGTGATTTACCATGTTGATGATCAGTAGCCCGGTTTACTACATTTAATAAACCACGATGTCTTCATCTGCTGAGCGCTGAGGTTCGGCTCCACAGTGGCTCTCATGTTTTACTGACCCACGCCTCCACCTACACTTCACATGTTCTTCGTATTTTCCGACTCAATATGACCCTAGCTATTAAAATCTCCAGAAAATTATTAGAATTAATATTGTTTTCCAAGTTTAAGTGTGAGGTACTTTATGTTTGTTTGTTGACTACCGAAAGAACACCGACATTAAACATTGAATCGGGCCAAATTGACCCGAAGGCATCAGGAGGGTTAAGAGAGTAAGTTAAGAGTACGCCACTTTTTTCAGATGTTTTTGTCTGTAATTTGTTTACTGTGCTTAAATAGTATGTTCACATCAATTGGAAATATTTTGTTGGCCTTGCTTACTATAATGTTCATATCAAAATGTATACCGTGGTGATTGACAACTAGATACTGTAAGTAGATATTTAATAAATTATGTCATAAAATGATCTGATGGATAATCAGAACTTTGTGTGTCGTTAGTCTTGTTTCCTTTTGGTTCAACCATATCAGGGGCGTGGCTAATGTTCTCCAATTGTATTGAATTTAATTAAAATCTAAAATTTGTCGCCAATCAGCAGGGAAGGTCATTGTTTACCGTGAGGCCTTCGAAGGGATCAAGCAATCCAGGCTGATCAAAAGTAATGTTTGGGTTGTAAAAATGTAATATTTGATTAATGAGCTAAATTGTCATTCTTTTGAAAAGATAAGAAGTTGTTCTTCATTCTATTTTAAGATCTCGACCTCAAGCTTTACTTCTTGTGATTACAAGTTTATCATCTAACTTGTTATGTCGAGAAAATAAGACAGTTTTATTTCTTGGCAGGTTGTGTAAAATAAAGTCATGAAGTTGACACAACTAAAGACTGTCCCCAAAACAACACACAATCATCTATAATCGGTAGACAGAGGGTGGAATTTCCAATCTCCGGTGGTGATTATAAATGTCTGCAGATGATAGATGAATACCATGTCAGAATGAATCACCAGACAGCTTGGACTCAAAAGAGAAATATTTTGATATCCAATGACGACACAATTCAAATCCAAAGCGTTCTATGCCTATACCTAGAAGAACTTCTGTGTTACCTGGCTTGACGTCTGACCAGTTTTCAGTGTTTACAAAAATAATGATTGCAAATCAGTTATGACAGACATTTAAATCTTAGTTTTAAACTTTCAAAGTCTTGTTTTTATTTTCATCAACATTAATTGTGATTAGTCCACATAGTTTAGGCCTCAACTGGTGTCTAATATTGTTTCACCCTGAGGGCGTACTCCTTTTGATTATCCTCCATTGTTTACTGCAGCTGTAGTTACACTCACAATCTAACTCCATGCCTATTTAAGGGCAACACATTTGAGACCATGACACACCACCATACAGTAAATAAGCTTCCTAATAATAATAATAATTTACCAACACTCTGACACAGCCGCTTGAAAGTGGATTAGTTCCCCAGGAGTTTTTCCGTGCAGGCCCAAGATGGGTTAGTCTCTGAAAACATCCTGAGCTGCTGCTTTAAGAAAAAGACGTGACATTTTTTGTTAAATTCCTCTTGAGCAAGAATCCCACAAACATAAGAAGGTATGAATACATACATCTCATATACGTCTCAGATAGGATACTGCTGTGTCTCTGATTTATTGCTGTATATCAGCTTAAGTATCCTTGAACTATGTAATCTAGACTGAGTAAGAGTGTAGGAATATTTACGGGGGCCAGCAGCCAGAATTTAGCCAAAAACATTCACATGTTTGACTGGAGCTACAAAGTAATTCTGCGGGCTGTAAAACCCAAACAATGAGCTGAAAAATGCTAAAATGCTTCAGAGAGCAGAGTGGAAGTGCAGAGTTGGGTAATACATATTGTGGGTTTGTTTCAACGATAGCTCCCTATTTCACATGAACCGTTGTCCTGTGATCCATCGAAACAAACCGAAGTGGACTTTGATTAGAGAAAGGACATGAAAGCTAGTCTTCACACTTGACATCAAATGTTTCTGTCACCCAACCAGTAAAAACATGTGACACTACCTCCTTTTTAGAACTGTATGTATGATGCCATTGTACAGTATGTATTATTATAGGTAAGATAGAAAAAGGTTGCTTATTTGTGTATTGTCCAAGTACGTTTTCACTATTTTGAAGACTTGTTTGTTTCCTGGTAAAATCCATTTTGCCCTATATGCCAAATCAAGGGGTCTGCGTGAATGTTTTGGTTGTAGTTTAAATTAAATAAGTTGGGGACTTACAGTTGGATCAAAACTGTGACCTTCCTTGTCTTTTCTAGTTTGCGTATAAACGGACTGATTTCTATGTCAAAGACTCAAGACAGTTTAAAAGTAAATCTAAAGGATTTGACGTTCATGGACACAGCCGAGACCCTTGCCTCTCTTCAGCTCCCCTACAGCACCAACAGTGAGAAGCTTTAACATAGCAAGATACGATCTTTGAGTGGGTAACGGAAGCTAATTCATGCACACTGGCGAACGTTATCGCATTCAACTATTTTGAGGCTGTAAAACTAACAATGAGACTAACGAGAGCATGACAAGGTAGTCGTGAGCGACTAGCTAACTAAAATAAGCTAAGCTGACTAGTTTGCCATTATTTAGCTTTGGGTCATGGATCTGGCGTTGGTTGCTTCGTAACGTTAGCTGATGAATTAACTTTAAAATGGCAAGTTAGTTACAATCATTGAGCCAATATATAAATATAGGAACATTGTTTATCGTAAACTTTTTCCAAAATATGATATATATATATTATTGTAACCTAATATAATGTCATGTCGCTGTTTCCGCCAATGCCAGGATGCCCGCTCAAGTCTATTAAATGCACGCAACATATATAACAACTATACGATTTTCTGAAAGTTACATTAAAAAAAAACGGACAAATATGTAAGACAAACATGTTAGATGCTAGATAATTATTTAGGTGAGAATGATCAAACTTAAAAAAAGTTGAAGTTGGTGTTGTAGTCACACTTTAAAGACTAGAGTTTGTGCCACAGGAAACATCTGCAACGGTCAGTAAAAAGGACATACAGTGAAGAAGTAACAATATCATTTAAATCAACTTACCAGCTACTGTGTGTACAGAGGGACAGTTGGAAAAAATAAACGTATCTTCTGTTAGAAAGGACTTATATGTTTGCACTTTTCTACGCCTGCAGCTGTTACACTAGCCGGAGTCTGTCCCGGCTCAGGCTCTCAGGCCTGATCGGCAGATCATTCAGCGCTAACCTGCTTATCGCTGGGTGTTTTCTCCTGCCTTGCCAACAGCAAGCAGCTGAAAGGCCAGCTAATTAAAACCTGACAGAAGGATCTGGTGCTCTAATGTGATCATGCATGCATGCAAGGAAGCACGTACACCCCGGCATGTGCACACACAAAGCCACTTATCTCCACCAAGCGAACACGCGCGCCCCCTCAGTACATACATCACTGGGACTGCAGGTTTAGATCTCTGGTTGATTGTCTTGAGATACTTTGATAATAAACACTGCAGGGCTAAAGGGATTCATCTCACTGTGAATGTTTTTTTTAATGTACTGTTATTGCATTTTGAGCTGGCGTTAACTTAAGCCTAAATAGCAGGTTTGTGACAGCCTCGTGCCATGTTTCGATACTTGATTGTGTACAGTGATATCATTTTCATTTGACTCTTATGATACATTTATAGAACTATATTGGTTGTCAGTACAAAATTCTGTACCTAAAGGCGATATCTATATCGCTGTCAGCTGTAATTAAAGGTTTATGCAAATGTAAGTTTACTTCCCCTTTGTTATCCATCAAAGCAGAGGCAATGGAATCATCAAAACAGCCTTAAATACAAATCTACACCACAGAGTAACGTATTTAACCCTTTCAAAAAAGAGATGGGGATGGTGATTCCTAGTATTGTGTTTGACTTTACTTTAAAAAAATGACGACAGCCATAAATGCAGATTTCCTGAAGTGCCTGGGAGCTTGGACGGCCACTTGTGAGTAATCCACAGAAAAAACATAAAAATGTAATTATTGTAAGGTGACCCTATCAGGAGGAGATTCATCCAATGAAGATAGATACTAGAGTATTGACCTGCATTCTTAACAAATCTGAAATAAATGGCAAAAAAAACATAATTGTTGTCTAGACTAATGAAAAGTGGCTTTTCCCTCCATCTTTGCTGCCATTCACATCACACAACCTTAAGCCTCCGATTTTGGTAAAGTGGTAGTTATCCATGTGTTGGTTTAGTCATGTATTTAGTTTGCAAGTAGCTTTGTTCATTGTGGAAAATAGCAAGTAGTCCACTACACTCAATACATTATGTAATCTATGCTACTTCTGCAAGTGCTATAGGTTCAAATAATGACGTGAGGTTCATTTTAGTGGAAACTTCCAGCACAAACTCTATAAAGACAAACACATTGTTCAACAACACTTTCAAATGCGAGTGCAGTGATGGCTTTAAGAAAGACAGGCAAGGTCACAAAGCCAGCTCTTACATGAGTCTGTACAGTGAGTGCCTTGAAGTCAGGGCGCTTGATTAGATGATGAAGTGCAGCTGAGCAGGTAGTCTGCAAGTCAGCAACTTGATTAGCTGATAAGGAACAGGTGTGAAGGCCAGTTGTCAAACAGGTGGGACTGGATTTAAACAGTTTTATAATCTTCCCCCACTGCACATTAAGTCAGAACCTTTAACTGTGGGAATACACATGATAGTGAAAGAGTTGGCCTGTGTTATGCACTTTTTCACTAGAAACATTCATCAGAGACTGAGATATCCTGCCGAAACAAAATTCAGCGGCAAGATGGAATTCTTCATCCTCCAAGAGGAGTTGTGTTTAGTTCTACCTGAGAATGATATCTCGGTCAACACCACATGGACTCGCTGTCAGAGGGTATCCAGTTCATGTTGAATCCCCACCATCTGCTTTGAGTTAATGGGTCAAATTCTTTGCATGCAAATGGAGGTAGATGGGCCTTAGTTCAACGACGACAATTTTACATGTTACAGTAGGAACAGAAGAGGTGTAAATAATAAAGTTTAAGATGGCTGACTTCCATTCAGCTGCTTTTCCGATTGTGCATGCTGGCTCACAGTCACGTTCGAGACGAGCTGCGACCTCGTCTAGAAAGTGGACCAGAGCAGGAGGCGAAAATAACAACTGTGGTCAAGTTGGACAGTTTTCAGCTGCCGTCAGCGAATAAACAGGAAGTTAAAGAAACAGTTACTTCCTGTTAGATCCTGTCTGGAGGCTACTTGTAGTTTGCAGACCTTGTTCGGCTTTATTCACAAATTTGAAAATATACAGTATATTTATGTGTAAATGAGCATCTATCTTGCATTGTATACTATCCTTTTGTTCTTTTACCCGTGAAACACATTGCTGCATTTTTTTATGTTTGGTATAAAGAAGCTTTATTATCACACAAGATATGTTGTTAAATTAAATGAGCCTACTTACTGCAGTCTGAATAGTCTTTAGACTATAAACTTGCTATTGGTCGCCGAGTTGAGCTGGCTTTCTTATCCCTACCGTCGCTGCTTTCTGTGCATAGCCCCGCCCAAGACTATTGCGATTGCTATAACGATATAGAAACAAGCCAAAGCTTTTTAAACATGTTTTATCCCTATACCAGAACGATAATATGTGGAGCGCTGTGGCAATAGGTCTGACTATGCGAGACTACTCTCACTACCGGAGCAATCGTAAGCGTTCTCCGGAACGTGCACTATTTCCCACTATGACCACTCAAAATGTCTGGTGGGAAAAAGCCGACTGAACAGGGTGGGATGTCATGTGGTCATCCTCATCCTGCAGCTGAAGTTATTTATATTCACGTTTTATTCATAAAATGACATTAAAACTACCATTTACAATTATTCAAGTCTCATGGGTCTAATTATGACAACCACGGTGGACTTGGGCTTAAATGTGACTAGAAATAATGAACCTGACACCACGTTTGTAATTTCTAAATCAATCCAACATGACATGAAATTGCACCAATTTCACAAACTCCAAGGAGGTTACAATTGAGGGATTGGTTATTCTCTATTAACCCAAATGTTATAAAGAGACTATGGGGAAATATACAGTTATGAAAACTGCAAGCAGCACTTAAGCAAATTGATACTTTCTGAATTGAATTTCTCCTTTTCTTGTACACAAAAGATGAATTAAGTTCTCTCCATGCTTTGCATTTTGATTAGTTTCTATTTAAGCTCTCCAACAGTCGATTCTTCACCATTGACCTCACAGATTTCCACATCTCATTTTGTTTTGCAAATTGTTATTTGAAATACATCCTTTGTATCTCTCCTGGTCCTGGCCATGAGGCAAAGTATGACCTTAGATTACCTTTATTTGGTGGTTTAAAAAATAAAGCAGCAAAGATTTAATGACAATGCATCATTTGTGGTGCAATATAAAAATACCCGACAACTTGTTATGCATTAAACAGAAGAACATTTTACCAGATGAACACATCAATGAAAGTCTAATTGTATTTGATGACGTCCTTGCACACAAGGTGTCATACGGGGACTGAAAGATGCCCTCGTGGATGCAAACAATAGTGTTCTCAGACTGGGAAGTGGAGTAGAACACTGCTCCACTGCACTTACTGTACTACGCGTCCCTCCGGTGATCATTTATTGAGACGCATGTGTCATGGAGTAAGCTTGTTGTATTTGTTGGAAGTGGAGACCAGATGGTTTTATGTCCCCTGGCACACCTCCTCTGCTGTTGTAGCACTTGGCTTTAAGTAGCACGACGTTCAGTCTCCTCACCGGCGAGAGTGCTGACCGCACGTTTGATAATTCAGCTGTGACAACTGTTGCTCTTTAAGCACACAGCTGTATTTTTTTAATCATTTCAATCTTTTAAAAAAAAAAGATTTATTTTTATTAACAAACATTTTTTTTCCAGGATATTTGTAGTGAAATAGCCAGCATTTACAGTTTGTTATACTGAAAGTATTATTTTACAAAAAGAAAATACACAAATGTATAGCCTTATAGCCTTTTTAAAAAAAACATCATAAGATGAAAACAAGGAGAAAACTAGAACGGGCACTCGGTAGAGCGCATACCTTCGCATACCACAAGATTGGGCATTGAATTATGAACATTTTGGCATTAGTTGCATGCCAATTGGATAAAAATTGACCGCGCTATGGTAAAAAGAAGATGTTGACCTTTTCATGACCTTGACCTTTGACCCGATCGATCCCAAAATCTAATCAAATGGTCCCCGGATAATAATCAATCATCCCACCAAATTTCATGCGATTCGGTTTAATACTTTTTTAGTTATGCGAGTAACACGCATACAAATAAATAAATAAATAAATAAATACACGGCGATCAAAACATAACCTTCCGCATTTTCAATGCGAAGGTAATAAAACAAGACAAAACAAAACAAAAATATTACACACACTTTTCCCCATCCCACCCCCTCCCCTTGTATGGCTCTCAGTTTCCTTTCATTTATATATCTACAATCATTTCAATCTTAACGCATCAGTCTTCACGGACTGAGGTAAAACTGTATTACGATTTGATCAGTTTATGTGAGCACAGGGATAAAAAAGAAAAGAATCCCATCCATGACACTGATGAGGCTTACCGACCTGGATACCACCAACACAGCTCACACATCCAGATGGTGTTGTCGGAGCCAACAGGTCCTCTGATAGGTCGGAGCGTGGATGCTGAAGGGACAACCCTCTCAGTCCCTATTTCCGTCTCCACCAGAAGTGGAGTTGAGACAACAATTAGGAAAAGAGCGTGGTTGACCTTAACTTGACTTGACTAACGACTCCCGTGACTAATGATTGACTGAAATGTCAATGTTTACTTTTATTGTCCCACTGGACACGATCAGTGGTCTTCTGAAATACAGTCCTGTGTTCGTTTGCACCATCAACTTCGCCTCCCACTCGCCCTGTGTGGACTACTTATGTATTATAAAATAATGCAAACAATGTGCAGAGCTAAAGCAAAGTCACTGCCTGACTGTGTTCAAAGGTTGTTTTCAACACATGAGTGTAAATATGATTTGAGAGATGTTTGTAAGTTTATCGCACAAAGAGCTAAACAAGGGATTGAAAGAAGATGCATATCTATTGTATGGGGTTAAATTATGCAACAAAACTAACTTGAATGTAAGAATTCAATTCAATTCAATTCAGTTTATTTGTATAGCCCAATTTCACAAATTACAAATTTGTCTCGGAGTGCTTTACAATCTGTACACATAGACATCCCTGCCCCAAAACCTCACATCGGACCAGGAAAAACTCCCAAATAACCCTTCAGGGGGAAAAAAAGGGAAGAAACCTGGAGGAGAGCAACAGAGGAGGATCCCTCTCCAGGATGGACAGAACAATAGATGTAATGTGTACAGAAGGACAGATTTAGAGTTAAAATACATTCAATGAATATGACAGAGTGTATGAATAGTTCATAGTAGGCATATTCCACGATGGAGACCTCCACGATCCATCAGGCAGATGGCGGTGGGGAGGAGGAGGGCGGAGTCTCAACAGTAGGCGGAGTCTCAACAGGACAGTGGCGTAGTCAGGAGCAGGAATTCCACGACCCAGACCTCAATGATCCATCAGGCAGATGGGATCTATGCCGTCTCATAGGGTCCGATGACCCCATGAGGCGTGAAGTCTAAGGACTCCGGGAGAAAGCAGAGTTAGTAACGTGTGATTGAGAGATGAAAATTCATCCTTAAGGAGAGAAAAAGAGGAGATAGGTACTCAGTGCATCCTAAAACGTCCCCGGCAGCTATAAGCCTATAGCAGCATATCAAGGGGCTGGACCAGGGCAAACCTGATTCAGCCCTAACTATAAACTCTGTCAAAGAGGAAGGTCTTAAGTCTACTCTTAAACGAGGTGACTGTGTCTGCCTCCCGGACTGAAATTGGAAGCTGGTTCCATAAAGAGGAGCTTGATAACTAAAGGCTCTGGCTCCCATTCTACTTTTTAAGACTCTAGGAACTACAAGTAGTCCGCATTTAGTGAGCGTAGCTCTCTAGTGGGGCAATATGGTACTACAAGCTCCTTAAGATATGATGGGGCATCACCAATCAAGGCTTTGTACGTTAAGAGAAGAATTTTAAAAGTGATTCTTGATTTTACTGGGAGCCAGTGCAGAGCAGCTAGTGCAGGAGTGATGTGATCTCTTTTCTTAGTTTTAGTGAGAACACGAGCTGCAGCATTCTGGATCAACTGGAGGGACCTAAGAGACTTATTAGAGCAGCCTGATAATAAGGAGTTGCAGTAATCCAGTCTCGAAGTAACGAACGTGAACCAATTTTCTGCATCTTTTGAGACAAGATGTGCCTGATTTTTGAAATATTACGTAGATGAAAGAATGCAGTCCTTGAGATTTGCTTTACGTGGGAGTTAAAGGACAAGTCGATCAAAGATAACGCCAAGATTCTTTACAGTGGTGTTGGATGCCAGGGCAATGCCGTCTACAGAATCCACATCACCAGATAATTGATCTCTGAGGTGCTCAGGGCCGAGTAAAATTACTTGGTTTTGTCTGAGTTTAACATCAAGAAATTGCAGGTCATCCATGTTTTATGTCTTTAAGACATGCTTGAATTTTACCGAGTTGGTTGCTCTCCTCTGGTTTTATCGATAAATATAGTTGAGTATCATCTGCATAACAATGAAAGTTTATGGAGTGTTTCCTGATAATATTGCCCAAAGGAAGCATGTATAAGGTAAATAAAATTGGTCCAAGCACAGAACCTTGTGGAACTCCGTGATTAACGTTAGTGGTTATCGGCGTCATCGTTTACAAATACAAACTGAGATCGATCTGATAAATAGGATTTAAACCAAATTAGTGCCGTGCCTGAAATGCCAATCGACTGCTCCAGTCTCTGTAACAGGATGTCATGGTCAATGGTGTCGAATGCAGCACTAAGGTCTAACAAGACCAGGACAGAGAGGAGTCCTTTATCTGCTGCCATTAAGAGGTCATTTGTAATTTTCACCAGTGCTGTCTCGGTGCTGTGGTGTTTTCTAAATCCTGATTGAAATTTCTCAAATAAACTATTATGATGTAGAAAGTCGCACAACTGATTTGCGACCACTTTCTCAAGGATCTTGGAGAGGAAGGGAGGTTAGAGATCGGTCTGTAGTTAGCCAACACCTCTGGATCCAGAGTGGGCTTCTTCAGGAGAGGTTTAATAACAGCCACCTTGAAGGAGTGTGTACGTGGCCTGTTAGCAGAGACACATTGATAATATCTAATAGAGAGCCGCCAATTAAAGGCAAAACGTCTTTAAGCAGCCTCGTCGGGATGGGGTCCAAGAGACAGGTAGACGTGTTCGAAGTAGAAACCGTTGAAGATAATTGGTCACGGTTGATGGGAGAATAGCCTTCCAAATATACACCAGGGCATACAGCGGTTTCCAAGGCCATTCCACTTGAGGACAGATTGGCACTGGTTATGGGCAAGAGAATATTAATCTTGTCCCTAATAGTTAAAATATTTTCATTAAAGAAGTTCATAAAGTCATTACCACTGAGGTCTATAGGAATACTCGGCTCCACAGAGCTGTGACTCTCTGTCAGCCTGGCTACAGTGCTGAAGAGAAACCTGGGGTTGTTTTTATTTTTTTCTATTACTGATGAGTAATAGGCTGCTCTGGCATTACGGAGGGCCTTCTTATATGTTTTAAGACTATCTCGCCAAACTAAGCGAGATTCTTCGAGATTAGTTGAACGCCATATGCGTTCAAGCTTTCGTGACGTTTGCTTCAGTTTGCGGGTCTGAGGGTTATACCAGGAGCAAACCTCCTCTTCCTCACTGTCTTCTTCTTCAGAGGGCTATCGAGTCCAGTGTCATTCTCAGAGAGCCTATGGCACTGTCAACAAGATGATCAATCTGGGACGGACTAAAGTTAGACCAGGAGTCCTCTGTTATATTGAGGCGTGGTATCGAATCAAATACAGAAGGAATCGCTTCTTTAAATTTAGCTACAGCACTGTCAGTTAGACATCTGGTGTAGAAACTTTTGACTAACGGAGTACACTCCGGTAGTATAAATTCAAAAGTTATGAGGTTGTGGTCTGACAGAAGAGGATTCTGTGGGAAGACGTTCAAATGCTCAATGTCAACGCCATAAGTAAGAACAAGATCAAGCGTGTGGCCAAAGCTGTGAGTGGGTTTCTGTACTCTCTGACAGAAGCCAATCGAGTCCAACAAGGAGATGAATGCAGCACTAAGGCAATGGTCAACTCATTTTAGTTTTTCAAAAGGATTTAATTCTATTTTATTTTAGAGGTGTGAATTAAATATATTATATATAATTCAATTTTTTTAAATATTTGTTTCTATATATCTTATTATCTTGAGGGATAATTAAATTAATTGATAATAATTTAGGATAGTAATATGTACACATTTTGCTTCTGCTTTCAGTCACATCCTATATTAGATGCAGGCTTTATTCATTGTATTGTTTGTGATGACTGAACATTACAACTTCCCTTTTGTCTCCCCGTTAAAACTCTTTTTGGGAGGGAGGTCTTCTTGAACCGATGTGAGGTCCCGGGACCGATGATGTTGTATATGTGCAGTTTCTAAAGCTCTCTGTGGCAAATTTGTGATTCTGGGCTATACAAAATAAATGGAATTTGAATTGAATTGAACTATGTCGCTTGTACTAGGTAGTGGAACAAGGTGTGACCGTTTGTGGGTTTACCTGGTAGTTAGTTGCATCGGTATCGGACGCTGTGGGGAACTGATGATGGTGTTCTTCTTCCTCAATCTAATCTCTCTCTCTCAATTAGTCAGCACAATATTTTCTCCTTTTTGAAAAAGGAAAGTCAGCATCCATTTTGGTTGGCTGTAACTTGGCAACAGTGTTCACAAGCCAGGAGAACTCTTTGCTTCAATGTCGTCAACGACTCGTGGAGAGTTGCTGCTTTTCATGAGGAACTAAGTGAGCAATCAGATGTGTGGGTGTAGCAGGATCGGTGAGCACATGGAAAGCTGCCTGTTAACGGCGCCTGAGTAAACATAAACAGCGCTGTATAGTTTTATGGTTTATGATAGCTTTACCCGTCAACAGACTATTTTATACCATGTCTACCTGGCAATATGTCTGACTCACTTTTTACGCGGGCGTCTCTCCAATAGGTTGAATCTGAGGCCACGTTTACACATAGCCGTGTATTTACAGAAACGAATATTTCTGCCCCTCCGTTTTCAAAAATAACGTCGTACACACAAGGTCGTTTTCAAAAAAGTTTCTGTTTATATGAACCCGCATAAATACGCCCCCGGGCGCCATCATAACTATGCCAAACCTGTAGTCGGCAGTGTAACGAGAAGGATAAAGACATGCAAACCAATCAGAATTCTCAAAACCAACAACAACTACGAAAAACACGATCAACTTCCTTTTCCTTTAGAGAGTAAATATGGCACGAGGTTCATTTGTATGGACAGACAGCGAAGTGGAGCTGCTGCTTCGAGTCGCCTTAGATTATAAGGCAAATAAAGCACTCGATAATGTGGATTGGGAATCATGCCAAACTAAATATAGGGATATGTTGGCATTGTTCTTAGAACAGGAGCCGTCCGAGACCTCCGAGGAGTATCCTCCTGTCAAGGAGGAAATAACTCGGGCGCACCGAAGCAAACTAACTGTAAACATAGGACGCTCACATGACGTGAAGCATTTTTAGTCGCATACTGTGACGTTTGACAACCTAAAACTCCGTTTGACCTAGTTCACACGCAAACACAAAAACTGAGTTTTCAGAAATCTCCACTTTGGCCGGAGTTTTTAGAAATGATCGTTTTCCGTGATAAAACCTCCGTTTTTGTGTAAATGAAAGGCCAAAACTCATGAAAATATATGCGTTTTCCCATCTTGTAAACGGGGTCTGATTACCAAGAACAGATGAACATATATCTATTTTCAGAATATTTATAGCTTTTGGCATGACACAATTTCATCTCTGGCTTGTAATGTGATCATGAATTGAAAAGCGGTGAGTTCAACACAACAAAATGCTGGTCGGAAATGTCCCAACCTCCCTTTGGGACCAAAGGCATCAGACCTTTTTCCATCTATTTCTCTGAAGTGTGGTAGCAACGGATGCTTCCATGCAAGCCTCTCACAGTGTTTGTGTTGGCAGAGAATTCCTCAGCCGCATCTGCTTCCCCTCTGTTTTTCACTCGTCTCTGACGTTGTTTTTTAAGAGGCATACTCTTCACATGCTGCTTTGATCTTCAAAACAATTACCTTACTCTGAGGAGGAATTAGAACAACAGGGATCAGATTCTTCGAAAATAGCTATTTCCTTCCAGAGTTCGAAGGATTCTTCCCACTTGTTTTCAGTCCTGTTTGTTTGATAGTTAAGACAATATTTCCAGAACTACTCAAGAGACTTTCTTGGAAATGTTGGAGAAGTTTAGACCTGGGCCCACTAAATGTTTTGCAAACAGATTTTCCCAACTCCTTTTACAAATGTTATTCCATTTTACAATATCTGACATCTATGGATGGGCCTTCAAAATCGGTGAGCTAGTGTTGGGGTCAAGTTCTTACCATGCCACCCTTGGAGGATATTGTGAATTCCAACGGAAGACCCCTTCGCTCTCCCCACCTTGTTCAAGCGTTTCTTAAAATTACAGTAAAAATCCAGAATGTGATATGTTGACAGGCCCTGGCTGGACCAAGTATTTGGCTGGACCAACATGGCAGACTCTGTGAAGATGATTCTAAGCTATCAAAAACACAATTCCTAGCTTTTGAGGCGATTAAAGATGAATTAAAACACGTCTATGAATGTTGTTCTCCTTCTCTGTAGATCGCCCTAAATCCTACACACTGGACATTTGTTCAAGGCACCGCAACGATTGGCTTTGCCGGAATTGCAGAACAATTTAGGAAGATGCGTTATTTATTTAAGTATTAATCAAGACTCCAGACATGCCAGGCTATATGTGAGGCTGGCATGCTAACATGCTCATATGATACTAATGCTAACCCTTAGCATGTTTACCATGTTCGCCGTCTAAGTTGTGCATGTTAGCATGCTAACACTTGCTAATGAGCAGAGAAACGGAGCATTTAACAATTAGAACTATAATGGGCACTCGGTAGAGCGCATACCTTCGCATATCACAAGATTTGGCATTGAGTTATGAACATTTTGGCATTAGTTGCATGCCAATTGGATATAAATTGACCGTGCTATGGTAAAAAGAAGATTTTGACCTATCCATGACCTTGACCTTGACCTTTGACCCGATTGATCCCAAAATCTAATCAAATGGTCCCCGGATAATAACCAATCATCCCACCAAATTTCATGCGATTCGGTTTAAATTTTTTTTTGTTATGCGAATAACACGCATACAAATAAATAAATAAATAAATACACGGCGATCAAAACATAACCTTTCCGCATTTTCAATGCAAAGGTAATAATGACACTAGTACGCATACAATGTGACGCAAATACTGACCCATGGTGTCACACTCGTCCACTGATCAACAGATGCTGCCTGCAAGTAAATATGGACAATACATGATTTGAACAACTTTAAAAACTTTACTTTGCAAATGTTTTAAATGGAAGGAAATGCACTCGACACATTTTCTAAGCCTCAATGCGTTTTCCGAGTTTCACTGAATGTAAACCAAACTTTTGTTTCAAAGAAGACCCCACATGGCACTACTTTTTATGTTTTTCCAATATGAAATTTCTTAATTATGTGGCATCTGCATTGTTCTCCGCTTTCTGTGTATGTTGTAGTTTTGAAAACTCATCGTGTGCTTTACGTATTTACAAATTAGGAATAAGGATCTAATCAACAAACAAAGTGACGATTGAGAGTCAGGTGTTTCCTCTTTTATAACAGTGAGAATATCCTGTGAATCGTCCTTGCCTGTTCTCCATTCCTGTAATCAGGGGTTCCATTGTTGTATTTAAGAATAACTTGGACACAAGTGGTTGTAAATAGTTGATATTTACAGGTAAAAATAAATACATCTTCAGGAATTGTATGCATATATATATATTTATATGATAGACTCCAGAGGTTACATGCAAAACGACATCAAATGATGCTCAGCACTGTTTACGTCCTTATGGATGTTTCTGTTCGGTGGTTGTTGACCTGTGGGACATTTAGGGTTATGACACCAGACTGGCTAATCTGTGCCGTAACGGACCATTGCCAATGCCGTTTAAAATTTGAATATCTCTCTCAGATTTGATTTAGATATGTTGATTGTTCCAATGCCCTTTTGTTAGTAACAAGTTATAAGACATGCAACTCCTGATCAAGATGTTTCTTTTGTTTTTCACCTTGGATTAGTTGAGTAATAGGAAACAAAAAGGACGTATACAATGCTGACTATCTAGATAACAATATCATTGTGTTGGTTCGTACATATGCTTTTTTCTATATATAAAAGCTTTAAAGAGTAAATATAATCACACTAAATGATTGCTACATTCATGTAGAGTGTACATTTCGGGGACAAACATTGCACACCAACAACACATCCACCATCGCATCCATCTGTGCCCAGTCAGGTGAACCAATGTTCTAACAGCATGTAGTGAATAATAACTTGTGGTTTTAAGTGTTTACCCAAACAATAAAAGAGAAGTGCACATGTCAGATTTATCAACTGCGACTGTTTTGTGTCTGGTTGCAGTGCTCTTTCCTTAGATTTCCCTTTTGACTTTAAATTTGAGCTTGATGGCTTCTAACTCAAAGACAACCGTAACATTATTTTCAATATCCATTATTTGCATTGTTTTCTGTTCCAAAACTGCAAGATCTGTCCCCAAGGTGTTCACTAGTGTATAAGCACTCAACCCAGATCTGGACCTTTTTAGTCTTGTGACGCTCACACACCACTTTGGTAACATCACATGGGAAAAAGAGCTTTCTGGGTTAAAACCGCTGTTCTGTTCACTTGTCTCGTTTCCAGATTCCCTCCTACTTGATTTTCCCATCTTAGCAACCTGCAGTTTGGTGGTAGCCAAGGAGCTCGACGCCTGAACGGGCCTGCGCTATTCTCAGGGATTCTCCCAGGATTCATCTCAACCAAAAGGGGACTTTGGTGAATATCCAAAATGAGATGAATGTTCGAGAGTTGAAGAGACAAAAGGAGAGTTCTGTGGTAACCATTATTTGTGCATTGATGCTAGAAGAGAATTAATTAAAAACAGCCAGAGTTCCAAAATGTTTTTCTCTCATGGACAGAAACTGTTACAGTCATATCCTTTTTAAGCACTGAACTAATATCTCTAAGGCTGTCAGAATAAGATCTCTGCATCAAAGGATTTTATTGTTTTAAAATATCTGTATATTTAAAAAAGGTACGTCTTTTTGTGGTCAAGAAATTTGACAAATTGCAAATGTTTTTTTTACATTTATGAGTATTGAGTTGAACATGTTGTATTGAAACACATTGCCGTTTTTTTTATGAGTCTCTTGACCCTGTGTGTACACGTGTCATGTCTGTACTTCTTGTGAGGTTATGATGGGAGCCCCTCACTTCTTTAAGAGGAGAGGGAATACATGTTGTTAGTAGAAGGTCCTCACTGGTTCAGGAGTTCAAGAACGTGCATGTGTGTGTTTGGGGACATGTGTGTTGGTTGGGAGGGAGGCTTATTTCAAAAGCCAGTCTTACTCTTCAAAGTATACTTTGGATGTATCATTTTCTCACCCTGTTTTGGATATTTTGTCAAAATTAAAGCCTCTATTTCTCGAGCTGTACTTACAAAAAGGTAATTAATCAAATAAAAGTGTTTATTGTTATTTCCATATTAAGTAAGCTGTTTTAAACCTCCCACCCCACCCACCCAGCCACACCATCTCTTCAGACTCTGCTCTGACTTAGTTGGCCAGCAGCTCCTGGTACTGCTCAGACCGAAGGAAACGACCAAAGGAGTCTTTCTCCATCAGGGCGAAGATCCTCTTCTGGGCCAGGTCAAAGGTGGTAGAAGAGAGATCCACCAGGTTTCTCAGGGTCACGTCCTTGGTGAAGTGATCAATGTTGACCTGTGGTGGGAGAGAAACTAAATCAAGTCCTGTTTGCCCGGAAATTCTCGATACTTATAAGTAGTTTAAAGCAGTTGGAGAAAATGTGCCAAAGGTGTGTGTGTGATTATCCTTGTGCTCTTCCTTGGTTTGAAGAGTCTGAGAACATTCTCTGTCAGTAACCTCATCCGTTTACACTTCAGCGCGCCTGTATTTCTCCTCTCTCCACTCATTCATCTGATAGATACATGTATGCACAATTGTTATACAGGCAGCTTTCTCTCCAGCATTTCATTTTCTCTTCTCTTATATTTTGACTTTGCTCTTTAGATGGCTTCTCAGGAGTGAAAAGGTGCCTAAATAAAGCCTATATTACTCATCTTAGTCTGCTGAGAGAATTCTCTTTGCCTACATAACGAGGGTAATAAAGCAAGAATCGATATTCTTTAAAAACGTTTGTTATGTTTGTTAAAATTCTCTTGACAACCCAACATCATGCTTTGAATGCTTTGAGAAAATAACATCTGGTATCTATGTCGCAGGACTGTAATAATCCTGTCAATAATTTAATTTATTCATAATTTGGCGACTTTCTCGCTAAATTTAGCAACTTTTGGAGCTAGTGCTGCCGGCTACTTTCATGGAGAAGAGTCGGCATTGGACTGGGGCTTTTAGGTTCGATATTGTTTCTCAAGTCTAAAAGCCCTAGTTTTAAAGTGAAAGCTCATAATTGAAACCTCACTACTTGATGCACTCTGTCTATTCCATGACCATGTGGTGTTACAAATGGTCAAAGTCTCAGGAGTCACTGACCTCCCTGGGTCCCTCAGACTGGATGAAGTCTTCATAGATCTTCTTGGCCTTGGTGGCCATTTTGGCAGGGTTCTTGGTCTTCTTGAAGTCCTCGCAGGTCATCCAGAACTCAACGTTCTCGTCACTGAACTCGGACTGCAGGAAGCTACGGAAAGCAGCCAGACCATCTAATGGAGAAAGGAGAGGAGGGGTGTAAAATAGAGAGAGAGAGATGTATTAACAGGCTGTATAATAGAATATAGAACAAGTGATTATTTAAGGCCCTTTTCATGAACACATTCAGTAAATATGCTGGTAAATCTGAACAAGCCTCTGAGATGGAGGCTGTTAATATAAGCACTGGAATTATATATTTAAGTAATGAAATTGTTGAGACACTTATGCTTGTCAGACTGCGTTCATATACTTATTAAGACTTCAAGGACGAAATACATCAGTGATGCAGCTTGTGAAGTGAGAACGTTTTTTTAGTCACACGGTGACCCTGCTGCCTTGAGCAAATGACCACATGAGCGTCTTTTGTCTCTTTACCAAAACTCTCTCAATGGACCCAGATTAGGAAAAAGTGGATGTTTTATGAGACATAAGGCAGTGAAAACATCCACGGGCTTCTTTCAAACTTCACACATAGTTGTAGACAGAAAAAAAAAAATGCCTTTCAGAAATGTCATAAACAGTGACCAAAATATAAAAAGTATTCTTTGAACTCTTGTGAAAGCACAGTGGTTTTTTCCAAGATAAAGGTCCATAATTAGATAAGAAACAACCACTCATTATTGTGGTTCAATATAATGTCTGCAAAGGTCCCATTGTCTCCACCAACATGTGTTGCAGTAGATAAGCGGTTTGCTGCGGCCTCAGCATTTTATCTGCAATCTAAATGGCTAGTTTGGTTCAAAATAGTCACAATCAAGCTGCAGCTCTTATTTTGAGGGCACACGAGAGAGAAGCATGCACTCACAGGCACTGCAATATTTCACTTTTATATCTGTTGAATGAAGTTCATGATTAAAAGCTGAACTTAAAAAATTAGATTAATTTATTTCCGAGTGCTATGTTCTTCATCAGAGAGCATTCACACATTACTTATGTCCTGTTGCATAATATACATTGCGTGATGCAATTTTTCCCTGGAGGGCAAAGGAGGGAGGGTGGTTCTGCATTTGAGAGGAAATAACTCGCACACAATCCCATGGGAATTAACAAAGTGAGGAGCCACAAAGAATAATGTTAATGCATACGCTCAAGTAGATAAATAATCACGGCACGGCAGTTTGCGAGACCCCGTGCAATAAATCAACTCTGGCGGAATCATTTAGAGCTCTCCCTGGAGATTTTAACCACAACACTCAGAACCTCCATGGACACGCACACACACACACACACACGCACACACACAGGCGCATAGTGCGCATCCACGTAGGCATATAAACACACATCTCTCTGCCCTGGACTGAACAGAAGGAGTCACTTAGAACAGCCTTTTACCCCCCATTGAGCTCTGGAGAGGAAGCGCTCGTCTCTTTCTATACAGAACATCAGCTGTGTGTAACATCTGGAGGTGGATGTGCCGGGGCAACTTAAGTGACTTATTAGCAGGAGAGTTTACACGTACCGCTAAATACGTTTAACCATTAGAGTTAATCATCAGCTGGCTCTCAGGCGCTGTGTGCACTTTGGGAAGTAAACAGTAGAGACGCGTATGGTGTGTAAATGTCTTCCACTTAACACATACTGCTTTGAACTGTCTCCCTTAAATTCGGATTATGTCGCAGTTTGACACGAAACCAGTTCCTGGATAAATGTATCGAGTGTCAGATTAACACTGGTGCAAATAGTTGCAATGTCCAAAATGTAAACGAAGTATCGTTTGAAAAACAAAGGTCATTGTAACGGGTTTGAAGGACGGCTGTGCACGGAGCTAGAACATGTAGCCCGCGGGCAATATTTAAAAACATAGTTGAAAAATCACAGCTGCAGAAGATCAGCTCGGAAATCAGGGGTTTCCGGTAAGTGGGATCATGAGTGTATGGCCTCGAGGATATGATGAGCCGTTTTTGGTTGCTGGGAAATGTCAGGCGCCTCTGCACCCTGGAAAGTTGACCCGAGTGTATGCGTGCCGAATAAGGTTGGGCATTTAGATGTGCGTTTGAAATCTACCCTGGATAAATATCCCCACAAGCTATAGCACATGAGCTATATTGCTCTCATGGAAACCGATCCCTGCCGAGAGTACCTGTTTCGACAGCCTGCGAGACGGACACCAGACCTCCAAGGCGTGTTTTCTTCTTAAAGTTCCAGCTGTTACATAATCGGCTGGTATGAAATCATGGTGCTCTCTTTGTTTGGTTGGACGGACGTCAACAAAGTAACAGGACGACCTTAAAGTGTCTATTTGGGGATTTAAACGAGGATTCATATTGTGTGGAAATATACGAGTGATGTGGAAAAAGCTGGTTTGAATAAATAGCACCGTTATAGAGACATTTTCAAGATATGTGTGCTAACAAGCTACATGTGATATTTCTTTGAGTAAATGACTAAAAGCAATGTTTTCTGTCAGTTTAAAAAAAAATTTTTTAGAGCAAAGTTGCATTTGCATCTGAAGAATATATATAATACTTTAAAATGTTAAACAAGTTCCTTGATATTGTTATGCAGAGACAAGGTGTCGATTAAAGTTTGTCTTTTTTTTAATTGAGCTATGCACATTTCAAAAGATCAAAAGGGTGAGAGCGTAAGAGAGGGTAAAACCTACAGTTGTTGTTCAGCACTCGGTCCAGACCCTCACGCCACTGAGCCGCCTCCTCTGGAGCAGGCCTGCACACAAAATACCTCAGTTCAGTTCAGGAAAAACTGGTTCAGAGAATCGCCACAGTTTACAAATACAATGGACATCAGCATTAAGCACATCCTACTTTTGAAAAAGAGGTTAAAAAAAGAGAAGTTTTTTTCCCTTCAATAATCTTTTCCGAAAGTAAGAGTGATGAAAGCTCTGGAACCACACAGATGCATGAGGGGGCTCCTCTCTATAGGCCTCTACACAACCATGTGTTTATTGTCAGCAAACGTGATGCACTCGAAATAAACTCCACGGAGTAAGCTATGAATACAAATATGACGTGTTTTCCACTTTACCAGAACCAGGCTGCATCCTTTGATCGCCACTTTGATTTCTGTTGATTTAAGTCTAGAAAACATCCAGCTTGAATCCACCGTGTCCGGTGTCGCTACCGGGCCAGACATGGGGAGCATGGAGACATTCGGCTGCTTTAAACTAAATTACAATTATGATTATTTTTTTCACTAAACCAACTTTTGCCACAAAAGGACCATTACGTTTTAGAAGAAAAAGTAGCAGACTTTCCCTGACAGGAAAGCTATACAGGTGTGTGTGGTAGAGAAACAACAGGTTTAGTTCCATGTACGTCATATAAATACTCTGTAACCCAGTCTTTAAGGGGAATGCCTAATAAATGGAGGCTTTGTAGCATCAGACAGTGGCATCTGAGCCCAGTCGGCGTCTAGAAAGGTTGTAGAAGGTGCTTTGATCTCCGGATCTTGTCCCTGCTCGGCCTCTTTGCCATCAATGATCTGGTAAACTTCCCTCATCTCCACAGACATCAATCACAGAGGCACAGGGAGAGAGAGAGAGAGAGATAGAGAGAGACTCACTTCTGCTGCTTCTCCGGCTTCTTCTCGGTCTTCTCGGGGTAGGGGATGATGAGGTCGATGGCATTTTCTGGCTTCTGCAGTAAAATGCCCAATTTCGACTTGATCTCCTTGGCCCTGGATAACAGATAATAAGACGACTTGTGTGATAAAGTCTTTGTTTTAATTTCCTAGCCACAGGAGTAGTACTAATCTAGTCATGTTTATCTAAGCTTTCATAAAGGTATTGTATTTAATTTATACATATGTCAGGCTGATTCATGACATTCAGACCTACATTTGCTACAAAAAGGTTTCATGCTGTTTATGAAGGAGGAAGCAGAAAGGAAAAAGTAGTTACAGCTTAAAAACTAAATGGATATGTTGTTGTATATGAATTCCTGCACTTTTTTGCTGACTTAGTCCCGTCATATTCAGTACAACCATTAATTAAGTCATACATTTACTTTGCATAATGTGTTGCATTTTGACTGGTTAAAAAAGTTTTTCTGCAACTCTGCAGGTTTAGAAACTTCTCCGAGCGCCCTTTAATCTGCATGAAGCTATTGCAAAATATATATATTCTAAACTGTTTGAAGCTTTTCTTCAAGTTCAAAAAGGATTTTCACGAAAACAGCAATTAAGTTCAGAAAGTAGAAAATGAAGTTCATTCAGATGGAAACTCTTGTGTTTTAATATTAAATGTGGTGTAATGTATTAATTAATAATACATTACCTGAGTGAATTAGCCACTCAAATTGTAAAGTATAAAAGGTAAAGTGATGATGCAGTTCTCACCTATCCAGGCAGCTCTGGGGTAACGCAGCTAATCCTTTACACATTTTCCCGTGCTTTCAGTTGCAGTATTTAAAGAGTGAGTTCAGTCGTCTGTGAGTCTCAGAGTCCTTTTTGCTTTCTGACTGGGTGTTGCAGCTCATCGGGAGTTTTATAGGGACAGCCTTTGGGCTTAGGACCAATAGCTAAGCCAATCAGACTGGAATGTGTCGACAGCCAAGGAAGGGCGGGTTTTCAGAAAGGTCTGTTTGCTTTGAGCTTTCAATTAACCGAGAGGTCCAGGAACAGTTCGCAGGATGCAAAGATGACTGAATTTTCATTGTTATTATGATCTAAAGTTATTATATCTTTCTTTTCATGGTTTACTGCTTTCTGTACTTCAGTACTTCCTACTGACGTCACACTTTACAACTATCACTGCTCTAAGTAGCTCGCACTTACTAACATTTTGATGTTCAATATCAATATTTTCTTTGAACACCAAGGTGTCACCCTGGATGAGAAATATTACAATATTACCAATGCTGGAATTTATTTACAAAAAGTAGTAATCACAAACTTTGCTATGATAGATAATGAGATAATTGAGTGATGGAGAACCGGTAGGACCATATATGCTGTATGTATATTGTTTTCTACGCCTTTCTTCTGAGATCTAATATTTATTTACGTCAATATGTTGTTTGAGAATTTTTTATGGCCAGTTTGCTATATTTACTGTTCATTTGATTTTTTATTATTGTTCTGCTTTTAATTGTTTGTTACACATTTGATAGAAATAAATATACAATTGTTAAATTTCACTAGCGGCCAGATGGTGCGCCGCTTTAAATACTGCTGCCGCAAGGAATTCTGGGATGGCATTATCTCCTTTCCTTAAGTAAAGGATGGTCCCGTCTATCCTCTGCTGCAGAAGATAAGAAAGAAAGCATTGAAACACCTTTAGCGAATTCAACCGGCTCTTATCATGGCTGCCACACAGATACATCTGGGTCATTTAAAAAAGATTCTCGACTGCAGCCATGTTCTGAGGGAATATTAATTCCACCTATAAAATATTGACCGAGTCACAAAATGCAGATCCAGAACATTGATAAGGTTAAGCGACTTTTACCGTTATCGGTAGGCTGTCACGGGATGCTTCGACACAGAGTCACATGGCGGTATTTCCTTAGCTAACACAAAAAGTCTTACCGGTTCCCAAAAGGCAGGTTGGTACGCATTGCAGATTACAAACAAACACAAGGGTGCTATTAACATGGCACTAAAACTGGCGTTTTCTGAATACATTGTCACACCAACAAACAGAGCCCTTATAATTGACAAGGTTAAGCGACTTTTACCATTATCGGTAGGCTATGCCACGGGATGCTACGACACAGAGTCACATGGCGGTATTTCCTTAGCTAACGCAAAAAGTCTTACCGGTTCCCAAAAGGCAGGTTGGTACGCATTGCAGATTACAAACAAACACAAGTCTGTGAAGCAACTAAGGCAACGGACGAACTGTGGAAAGATAAGGCGAACACAGAGGGAAAGGAGGGAGCTAACGAGGGAGAGGTGACAGCAGGCTGAGGAGCAACAGGTGAAACTCATTAGGGACAATCAGATGGGAGAAAACAAACAAAGGCAGAAAGTAAAACAAGTCACACAAAGAGAGGACACAAACTATAACAGAACCACGACACCTCAAGCATAATTCTATTAACAAACAAGCAATTAGACTAACTAAAAATGAAGGTTGAACATCATTTTGACTATATAACAATATTCCCTGTGTGAGAGCTGATGTAGCTCAGCTTGTTAGAAAGCACAACATGTACCTATCTTTCAAGATATATAGTACACATGGTAGCCCACTGCATATACTTTATAGTACTATTTTTTGAAAAAACATACCAAAACGAAGTTAATATATATTCAAACATATATTCGTGAATTATTATACTGTTTCGTTGTGGTTTTCAACAAAACCAAGCCAACCCCACATTCCATCCTGTTTTGAAACAAGCTTTGTTCACTTGGCGTTTCATCTCACTGTATTTTCCTTTTTTTCGGTACTGTGTTGTGGGTCATGATTGATGATTGAGACTCATTCTGCCTCGAAGTAAAAGAACACACTACTCTAGTGATTTCTTACACAGTGTAACTGTATTACTTTCTAATACATCACTGTCCGAGTAGCTTTTCATTTTGGCAATAGATTAGTGGTCAAAACGAGTTGAGAACATTGAAAATAAACAATCCTCAAAATCTGCGAGTGAGGAGCCCCATGAGATTAATGTCCTGATATATAAGGCAGAACAGGAAAATGGAAAATTTGAATTCCACACAGTTTTACGAACACATTAATAAACATTCCTTGTTCCAAAGAACATCCAGATGACTTTAAAAAGGGTAGCCCATGCAGTGCCAATTATAAGGGCTCTGTTTGTTGGTGTGACAATGTATTCAGAAAACACAGATTTTTGTACCATGTTAATAACATCCTTATTCCAGCCACATAACAAAAGCCTGCCGGTTACATAAGTGCAGCACTTATCATGATTGACTGAAACACCAGGCTGTCTTGGTATCAGTGTTTTTATTTCAGGAGTAATGACACAACATGGTGCATAGTTAGCTGTTTGGATAAAAACAAATAAAATACCCAAAATTAAAGCAGATTCCTTGAAAACGAGGGTGACTGTGTGGGTCAGTGGTTAGCATGTCTGTCTTTAAATCAAGGTGTTGGCTGTTCAATCCTGCCCTCGTCGATGTGTCCTTGAGCAAGACACTTAACCCTGCATTGCTCCCTGTAGCTGTGAATGTAACATGATTGTAAGTCACTTTGGATAAAAAGAATCAGCTAAATGAAATGTAATGTAATGAAAACAAGCTATATTTTCCCCCACAACATTGGTTAAGGTCAGCAATAAATCCCTTACTTCATGAAAGGTGAGAAAAAAACTACTACAATAAAATAACTGTTGTTTCTGACTAGTGAGTTCACACGCTTGAAGTGTAGTCTTAAAATATCTGAAACCAACTGGAGGACCTAAGACAACGTTGGGAGCAGAAAGTTACACAAAAAATGGCCCTCAACATCTCATTATGTTGCTTTTTAGATTTTAATCCAATAACAGGGTGCACAGTTAAGTCCCTTTGGACGTTTTGCTGTGTTTTTGTTTATTTGTGACAATACGGCTCCGATATTGCCTGTATAGACAAGGAAAGGACGCAAAGATAGGGGGTTTGATTTCATCAGAGAATTTCCTGGCCGCCGAGTGGTTGTGTACTTAGGCCAACGGCAATATCTTGTCAAATAAATTGGCACCAGTTGGCATCCAGGTGCCTTGTTTATCACTCTGAGAGAAGCTCTACTATCAATGTACAGATGTAATGGCCATGAGAGAACTCAGGCAATGCCATAAAACACAGTTTCTCAAAGGTCATTGTCAACAAATGGCGTTATAAAGATATATGCGTTGAATGGAAGTTGATCGCAATTAGCAAGCTGCCAAATTAGTGATTTGCAGTAAATATTTGTCATGCTGTATTTCTATAGCTTTACTGAGCTTCTCTGCATGTTTTGAGCTCTTGTTTTTCTACCAGCCACTGAACCTGAGCATTTAAATGATGGGACTTGATTAAAGTGTATTATGTAACACATGCTCAAAAAAACAGCTTTACTATTAAAGATGCATGGCAGCCAAAGCTGCCAGTTGTAGACACCAACACATTGTTTAGGTTTACTGGTATCACCTTTAAATGACAGCAATTAGCACTTTGTAGATGAGCGGGCGTGTATTACTCCACTTTTAAAATGGGTACACTTTATTTGCAGCATAACCATTTCTTGTCGATTATACCTTATCATCATTGTGTTTATGTGAACGTGGTATTTTGGTTGCCAGATGCATTTTGCCAAACAGGAAGGCAAGAGTAATCTCGACCTGACATTATTCCTGAAATACCAGCGAACGCCAATCCTGGGCCAATCTCGGACTAATCTCGGAGCTTGGTTAAGACTCGTCGGGTCAGATTCTAGTGATCCACACGGTTCTCCTGACATTTCATTCGATTCTCATTGGTTAAAGGTCAAAAATGGGAGCTGTGAGATAAGCACTGCAAAACAAGGGTGTTCTGGAGGAGATTGTGTCTGTGAATTGGAGGAAAGCAGCAGGGGTTCTGTGGTAAATAATTGGGCTTTACTCTTGCCATTTTCTTTTCTAAACCATGATCAAGGCCTGGTACTCCAGAACGGATCAGATGTCTTTCTTAACAGGCTCCAGTCGGTAAAACACATCCAGCGTGCACAATCTTACTGATAATGAGTTTCACTCATTATTATGCAATTGCATGTCTGGTTTCTTTGAAGACTTGAAAATGTTACAAAATGCCTCTATTTGGAGAACTATAGTATCATCAGTCGATGTCATACAGACCTTGCACAAAGTCTCCTGGGTGAAAGTCCTGTGTATATGGACTAAAATGGACTTTCTCGCCATTTAAATAACATTAGTTACTCAGCCTGATAATAATACGTGGATGGGTATACATTAGAGTTAGCTGAAAGCTCGGTGCTTTCCATAAAATCGTAAAGCTTGTCCCTGTGCATCGGGTTTGGACGCCGTGGGTCCCTGACCAATGGGCGGTATTTAACGAGTTTGGACTGATAACTGGTTGTCCTGTGAATACCTTTCAGTTTGGGAATTTATGTTGGGATTACTTAAACACTGACTTAAGAAATCCGCTCCAACATCTTCATTCCTTTTAGTATCGTGAGGGAGCTTATTAAATAAAGAATGTTGAGTGCACTCAACATTCTTTCATTGAGTGCTTCAGTTAATTTCCCAATGCAGAGGATATGACATAACTATCCCATGTATTATAATAACTAAATTCAATTCAATTCAATTCAGTTTATTTTTTATAGCCCAATATCACAAATTACAAATTTGCCTCAAAGGGCTTTACGATCTGTACACATACGACATCCCTGTCCCAGGACCTCACATCGGCTCAGAAAAAAACTCCTACAAAATAGAAAAAACCCTTTCACAGGGAAAAAAGGGAAGAACCCTTCAGGAGAGCAACAGAGGAGGATCTCTCTTCCCGGATGGACAGAAGCAATATATGTCATGTGACCAGAAGGAATCATTACAGAGTTACAACACATTCAATGAATTTGACAGAGTGTATGAATAGTTGGTAGTAGGCATGGACCACGATCCAGACCTCTACAATCCATCAGGCAGATGGAGGTAGAGAGGAGGAGTGGGCGGGGCATCAGCAGGGCCTTGGCATCAGACCCAGCCAGGTCCAATGGACCCTATGAGTGACCCACTGACTGACTCTGTCACCCCCAGGACTACCTCCTCTTCTTCCTCCTTCCTCTCTCCTCCTTCTTCCCCCTCCTTCCTCTTCCTTCTCCTCCTTCTTCTTCTTCTTCTTCTTCCAACTCCTCCTCCCTCCTCCTTCTTCCCTCCTGGAGGCCTCCTCCACACACGTCACTTTAACATGCACTTTAACTTAAACACACGTCACATGTAACATACACTTTAACTTAAATACACATGTCTCTTGAAACACACACCTAAACACACACCTAAACACTTTAACGTTATTTGTTTATCTTTGTTTATCTTTATCTTATTTGTTTATCTTTATTTATCTTGATCTTATCTTATACTTAAGTTAATACACACTTTGCACTGTTGTTGTCGCGTTGATTGTTGTTTGTCATGTCAAATGTTGCACCTTTCGGCAAAAAAATTCCTCGTTTGTGTAAACATTCCTGGCAATAAACGGATTCTGATTCTGATTCTGATTCTGATGAGACGTGAAGTCACAAGGACTCCAAGGAGGAAGCAGAGTTAATAATGTGCAATGGAGAGATGAAAATTCATCCATAAGTAGAGAGAGAAGAGGAGAGAGGTGCTCAGTGCATCCTAAACGTCCCCCAGCAGCCTATAAGCCTATAGCAGCATCTCTAGGGGCTGGACCAGGGCAAATAACTATGGTACTTGTCCATGCTAATTGGGGATACGGTAAACATATTCAAAGATAGAGGGAGGGAGAGATCACCATGACCTGATTGGATTAAGGCAATGACACATTTAGGAGATTTTAAGTGGATCTTTAACATTATCAGCCTCAGACTCATCACTTTATTGGTGCTGGAATAAATCCAAATTGGGAGGAAATGTCAGATCCCATTCTGTCTTTCTCGTTCAGGCGGCCGTGCTAAACCTCAGCCTTGAGGCAGGGTAATTATGGAGGTGTCCAGTTTCCCAGTGCCCTGTCTACAGAGGAAATTAAATTGCTCTTCCCACAGCATCATTCATTGTTTTCCTTAAGTTGTTCATTTGCAAAGGTTTTTCTTGTGAACGTGGCTCTTTCAAGGGGTATGAAGAGAGCTGAATGTTTTCTCTTGATTTGTCTGTGACACAAATGTGGCCTGAACATCGAGGGGGTTAACCTGAGGATAAATAATGATGCATTCGTTATCATTCCTGCCTGAGAGAAATACATTACAAACTTTATGGGAGAGAAAATGGATTTTCCATTGGAGAGGTCAGCACTGAAAGCTAACAATCTGATGTAACACAACTTCAGTCAAACCAATGGAAACTAACAGTGTCCTGCTAAACTCCATACTCTGTTTGCAATACTACGTGGGCTTTCATACATGTACAGTTTAGATAATTTTTCAATGGCAGCGAAGTTTACGGCCTAATAAAACACATGGAAATGCGCAAGTTTGGAGGGTTTTCTGGAGACACATCAGACAAAATAGCCTCACAATTGTCGATATAAAAAAAAAGTCAAACATGACAGTGATACTCAGCCAGGCTTTCAAAAGCGTCAACAGCTTGAATGTGACTTTCTCTGTGTGCAGCCTTTGAACACAAGAGTCTGAGTCACAAGGTGGAAACATGAGCTTGTTATGTTTGCCACGTTACGTCACATTGTCATGTCACATTATTTGTTCACATTAAGGAGGGGTTAACGCACTGAGGAGCACTTCAAGAGAAGGTTTAATCTGTTGACTGCCTCAGCTCTCTGATTTACATGACGTCGGTCTGTGCCGTGTATGTTACTGTGTATGTGCAGTCAATGGACTCTAAGATAGGAGCTCGGACATAAACATTTGTTTTCCCTGTCTGGGTGAGAACTATACTTTCATAGGTATCAATGTGTCGCCCCTTTACTAAAAAAAATGACATTAAACTTTCTGCATTTACACATTTTCATTACATTAGATCTTCATTGTCCAGAAGTCTACCTTTTTAATAAAGAAAGCGTCCCATTTGCATTTCATTATGAATCTATGAGGTGCGGACTGAACCATTTGGAATAAATCCTTGGGATACTGGTTGAGTTTTTATTTTTTTTTAAACGCAGTTTTTCTTTGAAAACATGTTTTCATACTAAAGGAACAATTACATTTGTATAGTCCTGGCAGATTATTCCAGCTGTGTGTCACGCCTTTTTAATGCGTCAAGGCTGCCGAACACACTTCTGCACTTCATTTATAGCTCTTTTCCAAGCCCCCTTGACGCATGCTACTCGCTCCTTGAGATGCGTTTTAGGAACTGTTAACTGGGACGTCCTTTATGATGAAGTATTGATATCGATTTCCTGGTTCTCACGCCGAATGATTGAGGATTAAGGGCGTGCACAAATGTGAAATCAGAGAGATCCTGTCTGTGTTGTGATTTCAACTGTGGGCTTTATTTACAAAGCCAGGCGGCCAGGTGTTTGTCTTTTTTAGTGCATGCTGGTCAGCTCATGGCCGCCGCTCTGCACTGGTCTCATGCGGTGGTTACAGATAACAATGCCCTACTTGGCATTATGAGAGACGCACCAGACAGAAGCAGCTGGCTCGTTTTCTGCAGCTCACAGTGGTAGTTGATATAAAAAAATGAGAATTGAAAAATATATAAAGACAACACCACATTATTAATGCACATATAGCATTATACAGAAAAAGTCACAACAGTGTATTTATTGGATAAAGAATGTATATCAAATCACTCATGGTAATATGTACAATGACACATAAATGGTAAAAAAATTGACCTGCACTTAAAAAAACGCTTTTCTAGTCTTTCGACCACTCGAAGCGCTTCAACACTACATGTCATCATTCACCCATTCACACCCATTCATACACTGATGGGAGCAGCCACTTGTCTGTGTCTTGCCCAAGGACACATCCACATGGACTAGCAGAGCCTCTGACCACTGACCCGCAGTGACCCCATAATACAACTAAACACATTGTTGGTTCAAGCTTTAGCTTAGCTGATTAACTTGTCATTGAGGGTCAACCACTGTTACTCCCTGCTGATGCAGATTAAGCCAATGGTGGGTTTTTGATCTTGGGAGAATAAAGTATTGTGGCACAAAGCAATACATTCTGTCAACATGCAGAGTTATGGAATCAATGCTTCTTTGTTCCACTTGAAACATCCCCAGAACAAGAGATGTGTTGCAAGGCCCAAACATCTGTTACGAATTATTAAAGCATCTATAACCGAAATATGTCAACATTTGCATGCTAGTATTATACATGTGATTAGATCTGGCAAGATCGTCAAAGAGTTCAGAGTGACGACCTTATGAAACACACACCATCCCTCTGAAATAAGTGTGGAGCCCTGCCAACACATAATGGATGCTGGGAAAGGCTTAGAAAGAGTGTTAAGGCCTTAACCTGTATCTACTTAGAGTGGATTCATATGTAGCCTCATCTTGACACAGTGGATTGATATACAACATGTTTCAAAAAGAGTGAATGACAGATTTTTTTGAAATAGAATGTAGGTTTATTGCTTTAATTCCCCATTTAACCATTTGTCCTTTTGTGTCCTTTTTGTGATTATTGCAATATTTGCCGTCTGTCAATTTTTTTATTCTTTTTATATTTGAGTCCCATTAATGCCTCGTTCTGTTAAAAATGTGCCATACAGCTTGAAAATGACAGAACGTATACACAGATCTTTAAAAAGTGCTAATTCAACAATGCCGATTACTTGAAAAAATCAGATATTTTATAATAGATACAAAACTTGATCTGAAAAATAAATATAGCTCTCAAATACATTTTATGTAGTAAAACACAATCTACACAGTAGAAGAAAATTGGAACAAAGGAATTAGGGACAAGTACCTAAAATAATCGGAGGAGAAACGGCATCTGATGCATCTTCCAGTGTGTCGAGCCTTTATGTTTTCCAGGTCCGAGTGTGATGTTTAGAACGCAGAGGATGTGAACCCCAAGGAACTGAGTCACGAGCACAGTTTTCACAAGGGACGAGGAGATTTCCCACGACTGCAATATACGCTGCTGCGTTCCCTCGTCACACAGACTCGTCCGTCTCTGTTCTCGCCCACTCATCTGATAAGTTGATCACCCAGTCTCCTCCTTTCTGTCCGCTCTCAGGTCATTGTTTTCTCTGCACCTTTTTTAAACTCCAGCTCATACAGTCATATGTGATGAAGACTATCAGGGTTGTGAAGGGTCTTACGATGAACATGCATGTGCTCTCCAGTACGTTGGCTCTGTTAACATTGAGGCTGTAGCCGATGTTTGGGACGTGAGCATATTATGTCCCCTCTTTTCTATCATTTTTATTTCTGAAACATGATTCATTTATAAGAGGAATTCCTTATCTCCTCAAAGTTAAGTCTAATTTGGATTCATGTTTTATTTGACCATGTCAGACAAGTTTCATGTTTGTCCTAAAGGTCATGAGTCAGATAAACAAAAAGGAGGAAAAACAGACACGCATGTATGCTGAGGTTTATTTTCAGAGTTTCACTGCCCCCCGGTGCTCTAAAACAAACCCTCATGCAGGCAGTCAGTGCTGCTTTATAACCCTTGAAAAAAAAGAAAGAATAAGAATTAATTAATCATCTTTAATGTAATCGAACTAGCCCACATGTTGAGACGCAGTGTTGCTCAATATTAAAAAAGAAAGTAAAATGATGAATAATTGTTTTAAGACAGTGGTTCCCAACCTTCTTGGCTTGTGACCAATTCAAATTAAGTAATCTTAAAATACATTAATTGGATTTTTAATAGAATCCATCAGACAAATATATAATACATCCTATTTTATCCTAAATATATAAATTCACTTACTGATAGGACTGCACCCTGGGGTGTGATCACTTCTTATTTCTTTTATATGTTTAAGATATCAGTATTCTGATGTCATTGTGATAGCTGTGTCCTCTCTATTTTGAAGTAGAATCTAATTAAGACTCCTAAAGGTTATTGCCTTGCTTTATAGCATGAGTTGTATTTTGCTCTTTTCTTTTTGTCCTTCTCGTTTTGTTTATCTCTCCCCCTTGTGTGTTAAGACTCAATGATTTAATACTGACTTACTTTAAGAATGTCCAGTAGTTGGCACATTTAGTGATTATAACTACAGCCACTAGATGGCGGTGTCACTTTATGAATACATCTCACACTACTGCTGTCCGGAAGTACAGCACAGTGCAGAACCACCCACAAGTCCTACAGAGACGCAGGTTATCGGGATCCATCCAAGCTCTTTAAATCAAATCAAACTTATCATGTGTATATGTTTCAAGTTTTCTGTCCAATATTGGAAATGAAAGGGAAAAGAAAAGTATAATATTGTCTCCTCGAGTGTCCTATACCCTGTGCAGTAGATAGATAGATATATACTTTATTAATCCCCAAGGGGAAATTTGTCGAGCCAGTAGCAGCAACACACAAGAATAAAAATAAAAATAAAAAACACAAATATAAGAAGGGTTAGGGTGATCTGGCAAGAGGTGAACTGTTGTAGAGCCTCATAGCCGTCGGCAGGAATGTTCTCCTGTATCTCTCCTTGTGGCAGCGGAGCGTGAGGAGACGTCTGGAGAAAGTACTCCTCTGTCCCTGTAGGAGGTGGTGGAGAGGGTGGTCCGGGTTGTCCAATATGGACACCAGTTTCTTCAACGTCCTCCTCTCCACCACCTGTTCCAGGTGCTCCAGCTGGCAGCCGATGATGGAGCCAGCCTTCCTAACCAGTTTGTTAAGATGGCTGGTGTCACCAGATGTGAACGTTAGCTTGGAGCACCATGAGTGCTATTTTATGGCAACTAAAAAAAGTTACAATCGTATTGTTGCGACCCTTGGTAAGGAAATCTACAGGACCTTATCTCACATATTTTGATTTATTAGTGGACTGTACACAGGCTACTGTGAGCCCCAAAAACAACAGTCACCACCGTTAGCAGCTTGACATCTCTGCTTCACGGTCAAAGAAATGCAATGAGCTATCTCGTTTCAGCAACTTGAACCTTTCAAATTATAGAGGTAGCAATATTTGAGCAATAACTTCTTATCTATAAATGAAAACAAATGTGAATTTTCAAAGCTGCGTTAATTCATTTGTGGGCCATTTGTGACATCACCGTCTTATAGAGCCTATGGAAAAAGTGTTAGCAAACCAGTACCCACTATAACATCCATTAGACAGGGAGCAGCATTACTATTCATAGTTCAATATTCACTCTACTTTAAACTCTGGTTTGGTCTTCACCAACAAAGAAAAACATCAATACTCCAATGTGTTGCACATTACTGTGATTATGTACGTTGAATTCAGTACAAGATCAAAACCAACATTTGTGCATTTAGTTCTTCTCGATCCAGCAAGTGGGTTAGATGATTGGGAACATTGTGCATTTATTTCAAACTTGATATAAAAACAAAGTATTTTCCTCCAATATTGTATGAATATAATAGTAAAAAAATGAACACATCTCCTTTTTCCTGATCCGATGTGAGGTCCTGGGAAAGGGAAGTCGTCAGTGTACAGATAGTAAAGCCCGCTGAGGCAAATTCGTAATTTGTGATATTGGGCTATATAAAATAAACTGTATTGAAAATGTAATTCAACCTCTAGGATACATCCCTGCAACATTGTTCATGATATGCTAACATTTAAAGATAAAAAAACAGTTCTACAGATGGCCATTGTTATGCTAAGCTCTAGATTTCATGTATGGCCAGGAGGCAGCATCATGAGATGTTCATATGCATCAGGCCTTTGGAGCAGCTGCTGCTCTCCTGACACCGGCTCCACTCTACACCGATGACATCTAAATACACAAAGTGGACATCCAGCCACATGTTGTACTCCGCCTGCTGCTCAAATGCACTACATTAATGCAAAAATAATGGCCATAGTTAACATTTTAATGAGAATCTATTGGATAACAACATTATAAATGTCCTTATTACCAGACCAGAGGGCTTTTGGGGGGTTGTCTTTATGTTTTTATTATTGCATGTTTATTTTGCAGACAGCAGAGCTTATTTTTATCTGGAGTTGATCGCTTGTGCAAACAGTTGCACGTGACAATAAAGTTGTATTGCTCTTCCTATTACGTTATTACTGCAGCATAATCTCTCTGTGCTTCCTGTTTCCTAGAAAGCTCTTTCTCCTTCACATGATATGGCACAAAAGCTCAGGGCAGCAGGCGGATGCTGTCATTGTCTGAGTTCCTTATGAGACAGAGCGCAGCGGTTTCCAAGGTGAATAACAGTTCTGCATGCACAACATCAGTTGCCGAAGGCCTCGTGGTTCAGAGCAAATACATCATTTGGAGAATGATTTAACGAGCGCACATGTTTTGCATGTAGTGTGCATATAATTCACCTGACCATGATATGTTTACATTTGATGTTTTGTATATATATGCCACTGGGTTGGGTATGTGTGATCATTTTGTTGGCTGTCGCTTATAGGGATGAGTGGTCGTCCCATAAACACAAGGTACCCGGTTCAATCCCCGCTCTCCCCGCTAGTTGCATGTCGAAGTGTCCTTGAGCAAGACACTGAACCACCAGTTGCTCCCCGGGGGCTTCACTGCAGCCCACTGCTCCTTCATAACTAAGGATGGGTCAGGGAATAATTTCACTAATGAAGGGATCAATAAAGGACACATTATTATTGTTATACTAGTAGTATCTTTTTAGTCTGATTATTAATTGTTATTTGTGCTGCTGTGTCATAATGCAAGTGTGCTGCGGAGCATATTATAAGTCCCAAAGATAAAATAATATATATATAAACAAAGAATTTCTTTCAATAAGGACAACACATAATAGTATTTTCTTTCTTTCAAATAATTGTATTTTATTTGCTGGTACGTAAAAAAAAGACATCAATGATATAAATAGTGTCATATAAATTATATTGCACAGTTTTTTTCACGTTTGGTATAAATACAACAAATATATTACAGGCAAATGAATACAAAATAAATAAGTAAGAATCAGCTGCTGTTCACAAACAGTGTACGACTTAGACATTACACATCACAACCACAGACATTTGCCCATAGGCAAAGAACAAAGTGCTTTTCTCCTTCCCTCCCGTTGGATTGTCACTCGGTCTGTGAAACTGTCACTTGACCTTGATGTCCAAACTTCATCTGTGCTCACTGGACAGTCCACTTAAGGCATCAACCGTACCTCCAATGTCCTTTTCCCTTCAATCTGCGGCGTCTCCAGAACACGCCCACCCACGGCTGCTCCCGTGGCGATCTGTGCGTCTGCACCCGCGGAGTCCAGCTTCGTGCTGCAGCAGCTAACGTCATGCATCTCTTGCCTTCTCAAACCTTGAGGCGAACCACTAACAATCCTTCGTGGAGAGAGTTCACACCTCCTGTTCCTGCCGGGGCTGATTGGCAATCTTGGTGTCGGGTTTGGCTTGGCACATGAGATCCCTGTAGGTCGGAGAGCGGAGGAAGCGGGGGTAGCAGTCTTTGGCCATCAGCATGTAGATCTTGTGCTGTGCCGGGTCGAAGCAAGAAGATGAAGGCACCAGCATGTTGGCTCTGGTGATGTCACGAGTTTCATGGTCGATGTTAACCTGGTGAAAGAAAAGACAAGGAGAAAGAACCCGATAAGTTTGTTTTTCTTCATCTCGTAGGGGTCAGCAGGTGTTACAATGGCTAAGTACGTGTCGGAAAGTGAGCTAACGTTTAGGATTCTAATCCTTTTGTTGAGGTTGGCGTTTGCTTACCTCCCGTGGAGCGTCGCTGCCGATGAATTCATCATAGATCTTCTGGGCTTTGGCTGGTAATTGGGCCGTAGACTTGGTTCTCCTGTATTCTTCACAGGCAAAGTAGAACAAAATGTTCTCCTCGCTGAACTCGGACACCAGGAAGGCTGTGAAGGCACACAGCCCATCTGAGGAGAGAGACACAATTTGTTAAATTCAATTACTTCCTGCACATAATGGCTCCCGCAGGGGCTGCTTGCGTCCGCACGCGTCGCTACCGTCTGCGTTTACCGGTAATTGCGGATGCGGTTAAGTGTAGAAAATGGGTGAAAAAAAATAGATATTTACTTACATTTGCTGGACAGGAGTTTTTCAAAGGACTTCTTCCACCGAAGGCATTCCTCCAGGGTTGGCCTGAAAATAGACAAAGCAAGATAATATTTAAGCCAACATTGTAACCAAGCACACGTAGAGATAAATGTCAAATGAAATTGTCGTAAGATATAGTATGTGTGATGCGTACTTCTTTTGCTCTATTTTGCAGCAGGATTGATTCCAAGTAGATTTTTGCAAAATGCTTCCCAGCCTTGCTTTCAGCTCCTTGACCCTGTGAGGGAGAAGAAAAACAGGTGAGATACATTTTCCACAAGACCAATATTGCATACCGACGAGCAGTAACATTCAGCACAGGAGAAATCCACATGACAAAGTCTAAATATAGCACAAACTAAAACTGACTGTCTCTTTTAGCTTCTAAAGTGCTCTCACACAGATGCACACAGATACAATAGCACAGCTGTCCTCCTTATCCTTCAATGCAAATCCCCAAACAACAGCCATGTGAGAGTGTGCGTGAAGCTTCATGTACCTTTCCAAACAGCCGGTGGGCAGCGATGCCAGTTCTTTGCACATGCTGGTTCAAGAGGTTGGAGCTGGTAAGGGTGGTTTTTTGAGCGGGTGGCGGTTAAATATCCGTTTGATGGAGCTCAGTAGGGAGCGAGATTGTCTCTGTGTCTGGAAAGAGCCAGAGCAGAGGCTTTATAGTCCCAACTCCCCTTCTTCTGCCCTGTCATCAGCCCACTCAGCCAATCACAGAGAGGTTGAGAGAGAGAGAGAGAAAGAGGGGGGCAGTGAAATTATAAAAGTCCTTGATATTCTGCGTACAGTATGTTTTTCTGGCTTGTCTTTGAAAACACACCAAAGTGAATCTCTCTGTGTTTTCTTTTCCCCCTTATCTTTCAAAACAAGTTATTTACACATGACAACTCCAGTGTGAGAATATTGTGGCCATCTTTGAGATATTTCAAACCTTTTATCAACAGTTACTAATTCTTACAAAACAGATATTGTATAAATTAGGATTTCAATCCGTCTGTGTGTATGATACAACCTCATAAGGCCGATACGCTGATCACACCTTGTGGTAACTACAATCACACCCAGCCTCCTCATGGACCTTATGAGAAGGTGTTCATTCCAGGGACAGATGGGACAGATATGTGGTTTGATTATATTACTTTAAGAAACTGGAAGTAAAACCAACCGCTCTACATAATAAGGCTGATGCGGAAACGTTTACCATATGGCGAGCTGCAGGTTGCTTAGGATTTGGGTATCATAAAATTCAGATTAGATTGGCATTACAAATGTAAGGCAATACTAGACTGAAGAATGCTTATGATTATTAGTGATGTATTGTGGACTCTTGCTGGCAAAATAATGAACATCGCTTATTAAAGCCATATAAATAAATAATGTCTGTTTTTGTTAATTTGTTGTTCTCTTCAACACGACAACAAGATCTTGAGCCACCAGAGGCAATACAGGATTTCAGAGCATTGACTGACCTTCAACCACAAAGGACAGTGGAAACATTGTATTGCACCCGTTATGTAAATATAACCATGGACATGAGACCCAACAAGGCCATGTGATGGATAACATTGACTCTTATCCAATACAAATCAAAACAGTTTGATTCTGAAATGTGATATAAACGTGTTACTTAAATCAATAAGAAGCAGCTATACTCAGGGTCTTCATTAAATAGTTTCCCTTTTTAGATGAGTAAAATGACAAGACAAATGTGTTGGCATATTCTTTTTAATTAAAGAACAACAACTGGTAGAGGTCGAGGTAGTATCAACAGGTAGTTACGTTTTAAAAACAGTTGCTAAAAATAGGAAATTAATGAGCCTGTTATTCAAAGAGGAGGAAATTGTTTTTGTTGGGGTCTATTTTCAGCGGTGGAATAATGAAGAGAACCTTTGTCCGCTGGTGAGTATTTATGGCAGTTGTGAGTATTTATGGCAGCAGGGTGGTGTATGTTGATTTGAGAACAGTGGGCATGTTCTTCCTAAAAATGGAAACCTGTCATCCAGTTCAACAATGTGCCTCATTGATGTGTTTTTATAGTATCTGGACACGACAGTAATGCAGCACATTTAGGAAGAAGCTATCCCAGGCTTTGGATGCACAAGGACTTAATACTTGTTCTCAGTAGGATGTACTCATTATTAGTTTTGGTCTTTTAGATAGATGATTACTTTAATATTTTTCGCTACATTAATATTTTGACCTTTTGGCAATACATTCTAACAAAATGCTCATTATATACAAAGACATGATTAGAATAATAACATTACATTTAATTAAAGAACAACACAAACAAAACAGTAGTGCAAATATGTAGTCACATGCACAAACAACAGTGTAACAGTGTTAAAGTTGTGTGATTGATTTGACCAGAGGTGGTTTATTGTAAAGTTGCATTGCAGTGGGCAGGAATGATGGGACCGGCCTTCTTAACCAGTTTCACCTGCTTCTGAATGAGGCCGAGACATGCTCATGCAATCCAAAACAGAAAGAAAGTTATGGCTTCGGTGAATTGTAAGCATTTCGGGACAAGCAACCTTTTTTGGGGATAGATAATTGCGTCCTTTCAGATGCAATAGTGGAATAGAGGAAGTAAACTAATGTTTTTAGATGATTAGAAATGAAATGGACCCATTACCTGCCAAGAGTCACCATTGTTTCCCTTTAATCATCATGATCTATTCCTGACCTTCAATCAAGACTTGAGGTTGATCAGATGTCACTCATTTTTGGAAATATCTGCTCAAATGTGTTGCTCTAAAAAGGTACTGGCAGAACAAGGGGTTACGAATGACGCTTTCAACAGTTACCATATTCCTGGGCTCAAAAGGAAGCAGGCCTCAGGGCACTTCCTGTGATACGGAAGCATTTAGCAAGATCTCACTTTGGCCGGTGAGAAGGCAGAGCTGATTAGGTTAAGTCAGCTAATGTAGACCGGATGTGAAGAGCAACATGGGATGACGTAACCTGTCCATATTCATTGTGCTGGGAAGGGTTTAATTGGACCATTTTCGTTGCCAGGAGAGAATAACGGTTTGCCTGAGAAGCCTGGGGGATCCCGGCCACCCACTCACCTACTCATACACCGTGATGTCAGCACACTGCGACGCATTCGACAGATCTATTCACACGTCTGCCCGGAAACTAAAGGATGAAAGAGTGAGGAAGAAAAGAAATCTGTGTCATACTGTTGAGTGAAGGGCTTTTCAGGAAGTTGGAGATACACTGTCCTTGAAGCTCACTGATGCCACACACACATACACACAGACCATACATCACCATGTGCGCAGATTCAATTTCTATTAAACTGTTATAACACAGATATGACGGTGATAATAAATAATGGCACAGACAGATATGACACATGATTTAAAGGTGTGAGAGAGGGCTTCAGCATATTTCTCAGAAAAAACTCCCCATCCAAGCAACAGAGAGTTTCATTGTTTGACCAGCCGTCTCCTACACTCTAAAAAAAAAAAAGTTGAGTCAACTTAAAAAAGTGAGGCAACCAGCTGCAAAGCCTTTTTGAGTTCACTCAACTAAGGGCTAATGTGTTGTGTCAACTTATGATAAGAAGTTCACTCAAAGTGATATCTTAAGTTTGTCAAACATAACATTACTATTCAGACATACTTATGTATTTAAGTTAACACTACTTAAAATATTGCATTTGATAGTTACATCAACTCATGTACTTAAGTTCAAAACACTTAAAATATTAAATTGGAGAAACTTTAAATTGTGTGTTCTTGTAGATTAAAAACATACATCAACAGCACTTAACATTTTTTGTTGAGAAATGTTTTGTTGAGAGAACTTACTTTTAACTTAAAATGTTTTGTTGAGAGAACTTACTTTTAACTTAAAATGTTTTGTTACTAAATTTCACTGCCCATTATTTGAGTACACTCAACATTCTTTGCAATGTTGCCTTCATTTAAATTAATTTAAAATGTACACCGTTTTCTTTGGAAAAGTCAACAGTTAAAGAAAACAAACTTCTTCAAACACAAAATGTTTATTAACAAAAACTAAACATTTGTTTGCATAACTATATTCCAGGTGTCAACACTTGAACATAGACAGCAGAGGGTCAACATCCTTAAAAATCAAAATGGCTGCATAAAGAAAAAAATCAGTTTTGTGAATCCAAAATCAAGGCCTTGAAACAAGCTTTGGAACATGGTTGTGACACGTGTGTAGCCGTCATGAGTAGGCCCCCCCTAAAGCACCAATAAGCAACAAGTAGCCAGAGGGATATTCGGTAATAAGGTTTATTCCACCAGCAGACTGTGTCTCTCCTCTCCACGCTCCTCTCATCTCCTGTCTGTCCAGCTCCTTTATGGAGACAGACTCAGATAACCAACACAGATCGTCATCAGCTGGACTGATTACCAATCTGATTACCAATCAGTCCAGCTGATGACAATCAGACACCGTTCCCTGAACCACACCCCCGCTCCACCCACTCTGCAGTATTCCCAGTTCAACTCCTTTCACGTAAGATTCCTCCGAGTCTGTATTCTACACAAAAACAAGCATACAGAGACTATAATAAATATTCACCGCCTCTTTTAAATGTTCATTTTTTTTCTTCCCATTCTGTAACAATACAATTTAAAAGTCAAAAGACATTTTTATGCAGATTTTAAAAACTAAAATATACCACTTTCATACAAGAGTCACCTCCTACACATTAGTATTATAGTATTTCAATCTTCATAGTCTGTTAAATTAAATAAATAAATTGAGCAAAATACAGGGAAACATTTGCTCTCACGGTACAGGCTCCCTTTAATTCAATAAGTGACAAAAACCTGAACTGGAGCAAATCTGCCATTAAACAATGGACAATATCCTTCCAAATCTAATCCATATCTAAATATAATAAACAAACAATGGTATCAAAAACCAATGTATTTTAAACAGGGGCGAAAGAAAATATTTTTATATTATTTTATTATTTAAAATATAAGATTAAAGTAGTATATATATGTATTTACATATATATTTATGTATTTATATATGTATTTGTATATATATATATATATATATATATATATATGTGTGTGTGTGTGTTTACTGACATACATGCGCAGTGGCCTTAGTTACCTCAGCAGATGCCCAAACCACTATATTAAGTTTTCTCAACTTAACATTTTAAGTGGATTCCACTCTTTACTAATGAAATTGACATTTTGAGTTCGTTCAACTTTTTTCAAAGGCATTTGTTGACTCAACTTAAAAAAATGTGTTCGGACAACAGATTTGAAGTTGGGCTTTTTAGAGTGTAGTGATGCTGTTTGTTGCCCTGAGGTTGTCATGCCTCCTTTTACACTTATGATCCCCATGATACCTCCTGCACATGTTTGGCTTAATTAATCTATTGATGAAGTGGTCATCGATAAAAGAATCTCTGTCTGGTTTACTGTGACGCTTTTAGTTTTGAGGCTCTTTGCCTCGTTTTCAGCCCTAAAGAGTCTTAATTTTGGAATGACTTTGCGTGTTACGTGTATTTAACCGACGCATCTCAAAACGTGGCTCAGTTTTAACCAGTGACTGTTAAAGTGGACGTAACACATTGGTTTGCGGACAACCATTTTGAAGCCTCAGGTTTGGCATTTTGTCCGTCGCCATCTGGGATTGACACGGCAGGTCAGGAGCCGAGTGCAACCGGACGCTGAATATGACCTTTTAATTTTCACCACAATGTTGCAATTAACCTAATGAAAACACACTGTTAAAGTGTTCTATGAAGAACACGTGCACAATGCCGTGGCAGCGACAAATCAATGACTGGCATTGCAACAAAAAAGATTGTCATAAAAAATAAACAAAAGTTTAAGGCACTTCCACTTTAGCTTCACTTTTAAGAACCGGATTTTGCCACCTGGTTTTAACCTAGACGGATTAACATTTTATGATGTGCTTCTTAGGTTGTTTAATATATGCAAACAGACTGATGGAGACACATTGAAACATTTATTGACAGGTCACTCCGGGTTTCAATGTTCTTATTTGAATGCCCGTGTTGATGCCTCCTTATGCTTTGAGGAGCCTCATATCTTGAATGAGAGCTTAGTTGATGGAGATGTAACTTAATTTCTTGTAGAAAAGGTGATGGATACAAAAACGGTACGAAATAAATCTACTTCAGAAACGAATTCATTCACATCAAAAATAATTGAAGTGTTGATCTTTGGAGAAAAAAAAAAGTCCTTCAGAAGATTGAAGATAAAGTGTTCCATTGTTTTTTTGGTTTTTATTCAATGTGTCATGCTAGAATATTGAAGAGCACCACGGAAATGCGTCACCAGACAATCTTGATGAACCAGAAGTGACATTTACGTCTATGAGTCCACGTCACAACTCACTCCGACAGTGCTTCTTCACCTCTGGGACAGAATCCGGGCTGAGGCCAATTTAGGACACTTAACCAAACCTTACCTCAACCCACAATTCTATTCACACCATGTGCATTCGGTCCAAACACTTTTACCTCAGGCTACCTGATATTGTAAGTCCCTTTTCAACTTTGTTCGTCTGGAGCTTGGTGACGACCTTCCAGTTTCGTGTGGCGCCAGCTGTGATGGAGGGAGAGCTCATCTTCAGCTCAGTGTGCTCCTTTCACTGCTCGGCTCCATCTACGGAGAGGAGAAAGCAGGACGGGGATCATCCTCTCTTTGGGGTATGTTATGCCGGAGTGCACTGTTGCCAAAGAAACAATTACAAATACATCAGAATAGTTCCCTGATACCTCACTGACAGTCCCATGCCATAAACAGAGTATGCCGAAGCAAAAGGACTGCCAACAGGCAAGAACAGTGAGGTTTTTACAACGTTGTAGTGTGCCGATGAACAGATTATTTCCAACAGGGTGAACCGCTCGCTAGTTGTGCTTCTAAAAAAGATCACTACTAAATAAAAACTACAAATTATTGAGCTCTGGAGGACAATTCAGCTCTCCTCAAGGTCCGACAAGGACCAGATGTTCAATGTCCTCGGCGATGCCGATCACAAATCACTTGTATACTTCTTGTATACATCTATATCTTTCATCCCTGTATTTTATATTTAATTTTTTTATTCTCGTGTGTTTAGTTTATTGGTGCTGCTACTGTGACGACAAATTTCCCCTTGGGGATTAATAAAGTATCTATCTATCTATCTATCTATCTTCCACGATACGGAATGTAGACGTCCAACGCAGAACAAACACACGGAGCAGCTGTTGCGATGACAAACTTGAAGTTAACTGGACTCGCTGTCTAATGTGTGAACATCCAGTGCGGCGCCAGACTGCTGATGCACACGGTCACCGTGTTCATGTGTGCTGAATGAAACTAAATGGAGACGATGCGGGAGGGTTCCTGTGCAGACTAAGTGTGACTTCATGCCAGAGGAAGTGTCGAAGGCACAGCAGAAGCAATCTCATTACAGTAATTGCCCTGCGTGTGTTTGTGTCGGAGACATGTGGGAAAGCCCAACATGCTAGCCTCGTGTCAATGCCACCGGAAGTGTCTGTATAGAATGTTTCCCGGCATTACGTCGGCTTGTTTTCTTTTTCTTTTTCTGAAGGTCCCTCAGAGCGGTGAGTCAGTGAGGAGCAGAGGGGACAGCTGAAAACCCATTTAAACCGAGAAATGAATAGAAACCTTCAAACAGAAATGAGTGGATTCTGGCCAATGGATCTGCAGAATATTCGAAATTCATGATGATCCAAACAAACAAAAATGATTGAATTCATTTTGGTCCTGATGCTTGTGCATTCTTAATGAGTGAATCACATTCATGTTCTAATGCCAGACATATCATGATAAACTAAAGAAATGCAACCTTGGTCATTCTTGTATGATGAAGGGTTTTATCATCGTCATTCATCACATTTCAAACTTTTTCAAAGTGGAGATATCTTCATGTTAAATGTTTTCATTGCCATTTATGAGACGATCCTGGTTTAAAAAAATTTATCCATCATACCTTTATGTTGTATCAATCCTTTCATCTCGGTCTCACCAAAAATAATTTTTAAAATGCCAAACTATTCAAGAAAAACAAACAAGCCAAGCAGTTCCACAATAGACAGATTACATTTCTCTGCTGTGTTGTAAATGGAACATTTCACATGCGGTTCCACAGCATTTATTTGCACCATGTTAGTAACCTGCATGGTTCTCTCCTCTGAAAAAAAAATCTCCAGAGTAATTATGATGTATTTACCGCATGCAGCCTGGGCCGTTTGCTGAAATCTCATTAAAAAAAACAAAGGAGGCTGCACTAGTATTTCACATGATCGGCACTAGTAATACACATTTTCAGGAAATCAAATGTTTTACTACTATTCCTCTGAAATAAAGAACAATATTTTGGGTTTAAAATATTTCAAAAACATTTATGGCAGTAATTAAATGGGGATGCCAAATATTAGATTTATTTTAAAGCCCCACATATGACCTCCTTCACGATTTGAACAACAAGTGCTGAGACAGTTAATCCCAGGCCTCTGAACATGTGTGAAGTGGTCCAGTTGGGTCTCTGTGGGAGTGCATCTGGCAGTGTGCACGGAGGAGCCCCAGGTTGCTCATCTGTCTCATCGTCCTCTGGGGAGAAGAGGAGTACGCATGCCGGCCCGACCAGATGCTCCCCGTGGCTGTTGAACAATAACCACCGGAGTGTGCTCCCCCCTCTGTGATAAACACTATGATAGACTGCAACTACTCACAAGAGCCCGTTTAGAGAGGTGGTCAGCCGGGCCTACAATATGCAAACTGTCCGTCTCGTGAATAATGGTTTCCATGAATGTGCGTTTTATTTCTAACTCCATTGTTATCTTTTCCTGTTCCGTTTGAGTTTGCACTTCTCAAGGATCGAAAGGGAACTGAATGGAAGTCGTACAGATGTGGCTCGACACATCGCGTACAGAACCAGGCGGGATCCGTGATTCTGTCGCCAGATGTGATGTCAGGAGATCAGCGAGTTAGTTGAGAATCACGCATGACTTGAGCAGTTTTCTTTTCTCTCCATCTCATAGCTTTAAAGTTATTACAATCCCCAAATGGTTGTGTAGGTCAGAGGATGAGCACAGCCATCAGGATTCCCCTTCATTAGACCGTACTAGTTTAATATCTACCAAGATATTCTCAATTCCATCCATGTACTTGTCCAGCAGAGGCCTGTTGACCGTGTCTGATGATGACTGACCAACAAAAAGTACCCTTACTGTAAATAATGTATCTTCTCCGAATACTGCGATTCAGCTGCGATATTTTGGAAAACCAAGCAACAATGTAATGCCTATGGAAACTTCACTCTCTTTTGTGATTATGACACAGTGTGATTAGCATTTGAAAGATTGTCGGTTGTGGTAAATTGAGCATCACCTGTGGTGATACATTTTCATCATAGAAATCCCAGAGCCCCTGTAAACTGGAATATATCACATCAAAGTGGGCTTCCATGTGTGTTGTGATGGAAAGCAAACAAATTCTCCTCAGACAAATAAATAGATGCTTTTCTGGATGATGAAGTGTTTTACTGAGCGCATATCCCATAGAAAGAAAACATGTTAGTACCTTGTTCTCTCTCAACGTTATGCCACCTTGGATATCAACACCTCGCCTTGTTAACCAAATGACTGCATTGTCCACTTGTGTGGCGCCCCTTGTTTTAGTCACAAACAACAGTCTCTGGGAATAACAGTACCTGCTGCTCCCAGGTATTGACATTAATGATCGTTTGTTATGATCTCCAAGGCAGCCGGTACATTCATCGTCTCTTTCTGTGTGTGTGTGTGTGTGTGTGTGTGTGTAATGTTGACAAGAGTCAAATATCAGTCCTGTTGTTGTCTGCATGGGTCCAATGTTACGCAACCCCTCCAATGGGGTACAGCAGAAAACACCGTCAAGTTAATCATTATCAGTGACTTCTCCAGGGCAAGCTGTACTGGTAAAGAACCAGCAACAAGTCATGAAACAGCTGGAGGTGGTTGTGTTGGAGAGAACATGCCAGCGATGCTTTATTCATCACTGTGAAATCTGTTTCAGCTCAGCCAGATAACCGTGCTCGTCTCTCGTTACACTCCACCTCTCTCCACTACACACCACCTGAGACACAGACACACACACACGCGCGCACGCACACACACAATTCAATCATATGCCGGGATAAAGCAAAGAGCCCACGTGAAAGTGCAGACGTTTTAAGACACAAATGAAACCAGAAGAGATGATTTCCAATGCATCTCGAGCGGTTTCATCGTTAACGATATTAGTCGCGCAGTTCTGGAAGAAAAGAAATGTTAACTTAATAATGTCAGTTGTGCCTCCTCCGATGACAGAACAAAAACGGGTTAACAACATTCGCAGATGGGGCGCGAGCTGTGGCCCATGTGCTCGCTCTGTATTGACTTTTCCCAATGGCTTTTGTAAATGAGAGTGAAATGCTCACGGTTACCAAGGTTGGTTCCATGCTGCATCATATACTGTGTGTAAATATATACTCACAAAATGATGACTACACTCATGTCCTACGGTTAAATAGGGACCTGACGGCACAGTGTAGAGATTTGTGGAGATAAAATGTAAAGTTAAAAGGTGCCTATTTGTAAATGTTGTGGATATTATACACAGAAGACAATAACACGTTTTGTAACAGCGTGGAAATATTCTGAATCGCCCCGCAATCAAGCACGCACTGTGTTTTTCCATGCATTGTATTTTGAGTTGACCCATCTCTACATTTTGCAATTTGAGTGCTCGATTACCCCTTCCACCTAAACAACTGTTGTTGAATGATAAACAGTAGTTTGTTATTGTTTAGCTCCAGGCATTAAAACACACCCTGGAATCTGAACAGCGGAAAGTTTTTTGTATTTTTACGAGCAAAATGCTAACTGCATTACAGTTGTTCTGCATTGCTTTCCCACTTAATTTGCAGACACTTTTTTTTCCAGTCTACAATAAACAGTATGTATATTAATAATCTATATGGCAAGATAATTGCACGAAACCCCGCAAAAACATACAAAAAAATACTTTCTTTAATGGAACTTTAGCTACTCGGCCAATTATCGGTGAAAATGTAGGCGTTACGCTATTAGAGTTATTTCTATAGCAGTTTTTGGAAACACTGAAATGTACATGCTATAGTGCACCAATTGATTTGGCTATTTTGGGGCCAAAATAATGAAACGACAAGCTGATTATATGTCTCGGTTAACTGGTGAGCAGTCAGATGCTTATTGGCACATTGAGCAAACACAAACAATCTCTGTGGGAAATGTCTCTCCTTCAGCTTCTTGAAGCTCCACTTTGGTCGTCGGCCAGTCAGTGTTGGCTCGATGCTATCTTGTTGCCGGGCAGGGAGCGTCAAGTGTGTTCATCAGAGCCGGTTTGCTGCAGCTCGACATGAGAGGGCTCAGACTTCAGTAAAATGGGTCGTTAAACCAAAAACCAAACTACGAACACAACTAAAACGCTCCATAACGCTGCACAACAGGTGAACAATTCTCTGCGGCTGTATTGTTATCCATGCATCATGCAAAGTAATTTAACTCTGGTGTTGAAAATATATTGAGCATTATATTTCGATCTTACGCCAGCTCAGTGATGGCAGAGTGGTGCAGCCTCGTATATAATAAACCAATGAACCATGGTTGTAACATGGACAGTCAATTGCATCTTGTGATTCTTCCCTGCACTGCTTCTGGTCCTGCACGTCCTCCCTGTGATTCATAGTAATGGCAACGCTGCACCATGGGTATTGTGTTTTCTATTGATTAAGGAGACCGTCGATATATTGCAGAGATTTTAGAAAGAGATTGAGTGGTGCTGATGTCACTGGTCTGCATTGTGTTCAATATGAAAATGTGGCCTTCTTATTTTGTCATGACCAGAAAAAGTTAATGGACATATAATTCCAGAGTGGTTGAGCCCCTGGCACTAGTTGAGAACACTGGTCTGCTGTCGACAAAAATAGTTCTATGAATGTTTGATCATTGTTCCGCTTTTAGTTTTTCATCTTTACTTTGTGTGACTCATGATTCTTAAAGTAGCTCCAACATCTGACGAAATATAACAACTTTTAAATGTGGAGCAAAGTTCATTTTCAATAGACAATCCCTGCATTTCTTTCATAATTATTCCAATATAATGTTAAATAGAAACCAGACAGTATAATCCTAAATGTCTTATGATGAATCACTCTCCTGATTGTTGTTCTTCTTCTCTGGTCTCATTGTAGTAGTGAAATGGTATTGGAAATCGAGGTCAATCCATCTATCTAAATGTTCAGTGAATGAATGCATTTTCATATCTCTAATAGCCTTTTTATATCATGAGAATAAGGTCACGCAGCACACAAAACATAGATGCAGATTAATTTTTAATTGCAAAATAGAGCGGGGAGGTTACATTTATGTGGAACACAGTAACATATCATATAGGGTGATATGATTTTCAGCCAGTTTGGTTGCATTTCCAACAGTTTGGCCTTTACGGTGCACATGCAATAAAGAAAAATATTTGTCTTCCCTGAAATCTTTTCAAATTGTCTTATTTTAAAAAGGAGTGCAAATGCTGAGGGAGCACATTTCAAACACTGTCATGTTACTGACATTTTTTGCAGACATTTTCATTACATACTGTACAAGTTAAAGAAATGGTTATTCTGAGTATTGCATCATGCTAGAAATTGTTGAGGAAATTTGCACAACACGTTTTTCAGATTATTTGTGGGTCGGGGCTGTTGCTTTCAATTCACCACTAGCAGGAGGCCAATGTTTGATATTTAGTGTAATGAAGCACTGCATGCTCATTAGGCGGTACATTCAACCAAATTAATTATGTAATTTCAATTTACATTTTAGTAAAGTATCATGAATATTGAGTCATTTGAAATCTAATGTTGATGAGTAAGAGAGTACATTTATTAAATGTTTTATTTAGTTCAATGACCTGGCCTAAATACATAATTAATAAAAAATGAACTATAATAAATCACCACATATTCCTGGTCGTCAATGACTGATTGTCAGGATGCATTGTGTACACACGCGCACGCACATGTACAGAAACAAGTTCACAGATGATAGCACATTTCTGCTTTCTGAATACGAGTGAATTGAAAACAAAAAGTAACCCAACCCTTCACTATCCTCATACACATAGAATACCTGTACGAGTTTACAATACACAGGATTATGTAGTTATATCAATATCTAATTGCAATCTAATTTGGCAGCGTTTCAGATAATAGGTGTTCACTCACTTCATTGGTCAACGTAAACACACAAACTACCCTATTGATCTAGCCACCTGCATACGACGGTGTCTATTTCCTAAAGAACTTAAGATAAGTAAAGGTAGTGCTGGGCGATAAAACCGTCATGATATTTATCCCCCGACATATTTATTTCCTCATGAAATAAATACCTTTAAGTCAAGTATATGTTTTGTTCCCCAAGCATTGGCTGTGTCTGATATCTCCTAAAATAGTGTATATCGTCATAAATATAACTATCACGTAAGTCTTTTCTTTTATTATTGTGATTATTTATTTAAAGACATATCGCCCAGCACTAACTGGAGGTAAACAATTAGCTTATCCTTATCAAATCTCTTCTTGAAGAGTGCAGTCCACCAAGACACTTTGTTTCTCGAGAGGTTTCATGCATGGAGCTGGTGTAGACAACAGGAAACAGTCAAGCATGTCGCCCCATCCTTGCAGATTCACAGTATTCAGAGATGATGTCAAAGGGTTAACTCGGGATTTACAGTGTAGGTCCAGTTTGACGTCGTCTGTGGTCTTCATCAGATTCAAACAGACCTCCGCTGACCTTGAGCGTTAGCCCGGTTTATTATTTCCTGGTACATCTTGGACCTGAGGAATCGTGGGTAAGAGTCTTTCTCCATGAGGCTGTAGACTTTAGCCTGGACTTCGTTGAGGCTGGTTGGGGACGGATCCTCCAGGCTCTGCTTAGTCTTTTCTCTGGTGCGGTAGTCAATGTTTACCTGGCGGGTTAAGGGGAACAAACATTTTCTTAATTAAAGGTTGAGGGTCCCTTACAGTAAGTCACACTTGGCATCGTCTGTTCTGCACACTCTACATCAGCTGACCATGATTGTTACTCAGTAGTTTTGGCTGCCTGACGAAACCTTAACCACGGCAGTGTCAGATGAGAAAACACTGATTTGGGAATATCAAATGACCTCGTGTGTACCCAAAGCACCTAAACCTACAGAGTTTTGGTCAAAATAGATTTCTGGGAAACCGTGTCACTCTGTTGGCGATTGTGAAATCAGTGAAAGGTTGAGGTCTTACTTCCTCTTTGTGAAAAGGAAACAGCAGTGTTTATAGTCTCAAGCTGAAATCAAAATCACTATATATTGATCAAAAAAATACTTTTAGCAAGCATCATTAGGTAAAAGGAAAAATACATTAAAACAGCACACACACACACACACACACACACACACACACACACACACACACACACACACACACACACCTCTCTGGGTGCCTGAATATCGATGAACTCCTGAAAGATCTTGTTTGCTTTGGACACAAGCTTGGTTGAGCTTTTGATTTTCTTGTACTCCTCGCAAGCCATCCAGAACTCGATATTCTCGTCACTGAACTCAGACTTGAGAAATGTCCGGAAGGCAGCCAGGCCATCTGGAAATCACACATGAATGAGACGGTAAGGGGAGGAGGTAAAAACAACAAACGGCACTTCAAAAACAGGATTAATAATGCAGCTTAGCACCCAAATCTGTACAGCCGGATGCTGGATGTTTTTCTTCTTCTTCATCATCATCATCATCATCATCATCATCATAGAGTAGAGTCACTTGATCATTTCACAATATCCTTCACCCTATGTTTTTCCAGTAGATATACACACACTCTTGTTCCCTGAAGCGGGAAACGGCTCTCATGACTAGAACACAACAACATTAGAACAAAATACTCCCACAAAAGCATCGCTTTTTATTCTGTCTTCACCAGTCAAGATAAGTGATCAATTAATGTGCTCCTCACTGATAACACAGAGGAAGGGCATGTTTTTCTGTGCGCTCATGTCACACTGACATGCAAATTTCACCCGTTTAATTTCTGCTGTTTACCTTATAAAGCTGGGCAGAGCGGAGGGGATGGTCCCTCTGTGCATATTCACACATATTACATGCATAGAGACGAGCGTATACATAACAACATGCAGGTTTACATGGACACAGGGCTACACACACACGCAAGCGCGAGCGCACACACACACACACACACACACACACACACACACACACACACACACACACACACACACACACACACACACACACACACACACACACACACACACACACACACACACACACACACACACACACACAGGGCTGCTGTTTGATCAAGTCCCAGAGTAACTGTGGACCTTGGTATCACAAGTGAAAAGCAGATGTCACAAGTAACAGGAAGTCTGCAAGCTTCGACAGCATTCCCTCGTCTCCTTAAACTTATTGGAAAGCATATTTTAAAAAAATGTCTCCCTCGTAACACACTTTTCCAAAACCAAGGCCCTCTGCTGAGAATGTAAAATTTGGGATTATAGGTGTCATATTTACTTTAAGTCATTTTCAGTACTTTGAGAGAAAGTCAGAAAAGGTTTAAAGGTTTAAAAGCATGTTAATAAATATGAATTGACATCCAGAATTGATTGATAGAAACATTAACACATGTATTTAAAAAAAAAAAGTGGTATATAAAAACAACAACAACAAAAAACCTCAAGACCTTATTTTAAACTGAATGGCTCTGCAACCCTGAACATGATAAGTGGTTACAGATACTGGAGGGAAAAGCTGAAACATTGCTCTATCGCGCTAGTTATAAAAGAAATAGAAACTCCATGGTGCTCTCAAATCGTTCTATGGAATCGATTATTTGACAATAGAGTAGTCCCACCGAGGCTCTTTGAGGATTAAGATTAAATGTAATTGTAAATTGAACATATCCATATTTCTTGCACTGTGTTTATTTGTCTTCTTACCTTCGCATTGAAAATGCGGAAGGTTATGTTTTGATCGCCGTGTATTTATTTATTTATTTATTTGTATGCGTGTTATTCGCATAACCAAAAAAGTTTTAAACCGAATCGCATGAAATTTGGTGGGATGATTGGTTATTATCCGGGGACCATTTGATTAGATTTTGGGATCAATCGGGTCAAAGGTCAAGGTCATGGAAAGGTCAACATCTTCTTTTTACCATAGCACGGTCAATTTGTATCCAATTGGCATACAACTAATGCCAAAATGTTCATAATTCAATGCCCAATCTTGTGATATGCGAAGGTATGCGCTCTACCGAGTGCCCATTCTAGTTGTCCAATGTTATGCACCACCTTCCAAGACAAATTCCTTGAACGTCCAACATACTTGGTATACTTGGTAGATATGGCGCCGTACGTGATGGCTGCTGTGTTGCGAGCTCCCGGATTTTGTAGTAGTTTTTTGTTATTTATTCTTCTTATTGCGACTATTTTTGCACAAAACGTTAGCAGCCAGTTAACGTACGACAGATGCACACTTCTGGAGATTGGATCGGCAGTTGCTCGCCGCCTACCAGAGTTTTTCAACTCTTACTCGGACGTCCCGCCAGGAACAGTAGCGGAACTATCTCCGTCCATTTTAGGCGCGATCTCACGCAAACGTCGCCGACGGAGGGGGAAGCGAGCTGGCGTGCTGGTTAGGCTGAGACGTCGAGCCAATCGACCCCACTACCCACCATTTTACTGGCAAATGTACAGTCTTTGGACAATAAGCTATGCGAGCTACAGGCTCGTATTCAATTCCACCGGAAACTAAGAACAACTGCATCATCTGCCTTACGGAGACATGGATGTCGGAGGAGGTTACCGACTCAGCCATCGAGCCGGCAGGATTTTCCGTCCACCGCGGACAGAACAAAGACTCTCTCTGGTAAAGATCGTGGAGGGGGTATGTCTCATGATAAACAGATCTTGGTGCAACCAAAGTCATGTACATACTCTCAAGTCGTTCTGTTCCCCGGACCTGGAGTACCTAATGCTCATGTGTCGACCATTCTGGCTACCGCGGGAGTTTACAGCAGTCACCGTAACTGCTGTGTACATTCCGCCTCAAGCTAACACGGACATAGCGCTGAAGGAACTCTACGGGGCAATCAGCGAGCAGGAGTCGGCACACCCCGAGGCTGCTTTCATTGTGGCGGGGTACTTCAACAAAGCGAACCTGAAGAAAGTTCTCCCGGTTCTACCAACACATAAAAAGCAACACGTGGGAGCGGATTCTCGACCACTGCTACACTCCCTTCCGGGATGGATACAAAGCCCTCCTCCGCCCACCGTCGCAAATCGGACCACCGCTCCATCCAACTACTCCCGCCTACAGGCAGAGGCTTAAGCAGCAACCAATCGCTGTGAAGGAAGTGCAACGCTGGTCGGACCAATCGGAGTCTATGCTACAGGACTGTTTTGAGCGTGCTGACTGGGATATGTTCAGGGTCGCGTCGGACAACAACGTCAGTGAGTACGCGTCCTCAGTCACCGGGTTCATCAAGAAATGCATAGATGACGTTGTTCCTACCAAGTCGGTTCGGATTTATCCCAACCAGAAACCGTGGATAAATGGCGATGTTCGCGCTGCACTCCGCGCGTAACACCGCCTTTGACTCGGGAATATGGCGGAATACAAAAGAGCCCGCTACGACCATCGGCTCTGCCAAGCGGGAGTTCAGGAACAAGGTGGAGGAAAAGCTCAAGAGCCATGACGTGAGAGGTGTGTGGAAGGGCTACAGACAATCACGGACTTCAGAGGAGAACCAGCGGTGAAGAGAACTCCTCTACCTCCCTCCCAGGCGAGCTAAATACATTCTTTGCTCGGTTCGGCGTGAACGGCAGCCCGCCAAGGCAGCGCCGCCGAGGAGACCAGCCTGCTGATCAACTCAGAGGCTGTCGTGCGCAGAGCCTTCAAGCGGGTGGACATCCGGAAGGCGGCAGGTCCCGACCACATCCCGGCAGCGCCCTCAGAGCATGTGCAGACCAGTTGGCAGGAGTCTTCGCAGACATCTTCAACCTCTCCCTGTCCCAGGCTGTTGTTCCTGAGAGCTTCAAGATGTCCACCATTGTGCCTGTCCCCAAACACCCCAAGGTAACCTGCCTGAATGACTGGAGACCCGTAGCCCTCACCTCGATTGTCAGTAAATGCTTGAGAGGTTGGTCAAGGACTTCATTTGTTCCATGTTGCCTGCCACGCTGGACCCATGGCAATTTGCATATCGTCAAAACAGATCCACCGACGACGCAATTGCCATGGCACTTCACACCGCCCTTTCCCACCTGGAGGAGGAACTGTTGTGTGCGAATGCTGGTTGTGGACTACAGCTCAGCGTTCAACACTATTGTTCCCGCCAAGCTCGACACCAAGCTCAGAGGTCTAGGCCTGCACTCTACCATGTGCAGCTGGATACTGGACTTCCTGTCGGGCCGCCGCCAGGTGGTGAGGATGGGCAGTACCACCTCAGAGCCGCTGACCCTCAACACGGGAGCCCCTCAGGGATGCGTGTTGAGCCCTCTCCTCTACTCCCTGTACACCCACGACTGCACGGCCATGCACAGCTCCAACGTCATCATCAAGTTTGCTGACGACACAACAGTGTTGGGGCTGATCACCGACGCCGACGAGACAGCCTACAGGGAGGAGGTTGGATCACTGGTACAGTGGTGCCAGGAGAACAGCCTCGTCCTCAACGTCAAGAAGACCAAGGAGCTGATCGTGGACTACAGGAAGCGGAGAGGAGAGCACACCCCCATCTCCATAGACGGAGTTGCAGTAGAGAGGGTCAGCAGCTTCAAGTTCCTCGGCGTGCACATCTCCGAGGACCTCACATGGACCACGCACACCACTCACGTGGTGAAAAGGGCCCAACAACGCCTGTATTTCCTTAGGCGACTGAGGAAATTCAACATGGCCCCCCGCATCCTCAGAACATTCTACACCAGTACCATCGAGAGTGTTCTGACAGGTTGCATCACCATCTGGTACGGGAACTGCACCGCCCTGGGCGTAGGGCACTACAGAGGGTGGTGCGGTCGGCACAGTACATCGTTGGAGGTGAGCTTCCCTCCATCCTGGACATATACACCAAGCGGTGCGTGGCCAGGGCCACGCGGATGCTGAAAGACAATAACCACCCGGCCACAAACTGTTCACCCTTCTACCGTCAGGCAGGCGATACCGCAGTATCAAGTGCCGCACAAACAGACTGAGGGACAGCTTCTTCAGTCAGGCCATCAGGCTGCTGAACAAGGACTGAGACCCTCATTAAAACTATACACCAGAACATATTCTGTGAATATCTATGGCCATGGTGTATATTTTATTACATTGTTTATATATATATATATTGTATATATATATTGTATGTATATACATATATATATATATATTGTCTCAAAAAAGTGTATATTTTATTACATTGTTTTATATATATATATTGTCATGATGTATATTCTATTACATTGTTTTATATATATATTGTTAATACTTTCTTCTTTTTTGTGTGGATATTGTATAGTTTATGCTCATTCTTATTCTTTTTTTAGTCTGCTACTGCTGTCGGGTGTTTTGCACATAAGAATTTCACAAACCGATTATACTTGTATAAAAGGGGATGTGACAATAAAAACTTGAAACTTGAAACTTGAAACTTGAAACAATAAATAGTTCTGATTCTGATTCTTTCATTTGGAAAGGGACTGACGGTGTGTTGCTTGGCAGGTGGTTAGACTGAGGCAGTTTGGACATGTCTTCACAGATCAAGCACGACGGACAGACAGAAGAAGGCATCCAGAAGGCAGGCGGACTGAAAACAGAGTGCAGGTGAAGACTGAGTTGAGGCAAACCTCGACCGTAAACCGGGCCTCCAGCTGAGAACGTGTCAGAGCATCAAGGAGACTTCGTGAACCGACAGGAGGCGGACCAGACACTCACACACTTAAATACACCAGAGACATCAGAAGCAGCTGGGAGTCGAGTGGACGATGCACAGCAGATGGGCCTGAGACGGTCAGTGGAGACTCAAGCTGCACACTTGGACAAGTCATTAACTCATTACCTTCGCATTGAAAATGCGGAAGGTTATGTTTTGATCGCCGTGTATTTATTTATTTATTTGTATGCGTGTTATTCGCGTAACAAAAAAAGTTGTAAACCGAATCGCATGAAATTTGGTGGGATGATTGGTTATTATCCGGGGACCATTTGATTAGATTTTGGGATTGATCGGGTCAAAGGTCAAGGTCATCAAAAAGTTCAACATCTTCTTGAATCGCATGAAATTTGGTGTGATGATTGGTTATTATCCGGGGACCATTTGATTAGATTTTGGGATTGACCGGGTCAAAGGTCAAGGTCAAGGTCATCAAAAAGTTCAACATCTTCTTCAATCGCATGAAATTTGGTGGGATGATTGGTTATTATCCGGGGACCATTTGATTAGATTTTGGGATTGATCGGGTCAAAGGTCAAGGTCATCAAAAAGTTCAACATCTTCTTGAATCGCATGCAATTTGGTAGGATGATTGGTTATTATCCGGGGACCATTTGATTAGACTTTGGGATCGATCGGGTCAAAGGTCAAGGTCAAGGTCATGGAAAGGTCAACATCTTCTTTTTACCATAGCACGGTCAATCTTTATCCAATTGGCATGCAACTAATGCCAAAATGTTCATAATTCAATGCCCAATCTTGTGATATGCGAAGGTATGCGCTCTACCGAGTGCCGATTCTAGTTTAATAAATACATTGTAGCTTAGCTTAAAAAAACGCTGCTGTTGTGCTAAATTCTGTAAATGCTGACTTTTTGTTCTCACTCTGGATATCACCCTTGACTCGAATGCAAACTGTAACCCTGATACAATGAGCTACACACGCTTATCAAGCACACACACTATTCTTGTACTATCAAGGCGTGTTAGCCAGCTGACAGTGCGCACAGGTCGGGGCCCCCAGCAAACACACAATCAGTTCTACACAATAAAGAATCACACCAGACCGCAGGTCTAATTGGTGTACACACTATCCGTCCTTTTGAATTAAAGGGAACATTCAATACTGTGTTCCCGTTGCTTTGAAGTAAGTTATTGTAGTGTATCTGTGTGCGTGTGTGTGTGTGTGTGTGTTCATGTTGTGGTTCACCTCTCTTATGCGCGGTAAATTGGAAAAGGAAACACAGGTGTGTCACGCCTGGCGAGGGCTCTATTCTTGACTCTGTAACAAAGGTGTTGTGTCAGGTGTTATGTCAGAACCTTGATCTGGACAAAACAAATAATTGTCATGTGAGTGCGGCGTGTTTACAGCTTTCTTTTAGTCTGGGCCGGCTGTCTCTAATCCCTTCCTTGGCACAGTGTTTGATATGATTCCGATAATCCCCTTGATGACAGACCATGTGAAAGGTGGTGCATCCTAGTTTTGCAAGCTAAAAAAAGTTTGGATTCAGAAGAAAACTAGACAGTTTCTATTCTGAAAAAGAGACTCCAGGCATCACAAAATGTTTTAAGAATTTGATAATGATCAGGCTTCACTGATATTACCAGTATTATTCTATTTTAATAATTATATTTCAGTGGTGGCTGTGTGTTTTCTGACTGAAAAATAGATGTGATCTATTCAAAATGTATAATGTTGATCTATTATGTAACAAAACATAAAGCAACCCATATTTGTTGGCGTTTAACCTTTCAAAAATAGCATAACCACTTAAACGGTTTGCTCTCCCTTCCTGTATTAACTGGGCAATTTAGCATCAATCACAGCACAATTATATTTATACAGTCACAATAACATAAAATCCAATTTTTCATTTTTTTGTATCGGATGGTTTAAAAAAACACGTTAAGAGACATTTGAAGCTTCATTCAAAATGACCTATAGAATCTTATTATGAAAAGAAATTGATGAGGATGAATGGGCATCCACAAAACAGTGATTGTAGTCAACAATTGATGTAATTTCAAGCCTTTTTAATAAACACTGTGAAAGGTTCCTACACATGATTTAAGCACTGATTTGTTTTTGTGTAATTCACATTTTCTAGGAAGGAAAATAACTGGATTTCAGATATTAGTGCATTTTATACACACACACATATATACAGGACTGTCTCAGAAAATTAGAATATTGTGATAAAGTTCTTTATTTTCTGTAATGCAATTAAAAAAACAAAAATGTCATGCATTCTGGATTCATTACAAATCAACTGAAATATTGCAAGCCTTTTATTCTTTTAATATTGCTGATTATGGCTTACAGCTTAAGAAAACTCTAAAATCCTATCTCATAACATTTTAATATTTCCTCAGACCAAGTAAAATTTTTTTTATAACAGCTGAGTGTTTGTCAAGGCTCAGGAAACCCTTGCAGGTGTTTCGAGTTAATTAGACAATTCAAGTGATTTGTTTAATACCCTACTAGTATACTTTTTCATGATATTCTAATATTTAGAGATAGGATATTTGAGTTTTCTTAAGCTGTAAGCCATAATCAGCAATAAATCAGAATGAAAGGCTTGCAATATTTCAGTTGATTTGTAATGAATCCAGAATGCATGACATTTTTGTTTTTTTAATTGCATTACAGAAAATAAAGAACTTCATCACAATATTCTAATTTTCTGAGACAGTCCTGTATATATATATATATATATATATACACACATATATATGCATGTATATACTGTATATATTTAATCTGCTGAGTTATAGACAACTTTTTTCGAATGTAAGTATATGGGGATAAGTCTATTGGCACCCGTGGCATCACGTGACTTGTAGTTCCACCGTTTGGCCACTATATAGACTTTGATTCAAAGGCCTGCTCTCAAACTGGGATTTTCTGTCCAAGATCTCAAAAGAAACTGAGACAACAGACTAGGTCAACTTTGTCTGATCACAAGTCAGAACAGTTATTACAGCTCCAGACAATACATCAGTGTCCGTATTGTTTGTTGTTTTGTCTTCATCTTTGATTCTAATGCTTTTCTTCGTGCACCTGCCTGTGAAATAGTGTTCTGTATCTGTTATTTTTGTTCTAATCGCTTATGGCACCTATTAAGCCATGGGTTCTGTTTTTGCTATTGCAAAATAGATATTTATTTTACAGTTTACTCCAACCACTTCGTTCTCCAGAAAAGTGCTTTTGAGTTTTATTTCAATCATACTCAAATCATAGCAGGTGGAACACTTCTTATAGTCTCCCTGCTTCCAAATAAATATTTGTTCTTTTAATCCAAGTTTAAATGTCTTTCCTTTCCGGGGTATGTTGAGAGGCAAAGAGTAGTTTTCACGTCACTCAAAAAAGGAGCAAGAGTGTGTGCGTGAGTGTTTCTGCACATGCTCTGAGTCCACTTGCATGTGTGTGAGTGAGTCCGTGCCAGTGTGTGCTTGGTCCATGGGGAAGGTCACAGACATGTGACTCATGATGCGGGAACACAGAAATGAGAACCTTACATAAGACACGCTTGAAGGGGGGAAATTAACTCGTGCTGGGCAAAAAATAGACTATTTGAGAAACAGGAAACCACTACCGCGACATAAAAGTGGCATTTGTGTTCTTAATCGCGTGGTACGTGACCTGCGCAGTGGTGACTTCTGAAAAATAGAACACGTCTACTTACATTTGTGAGAGAGGAGATGATCAAACGATTCGGACCACCGAACAACCTCATCCGTTGAAACTCTGATGGAGGAAAGACAAAGGACACGATGCTCACCAACCACGGTGCTTTCATACATTTTTAACACAAGATGGTATTGTATTTATTATTTAAGGGCAGCAGAGTTTGATGTATAATTCACCCTCTTCTCGAAAGCCATCATGTAATTGTAAAATCTTCTTCAACTTAGAGAATGATGAATGGAGGAAAGAGATGAGATAGAAGAAGAACACGAGCTGCACTTGGTGAACACGTGATGGGATAAGGAGGAAGCATTAAAATCTGGAACATAAGGCGATAAGCGAAGCGCATTCACGTCAACATCAAAGTTGAAGAACGACGTCTCTTAATAATAATCCATGCGTCTCTGAAAAGTTAATGATAGGATTTTGTGTCTGAGCACATTGTTGAATTACTTGGTTGCGCTGGCTGACAAATGAAGGAAAACACATTTTCTTGGAGGTACTTTAAATGTCATGAGGCTTTAATTGACCACCCACATCCTGTGCACTTGCTGTTAATACAAATTAAGGCATTAGTGCACCTCCTTAATGATCTAATTTGCTGAAATGGTGTTGCTTAATATATTATTTAAATAATGCAGAGGGCAGCTAAAGTTTAAACCAATTAAATGAGTGAGAGAAATGTTCCTCTATTGACATACATGTGCAATGGCCTTGTTAACTGTTGAGGTTGAGAGTTAAAAACAATTTCTTTGTTAGTGTTAGGAACAAGAGAAGTTTGAATTCCTCATTCATGTTGCTGGCTATCTTGGCTGAGAGGACAATACATGACATTGGACATCCCACTAAAATACTAACATCTGAAAGAATACTTCAGGTTTTTCAAAGAGTTTTAAAATCTTCAATGTAAGTTCATAACGCGTCCAAGCTCTGAAGGCCAAGTGTGGTGTCGGGCGAGTTATGTAACACAACCGAAGCGTGGGATTTTGCAGTCCCACGGAAGTAGGCGCAGGACTTATTGGCCAACTCACTTGAGACACCTGGCAGTGGTTTCGTGGGCAGGAGGCAGGAACTCAGAGAAGTCGCTGTTGGAGTCCGATTTGTTGGACAGGCAGCCTAGTCGGGTCTTCATGGTGCTGATTCTGCTGAAGAAAACACATAATACTTCGGGGAAAATTACTCAAAGCACCCGCATAGGGTGAATTACACCAATAACTGCGCTGCCAAGCAAATTCCATCAAATGTGCACGTTTAGAAAAGTAAGAAATATGTGTACATTTCATGAAAATCTGCACTTTCCCATGCAAATGAGCCTCAATCCCAAAACAGTCCAATTTGTAAAGCAGCCATATGCAGTACCATGCAGTCAAATTACTAGCGACTGCACAGAGTTGGTGGCATCGTCTGTGTATATGTGGAAGGAGAGCTCATCACCGTGACGCCACCCAGTGGTGTGTGGACTACAGTTTTGAAGCCTTGAGTTTGACATTTTGTCAGTGGCCATCTTTTTTTGCAACCAAACTCACACGAGAGGGTGAAGCCCAATGCCTTCTGCCATCATGTTGTCGTCTGACTGTTTATGAAAGAAGACATACAAACAGATTGACTAATTGACTAATGGATGTGTTTGTCACGGCAACATGAGAAGCAACGTTGTGTCCAGTATGTCGTTGGTTCAGATACAAAAAAGCAGCTCCAAATAATATGTGTGTGGAAGGACCAAGGCACAGCAGAAAACATCGCCAACAACTGTTGCGTCACATGTTAACGTGAATCCAAAGTACAAGTGGAAAACAGCAATTATATTTAGAACACAGTAAAAAATTCAGTGACAAAGTAAATTGACTCGTTCAGAGTTATTACAACAATAGCAAGAGTAAATAGCCCCCTGTGTTGATGTGAATTAAAGTTAAAGTGAATTGACTCAGAGTCATTACTACTAGAGCAAGAGTAAAAACCCAGTGTTGATGACAACGGTCACTGTTACTCTGGAAAGCTCCGCCTCCCCTTTCAAATTGAAAGGATGTTTCAATCCAACACTTAAAGAGTACATTATTACTAAGCCAGTAAACATATGGTCCCTAGCTACAGAGTGTTAAAGAGCCACTGTCGGTCAGTGGTTAGCAGGTCCATCTTTCAATCAGGCGGTTGGCGGTTCAATCCCTGCCCTAGTCGATGTGTCCTTGAGCAAGATACTTGACCCTGAGTTGCTCCCTGTAGCTGTGTCTGCATTGTATACATGTAACAAGTCGCTTTGGACAAAAGTGTCAGCTAAATGTAATCTAATGTAAAGTAACACTGAACAAAGTGATAACATTTTATATATATATATACAGGACTGTCTCAGAAAATTAGAATATTGTGATGAAGTTCTTTATTTTCTGTAATGCAATTAAAAAAACAAAAATGTCATGCATTCTGGATTCATTACAAATCAACTGAAATATTGCAAGCCTTTTATTCTTTTAATATTGCTGATTATGGCTTACAGCTTAAGAAAACTCAAATATCCTATCTCTAAATATTAGAATATCATGAAAAAGTATACTAGTAGGGTATTAAACAAATCACTTGAATTGTCTAATTAACTCGAAACACCTGCAAGGGTTTCCTGAGCCTTGACAAACACTCAGCTGTTATAAATCTTTTTTTTTACTTGGTCTGAGGAAATATTAAAATTTTATGAGATAGGATTTTAGAGTTTTCTTAAGCTGTAAGCCATAATCAGCAATATTAAAAGAATAAAAGGCTTGCAATATTTCAGTTGATTTGTAATGAATCCAGAATGCATGACATTTTTGTTTTTTTAATTGCATTACAGAAAATAAAGAACTTTATCACAATATTCTAATTTTCTGAGACAGTCCTGTATATATAACCTCTGCTTAATCATTTCATTGAGATCAAGAACTCTTCTGAGAGAAAACAAAACAAAAACCCAACATAGCCAGGTACAGCGTCAGGTACAAAGAACGAGACATAACAAGAGCACACACAGCATCAATTACAATCCACTGAAATAGATTTGACATTAAACGTTATAAATTGGCCAGTGGAAAAAGACATTAAAACTTTGGATTAAATAATTTCCGACTCCCTCCATTCATAAAGGTCAAAGTAGTTGACAGCAATGTTCCCATGATAAGTGTATCTTACGATTTGTGACGGATCTGATTCGTAAAAGTTTGCCGAGAACTCCGGTAGACGATGGTGTGCTTCACTAAAACAACATCTATCTGTTTTCATCCATCCATCCATCTATTCATAGTATGTGTCCATTCACGCTAAGTGTTCCACTAGTATTCCTGTCTCTTGGATGGCACCATTGCATCAGTTGAGTGGATTATTTTGTTCAATAGGGAACATTGCTTGAAATGTACGGTTTATTAACCACCTGAAAGCCATTTGCTTGAGTTCGAGGACTCTATCCACGTGAATGCCGAAGCTCTTTGAATTGTCACTTTGTGTCCTCCGTCTTACTCGGACTATTTGTTATGCATGTTTGTGTGAGAGAAAGAAGGACACATCGCATTAACATTGGATTAATATGACAATTCGGATATTGCCTTTCAGTTTGCCCCAGAAACCGCCACTTCATGTATCAGACGTTATATATAAAATGGATGCACTGGACTGGAGTATAGTTTGTGTGTCATCTGTGCGAGTCATAATCTCAAATTACATTTCATTTGCTAATGTAATGAGTTATTTTCAGAGAGGATTATTACAAATTATAATGGAGCAGACCATGTATAGACTGCGTTGGATGATCACCGGTGGAGTTTTACATCAGATTTCTCCCTGCAGACTTGCAGAAAGTAGTGAAAAAAATTAGGATGATTTAATCACACGACGACGGCAGGAATTCCAACAACAAAACAATTTCACCAATAATAATTCAGGATACGTCGCTGGTCTCAAAGCCACGGCAGTCAGGGAGGCAAAATTATGAAAAGTTAAGGTTGAAACGCACACTGAAGGTCATAGAATCACATAATGCGAAGGCTTATTCCTCTAAAGAGGTCACCAAACCTCTCACGTATATTGGAAACATCTTCTGGGGAATTTATGGGATTTTTTAAACATTACTGGGAAAAATTCGTTACAGTTAGAATGAGGAACTTACATTTTTTAAGTTGATAAAAGCGATTAACCTTGAGAACACTTCTAATTTTCTAGTTTCCCCGAACAAAACCAGCTCACCACACGGTACATTTTGTAACTTTTGAACTTTTCATGCACCCTTTGCGAGCGAATGAGGAGTGAGCAAAAGCTCTAGAAAAGAAAAAAACATGTTTCTATTTTAATGATATCAATTAAGATGTATCTTCTGAGGACCATGACTAATACAATCACATGCCTCGCTACTTGTCTTGCTTAGCTCCCGTTGATGGCTTCATAGTTATGCTCATTAAGGTCCTCGTCCTTTAAGACCGCGCATTGCCATTCATGGATTGTATAATCAGATAGAGCCATAATAAGTAAAATAACTGGGAGATTATTCCATGCGGAATGTATATGCATCAACACACTGCAATTAGTGCTTTGAATTTCATGTAAAATATTTGGCCTTGAATCCTTGTGTGGGATGGACAAAAGGGAAAACTGGCACATTGTACAGCAGCTTTCGGAAATTAATACTGGAAGAGGGAACCAGCCTTCAACTATTTTTTTATGTAGAATTAGTATGTATGTCAGCATGTGCCTTTTTTTTAATAGCAGACAGAGGTCATCAAGTGAAGTTGATGAGAAGATACATGAAAATATTGATAAATCCATTTGGCGTGTGCCAAATTATAAAAAACAGGGATGCCCCTCCCCTCCTGTTGTGCCTTCTCTCCTCATCTCTCTTGACAAATCTGCATCTCGCTGACTGTTGTGAGCTAGATTCTTCGTCTGCAGTGTGGCGCAGACACGTGCCACTGAGCTATTTATAAAATCCCTGACAAATCCATGTAGTCAGGAGGAAACAGTGCATGTTCTATTCAGCCATGCAGCAGGGCCGGCTCCTGGAGGAAATATGCTAAAAACAGCAACGTCACTTTAATGTCTCAGATATACACAAGTGCGCCTCATGCATCTAAAAGTACAAGCAACATCCGCCCGACCTCCGATGTCTGATGTGCCTGTTGGGGTTGGTGGATTCAGAAGTCAAAATCTAGATGAGGGTTAGTAGTGTCGGAGTGTCTGTACAAAGATCTTCTTTGATGTTACCTAACTTGGTGCAATGCAGGTTTTCAGATTTCCCTCCGTTTCCTCATTTCTGGATGCTGACAGAAGACACCCAGCAGTTTCATGACTATGTGTTAGCTGACATGCCGCAAAATGATCATGAAACGGGGTTTGTCTGATGAGATTAGATTCATATACACAGAGAGCATTCAAATGAATGTGAATGAGCTATTGCACAAGAACCTGCACAGTATTGGCAGTATTGATGAATTGACGTGGACTAAACTGTACCCGGCACACAATGCATGAATGAAGTGAACATAATTGCTCTGGCGTTGGTGTTAAAGGCCACGTGTGTCTTGTGCCATCTCTCAAGTGGGAAGAAGAACATCTTCAGGACAGGTTACATCCCTCCTCTCATTCCTGCTGAGTGCACCTTAAAATAGTAACTTGCCAAGCGGAATTCTTTGACACTTTAAGTTGCGCTCAGTTATATCAGATCACATTTTTATCTTGAATCTGAATCACTCTTCATACAGACATCCTGCTGTTTTTCGAGGTATTGTAGTAATACAGTGTGGATAGAGACTAGTATAATTGTACAGTTTGAATACAAAAGCAATACTGTGGTTACTAGTACTCACGCTAACTAAAGTATCACCAACTAAAGTAATAGTTATAACAATAAATAAAACAATTATTTATGTAAATGTCTAATAAGTCCACTCGGGTCTTCTACACAGAAGCCCATCCTGCTTTCCCACAGCTTCACTTATCAGGAGCTGTCTCCGAGATATCCATTAATTGATTCTCATTCATTGACTTGCTCATTAATTCACTCACTCACTGTCAGAGTCTCTGCGCCCTCCACTTCTTCACAAACATTGAAACAAGATCACTTGCTTGTCTCATCTCTGCAGAACCACCGAGCTGTGACCGGGTGTCACTTAGTGTTTCAAGAGAACCGGCTTTTGCTCGAGGAGAGAGATGCCCCCCTTCCCCACGACTATACCACAGATGTATGACACTTGGTTGGTTTCATAAAGCACAGAAGGGTTTATTAACAAAGTCTATTCATGAGCTTCTGTGGAAGAGTCACAACTAAACATTGAAAGCAGTGTTCAGTTTCTATGCACCATTATCAGGGAAAAACTCTGCAGGACTTAATTCCAGACTCAATCATTTTCGGTTTGATGTGCACTGTGACTTTTATTCAGCATTTTATACCGTATCTTATTTATCTTTATATATACTCTCTTCAATTTTGTCCTCATAGTTTTTTGTTTTTTTTACATTCATTTGGATGTTTATGTAATCGTCTGCATCGAATTAAATTAGAGCATATCTATTTTGTGTAGCGTGCGAGTGACAAAAGCGTGATTACAGTCGTGTGGACACACCGAGCTGAGACCTGCGCTCTACTGAGTGCTCTTCTATTTGAATTAAGTGATTGTTCCTATCCTTAGTGAATCAGTTTCTGCAGTGCTTCAAACTGAATCATTGATTGTCTTTATGATGTTTAATATTTATGATTTAGTTGTCACCAGTGATGGCTCACAGGTACTTGTGATGAATTAATAAACAGGTGCCATATATAGCCACAGCTTTGAGGAATAATCACACGAACGGCTGGCCTGACATTGTTGGAGACTCTCTTCGCTGTGGCACAATGGGTGGGCCTATAATTACACTTCTCTGCTGTTCTGTTTATGTACAGGTGGAGCCTGTTCAGCAGGCAGAAGTATAAATATTCAAACAGATTATTTAGAGCATGTCTACATCCATTTAATCATGCAGAGGTTTATAAAACAGAGATTTACAGAACAGAATATATTTGGGATGTAAACAACATGCATGCTTACAGTATTTTTCCGTTTTTTACTCATTAGTTTTGTTCAGGAGGCTCCTGTTATCCTAAAAAAAGGTGAAAGTTCATAATAATCTAGCTGTATAGTTCCACTAGTGTACTTTTCCCCATTTCCCAGGTTTCAATCTTCAAAATAATCATGCTAATTAAAAAAAAAAGTTGAGTACATGTGCGTATGCCCCCACTAGCTAACTCATGACCGCCACTCTCCACTGCTCTCATACGGTGTTTGCCATTACCGGAGAGGTCACCGCTACACGTGTGACGACGCCGTTCCAAAAGTCGGCGTCGTCACACATGTAGCGGTGACCCCTCCAGTTCCCCCTCAGATTATACACTGTTAGCTCGGTCAGACCCATTGCTGGTGTTAGCGCTGTCAGCACCGTTAGCATCGTGAGCGCCGCTAGCTACATTGCTGCCGGCTCAGCCTTTGCCATAATTATATTAGATTAGGTTTAGAATAGAAATACTTTATCCATCCCCGTTGGGAAATGTCTTTGATGCAGCAGCAAGCATGTTTCCAAGATATACAATACAATCAAATAAAAAGGAGTTGTTTAGAGGTAATGGGTAAATTCTCGATTTTGCGTTTAGCTTGAACTAGTGAATCATGTTCTTTACTATTTGTCATTTTCCATAACATTTACTCCACTGAGGCCTCGTGTTAGGACACCTGAGCACATTTCTCACAACAGTAGGTCAGTTTAGGACAGAGATAACTGGGGGATTTTCAGCACATAACGCCCTGAAACCATTTCAATCGACTTTCTACGCAGAGAGGTATACACACAATGTACAGTCAGATTAATGTCACCCCCCACCACGCAGGACCTCCTCTATCTATTATTTTTTCTCTCGTTTCAACTTAATCTGTGTCCCGTTCACAAGCCTCAGGAGTTTATAATTTAATCTCCGAAAGAATAGAACTGCACTGTGCAAGCCTGCAGCTTGTTTGGTAACCTGAAAAAGATTGGCCATCTGCTCACAAATATTATGATGTTTATATGATGTATCCTCTGTCCACAGAGGTGCACTCATGTTATTTAGATTCATGTTATTCTCCCACCTGCATGTGTTCGGCTGTTACCACTTATTTTCTGTATTGAGCTGACAAACATGTGAATTATTTTCTCTACATTGCGACAGGTTTTAATTATTATAATTCACCCTATATTAAATATTCATATGGTTTATACCTTCCTTTGTGATTTAAAAAAAGGTGCTTGGACCAGGGAACAGAAATGTAGGTTGGGGTGGGAGGCATCTGTAAAAATTTAACTATGCTAATCTATCGACCTATACATTTTCTATATGCTTAATCACAGTAAAATGTATTTTCCTGCAATTGTTTGAAATTTCACATGAAAATGAAATCCGAATATATGAGTGTTGATGATAAAGAATCAAAGTAACTGACCACATAAATTGCTTATATTATATTTTTTTCTTAAGATGTACCGTACATGCTAACTTACATGATTTTCATTTGATCTGTTAAACAGTCAAACTAAATGTAGCCTTTTATGCTTCATCTAGATATTCTGTGTGGCTTGATTCTATCCTCAATGTGGAGAGCCTCATTGCAATATGTAAGCATCTCGTTTGGGACAGGCCAGCGAGCAGAAACCAGTGTGAGCTGTCAGGTGCATATGGTGCAGTCCACTGGAAAAACAACTGACTGGTTTCTGACTAGTAAGCGCAACATATCTATTGTTACAGGAGGGCGAGTCAAAATATTTTAAACAACTATTCAATTAAAATAAAATAAAAATACTTTCAAGGTAGGTTTTAAGCTAGTCAGTTCTCATGAGCAAAAGTGTCATGACCGTCCAGTGGTCAAATTACTGGTCAGACATGTAATTTGTAATAGTTCACATTGAGAAATTAGCATTAAATTTAACATGCACTTTAACTTGAGGCCTCCTCCACACACATGCCACTTTATTTGCATGCACTTTAACTTAAACACACGCCACGCGTAACATACACTTTTAACTAAAACACACCACTTGAAGCACACACCCAAACACTTTCACATTACTTGTTGTCTTTCTGTCGTGTTGATTGTTGTTTGTTTGTCATGTCCAAATGTTGCACCTTCCACCAAAAAAAATTCCTCGTTTGTGTAAACATTCCTGGCAATAAAACTGTTTCTGATTCTGATTCTGATTCTGATTCTGAAATTGAAAATATGATTCTGCTTATGTCTAAATTAAAAATTCAACATTCACTCTCCTTTTAGTTCTTTTTTCCCCCTTACAAAGTCAGCTGCTGAATCGTCGACCATGTTTACCAGCCAATCTCAGACTTTTTTTCCCTGCTGTTTGTTGCTGGCCAAGCAGCATACGGTGGGGTTTTAACCCTTGTGTTGCCTTCGGGTCAATTTGACCCGATTCAATGTTTCACCCTCCTGTCGCCTTCGGGTCAATATGACCCGATTCAATGTTTAACCCTCCTGTTACCTTTATATTTACTAACATATTTTACCCTTGAGGTCAATATGACCCCAGCTATTAAAATCTCCAGAAAATTATTAGAATTAATATTGTTTTCCAAGTTTAAGTGTGAGGTACTTTATGTTTGTTTGTTGACTCCCGAAAGAACACCGACATTAAACATTGAATCGGATCAAATTGACCCGAAGGCGACAGGAGTGTTAAATATTGAATCGGGTCAAAATGACCCGAAGGCAACACAAGGGTTAAGACTTTTTTTGGACTGTCTGTTGCTGCTAGAAACAAGGTTGGTGGCAGTGAGCCAGACAGTAAATGTGCTGTAAAAGTCAGGTGATAATTCTCTGTGATTACTGTGAAAGACGTCGTTCACTGTCATTTAACCTATAGCTTGTTAAAAAACGTTGATTAATATTGCTTCAAATTCCAGGTGAGTTAATTATAATGACTAATATCAATCAAAATCAATAGCAAGATAATCAGCTTTCATCCAGCATAGAATGTCTTAAAACCCAACCAGCTCTTCACAGCTACTGTCCCAATATGACATGCCTCCTGACATATTTACATTCTCTATTAATAACCTGTTTTGCCTTCTTGATAAATTTCAGATACACCTTAAAACTGACAGTGCTTGAAGTTCCTACCACTCGATTAAATGAGAGCGAAGACGACTTCCCAATCTTTAGCCACGTATTTTTTTAGCCATCTATTACACTCAAGTAAATCTGGACAGGACTATTCAGAGCACATGTGGGCCAGGGGGCGTTCAGGATGATAAGGGTACAGCAATGACTTGCATTCATTTCTGGAGAACATTTTGCTCAGTTGGTAACAAAAAAATAGCCTGTCATCTACTGTAAGCTTTATCCCAAGATGATGGGATGTGACTGGGTTAGAGTTCGGGGTGGTGTTGTGATGAGGAGAATAAGAAATAAAGGCTGGCAAAATACTGTATTTGTGATTCAGTTGGGTTTTGCTTACATGCTATAAACATACACTGCAGTCTGGAGAAGAAGTGCTGATGGAGTTATATGAAGGTACTGTACAAGAACCCTGAATGTTATTTGTCTATTCAGTGGCTGACAAGAAAACAATTAATCTGTCATCTGTTGTCTGGATATTCACGATGGATTAGCACATCCTAGCATTCACACTTTATACCACGTGTTTTTTTTTTTAAATTTGAACATGTGCTTGGTTCCATCCATCCATTTCTTTGCTCATCCTGCCTTTAGCCACTTATGTAGTCAGTTTGTTCCAAGCTCTTTCTTTAAGTAGGATGTCAAGATGTTTTTCCATATATTGTGCACTGTGTGTAAGCACAAGCTGACTTGTACCATTACACTAAATATGTGCACTTGCTCACTTGTTCACATGTGGTGACAGTACTGACACCACCTGTAACAGTCAATTTAAAATAATTCAGTTTTAATTTTATTGCGCCGCCAACTGAATACCTGGGATTTTGTTCATGGTGCTCACAGCATAACAGACCTGGCTGTCAACAGTTTTTACTGGATCTACATTCTACCAAACAAAAGATCCCAGTATTTTGTGGATTAACGAAATTACATTGACTGACTGTATTTGCAAGAATGCGCCAGTCAATCAAAGATTTGCCAAAGCTAGTTGGGAGAAGAGCAAACAAATATTTTACATTGAGAAAAACCTTGAGTTGCAATCTTTACCCTTTCAATGAAGACATTCTCTCTAGTTCTGATAAAACCGGTGCTATTGCAGTACCACCGCTGACCTCTTTGACCGCCACCATTCCAAAGAATTATGTTGATAAACATAGGGAGAGAGATGGTGGAGATTTAGCAATTTAATAAAATATAATGTACATTAAAAATGTTTGCAAACTACTCACTAATACAACATTAAACATGTCGAAAATATAAACTGTTGACATATTTGTTTGGTTCGCCATAACATATCTGCTCCTGGTAACTCGTGCTAATGGCATTTTATTATCATGTCTAGGGAAATAAAAGCATTTGGTTTAGATATTTTGTTTGGGGTGGGGGGGGCGAGCATATTTTCTGATTCAAGAACTGGGGATAAGATTGATACTATTGTTTATGCTCGATACATGAGAAGCGATCGCCAGTAGCAACCTAGCTTATCACAAAGACTGAAAGTAGAGTTAAACAGCCAACCTGGCCATGTGGCGAAGGTACCATAATCCTCCTACTAGTACCTCTAAAGCTCACTAATTAAAAAAGAACAAGTGGTCAATTACTGGTCAAATGTATAGTAAGTAGGAGTAGAATGGAGAAAAAACGTAAACATCTGAATGTTATGGATGGCTTTGGATACATCTCACCTTAAGGTGGCACTTGTGTGGGCTTCAAAGCCCTCTTCCATCTTTGATCGCTCTGATGAGTGACATTTACGGAAATGAAAAGCCCTCATCAAGGGAGGGAAGGTGGGAGGGTGGGAACTGATTTTCAGTATATTGCTCACAGGAAATGGTACAAAAGACATGCGTGAATAAGGAATCCTGTTGGCAGAAATATGAACATGCAGCCGAACCGAATGAACACAAGCACACATTGAATTAGCTGAAACATCGGTAATAGGACACTGAATGGAGCTTGTATTTCTCTCCTATAAATAGTTAGATTACTGTTTCCAATGTTCCACATTCATGTTGAATCAGTTAACCAACAGTCTTTTCACTGATGGAAAAATACGCTCTTCAAAGGGGCAGATAATAATCAGCCCGGTGAACCATATAGACCACCTAATGCTCTTTGTCCACAGCAGAATTACATAACACTTTGTCATCCAATAAATGAATATGGATCCTTTACCTTGAGCCTGCTGTGTGCGAGAGACGCTGGACTCTTTTCCCCCTTCTTATTTATCACTGCCTCTCCCCAACGTGTGTGTTGGCGGAATGCAGTCTCCGTCTAGCCAATGCTGCTGTGTATTTGTATGAATCTGTAGAGCTGAAGATATCTAGTGTTTCTGATGCCAGCGAGTGAGAGCTACACACGGCATGCTCATTGGTGTGAAATCGCGGGGGGGAGAGAGCAGCTGAGACGGATAGAGGGAGAGGCAGAGGGGGTGGCATCAGAGAGAGATAGAGGGGGAAGAGAGCTTTGTTTGCACAGGGAAATCTCCAAGGACAACCTGAACACATCTGTAAAGTGGAGAAGTGCTGTTCAGTGATGTTGTGGTTGAAGAGACGCGCATGTAAGTGTGGAGTGCAGGAGGGTGGATGAGGAGGTCTGGAAAATGGCTGTGTTTTCTGTGAGAAACAAAAGAATCAGTAAGGAAGACACTCTTTATATTCTGTTGATTTTTCTGTTTTTAATTATCATCTGACTAGACAACCAAGTGGTGCATAACATATATATATTTCCAACTCATGTGATATTTAAAGATGCTAATGTTGATTGCAAGATTGCATTCTGTAATGAATCTTCATGGAACAGAAAACAACAACGAATAGCGGATTAAGTTTAGAAGGAGTTTGTTATGAGGCGAGACGAAGTGTTCCACGGATAATCTATAGTAAATGCTATATACATGTGGCTCACTAGAAGCACAGACCACAGAGTCACTACCATGCCATAACACTTACAAACATAAAAATTAACAATGGAAATAATGACATGAATGTTCTTTCTGGTAACCACAGCAAGCAAATAGTTTCTCACATTTGGGTGCTTTAGTAAATATTGCATGAACACAAACATACGCAAAACACACGGTAAAATGCGATTGCACAGTCTATTTTATAAAATCATATTGAAGTTGATATGTTCCGAGTATTAGAGTGCATAGGATGAAGAGGGAGTGCAGAGCATTTATCTTGCAATCTGGAGAGGAAGATATGATCTGCAAGGAGCTGAGAGTGAGGAGGCGGCGGCCTGGCACAGGACAGATAATTCCTGCTTCTGAATAGACAAACAAGTGTTGCATAAAATCACTCACACACAAACACGCACACTCGCACAGAACCATGCAAAAACACTGCCCACGCACACACACACACACACCTACACACACCCTACACACACGCACACACACACACGTTCTTCCTCTCTATCTTTCTTCTTCTCTATCCTCAATTTCAGACATTTACAAACACATTTTCAGTTTTGATTGGTGGGTGGGTTTTAAAACAAATGTAACCCCATCATCCTATCATATCAAGATGTCAGGGTTTCCTATAGTCTTAACAACTATGGTTCACTGAATTATCTCATCCATACTGTAAATATAAATGTTTAAACCAGCAATTTAAGAATCAAAAGAAGGCATGGGGAAGACAGTTGATTATAGCGTGTTTGAAAAGATCAGATTCAGCTACTTCTAGCCAGGAGTAAAAGAGCGGTTCTGAATTAAGTTCTTTCTTGTCGCACCTTGCATTCATGATGAATAACCCATTATGGCATATGGAAGAAACAGCGAGACCTAACAAAAGCAAATGTCTTTGTCATGGACCCTAACAGGATCAATCAAACTGCAAGATGTCCTTTCTCAGCTATTTTTCTGGCTTCCAGCAGTGAGCAGAAACTCAAACTATATGTGTTCAAAGCCCTTTTCAAACGCGAGGTAGCAGGGCCAAAAAAGGGAGGAAAGATATTCGCCCACATAGATGTTCAGAGATGTGTGACCTTTATGACGCTGCAGATGCTTGTGGATCGCAGCTTTGCCAGCCAGACACCGTCTTTGTCACTCGCAGTCTCTCTGGGTGACTCATCAGAAATCTACCGGAAGCAAAAGTTTCACACCTCCTTACTCCATCGAGTAATTAAGTCTTTCACATTGTCTTACATGTCTCACAGCTCTCTTTGGCATTTCACACATTTCAAATGCCAGTGCTTAAGATCTGAAGATGAGACGAACCATCTTATAATTACTCCCTTCCTGTTCATCAACCCCTCCACTACTTTACAACATGTTACCCATTCCAGCAGCACATCTTTCGGTTTGGTGCATCACTTTGATCCAGACTGAAATCTCCTTGCAACTGTTGGATGAATTGCCATGCAATAAAGTTCAGACATTCATGGTTTTAAGAGAAGGAAAACTAAAGATTATGATGATCCCCTAATCTTCCTCTCGTGCCACCATCATGTCAAACTTTTAATTTGTCCAATACTTTGGTTTATGATCAAATGCCTGCAAAACTAATGTACAGTAATTTCCATTAGCCTCAGCTTTAGCCTACATTAACAAATAATAGCATTCTAACAAAATAAGCTAAGATGGTGAACATGGTAAACATTATACCCGCCTAATATCAGCATATTAATACAGCTTATAATAGCACTGTTTATACAAGTTATGGATCTCATCAACTTTGAAAGACTTTGACTTAACGTTCAGCGCAATTGTACAATTTGAAGTCTGAAAATAGCCAATGCAATTTAATTCATCTAACAGGGACAGCAGCCATGAATTCTGATGTAACTGGTCCGGCTTTTCCTCTGCATACCCTGAAATGTTATGTATTTCAGTGGTTTCGTCCTGATGTTTTTTAATATTTATTTTGCAAAAATATAAACCTGTTCTTAGTGAAACGCTATTTTATTTATTGTCTGCAAATTTGACAAAATCAACTTTCTACCGTCACACAACTATAGGGCCACTGTCTGGTAGACTTATTGGATACTTATTTTGGTATTAAATCCTCTGCATCTACGTCGCAGCGTTCACCCTCTGATCCCTCATCCTCATTATTATGGCTTACACAACAACGCCATAATGACCGACACAAGGAGGCTTACTGGGCTGCTAAAATAGGTTCAGGGATGTCATAACTCCCGTGGTAGTCCAAAACTATAGTCCCCAGGTTTATATATACTCACCATGTCAGTCATCGTTGTTGTCCTTGTGTCTTCCTCCATGATTATCTCAGGCTGTCAGATTACATTTTACGGCTTCTTTATTAATCTTTATCTCCTTTTCTCACGATGTGTTTTGCACAGATGGTGTTCATTTAAAACGCATGTGTAAACAGGTTGATCAGATCACGTAAAATAGTTTATTCTCTCAATTAAAGATACTCATAACTCAATAAATCAGGATGTAAACCTATTGCCACCAGGATGTTTTGATCAATTTATTCTTCCTAAATTGCCATGTACTTCTGTTTGTTGCAGGTTTTTGCAACATTGGGCACTTGCTTTTGGAAAAAATGGGAACAATAAGTTGGGGTATAAATTAAAGGATAAAGTTAAAGGCCTAATCAGTGCTATTTTGTTTTACTTCGTCTTGACTGCTTTGTCCCTATAATGGCTGGATTAGCCATTATATATTAAATATGTTTTAAAGAAAAGATAAGAAAGGAAGATTATCAGATTATCTACATAAATCTCCTTTGCTTGCAAACTAATTGTTTCTTTATATACTCATAACTTTCACTTGGAGCTGGCATTGTCGGGCTTAATTTGTGCCAAAAGATTAGTTTTTTGCTTCCCTACAGTGAAAAGACAAAACGGTTTTGTCTGGGATTGTCCCAGTTTCCAGCTGGGTGTCCGGAGTCCAAATAAGTCTCCATAAAACACTAAAAGTTCACGGTTTGCAACAGAATAAAAAATAATCACAGTAACCAAATATTCTAAATAATAGTAACATGTCTGTAAGTAACCTAGCTAGCTAACTTAACAGTAACATGTCTGTTAGTTAGCTAGCTAGCAAGCTAATTTAACATGGAGCCTATTTACCTTTGTAAATGTTCTAGCTTGTTACAAAAGTTTTGGGTGTTTACAAATTGCAGGCCCAAGTTGTTCTTGCTGGAATCTTCTCATTTAGCCTACATCATTTGGGTTTTTTGGGTGACATAGCCTACAGTTGGTTTTGGCGGTGGGGGGGTGGTTTGCCATACACATAATGAAGCAGACGGGACAACCACCATCGTGCTTGCTCTCCAGAGAGTAGAGGCGGAGATGACTTGAGAGGGCAGAAGGTGAGAGAGGGAGAAATAGCTAAGTGTTGCATGTCCTGCCATATTTGCGATTAGTTTGGATGGAGGACTAGCCCAGATGGATCATATGTTTAGCTAGGGTGACCAGACGTCCTCTTTTCCCCGGACATGTCCTCTTTTTGAGACCTAAAAAAATGCGTCCGGCAGGGATTCCAAAAACGTCCGGGATTTTGCTTCGTCGGATATTTGTGTTTCTCTGGGTCTTTCACATACTAGTTATTACCCCTTACAAGTTTTGGAAATGGTATCTACCTTACGTTCCACCTTCTTGCGCGAGCTCTGACTGTAGAGAGAACAGTCATTGGTCGACCGATGTCAGGGTTGCCAGATACACGATAATTATCCTCCAAATACGACCATTTTGAGCCTTTGGTACGATACTTCACCATTTCTGTGTCTGATCCTTGTCCTCTCACTACTGGGGTTCCTCAAGGCTCCGTCCTGGGTCCCCTCCTCTTCTCTCTGTACACAAATTCTCTCGGCTCTGTCATTCGTTCGCATGGCTTCTCCTACCATAGCTATGCTGATGACACCCAACTGATCTTCTCGTTTCCACCATCCGAAACACGGGTGGCGGCACGAATCTCTGCCTGTCTGACTGACATCTCTCAGTGGATGTCTGCTCACCACCTGAAGATCAACCCTGACAAGACTGAGCTACTATTCCTTCCAGGGAAAGGCTCCCCCACCCACGACCTGACTATCACCTTCAACAGCTCTGTGTTGGCCCCTACCCGGACTGCCAGGAACCTCGGGGTGACACTCGACAGTCAACTCTCCTTGACGGCCAACATCACTGCGACGCGTTCCTGTAGGTACATGCTGCACAACATCAGGAGAATACGTCCTCTTCTTACTCAGAAGGCGGCGCAGGTTCTGATCCAGGCTCTGGTCATTTCACGCCTCGACTACTGCAACTCCCTCCTGGCTGGTCTACCTGCTAAGGCCATCCGACCCCTGCAGCTCATCCAGAATGCAGCAGCTCGACTGGTCTTCAGCCTCCCGAAATTCACCCACTCCGCTCCTCCGCTCTCTCCACTGGTTACCGGTGGCTGCTCGCATCCGCTTCAAAACACTGGTCCTGGCGTACGTGCTCTGGACGGATCGGGCCCGTCTACATCCGGGATATGGTCACACCGTACACCCCGACACGTTCGCTCCGCTCGGCAACAGCCAATCGACTTGTGCCTCCTGCACCTCGAGCTAATCACTCGAAATCCAGACTGTTTGCTGTCCTGGCTCCTCAGTGGTGGAACAGGCTCCCCACTGACATCAGGACAGCAGAAAGTCTCTACATCTTCCGTCGGAGACTGAAAACACACCTTTTCCGACTATATCTGGATTAAAACACAGATTAGCACTTCAGTGGCACTTAGATAGCACTTACTTATGGTACTTTTGTAGTTCGACTATGTTGAGGAAATGTTACTTCCTGTATTCTTGTTGTTCTTAGTTTGTACTCTAGGTTGAAATGCACTTATTGTAAGTCGCTTTGGATAAAAGCGTCTGCTAAATGACATGTAATGTAATGTAATGTAATTTCCAATCTGGCAACACTGAGCACCTTGCCGCCTCCACTAGATGCATTGTTGTTTGTGCGGCATGCTATACACTACTACTACCCCCCCCCCCAGACGAAGTGTCCTCTTTTTCACAAACTCAAATCTGGTCACCCTAGTTTAGCAGAGACACCAGCGTCAGCTTCCTTCCTCTCACGCAGCCTACTAATGAGTCATGTGTGTTAACCCAGGGGCCTGGCATGTGATATTGACAAGTAACCTCCCAGATCACTCTGGCTTTTCCAAGAAGACTGTACATTGGAAACTCAGATTGAGGGCAGTGTGTATCAGCAGGGGCACAATGTCATTTCGTGACATGGTGAGAAGATGGAAGAACCACGGATCAACAAAGTGACGCATAGCATTAGGCCCCATTTGAGAAATACAAGCCCAGACAGTTTGATCAAGGGATGGAAAGCCTGGAGGGCTTCCCCTTCAACACCAGCAGGTCGTAAGTCTGGGCCTATCTATCATCAAGTATGTCATGCGTGTTTACTTGATGTTTCCTTAATGCTTCTATTAATATCTTTGCCACAAATCAGCACAGAAAAGTTCAGAATCTGAGAATCTGTAGACTCTTCACCACTTACGTTCATACGTGACTCACAGGGCATATGAGAAGGGAGCTAGACACACATTACCTGCCTCCCACTGTGCGTCCGTCTACGCTTTGAGTGAAACTCAAGAAATAACCTTGGAGTGTTAAGTTGTAATAGTTTATTTTGATAACATCTGCAGAGGTCTTATGTTTTAAATTAATACATATAGAAAGATATTATAATAGACAATATTAAGGAGAATATTGATATTGTTATTAATGTATTATGAAGCATAGGGGTAATGTTTACTCTATGCAAATGTAAATGGCAAGAATTAATGTATATTGCATGAGAGTGACTGTATGTTAGTATTATAGATTGACGAAGCCGGTTGAATTCCGTGAAGTGACTTACAATAACAAGAGACTTTTATTGTGAAGGTGACTAATGCGGACAAATAACAAGACGGGAATCTTATTGTGAAAGCGACTGGAACCGGAAGTGACTGTTTGACCGGAAACAGGAAGGGTATGAGACTACGTGTGTTTGGAGAGATCGCTCTCTTTCTCAGGTAAGCTCGTCAGAGGAGGCTGTGCTGCTGGCAGGAGCCGGCAGCCGGGACATGAGAGAGAGCGCCTTAAATGTTGTTTTACACTTCCTGCCATTAAATGTTGATAACTTAATCCACGCGCGTCTGGAAGCCTGTTTTCCACCATCTGCGAAGTGCCCAGTTTCAGAATACTCTACAGGAGCTAAAAAACACTGTCGTTGCTGACAGTGTAGCAGCGATTTGGCAAAGCAGGGATGAGGATGACAGAGCTTCGGAGCCTGAAAGGTTTTGATTCCTCTTTTAAGAGACCCTTCTTTCCATGAACTACGTAGTAATGAACGTCAAAGATTTTAATTTCCTTAATATTTTATAAAGGGGGTGTACAGTTGCTAGGACCCAGTGAAACAAGTGCAGCATCTCCCCAGCTGTCACCACCTACCTCTCTCTGCCTGCCACCCCGTCAAGATCCGCCAAAGCATGAACACCTCCACGACAGCCATCAGCACTAGCCAGGTCAGCAATGAGGTCCTGACCCATCAGCGGTAACTCCCCCACACTCAAAAGCACCTCCCACCTACACAGCAGCCAGCCTTGCTGTTCACTGTACACATTCATAAGAAGCTTGATATGTAGTTATGCACTCATAGTTCCTTTATGGTTAAAGTAGAATGATAGACAGAACAAAGATTTCATTTTCAACATTTTTCAAACAGCATTTAAACAGTGCTCTGAGAAATGTTCCCTCTTTATAAAGATAGCTGAGCTTTTTTTCTGCAAATTATGAATTAAAATACATGGCTATCATGTTTTATGCAAGTACAAAGTAAAGGATATGTTACAATCAGAAAAAATATCTCAGACCCTAGGGGTTGTATTCATAAAGCTTAGCTTTCTCTTACTTAGTGTTGCTCCCAGCGATGACATTCTAAGAAACATCTTGAAGTTATGGTGTATTTAAAGATTTGTTCCTTCAGTTAAGATTGGGTTAGAATTAATCACAAAGCAACTTAGCAGTTAAAAGAGCAGCTCAGGGGAAAACTGTTAAGAGTAAGGAGGATACTCTCCTAATAATTGAATCACCCAAAAACTGTCTGGAAAAAGAAATCATTTGTTCCACATTAGTATTTTCTCCCTGGATCCCGATTCACTGGTACAGGAAAATGTCAGCACATTCAATTAGTCTGCACCAAGCCGACTTTTCACTCTCATTTGTAATCTTTACCTACAAAATTATATCAAGTGAATGTGGAATATGTGCAGAGGTGTGCCTCGCCACGACCCACAATAATACACCAAACTCAGGATAAACTTGACTTACTTTCAAGGTCCAAATGTCTGTAGAAGTCTTCAGGATGAGTCTTCAGCAGGTTGACAGTTTGATTCCCACGGCCTGATGTCCACACATCAAAGTGTGCTTGAGCAAGACATGCAACACCAACTTGCTCCTAATGGTTAGATTAGTGCCTTGCTTTGAAACTTGCTACCACAGCTGTGTGTGTGTGCATGTGTGTGTGTTTGTGAAAATAATTGAATGAGAGGCAAAACTTTAAAGAGATTTGGAATAAAAGTGCTGTGTGAAAGCAGTCCTTTCAGCTCATTCCCCAAAAAACTGCCGCCAGCAATGTGAAATGCGTTACACTTCATGGGACTTTATGTGACACACGCTTGAAATAAAAGAAGACTGAAGAAAATGGTCATGTACTCAAGTGCAAGAAAATAGAAAGCCATTTAAGTGGTTGATCTAATATGTTCTCTTTACAGGGTGCTCATTGTGAGTTTCACCAATACAATCATAACAAGAATGGGCACTCGGTAGAGCGCATACCTTCGCATATCACAAGATTGGGCATTGAATTATGAAAATGTTGGCATTAGTTGCATGCCAATTGGATAAAAATTGACCGTGCTATGGTAAAAAGAAGATTTTGACCTATCCATGACTTGACCTTGACCTTTGATCCGATCGATCCCAAAATCGAATCAAATGGTCCCCGGATAATAACCAATCATCCCACCAAATTTCATGCGATTCGGTTTAATACTTTTTTTGTTATGCGAATAACACGCATATAAATAAATAAATAAATACACGGCGATCAAAACATAACCTTCCACATTTTCAATGTGAAGGTAAATATAGACCTATAGAGTTACTGTAGCATTGGCTCATATATTGCTACATGAAGGGAAATGCCCGAGTTGTCATTACTGGACGTAACTGTGAAAAGAAAAGGAAGTTGTCTGAAGTCCTGGAGTGCCCCTTTACTGAAACACATCTTAGAAAGTGGGGTAGACCTCCATAGCAATTGCAGACGTAAACAGTTGGGAAATGAATACAATTATTGTTTAATCTGTTTCTCGAAATTATATGATCCCACTAGCATCTCACAAGTTTGAAAAAAGACGAACTGTGGGAGCAAACATGTTGGGTGTAGAACAGGTTTGTGTGGGACGACAACAGCACATTCTGCAAAGAGTCTCCCACAGGACTCTCACCAGTTATCACACGGTCACCCCACTGCAGCAGTTCTTCCCAAGATAAAACATTTGATATTTCCATTTGGTGATTTTTCCATTTTTGTGTGGACCGCAAATCAAACCTTATTAAATGAGAGGGAATGTAGTAATAATGTAGTAATGTTATGGATACCACATTAATAAATACGAATATATAATGTAACTTTAAATGAAATACAAATACGTTTAAGGGACAGTTTGTTTACCATCTCTTTTCAATTTTTTTTCAAACAAATATTAAAAATATAAAGTAAAATACAATGTTATAGATGCATGCAAACATAGAAAAATAAAAATAAAGCAAATCGAACGGATCACGGTCGACTTTTATGTATTTTTTTGTTGAATTGACCGCTTACTTTAAACATGTGTTTGTTGCTGTTAGATGTGTGACTAAAACAAGGGATTATTTTACCCTCGGGTTACATATTCTGACGTTCGGATGACTCATTCTCATCTAAAAGTTCTTACTTTGTGGACACACACCGACCACGATCACGCTCCCGTGAGGATATGGACATGTGCGAGGGTGCGTCAACCTGTGCGTCAACCAAAGTATTAAAAGGCTCATTAATTCCGTCGATCTTTACTACTTCTGCCTCCTGTTCAATAAATCCACCCCAGGTGATTTGCTTATTGCTCTTATTTCTCTCAGAGGTGAGGGAATGATGACTGTGTGTGTGACTGTGGGGAACTGTAATAAAGTGGATGGCTGGTTATTTAGTTATAACAGCTGAAAATGAGTTACTAGGCGGATGATTATGAACCGGCTTCCTTAATTCTCTTACAGCCCTATATATATATATATATACAGTGCATCCGGAAAGTATTCACAGCGCTTAATTTTTTCCACATTTTGTTATGTTACAGCCTTATTCCAAAATGGATTAAATTCATTATTTTCCTCAACATTCTACACACAACAACACATAATGACAAAGTGAAAACTGTTTTTTGCAAATGTTTGCACATTTATTAAAAATAAAGAACGAAAACATAACATGTACATAAGTATTCACAGCCTTTGCTCAATAATTTGTTGAAGCACCTTTGGCAGCAATTACAGCCTCAAGTCTTCTTGGGTATGATGCCACAAGCGTGGCACACCTATTTCTGGGCAGTTTCTCCCATTCTTCTTTGCAGAACCTCTCAAGTTCCATCAGGTTGGATGGGGAGCGTCGGTACACAGCCATTTTCAGATCTCTCCAGAGATGTTCAATCGGGTTCAAGTCAGGGCTCGGGCTGGGCCACTCAAGGACCTTCACAGAGTTGTCCCGAAGCCACTCCTTTGTTATCTTGGCTGTGTGCTTCGGGTCGTTGTCCTGTTGGAAGATGAACCTTCGCCCCAGTCTGAGGTCCAGAGCACTTTGGAGCATGTTTTCATCGAGGATGTCTCTGTACATTGCTGCATTCATCTTTCCCTCAATCCTGACTCGTCTCCCAGTTCCTCCCGCTGAAAAACATCCCCACAGCATGATGCTGCCACCACCATGCTTCACTGTAGGGATGGTGTTGGCCAGGTGATGAGCAGTGCCTGGTTTCCTCCAGACATGACGCTTGGCATTCAGGCCAAAGAGTTCAATCTTTGTTTCATCAGACCAGAGCATTTTGTTTCTCATGGTCTGAGAGTCCTTCAGGTGCTTTTTTGCAAACTCTAGGCGGGCTGTCATGTGCTTTTTACTGAGGAGTGGCTTCCGTCTGGCCACTCTACCAAACAGGCCTGATTTGTAGAGTGCTGCAGAGATGGTTGTCCTTCTGGAAGGTTCTCCTCTCTTCATAGAACAACGCTGGAGCTCTATCAGAGTGGTCACCTCCCTGACTAAGGCCCTTCTCCCCCGATCGCTCAGTCTGGCTGGGCGGCCAACTCTAGGAAGAGTCCTGGTGGTTCCAAACTTCTTCCATGTCCGGATGATGGAGGCCACTGTGCTCATTTGGACTTTCAATGCTGCAGAAATCTTTCTGTACCCTTCGCCAGATCTGTGCCTCGATACAATTCTGTCTCGGAGGTCTATAGATAATTCCTTGAACTTCATCGCTTGGTTTATGCTCCGATATGCACTGTCAACTGTGATACCTTATATAGACAAGTGTGTGCCTTTCTCAATCATGTCCAATCAATTGAATTTAGCACAGGTGGTCTCCAATCAAACATCTCAAGGATGATCGGTGGAAACAGGATGCACCCGAGCTAAATTTTGAGTGTCATGGCAAAGGCTGTGAATACTTATGTACATGTTATGTTTTCGTTCTTTATTTTTAATAAATGTGCAAAAATTAGCAAAAAACAGTTTTCACTTTGTCATTATGGGTTGTTGTGTGTAGAATGTTGAGGAAAATAATGAATTTAATCCATTTTGGAATAAGGCTGTAACATAACAAAATGTGGAAAAAGTGAAGCGCTGTGAATACTTTCCGGATGCACTGTATATATATGGTTAGTCCTCTAACGGAAAGACTGATGACCATAACTTAATAAACTGGACGCACGTTTGTTTTTTTTACGTGAAAGCTTGAATTCACATGAATAAACAACCTCACCATAGCGCTAAATATTTCCTTGAAAGAATAATAGTTCCACTGACTAGACATTCAATTTAAATTCTAACCCCCCCCCCCCCCACCCCCTTGCCTCACCTGACAGAACCGCCAAAGCATTTCTTTCAATTTTCAGTTAACTCGACTTCCCGTCAGTTCCAGGAAATTGATTCTCACAGGGAGAAACATTAACCCAATAGGCCTTGTTCACAGAGGACATTTTGAAAAGCCAAAGTGTGAATAATGAAATTAATGAAGGATGGCTGAACATCATTTAGCTGCTTCGGTTTTGGGGTGGCCTGGTCAGCTCTGTGTCATACTGTCAAGGCTCACTGTGACATCTGTACAGAACACAGACCCCTTGTTGTTGTTTTGAGTCACAGTGGAACTTTTCCCTCTATGATAAGTCAAACATGTCTGCTCTTTTCCTTGTTTATATGACATGACTTAAAGGGCCAGCTCGCCCCTCAAAAAAAATCACAAACATACCTTTTTAACTAGGGGTATCCAATGAGGTGGCTTTGTTTCTGGAAACTTACGTCCGGAGAAGCCGGAAGTTTATTTTGAAAAGACTCAACGCATGTAGGAAGTGAAAAGTGACTGTCATAATACAGAGTTTGTTTTAACCTAAACCTGAATCTAATCCTGTGTGCTGCTTTTGGGTCCACATTTTGTTCTCACCATAACAGAACTTGGACCCAAAAGCAGCACACAGGATTAGATTCAGTTTTACGTTAAAAAAAAGGTTTTAATCAAGCCGAGCAGAACCACAGTCTGGCAATGAAACGGAAACAAAAACGATCTGAAAACAAACAAGCAGTAGACAAGGACTAAATACACAGGGGAACGAGACACAGGTACTTCAAAATAAGACAGGAAACAAGACACAAAAAACTCCGGATCATGACAGTGACACTCCATCCCTGACACGTCCAAAACGGACACTAGAGAGGCATCAGTAAACCTGATGATACAATTATGTATTTTTAATATTCTAGCACTAGTTCTAAGTAGAAAAGAAGCCCTTTACTATACATTTAATGCAAGTCTTAATGACACCAGACAAACCCAAGGGACGTGTCATCATCAATGTATTAACTTAAGTGTGACACATACGATGTGGCAGGTAATTCCAGCTAACAGCTGCCCCTCATATCCATGTCGAGGCCTTAATTATTGACTGTTTTAATTATGAATTATAGGTCAGACGTGACTACACATGAATCATTCCATTTGTTTGATATCTGCCTGACTGCTGTGTGATGTCATTCATGAATAAGGAGAGATATTGCTCATCGGCTAATATCATAAACATGCAGAACCAGAGCATCCGGTTCACCTGCTGAGAATCACACCACTGAACTGATTATAATGAGGTTGCTTTTCCAAGAGGGAAGATGTTTACGGTACATAATTATACCTACTTCTTGAGATGTACATCCTGGAAATAAACAGTTACGTAAGCATGTCCCGACACATAGAAACACAGAAGAAGCTACAGCAGACTGACTCAGACCTTTTTGATCGAATCGAAGCCTTTCTAAACCAAATGGGTCTGTTACCTGGCAACTACATGTTGCTTTCAGATATTCTTCCTATTGCACTCAATAATGCCTCTAATTCTTCAATTCAATCCCAAGTTTATAGCAAATTCCGGTTATTTATAGGTATGTGCCATGCTATAACAACATATGTACTCACTGGACATGATGCAAGCAGGCTGTTGGTGCTGTGGAGGCTGTGCAGCATTAATCAGTACGATATCATGCAAGCCTGATAACTATCCCGTAGATGCACTCTGGTAAACATTTTTAGCAATCAACCACAAACACAAGAAGTAAACATGTGACTCATGGTGGATCAGGCATGTATTGACATATACATATGGAAACAATATACAATATAAATATAGATTTCAACATGCCAGCACCCCAACTGGAAGGACGACTGAGATTCATTGCTTTGAACATCCATAACTTTATAATTCACACATTCTAGCATACAAGGTACATTTACTTTTAAAACACGTATACTACCGTTCAAAATGTTGGGGTCACTTAGAAATGTCTTTATTTTTCAAAGAAAAGCACTGTTTTTTCAATAAAGATAACATTAATCAAAAATACACACTATACATTGTTAATGTGGTAAATGACTATTCTAGGTGGAAACGTCTGGTTTCTAATGAAATATCTCCAGAGGTGTATAGAGGCCCATTTCCATCAACTATCACTCCAGTGTTCTAATGGTACATTGTGTTTGCTAATCGCCTTAGAAGACTAATGTCTGATTAGAAAACCCTTGTGCAATTATGTTAGCACAGCTGAAAACAGTTATGCTGGTGATATAAGCTATACAACTGGCCTTCCTTTGAGCTTGAAGAACAACATTAATACTTCAAATATTAATCATTATTTCTAACCTTGTCAATGTCTTGACTATATTTTCTATTCAATTTTCAATTCATTTGATAAATAAAAGTGAGTTTTCATGGAAGACACGAAATTGTCTGGATGACCCCAAACTTTTGAACGGTAGTGTACATCCAGAATAAGATGAAACCACCTCAGTTATTATTATTTTAAATTGTGCAGGTAGTTCCCTCTGGTGGCCACATTTAAGGACTGCTTCTTCATTCATTCAGTCGGCAGACTCGATAAGTTACCGCCTGATGATAACAGACTGATAACTCAACCACATTGAAAAGCTTGATGCAGACACAATAATAACCTCCAAACATCTGCTGCTGAAATAAATTACAACAGATTTGATCAGAGAAAGTGGTGGTCTTCAAAGGCTCGGGGCCTCTGGCAGGTTGGTGGCTCTCTCTGCCTGGTCGCCTCTAGCGGAACACTTGGTGTGGAGGAGAGTGTGCACACCTCTGACCGTGAACAGCAGGGAAATGGCAGCAAAGTACGAGGCGTAGATAAAGAACTGAAAAGATGCGAGAGGGTAACATGCACTGTGGATGATGAACTGTAAATCAAAGAACAAATTCATCCAATCATTGTCTTTTGATCCGCCTCACCATGCGTGTTCATTAAAAGGCCCTTCAAACAACATCTTTTTTTCTTCCCCTTCGGCATTCATTCAGCACTGTTAAAATGTTTTTCTTTTATTTATTTAAGGTCTCGTAAAAACTCTCTGTATTCCAAATAAAGTTCATGTAATATTCTACTTTCAGTGCATTCATAAATCAAATGAAGAGCATATAGCTCATCTCTTGAACTTAATACCTGCGAGATGATGGTGAGCTGTAGAGACTTGGAGCTGACGACGATGCCGGTGAGGATACTCTGGAGGATTGTGCCCACAAAACTGTTCATGCCGAGTACCAACGCGTAGCGCTCCCTGTTCAGCATCTTGGCTATCTGAAAACTGGGAAATACACACATGACCGTGCTGATATGCAATTATTAATTCAGTTAGAATTCATAGTAATATGAATTCGGACCGACAACAACGAATAATCTAATATTGAGGATCGTTTGACACGTTGGTGATGAGAACTAAATGCCTAAAGTCTGTATGCTATTATAATGAAAATTACAATGTGAGGATGCGCAGTAGATCATATTAAACATATTCACCCTCTATTCTATTTCAGGCCATGCTAACCTTTGCTAATTCCCATTGAACCAAAAGTAAAACCAAGGCTAAAGGAAATGTCATAAGTTTTGCAGGTATTTATTTTGTCATAGACAAAAATATGGAACAGATACAATTTTGACCTGATGACCCCGATTGCATTTGTTTCCTGTCAATTCATCCACACAAGTTTCAACCTCAGGGTGCCACGGGAGGAATAGTTTGGGCAAATCAATTAGGATGCATGTCTGGAACCATTCAGGCAATCCATCTGTTATATGTTGAGATAAGTAAAAACCTGCTGGTGGCAACAGATCAATTGAGTAAACCACCTGCATTGGGATTCATGGATATATGTCAAATTCATAGTAGTTCAGAGTAAACTGAAAAGTCTGTATCACCAAAATATGTTGTATACTTCTAAAGATGCGTTCACACCAAAAGCGAGGCGATTTTTCGCGTTGTCCAAAACGCGTGAATTTACTATTTCGACCATTTGCCGTGTTCTCACCATAAGCGCCGAGATGCTCTGCGAGGGGCGGGGCTTGTCTCCGTGTCTCGTCTGCGTAAAGACCGTTATCATTTCCTTCATCCACCATGGAATAACTAACCACTAGTTCTGCTTTATACTTGTTGTGGACATCCCACACACTAACGCCCTCGTGTTTGGGTTCATGACATCACCCGTAGGCTCACTCAGCTCGGTCACTTTCACCGATGAAGTTACTGTTACATCTGAAAGACTTCCGCTTCCAGCGCTACGAGAGCGGAACATCTAAACGCTGTTATTGTGTTCATAACATTATTGTTTGTCTTTTTCTGATTCAACAACAGCAGGACGACGACGACGCGCGGAGCAACTCGAGAGCTGATTGGCCCGAGTTGCGAGATTACCGCCTCAAAGTTGAATTATTTCAACTCGGGGCGAAAATTGCGCCGCTGAAAACGCGTCGCCCCAAACGCGTCGCCCCAAATGCGTCGCCCCAAATGCGTCGCCCCAAATGCCCTAAACGCGCCGCTTGGGAAAATATCGCGTCTATCGCAGCCACACCCGTCTGTACGTTGACTTTTCATGGAATTCGGTCGTGCGAATTTTTTTTCCGCTTTTGGTGTGAACGCACCTTTACACGGACCACAAGGGTAATATATCCAATTATTGTTGAGATAATTCAGTTTGGACCAATGTGCTGAACTATATTTGACTAAAAGCTCTTCCTTTTGTCGAGGGACATTAAGTGTCACAATAATACAACAGAAGGAAAATAAACCAGAATGAAAACAATTAGAGTAATCCCTTTTATCAGTTGGTGTTGGTGGTAGATGTAATTGATCTATGTTGTGTTTGGCTGTAGCCCAAATTACACATTCATATTCAAATAAAAAGCTAGACCAACCTGCACAAAGCAATCATGTCGTTAACTGTGCAACAACAACAACGACATTAAACACGGTTCAGATGCGTTTGGAGGTTTGGAATGCTCTCCACTCGCTACACCACTATTAAAGCCCGTGAGGCCCATCTAGACTTGTTGAAAGCACAACACGTCTTCAAGGTGTCATGTATTCCAGTGCACATGTTCACACTGACGCACAGTATTTGTGGACTGCTGTGCAGCCGACATGTCGATGACTCCTTCTTACGTGCAGATGGTTGTGAGTATCATGTACAACGTTTTGAAGAAGAAGAAGCACAAGTAGCTGATCCAGATGTTGTCAGTCACATCCATGAGGAATATGGCCCCTGCGATCAGGAACGTGAAAGCCCCCAGGACCAGTTCCCCCCACACGGACCACTCCAGAGACATGTGTCCCACGGCGACAGTCGCTGCAGCTCCTGAAGGACAACACAAGCCCTCTGAGTCACTGCATGACGACGAGTTCATCCCGACACGGCAACACAATCAGCCGAGTCTTCACTCCGTCACATCATACCCATATCCACATGACATAATAACACGCTTGAGCAGCAGGACACGTATTTATGATGGAGAGAATTCTGGCCAACATTTGACTGGCCAACACCTTTTGGAAAGTGACGTTTCTTATTTCCGCCACAGGGTGGCACAGTGCATCATAAGAGGAGGTGTGAGATCTTCATCCCTGTGGATGGATGCACAGTCGGGGACTCAGGTGGCTCTTTGAAGCATTTGGTTATTTAAGGAAACTTAAATAATCATTTTTTTTCGGCTTCTTTTTCTCTCTCCGGTTTCTTCCCGTCACCCGTCATCACTTCCTCTCACATCACTTTGACTTGCTTGCTACATTTTTATCTCCATTTCCACAACTACAAAGACCACTGTCACTTTCAAACCCTTCTTGTAATTGCTCGCTGCTGAAGATTGACTAAAAACTATTGGGAAACCAGTGACATGGGTCTCTTCACTCAGAGCTCTTTATCCACTGGAATATAAAGAGAAGCACATGGGTATAATTGCTTCACTCATTTAAATGTCTACTATTCCTTTGAATCATTGTCCATTTGAGATAAATCAGTGCTAATAGTCCTAACATGGACACCACTGGAGCCTTTGTGTATTTAAGATATTCATAATCAATCCCTGGGTGCTGATTAGCAGATGGGGGGGGGGGGGGGGGTCAAACGGAGACTGAATAATTGGACCAGATTCCTCTGCAGTGTCAATTGGAGGCAGGGCAGGGTCAGCAGGAGTCCGCTGTACAGCTTCATAGAGAGGAATCAATAATGCAGCTGGGCTCAACAGTATGTTAAAATGAGTCTCAGTTTAATTGGATTAGCTTTTGTACTTATTCTATAATTTAACCAATATTACATGTGCCAGCAAAAGGAGCTAACCGAGATCCTGAAAGTCAGAGGATCACTAAAGGTATTGTGATTCATCATCCGGGTCACCTGAGAATCTGGAATATAAGCACCAATTTCAACAGCAATCCATTAAATATTTTAGAGTTGGACCAAAGACGTGGGTAGACCAATCAACCATCCATAAAGCACTGACAGTCATGTAGGTAGTGCGGCTAAAAGAATAACTGACATAATTGACAGCAAATATGTTGACCCCAGTATGGATCAAGTACCAAAAGAACTGCAATGTTTTCCCAGAATGCAACTCAAGACTTGCATTCATTATACCGTGTTTTTTTTCCAACATCATGCCCACAGTTTGTAACACATGCTTTCTATATATAATAAGGTCTTCATTCCCAAATTGAGTTAACTTTGATGCCATCATTGGTTTCACCATGATTGCAGTTATGAAGGTTCAGACACATGCTGCATGCGGGTCACCCTGCTTATGAACCACTTTGTAATATAAGTGGCATAGAAGAGGAAAAATGTGACATCAAGCTGTGTTTGGCTTTTCACACTGATTAGATTACATCATACTGTGTGTGAGTGCGAGTGTGTGTGTTGTATGTGGGGGAGGGAAGAATGCATTTGCAAGCTTGAAAATCCAGTGTGTGGCCTAAATCTAAACAGAAATAACAAATAAATCAATAAAGTCACTCTTTTTGATGAACGGTTGAGAGAAATTTACACAATTTTCAACTATGAAAAATAAAATTGTTAATAAAACAAGGAGGTATATCTGAAATTATGGAGTCTCCTTGATTACCATATTGAATGGCTAGTGCTAAGCTGACAATGTTCTAAGATGATATCTTCGGTTGTGAGGGATGGCATGCATGGTAGGTCATATTGTTATCATTATGATAAGCGTCCGATAGCAATGTGATAAATGATGTCCTGATAGTGGCAGTAAGTGGGACAAGTAAATGTGAGTAATAGAAATGAGCTGTGGAATGCAGATTAATGACATATGAATGATAACTGTTCTATTTTCCAAATACATTGCATCACTATGTCCATATAGCAGCTAAATATACATATATTGTAATACATTTTAATTTTCAGTTGTTTCTAGTTTTCTATTTTTCTATTTTTTTGTTTTCTTTCCTGTTAATGACCTATTTTGCAATAAAAAATGAATTACAAAAAATATATACGTTTGAAGTGTAAATTATTTGTAATGACTGCTTGAGACCACAGATAATAAGATGCCTGTAACATATTTTCCTTTGAAAATCGTACTGTACAAAAATATATTACTGGCATTACTCAATTTTTCTCTGCATAGACTTTGTTTTATCTTAATCCTAATGAGCTCCAAAAACATGTTGTTTTAGAGCTCAAGGATGTACAGTTATTAATATGCTGAACATGAAACATTGTAAATTATATTGTGCTTTTCTGCCATATTTTATGATGCCAAAAATCCATATTTATATTTTTCCACCAAGTTTGTTCCCTCAGGGAGGCTTTGTAGGTGTGGAACAGAAGAGAATACAGCAGGAGTCTTTGGGGAAATATCCGGCATAGGGCCCTACAGCTTGACTGCATGTTGGGCAGAACTATTTACAAGTGAAAAGCATACAGCTGGATGTGGTTTACACAGAGTAATTGCCTTTGGCTTCAGGGGAATACAGGATTGTATCTGTTCTATAATCAATAAAAGTGTACTGGCTGGATGGCAGCAGCTGTTTACACCCATATGGGGATGAGAGCAGGCAATTAAACAGTCAAATTAATGTTGCTGCTATTGTCTGCCATACTTTAGGGGTTGTGAATACTGATAATGGAAAGGGATTGTGATTTCTTTCTGTCTATTTGTTCAGTTATTTTTATTTAGCGGAATGTGCATAATAAAAAATCCACCGACCAGCACTTCCAAAACTCAATAACGAATAAATGATGTCCGATTTGCCTAAACGGCACAAACAAGAAGAACTGACAGAAGTTTCTGGGTTCACCGAGAGTTAAAGTGTGCACAAGGCAATTCCTTTGCAAGGCGCCTAAAGTCTTGCCATCACTATCAGGTTGCTCGGCAACCAGTCACGATTGTTACTGTTAATTGTTAACATTGGTTAAATGCACTATTATTACCGATGCATTACCACGTGAGCAACATGTTCACGTTGAAGCTGGTTGAAGCATTACTTACCGGACAGTGTGCTGAGGCCGTCCACCCCTCCATTGTAGGCTGTGAAGTTGTGGGGCTGCACGTGTACCCAGAGGAGCTGGACGTACCCTGCCACCTGGTAAAAGCCGCATCTCCCCATAGCTGACCAGATGCAGAAGAAGAGCACGGCCATCGACGAATAACATGTCTTGCAGTCCAACACGAGTCTCCACAACATCCTCTTTACGTGCCTCACGCTCTTCGCCCACGTGGTAAAGTCTCGGCCTTCAGAGTCGCACATGTCTGCAACTGAGCTGCCCTGTTGTGCAGAATACGTCCCATGGATAAATAAACTAGCCTCAGGCATGGGCAGGAAAAGGGAGGTTATCAGTGCTATGGAGACAGAGGTGAGAGTCACAACAGCTAAGCAGTACAAGGACACCCCACCGAAAGACACGAGCAGTTGACCCAGCAGAGCGCCCACGGCATAGCCCAGCAACATGGCCCCTCTGACATAACTGGTCACTCTCTGATACAAGCGAGGATCCACCATACTGTAAATGTAGGAGAAATAGGCCACATCTGCGGCCATGGCAAAGCTGGTGCTGAAGAAGGCCCACTGGGCCGCGGGGACCCCCGAGCCGACTAGTATCAGCAGAGACGCCGCGACTTGGCTGAACCCCTGGAGGACGATTACGGGCTTGTACCTGAGGAAGTCTGTCACCAGGAGGATCGGGATGAGGAGAATCAGGCTGGAGTAAGTCAACACAGGATACAACTGTCTAGTCACCTGGAGATGGAGGAAAGTAAAATACCTAATTATTCTTTAGAGAGGGAATCACCGCTGATTGCAAGAGCGCCTGTGACACGCGCTGAGAACAGCACACCAGATGAAGTGCCACCGGGGTTCATGGTCCATGAAAATGACTTCTGGATGTATGTGATGGAAACAGGAAGCGGTGCGAGTGAGACAAATGATGGGAACAATTTATTCATTTTAATCTTATAATAATCAAAATCGCACTTTTAAAAGTATTCAAAGACACTTTACATGTTACAATCATAGACCGTGGAACAGCTACAGGGAGCAAATCAAGGTTAAGTGTCGTCTAGGGCGAGGATTGAGCCGCCAACACTGATTGAAAGATGGAACTTCTAACCACTGACCCACAGTCGCCCCAATAAAAAATACAGACCATGGCCACAGAAAGGCAGGTCTCTTTCAGCAAAAATATGGGTATTCAATTTCTGTTCCCATTACGTCTATTTTTGGTGTTCCACTTTGGCCTTCACTGGTCATATTCAAAGATTAGTTTTTATGGCAGATTGGGTTTTTATGGCAGTCGCAGTCTGCCTCATCTCTCTCAGTTGTGTCAGAGTCCATGATTCAGACACAATTTGAATTTTAAATTGAGTCCTAAGGCTTATATAAATAAAATGTTTGATAATGAGTCATCTGTCCCCAGAGGATATATCATATAGTGACTCTGGTGTGTCGGACTTCGTTTATCAGCCGATCAGTAGAAGAGTTAACAATTAAAACAAATGCAGTGCACTGAACTAGTGATGCAAGGGTATAGATCAGTGCTTCTTAACCTTATTGGAGGTACTGAACCCTGCAAGCCTCATCAGTGCATTAGACGAACCCTTCGTAATTGCATTGATTTCTTTAACACATAGGTATATATTATATTAGTGCACAACATGAAACATGCATCAGTTCTACACAACATCAATGTGTTCAAAGAACAAAACCAACAAAACATGAATTTCACACAAAAACCTAACTCAATGAATATTTAATGCAACTCAATGTTACTTTTGCTGTTGCCTTTCAGATACAAGTTCAGAAATGCGCGGCTTCACCTCGGCAAGTGCCACGCTCGTATCATTTTTGCAACAAGCTAAGAACATGCAGAGTATCTTTTTCACGTAATCTTCGCCTTGAATTCTGAACTGTTCTTTTTCATCTCCATGCAGCTTTAGGAAGTGTTCCTTTAGTTTTGCCTGTGCTAGACAAGAATTGATCAACTTGGACGCTCACTCCCCTCACGTTCCTTTATACACCTGAATCCATAATGTACGTATTCGTCCAACTACTTTCTTTTTTTTGCTCGACATAGTTAGTGTGATTGAAAGATTAAAAGAAAATCACGAATGACGTACAATCACAACAGCCACAAGTCGACTACTGAGCGCACCGAGTCCCCTGCAGCATGAATATAAAATGTGGCGGGATCAGCTGCAGCCAATGAGGGCCAAGCGGAGCGTGACGTCACGAATAATACGAGGGGGCTGAATTTATTTTGTGTCAAACTTTTTTTTAATGCAACTATGTATTTAGAATCTAATTCTGCGTTCAGAGCTTCGCACCGCTTTACTCGCGTGAGTTTACTCGCTTGAGTTTACTCACAGTACTATTTATGGTTTATTTGCCCCTCAGAGGGGGGCGTGGCTTATCTCTGACTTTTCTCCGTGGAAACAGTTATCATTTCCGCCATCCCAATGGAAGAAATAACCACTATTTCTGCTTTATACTTGTTGTGGACATCCTACAAAACATCGGAACAACTAACACCCTTGTGTTTGGGTTTATAACATTAATATCATATATATCCATCCATTATCAATACCGCTTATCCTCATTAGGGTTGCGGGGGCACTGGAGCCGATCCCAGCTGACATAGGGCGAAGGCAGGGGACACCCTGGACAGGCCGCCAGTCCATCCAGGGCACACATAGAGACATACAGCCATTCACTCTCACATACACACCTATGGGCAATTTAGACATCAATTAACCTGAATGCATGTCTTTGGACTGTGGGAGGAAGCCGGAGAACCCGGAGGGAACCCACGCTGCCACGCTACTTATTTAAGTGACCTTCTGAAATTCCTTTTTACTCCTATCAGGTTAAACATTTTGAAAAAGAAATGTAGCCACCCAAAGGAATTCATTCACAACGTAAGGCTACATGTTAAAAGACACATTCAGGTATCAGGTGGTGTTATTTAAAATATGATTTGAATTAATTGATACAGTTTACTCAACTATATTAGAAGCATAGGCGAGCGCAGTGTTGAAGCTCAGTATTGACATACGATAATGCCGTGGGTTATGGAATGTTGACTTTTATATTTTCTCACATACTACCTTTGTAACCAATCGTTTGTTCATATTAAAACACATTGTTACTGTGGCTCTGGCAATATGTGGACAAAGCAAATAGTTGCTTTCGCTCCGGCAATATGTGGAAAAATGTACTGAACTAAACACAACTAATGGGATTCATCCTTTATATTTATAGACTTTATAACAGAAGGCCTCCATCACTGTGCAGCAGTAGCTCATAGCTCAGTGACTCACCTGCTCGGTGGTGAGATTCTTGTAGGTCCCCGTGAGAAACTCTGTCATGAAGGGCTCTATGGGCCTCATCATGGAGCAGAAGCCGTAGATGCAGAGCGGCACAATGGGGCCCACCCAACCAGCATGGCAGGGCATGAAATGACCTGCCCACCAAGGCCTGCCGCCACACTCCCCGCTCCAGCAGAAGCCCATCGTTCCTCTCCGGCTCCTCTGGGACATCTCGCCCTGTCCGGCCAGAGCAGAAGTCTAATCCAGGCAGTTTAATCTGTTGCGATATGAAAGCGTCAGATAAGGCCAAGGTGAAACTGATTGTGAACACCGAGTCGCCTGCTTTTCCATTGTTGTTTCTCTCCTCTGAAGTTTTCTACGGTGAGGGGAAAAAAAGAAGGAAAAAAAAGTGAGGCTGTAAGGCATTAAGATGAAATATGAGGTGGGGAACCTCTGGGGTTCCAGCGGGCGATAATAAATACTGTCTCCTCTTCTGCCTTTAGACAAAACCCCCTCATTCCTGCAGATGTTAAGGAAGGGTTGGAAGTCAAGCAGAGGAATATGCATGAGTCTGTATGTCCGTGCAGGTGTACAAACCATGCTGCTGCCCGCCCCCACAGTGATCACATACACTTGTGCCTGTTTAGCTTCTGCCACTATAGCGGAGTCCAAAACCATGTGAGTGATGCAATACATATTACAACACTGTTTTAATCAAAGAAATATTGGATAACATAAACTACACTTCTACAAAACCGCAAATGCACCTTCTCAAGAGTTATGAAGACACTTGGACACATTCACAAATATCCCTCAGCTCGGAATTAAATTCACCCAAATTTCAATTTTCCAGAGTAGCTCATTCGATCAAATGATCTTAACTTTCAGCGTTTTGTCTTTGCGATCGTCATAAATAACAAGTTCATAACTTTAAAGCCAGTTTGCAGGATGGCTTGGCAGTGAATTCCTAATACTTTGGGAGAGAAATAAGCAAGGCAATCATTCCCGAGCTGAGAATTACTGTAGTCTGTAATTTAAAATATCCTACGGCGAATTATGAGTCACCAGTGGGGTGTCAACACAAAGCTCTGCCTCAGCTCAAACTGTCAGACTGCTGCCATGACTTAATTGTCAACATCAAGGTCACCGGAAAGGGAACATATTATTCATATTTATATATTTGGCATTTTTTATGTTGTCAGATTTACAGTCTGTGATGTTCAGTGACTGTGGCTGGAGGGAGACACTCAATGTGACCTTTCCACAATCAGAGTAACACTGTGGTGTTACTAACATTTGATCCTATTGCCACTCCATGATGGCGAACAGAAAGTAAAGTACCTGCGTTTTTATTGATGTGCTTTTGTAACAATGCTGCTGAGGTATTTAACATATTTAGGTCAATTCAAAGCTAATAACCCACGATCACATGATAGACAACCCAGAGTCATCATGACGGAAAAGAGAAGTTAGATTTTTGTGGATTAGTTGCACTGGCAGTAGGAGCAGCAGTACTCTTCCTGTGCTTCCCCCTCTTATGTTTCCCATATTGAAATGAGTTCATACAATACAACGAAATATATCCTCATAAAAAAATAAGAACAACACAACACGACTGCAAGCGGCTGTGCCAAGATCGCACCATCTCACACCCTCGCCCTACTCTCTGGACTCATTACGCTCTTAATCATCTCCGACCTGCAGTCTTATTGCTTATTAATCTACAGCAGACGGAGATGGACCTCATTCTCATTCGGAGAAGCCACATTAACTCATTTTCTTTTTTTCCCCTTCTCTGTAATCTTCTGCAGTCGGTACTGGGACAGAAGTGATGATCAAAGGTATCTATCTTTAATTTCCCCTTCGTTTCCGTCTACAAATTCACGTGTAAAGATAGCGCCTCATGATAGCTGGAACCGAGTGGGGGCCGTGGGAGGCAGTGTCGAGTAAATGTCTGAAATTGCCTGCTGAGTGCAGTCGGACCAAATGGAGCTCAGCATGGTGAAGGACATCTAAAAGCTCAGGGCTCCATGTATCAGTGTGTCACCTGTACTCAGTTAAAAATATAATAAAATCGTCATTTGATTTCGGGGTGAACACGGACTGAGGTCGACACTTTGTTGCGTGAGCTCTGAAATGCCCGGCTTGACCCTGCTGTGATCAAGGAGTTTAGCACCACAAGCAAACCTTTAAAAAATCCTTCATGCACCAGCACATCACAGATAGAACACAAGCCCCAGCCCTATATATATATATATATACACACACATATACATATATATACACACATATATATATATGTATGTATATAACGATATATTTATATATATACATATTTATCCATATACACTACCGTTCAAAAGTTTGGGGTCACTTAGAAATGTCTTTATTTTTCAAAGAAAAGCACTGTTTTTTCAATAAAGATAACATTAATCAAAAATACACACCATACATTGTTAATGTGGTAAATGACTATTCTAGGTGGAAATGTCTGGTTTCTAATGAAATATCTCCATAGGTGTATAGAGGCCCATTTCCATCAACTATCACTCCAGTGTTCTAATGGTACATTGTCTTTGCTAATCACCTTAGAAGACGAATATCTGATTAGAAAACCCTTGTGCAATTCTGTTAGCACAGCTGAAAACAGTTATGCTGGTGATATAAACTATACAACTGGCCTTCCTTTGAGCTTGAAGTTTGAAGAACAAAATTAATACTTCAAATATTAATCATTATTTCTAACCTAGTCAATGTCTTGACTATATTTTCTATTCAATTTTCAATTCATTTGATAAATAAAAGTGAGTTTTCATGGAAGACACGAAATTGTCTGGATGACCCCAAACTTTTGAACGGTAGTGTATGTATTTATGTATATATATATATATATGTATATATTTTTGTTATCAATAATTGTCAAATGGACATCTTTTGCTGTGTGTTTGGTTCTCGATATCATTGTTCTCGGGTTATGTGTAATGTTTCTATACCCTCACTTTATATTTCAACTGACCTCACCTATTTGTCCTTTCGTCATCATCACTTCTGAAATACAGGAGCCGACACCGCGACGAGTGTTCAAAAAGATGCATTGATTCCTAATTCTTCACAGACTAAACCCCTCTTCCCACAAGCTCCTTAGTGTCATTTGTCTATTCATTGCTGGATCAATCACTGAGAAGATTGTAGGGTAAACATTTGCTGTTGGTCCCCTACGACATCTTCACTGCAATGCATTCAAGAAAATCTACCGGCTGAGTGTAACATGAAATAAAATAGTATAATTGTTAGTGTCTGATTAGGTTATAACCTTCCGTAGTTGTATTTTTGTCTTTAATTTACAATATATTTAAACAAAGTCCAAGTGATCCTCTGTGAACCTTAGGTTTTTGGGGCCATCTAGAATCAAGGGGCCCATGTTGTTATAGCTGGTAATTGAGCCTTTAACTATTACCTGCATACAATTCTAATCTTAGCATGAACCAACATCTAAACTGAATTTCGATCTATGTCAAACTTGAGTGAAATCCTAAAAACACCGACTATACTTCGCTCCACTTGACCAAGTCAAACCCATTATAGCTGTGAAATAGCAAGTTGCATATTGGCAGTCTCAATAAGGTGCATGGGCACTCATCTAAGAGTGCATTTCATACCAATATACTGGACTGAATTGGTACAAATTCACACCTTTACTACACCAACAGATTTCTTTTAAGCGCAGTTCAAACACATCACATTGTAATCATCTATCTGAAATGTTTTCAGGAAGCCTGTGGGGCCAGATGCACTTACAGCTGGTCGTAATGGGAAAATAAACACAACACTAGATGGAGCTCTTGCTTCATCAAACATTCGCAACATCCTCCTCATATCCGGCGCTCATGGAACATTCCCTACGACTTTGACAGCCTCAAACATTGTGAGAGCTTCAGGAAGAGTGGCACATGATTGACACACTGATAGACAGACAAACAGAGAAAACCTCCAAAACCAGCTGTCCCTACCACGCGGCCATCTGCCGCTTCTTGCCTAATTGGATGATGAGCGCTTCATTGGGAACGCTTGCTTGATTGCTTAATATTATTCTCTCCACATGTTTTGAATTATATCTTTCGGACTCTTTATTGTTCCGGCACAGTTGCAATAGATGTAGCAGAATTAGTAATGGCGCATGGAAGTACAAGCTGGAGCAATCAATAGATCACAGCTGTGGCTGACAGCGGCTGTGATCTATTGACGTGCTTGTGGTGAAGCTATAACTAGGTCCACAGAAACATATAAAGAGCTGCGTTGTTGGCTCACAGCTCAGCTACTTTGACATTTGTTCACTCATCCATGGGGTAACATGTCCTGACAGAAATATACAGCATTTCACAGCATTCACCGAAAGTTATGTGAAGAAAAAAAACGTGCTTTATTCTCTCAACTTTGACCAGAATGCCAAATAAGATGGACATCTCTGGATGTCAGGATATTGCCGCCGTGATAAAAAAACAGAACATTTATGAATCGTACAGTAGAACCAATTTGTCACAGGGGCATGTTCCCGTTTCTCACTTTACCTAAAAATAACCTTTTTTAATCATTCATTCTGCCATAACTCTGAATAACCCTGCTGGATGACAGATAACAGGTCCACAGGTGTAAATAGGTGATTTCAGTTCACCGCCACATCATCTGTAATTACTGAATGGGGCCAACCCCCTGAAAGAAATCTAGAAATCTCGTAAAATTACGTTGCTGTGCATGTAGAAATCAAATCATATGAATGTGGTAAGAAAAAAAGAGAAACTTGAAGAATTTAAATGTCAGTGAATATCAATACATCAATGGGACTGTACAGCTCGCAAGAAGCTGCTTGCGATCAACATTTCACATTTGAGCCAAGTGGACCTATGGCTGCCAGCGCTGAACCCAACCTTGTGACATTTATAAGAGGAAACAAGGAGGATTTCCACTGCCCCATTGCACAAAATGACAGTAATATGGTGTGTGACAGGGATGATAGCTGGAGGTTGAATTCCTGGCATTCAGAGCTCAACTCTCTTGGCCATACTAGGCCATTAGTTGGATTCCAACAGAAGCTCTCTTGCTATTCAATCGTTTTGTTTGCAAGGTAGCTCTCACCAGGTAACGATACATTGGACTGCAAACAAGAGTAAACACTTTGGGACCCTGAGGCAGTACTTTTCATCAGAAATTGTTGCACATTTGAAATTTAAGCACCAACTCATAACATTTACACACTGACTCCGAAACCTTTGTCTGTTATTAATGTTTGAGGAACAGGTTTTTACAGAGTGGTTTGATCTCTCGGAATAACTGCGAACGCAAACATCATCATCCAAAAAAAGGCATCTGATAACTTCTTATCACAAAAACAGAATACAATACATATTATACAGAAATGCATGTGTAGTTTCTTGCTAATTTAATGCATTCATTATCTCCCATTTTGGACTAGCAGACATACAGCGGACGTTGAAGGGGATATCATTAGTTTTGAAGGTATTTGGCCATAAACCAAGGAAAAAAACTGGTGATGGTGATTGATGAGACATTCAGAAATTCTAACCTCAGAAGAAAATTCAGAGAGTCAGTTATTGTCATCCTCTCCGGAACACGAATGTCCATGCAAAATGTAATGGAGGTCCATACAACAGAGATATTTCAGTGTGGACTAAAGTGGACCCCGCTCATCAATCTACTCGCCAACATTGCCATCCATGAAAAACATTTACTTTTCTGACCTAGAATCCCCATTTTCTCTGATAAATTGTCATGGCAGTACCTGGTCTTCGGTAGGTATAGTTAGTTACTCCAGAAGTTCAGATAAGCTGAACTATAACTTTCTCCATTTGCCAGAGTGTCATTGGCGGTCAAGGTATTGAGCGGTCATTTGAGCTCAAAGTTTGCCTGCAAAGCAAGGGGAGGAAATTTTATTTATAATAATGATGACCTTCTCGTGTGCAATGTCACCGGGTTGTCCATCTATCGTACCGGCAACACAAGTAGAAAATGGTAAGAGTGGTAAAGGAAGTGACACGTTCTGGAGTTCTTGGCGCAATTTTCCTGGTTCTACAGAGGTCACCGATGACTTAATACCATTTTAACAAGTCCTTAACAGATACATTACTTTAAGAAAAAAAAGTCTCGATATGCCAATGTTCACGCCAGTTAGAATATATCTATTAGAAGCCATGCATTAAAACTCATTAGAGCCTGTTTGGAAAGGAGGGGAGGTCTTTGGCACCAATCAATCAAGGTCACTGCTAAGATGATGCCATGCCATAGCTGGAGGGCTCTTAGACTGATGAGTGTCAGCGGCTTCTGGTGAGCGCTTGAGGGCTAATGTCCCCCTCACTGGGCTCCCCTCCTTGCACTCCTCACAGATGAGTCCTGTTCTGATAGAGAGAGCTGCAGGAGGGGGATGGAAAGAATAGCTGACATATCAGCACCCACTCCACATCTTGTATGAATTGTACTCTTTTGCCCCGATCCAATATCCAGAACCCCTTGTTCTCTTTTTCCTAACGATATTTCACCATCCTTGTATTTCTCAGTCCTGTAGGCTGCTCTGGTCAGCGGTGAATAGACTGCCTTGTCATTAGCTCCCTGTGTGGGGGTTTGTATTCGTGCAAGCGTGAATCTGTACGCGTGGAATATTTGTATACTTTCAGAACTCCTCAGTGTTTCGGTCTTTCCACCTTTTATCATCTTAAGATCTCTGTTATTCTCTTTGCATCTTCAGATAATGCAAATCCAGAATTGTGGGGTAATTCTGGCGGAGGAGGAAGAGGACCGTACGAAGAAGGAAGAGGAGATTAGTTTCACAGTTAGTGCGTGTGGTAAGACGGGTTATTTTCTGCTGCCTTTTTTATTTCCGAGAACCCCTGAGCCTTCCGTTTGACAGCTCTCATCCAGATACTTCAGAGTGCTTCCTTCCGCAATCAACTAATCATATTCTTCATCGTGCCGTCTTTCTCGCTATTTTGGTCTCCCGTCCAAACAGGAAACAATACTTTGTACACGTTATTCGGGCAGAGATCTGAAAGTTGTAAAAACTCAGGCAGGATTTAAATTATGGTGAGGATTTACATAATTTGTTGAAAACACAAATATTTAGTTTAGACAAATAGATAGAGAGATAGAGAGAACGCCTGTAAGACGGAGGCAGATAGATGACATTTTCACACATATGGATGCGGGATATCTCTAGAAACACGGGCTGTTAATTTTAACCTCGAGGCAGTGTTCCCAGTAAATGTGCCGCTTTGTGTCTTCTCTTGGCAGTTCAATTTGCAGCCATTCCTATTCAGCCTTAATGGGAAACATTAAAGAAGAAAGAGAATGAAAAGTCCAGGGAAGATAATCAACAATGCATTTCAAGCAGTTGACAGTAAGTTGCATTCTGTGCTAGATTTAGGTATTAGTTATTCATTTTGAGGTCTGATGTCCGACTGTATGTTAATTCTATCTTCGTCTGTTCGAGAGACGATGTGCCAAATGCTAATTTCTAAATAACCTTGCAGATGAAGTTGGTGCCCTCTCTTTATGGCCATGCCTCATTAGGAATTAGTGCTCTATTATCATGCATCTGAAAATAGCAAACAGTCAATCAATTCTCTGTGAATTGCAGTCTGTACTCAACACTTCACAGATAAAAAATATATCGTTGAATCACAGCACCCGTTCGCAACTTTAACTTACAAAAACATATTTTATTTAATGAAAGAAAAAAAAGACTCCTAGTTGAGATATGCCAGTGTTTTGTCATAACAATTTAGATTATATGTGAAATGTTGATAAGTCAAAACAACATTTGTCTTCAGTGATAGTACATCCTGTAGAGCGCTCTCCTGTGGCTTGAATGTGTAGTTCCAACTTACAATGTCTGTGCTCGTATTGTATTTATTAATGGTGCAATATCACTGCAAACAAAAATGGTTTATGATATCACTTCAATGCTGCCACAGGCAGTTGACCACCCTGGGGGGGCTGACATGGCTAACCATTGCTTAGCCCCTCCTGTGACTCATTTGAGCAAAGACCCTGTGACTCAGTCCACTACTTTGTGATGTGAATAACCATGTAATGTCAAAGAACTACTCGTTGCCAATTTTGTCATTTGTCTTTTTCCATTTGCGCAATACGACCCATAAAAAAAGGCAGTAAATACGAGTCAGATATACAACTTTCTTATAATGTGGGAGGAATGCAACACTGAATCCGTGGGAGCTTCCAGTTCTAATGTTTGCAAACTAAACAGCAACATTCTCACGGGAGTAGTAGGGTGAACCCAACTGCACGACTCGGGAGACAGAACTGCAAATAATGATCCTTAACTTACAGTAACATCAGGAACAGTACAGACAGAAATATATAAACACAATGTGGAACGCTCGCAGGCTTGGTCGGAAAAACACAAAACAATCTGGCAGAGGACAAGAGCAAGTGAGAGGACCTAAGTAGACAAGGACTAACGAGGGAATGGGCAACAGGTGAGAGGGACATGAGGACCAGGTGAAGGGAATGAGGGATTGACGAAGTGGGAGCTAGCAGGTGAGACAACAGGTGTAGGGAGTTGGACTAACGAGGTGGGAAGCAGGATCTGGAAAGACATGATAGTTATTAGCCGTTTCTCAATTCAAAGTACACTGAGTCCAGACTCCGGAGGACGGTCTTTCTGGGATTGGAACAGCAGCTGACTTGATGACGTCACCACATCAGCTGTTCTTGCTCAAGAGTTTACTCCAATTATTCACTGTAAATAATTTTTTACAGTCAAACAAAATATGACAACACTGCTTTTTCATTATCCTTTAAATATAATTATTTTATTTTGAATTGAGTGTGTGGATATATTTATTTATTTATTTACACACAATTAAAAATAAAATAATCATACACATATGATTGTATATATATATATTGTGTAAAAAAACCAATATATATATGTTTATTGTTTATACATATTTTTTTTTTTCAAAATGTGTTTATTTGGTTTTTCTTTTTTTTTCTCCTAAAAGGAGGAACAAGTTACAAATACAGTAAACATATGAAACATGTTACCAGACAATAACAAAATAAAAATACAAATGATAAAAAATTAAATAAATTATATAAAATGACACTCCATACTGGATGGCACACTCATTGGTACATTTGTGAGGGGTATTTAGACAGTGGGTTGCTCAGAGATTGTACATGGGTCATGACTGCAAGGTCACTTTAGAGCCCTAATAAATTGGGGGCCCTTTACAAAGTCCAAGAAGGAAGTCCACATCTCTTCAAACTGTGCATATTTTCCTTTCAGTGAGTATGTTATTTTTTCCATGGCTATAACTTGTACAATGTCCTCTAACCAGCCTTTGGTAGTCGGCTTCTGTATAGATTTCCAACATTTTGCAATAGTCCGTCTGGCTTGTAGTAGGCATAGGATAACCATCTTTATGTTAGCTCTGCTGAGGTTAATGTCCTTTGGTATGAGTCCCAAAACACACATTCTTGGGCACATAGGGAGAACCACCTTTGTTGCATTTGAGAGTGTCTCCACAGCCATCCTCCAAAATTCCTGTACTTTTGAACAGGACCATAAACAATGGAAAAGTGTCCCCCTATGTGTTTCACATTTAATACATATATCAGGAATATTAACATTGAAACGGTTCAAAAGCTCTGGAGTGATGTACAGCCTCATGGACCATTTGTACTGTAACAGTCTGAAACCTGAATTAGACGTTTGTGTTTGTGATTGGGTACAAATATTTTGCTATTCCGACTCCGTTATCTCCTCCCCTATGTCTGCGCACCAGGCAAGTCTCTTGTCCTCTGATGTCTCTGGAGACCCAGCTGACAAGATCTTATAAAAGATGGAAATAAGTCTTCTCTGGTGAGGTCTTACCATAATGTTTTCTACTGCTGAGAGGTCAGGTATTGAGAGCTTCTTTTGGGTCTTATATATGAAGTCTCTGACTTGTAGGTATTTGAAGAAATGTTTAGCAGGTATGTCAAATTGTTTTCGAATATCTTCAAATGACATGAGAACACCCTCCTGAAAGAGATCTGCTATTTGGCCAATACCTTTGTCTGCCCATAGTTTAAATCCCTTGTCTTTAGCCCCTGGATGAAAATTGTTGTTTCCCCAAATGGGTGTGAACTGCGATAGATTTAGGGGAACCTTTAGGTATTTATGAACTTCATGCCAAGAACGAATGGAGTTGGAAACAAATGGGTTACCTGTGAATTTCTTTAGTTTATCTGGCTTATCTGAGTATAGATACATATGAAGAGGTATGTTGGATGTAGTCTCTCTTTCCATGGCCACCCATGCGAGTGATGAACTGGATCTGAACCAGAAGGAGGTTGTCCAAAGCTGGCATGCCCAGTAGTACCATTTGAGGTTGGGAAGGTTCAACCCGCCCCTGTCATATGGCAGGTATAGTAGAGAGAGGCGTAATCTTGCTCGTCTGTTACTCCAAATGAAATTTCTGAAGATTTTAGTCATATTTGGGAAGAAGTTTGTTGGAGGTGGAAGTGGTATACATTGGAATAGGTAAAGAAATTTGGGTAGGACATTCATTTTGAGGATATTAATCCTGCCAATCATTGAAATCGGCATTGTTGTCCATCTGTTAATAAGATTAGTTACTCCTGATATCACTGGGCTATAGTTAGTGGATACAAGGTCCTCTGTTGAATGAGTAATTTTGATCCCCAAATAAGTAAAACTGGATGTATTCTTAAATGTTGTTTGTATTGGGGGGCAACTTCTCTCTGATTGTTTAAGAAAGAGGATATTTGACTTAGACTCATTCAGTTTATATCCTGAAATTGATCCATAAGTATTTATTAATCTAAGGAGATTTGGAATGGAGCTCTTTAGTTGAGTAAGGAATAAAACTATGTCATCGGCGAATAGTCCTATTTTATTCTCCACATTCCCTATTCTGATACCCGTTATACTGCTGTTTTGTCTAATTGCTATTGCAAGTGGCTCGATTGCTAATGCAAACAGAAGGGGCGAAAGGGGGCACCCCTGTCTGGTCCCTCGTTGGAGTTTGAAGGGTTGGGAGGTTACAAAGTTCGTCATGACTGATGCACTTGGGGTGTGATATAGCATTTTCACGCACTTACAGATGTATTCACCAAACCCAAACCTCCGAAGCACTTCAAAAAGATAATTGTGTTCCACTCTGTCAAATGCTTTTTCGGCATCCAGGGAGACTATTGCTGTGTCTGGGCTTTCCTTCCTCACATCTATAATATTTAGTAGTCTTCGAATATTATGGAAACCTTGACGACCCTTTATAAAACCATTTTGGTCAGAGGCAATCAGAGACGGAAGATGGTTTTCAAGACGTCTCGCAAACACCTTTGCTATAATCTTAGCATCTGAATTTATTAGTGAAATAGGACGATATGAACCACATTTTATGTGGGGTTTATCTGGCTTTAAAATCAGTGTTATTAAGGCATTGGATAGGGAGGGCGGTAAATGTTCAGCTTCAATTGATTCAACTAACATATCGAAGAGTGGTGGCACAAGCTTCTCCCCAAAGCGCTTGTAGATGTCAATGGGTAGTCCAGAAGGACCTGATGCTTTTCCTCCGTTCATATGGGACAGCGCTTCAAACAGTTCCTCCTTTTTAATGGGAGAGTCTAGCTTCTCTTTTACCATCTCCTCTAAGGTTGGAATGGAAAGCTGATCCAAAAAGGAGGCAAGGTCATCATTAGTATCCGGAGTCTCTGACGTATAAAGGTTTATATAATATTTTTGAAAGGTTCTGTTAATTTCTGTCGGATTAGTTGTTGTCCCGCTTTCAGTTTCAATCTCGGTGATAGCTCTTTCATTTTGCAGTGTTTTAATCCGCCATGCTAGTAATTTGCCCGATGATTCTCCCTGATCATAGTAAGTCTTCTTTAACCGAGTGATACTGTTTAAGGCCTTACTTGCTGTAATCTCATTATATTTAGCCCTTACTTCTGAGAGCCTCTGTAAATTCTCCGGTGTATTATTCACCGAGAGCTCCCTTTCTAGGTCTTTAATATCTCGCTCAAGTTCAGTCATAAGGAGATGCGTCTTATTTGCAATGTTACTGGTATAAGAGATCATCACACCTCGAATATAGGCTTTGAAGGCTTCCCATCTAATGGATGCTGAGGTTTCGTCTGTATTTGTAGCAAAGAAAAGCTCGATATTTCTTTCCACCGTGTTTAGAAACTTCTGATCATGGAGCCATCTCGGGCTAAGCCTCCACACTGTTTGGCCCCTGGGATGTGGAGTAAGGCGGTAATGCAAAAACAGTAGGGCATGATCTGAAATAACTATGCCTTTGTGCCCACAGTCCTGTATATTGGCCACCAGAGTCTCAGAGATTAAAAAATAATCTATGCGGGATTGTGTTTTGTGTGTGTTTGAGTGGCACGAATATTCTAGTGTGGTGGGATTTCTAATTCTCCAGATATCGCAAAGATGCAGCTCTGACATAAAGTGGCCTATCACCTTTCGGGTATTTGTATTGGAGCAGTCATTCCTTGATGAACGGTCTAGGAGGGGGTTAGGAGCGCAATTAAAATCTCCACCCATTATTATTTCACCTCGAAAAGATGAAACGGTCATAAAGAGATTACTAAAGAATGTAGAATCGTCATTGTTGGGCCCATACACGTTTACCAAAATGATTTCTTGATTCAAAAGAGTTCCCCCAACCACCACAAATCTACCAGCAGGATCCTGGAGAAGCTTGTGAACCCTAAAGGGGACTGATTTGTGGATAAGGATTGCTACTCCTCTTGCCTGTGAAGAGCAGCAGGAAGCTAGAATTTGCCCAGGCCATCTCCTCCTTATACGTACAATCTCATCGGATACTAAATGAGTCTCTTGGAGAAATATGACTTTTGCTTGGAGATGTTTAATTCTGGACAGTATTTGCTTAATTTTAACCAATTTTCTCATACCTCTGACATTCCATGAAATAATATTGAGATACGGAGCATTACTCATAACCCAGTCTAAGTAATATTACCGTTATATCTACAACTTCTCTTATACCCTTGGAGACCAGTGTGCCATCAAAACATGAAAAATAAAGAAAAGAAAAAAACGAAAAAACAGTAACAAACGCCCCCTCTCTAGAACTGAGAAGGAGCTCTCCTAAATCCCTGCGCCCCCAAATTGCACAGCCCCCACTCACCCTCCTGCAATACACTGAAATTCCGGACAACTTGCATTGATCCTTAAGTAAGGAGCAACTACAAACCATTGAACACAAATGGGCAGCACCCACGTCCGGCAAACATTTTAAGTATATAATAAAATAAAAAAACGTAAACCCATGTATGTACGATTACTGACCCGTGACATTATGTAAAATGAAACAAAACGTATTGCTACTATCAAACCAAGGGCCAGCAATAACACAGCCAATGTGATACGACACTCTTATCCAAACAAGCTTAGTCTATCTTTCATCCGTTTTGGATCCAAGCGAGCTAGCGAAATCTAGCCGGACTCACTCACTCACGTCACCGTCCCGTTCCGTCTGAGACCGCGCTGTCTCGATCTCGCGGATGAAGACCTCCACATCTGATGGAGTAAGAAACGTAAGCATTTTACCCTTGTGGTAGATTCTCATCTTTGCTGGGAACTGTAATCCAAACTCAATATCCAGTTTATGCAGTCGGGTTTTCACGCCGTCGAACATTCTCCTCTGCTGCTGAATCTCCGCGGAAAGGTCTGGAAACAACATCACACGATTCTCCTCGAACTGCAGCGTTTTCTTCTTGCGAGCAGCATTCATCACCCGGTCTCTGTCGGCCAGCCAGCGGAATTTCACGAGAATCGCCCGAGGAAGAGGTTTAAGGTTTGGCTTGTTCGCTTTAGCGTTAGCTGTGGCTGCTTTTGGAAGTCTGAAGGCTTGGTCGATGGAAGGTGGCGTCAGTAAATTGTCTTTACCAAGGAGGTCGGGTAACCACCTGTTGAGGAAGGACACCAGGTCACCTCCCTCTGCGTTTTCTGGCAGGCCCACCAGTCTCACGTTCAGGCGGCGCTGCCGGTTTTCCATGGTCTCCACTGATCTGGCGAGTGCTAGCATCTTTCTTTGAGTGGTTGCAGAGACGCTAGCTAAGTTGTTCAGTTGGTCCTCCGCGGAACTTATACGGGATTCTGCTCCACCTAGTCTTGCGGAGAATGACTCTAAGGCTTCTTTGATCTCGTGATTTGAGGTGATAACTTCTTTGAGCTGGGCCGAGAAGTCTTTTCGAAGAGCGTGAATAGCTGCTAGGATTGAATCGTCTCTAGCTTGGTCTTCTGTAGCTTCCGCTAGTCCATGTGTCAACTCCAACTCGCCGTCTTTCTTCCTCTCTTTACCTCTTGAACTTGTTTTACTTTGCTTCATTTTGGATCCTCCTTATATCGTGCACTTATATCACTCGACTAAGACTTTTTGCAAACTCAAACGAACGGGTTTACATTTATATATGATATATTTTGCCGGAGCACATGGGCTCTGCGACTACTCACGTCCACGTCATAACCGGAACCTTGTTTATACATATTTAGATTATATATACATATGTATATTATATATACATATACATTTGTGTATATATATATATTTTTGTATGTATATATAGTTATATTACACATGTAATTGCAAACAATTCGGTCAAATTAAAAAGATACCACTATAGTTCAACGTTAAAGTTTAATTAAAACATTAAGTTATGAATCTTAACCCTGTCAAACTGATTTAACGTTATCAGTGAATAAATAATAAACTCTTTGTGCTCAATAGATCCTCCAAACCGAATTATATGTCATGTTTAACCGCTACCGATACATCAGAGCCAGCGGAGCATTTGAAAAAGTCCTGCCGAGATCAGGCTGCTGTCGGCGGCTACACAGCGCGCTGACCGCCCGGCGCTGCGGAGCTCACTGAGCGAGCAGAGTATCAAATCTACAGCGCAGATCTTTATCAGGCTGAATCTTAACAAACCGAACACAGATTTGATTTTTAAACTCCTGAAAGCATCGTAAAATTACATTCATGACCACTACTTTTAGCGGTAACGAGCGTGTAACGAAGTATTTTTTAAATCAACTAACGCAGTTACAGTTACTGAAATTTAAATGAGTTCGTTACTCGCGTTACTCTCTTTTGTGAAAAATGAACACTTGCAGACAAGAAGACAAGCTAGGCTACTTTAGCTGCTTCTGATCTGACATCGCAGGACCTTGGTGGCGCAATGATATTGTAACGTCTCGGACGTTATGGACTGATGACACGGAGACGGGACGACGTTATTATTCCTCCCTTTATTGGGCATTCACCAACACAGACAGCGTGCTCCTCTCAGCTCAGCAGCTCGAACGTCATCAACAACAACGGTTCCCGTCAACCACCCGTAACTTCCGTTTTCCGACAGGTTAACCCCGCCTCCCCTCTACTCCGCCAATCACAGGCACGCCTCCCCTCTCCTCCGCCAATCACAGGCACGCCCCCTCGACCAGCAAGCACGGTGCCACACTGTGATTGACAGCCACTTCCAGTGTTGCCAGGTCCGCGGTTTTTGCCGCTGGTTGAATTTTGTGTCCGCTGGTTCGGGTAGACCTATTTTGCATGCAAATTACATGAATATCTTTAAATAAAAATCCATATTTTAAATGAAATAATTTATTTATACCCAAATCCTATCAAACTGACTCCAGATCAGCACGTACACGCCTCACTAGCACCCCCCCCCCCTCAATTATATGCAGCACCTCAAGGCACCTTTGTTTTCTCTTTTAATTAGTGTTAATACTGTAGCCAATCACTTTTATTTCATTGGGCCTGATGTGGTAAAAGATTACACTGTTAAATCACTGAGACAGTTATTTTGTATTAAGTTAACTAAAAAAGGGACTTTTGTACTCCTGCTTGATTTGAAGGCCTGTTGCCCTGTTGATTGCAATAAATAGGTCTACAACATATGTTTATTGTGTTTGACTGTTCAGTACTGTTCATGACATTAAAAAAGCAGACATAAAAGTAACTTAAAAGTTACTTTCCCGAGTAACTAATTACTTTTGATATACAGTAACTAGTAAAGTAATTCAATTACTTTTAAAAGAAGTAACTAGTAACTATAACTAATTACTAATTTTCAGTAACTTGCCCAATACTGTTCATGACTCAACAACACAACAACAGTAGTATTTAGAAAAAGTCATCTGTCAGTTGTTTATTTTATCCTCCGCTATTGTTTCCGGTTGCTGGTGAAATGCATTCTGGGATATCGGCTGGCCAGAGTACGCACAAGTCTCCTGATGCATCCTCCAGAAAGTGGGAGGATCAAGTCACATCCGGGCATTTTGACCGTGCTTTGCGAGAAGCGAACTTTGAATTGGAACATGTTCTCGGGCTGCGACTGATGACGTTTCACGAGTCCACGAGAACACAAGTACAGAGAAGTACGGACAAGAACGCATATTGAGAAACGGCAGACAGGATGAAAACAACTAATAAAAGGAAGGTGTGGAGCTAAACTGTGGCAAAAATGGGTCCTCCCAAAAAAATTATTTCTGGTACTGAGACTCCGCCCACTCCTCCTCCCCACCGCCATCTGCCTGATGGGATGGATCGTCTCTCTCATCGTGGAATATACTACTATATATTCATACACTCTGTCATCATATTCATTGAATGTTTTTAACTCTAAAATCTGTCTGTACATTACATTACATCATTGCATCTGGTCCATCTAGGATCCTCTCCTCTTGGTCTCCTCCAGGTTTCTTTTTTTTTTTTTTTCCCTTGGGAGTTTTTTTTTTTTTTTTTGTTTTGGGTTTGAGGTTTTGATGCAGGATGGTACAGATTGTGAGACAAATTTGTAATTTGTGAAATATGTTATTTGTAAATTAATAAAAATAAAATTATAGAACTTAAATCACAAACAGTTTATCTAACTTCTCCATAGTCCATGTGGCTCTAGGAGAAGGCTAAGAGGGGGATTGGCGGTGGGCTGTGACCGGCTCTCGATAGCGACCTGCGATGAAGGTGCATGGGGTCACAGGTCTGGCCTTGAGCTTGCCTGGGCCGCGCGACAGGGCTCCCTGCTCCAGTTGCGCCTGCGTGTCACCACAATTCATATCTATTCAAGCACCTTATTTACAGTTCAATTTATTACTAGAGCAAGAGAATAAAATACTATATTTAAAAATGTGCAGCATTTTCTGAATCCCCCCCCCCCTCCGCCCCCAAAGAGGGTCAGAAAGCACGCACCACAGTGGGAAACTCTGGGTAAAGCAATAATTGACTGGCCATGAAGAGCACCATTGGGCCGGCAGCTTGATTGTGGACCATAATTTCGCTTCTTCATACCTGATGCCCTAGTGCTGCCTATGGCCAATGCTATAGATAGATATATTAGCTTTAGCTATAGATTTCTGTCCCTAAGGAAGGACAATAAATGTCATATCAACATCCAAAGTATATACAACCGCGACGTGCCCGAGTCATCAGCGCACCCCTGAAGTTGACAGTGCATCTCTTGGCTCTCAGTTGTCATCTTTAGTCCCAAATGTTCACATAGCTCCTTTCAAATAGAGAACAGATACTGAGGCACAATTCCCTGTGTGAGTATAAATGGCTTCACTGCTCTGTGAAAGAGACTTTAAAATGCACATTATGCCAGGTCTCTGGGATTCTCTGATTTATGAACATGAGCATCTGCGCTGCTGTCAACACCAAGGTGCTCCTTTGACAAAGGGAGGAGGTATGTATAAACTTTGTGAACTTGTAAAATATTAGTTTGAACCTGTGCACAATTTGCAGCTGTGCTAACAGCTCTGAACCTGAATACAGACCCACATCCTGTGCTCAGCCACCGTTTCTATCTTTTCTAATTTATTCTCTGTGGAGCTTCACAACTGCAGGGACCGAACCAGCTCTTCTCTTTTGTTTCAGGCTACATGAGACGGTAATAGATGTTCACCTATACCAAAATAATTGCCAGAGGTTGCAGGGATAGAGGACAGTATAGGAAGTCAGAAGCTCACTGTGTACCATTTTCACAGCGGCTTTGTTTGTAAGGGTCTAGAGTTTTTGTCACACCTACATTTAACCCTCCTCGTCTGCTTTCTGACGTCTATTCTGTACTTCTCGTCTAGTGGTCTGCTCCAGTCCTTTTGTCAGTGAAGGACAGCCGAGTAGAACTGGTGCCAATAAATTAGATTTTTGCTCGTTTTGGAAGGTGAAGCCACGATCGCACTATTGACAAGTGCACAGAAATCTCACCCAACCAAAGGTGATCGAGAGGTGGGCTTAAACAAAACGTACTGTTTCCAGGGCAGCTTATGTTTTTGAAAATGTGTCAAAAGCATCGTCCGCCCCTATTTCGAAAGGTTTACAAACACAAACAATTGACGGAAGTGGTTGTGTGGAGGTTGAAGAAGAAAAAAAGAGAGCTTGTGACTGATACTTGTAATGAAGTAGACGAGCAAAATGTTGATGTTGGAAAGGTGTTCAAAGTCCGTGAAGAATGAAAGAATGACTGGAAACTAGATAGCACTGTTCACGTACTTTGTTCTCCCCGTAAAAAGCAGACATGATTCCACTTCTGCCGGAGCAATAATTGGATTCTGACTGCACATTTTGAACATCTCGTTCTCCATCTCGAATGGAACCGAACTTGGGGCGCCTTGTTCCAGCATTTATATTAACCTGTGTTTTAGGCAAACCTCTTCCAGATTGAGAAAAACTGCCAGCATGAAAGCGGCCCAGATTTCATTCCCCTTAAATTGTTGGATAAGGATGCAATCTTGGCTGCTCTCACTTGGCACCTACTTATTTTATGATTGGAAGCCTTCAAGCTGAGCCAACGAAGCGAAGCATCTCGTCTGATCTGCCAGGGCTCAGTTCCCTCACCCAGACAGAACAGTGGGAAGAGTGAAGACGAAAGCCAAAAAAGGACATCTATAATTAGTTAGTCAGTTAGGCTTCACCCCTCTCCAGCTCTCCCGGCTGGCCAGGACCCCCAGTACAAACACACACACAGTCACTCACACCCACTGTGCCCACTTCCCCTTTAAGATTCATTTCGACTCACGGCTCTATAGTTTCTAATTGCCTCACAAGCCTGGTTACTGAGAGCCAGCCAATTAGGAGAGCACCGGAGTGGAACATAACATTTTCAGTTTCAATTAGGTCTATGAGGGCATACATAATGCACGGGGGAGGTTTAGTCCCCTCAGAGTGATGAACTGATGAACTCATGTGGGGAAATGATGCAGCATTGGTCAAAAGAGCTGAGCTGATCTGACTGTTTTGCCCTGCATATGGCTGAAATATTTGTCAGCCATAAGTGAATTTGTGTGGGCTCATTGAAATGTGGATACGATTGGAGTGAGCTTTTGGGAGTGTGTGTCTGTGTGTGTGAGAGACACACAGAAAGAGAGTGAAGTCAGTAAGCTTTAAATGAGAGGAAGTTGCACCAGACTGAACTAACTGAATTACATTCACACTCATGCGGCTGCAATTACCTGGTGTGGATTTGAGCTCACCAAGGTGCAATCCACACACTTTGGGACCTCATTATGGAATTATATGATTTCACGTCATCTTGTACGTATGTAATCATCTCAGCCGACACCCTGCGGATACATTTGCATCGAATTATTCTCCACTGCAGTTGAATTACGGTCATGTTCGTTTCAGCTGAGCCACGACAGAGCACCACTTCCTCGTTAAAAGCTTACGGAGAGACCAGACACATACACAAGCACCGTAATGTGATAACAAGCAGTGTTAACAGTGCTGCTAATGGACGCCAAGAGCCTTAACATAAGAATCCAAGACAAACAGAAGCAGATCCCCAAAGTCACGGCAGTTGGATTCATGCTTTGATCCGTCACTGATGTGCTTTTAAATGGTGTCTTAGCTTTAGATTTAGCTAAATAGAGAATAACAAAAAAGGCAGTGACCATAAATATGTGCACTCAAGTGCATGAAATAACTTGGCCTCACACTCGAGAATTTTTTCAACACCTAATCTTTTAATATTCCCTTCCTCAGTTTTAGTTGCCTATCCTCGCGCATGTGCCCAACCATACATTATTAACAGTAGTTATTATTTTTAGTAGGTGTAATACAATTCATTAGTGGGGGAGAAAGGAAAAGATCAAGAATATTGTTGCAACGTCGCAGTTTGATTCCACAGCTGCCTCCCTCGTGCACACATCTCCAAAGGAATGCATATTTTCTCTCTCCTCTTTGGTTCCTGTATTAATGAATGCATTCCTGAACTTAGAAGGGCTTGCATAAAATGTTATAGACTTGCATGACAGATGCTCTCACGGCCCCTGGTTCTCAGTCGGCTTCTGCTCCCCTGTCTTGACATTGTCCACCTTCAGGCTTCCAACCTTCTTGTGCCATCTTCTCCGTCTGCCAGTGAACTAACTTTGCAGATTTTGCAGAACTCCCTGGCTTTCCTTCAACTGTCAGTTTCTCACAGCCAAATGTCTTGTGGAGCATATCATTGACTGTCTCCCTCACTTTCACATTCACTCGCCCTTCTCATAAACATGATGTAAGCCTGGAAGCGGTGTTGTAAACCAGTATGAATCTCAATGTTGAAGTTGAGTCGTGCACATGGTTCAGTAGTTCCTGTTTCGGATATTCTTTCCAACATCTATATAAAATTCCGTTCTTTAATTTTGCATTGTTGATAATGTTCAAAATTAGGTAATTAAATTATTAAGACAAAGGCAAAAGCACCAGCTAACACTGTGTATATTTTACATTGCTTTAAGAAGTAGTATTTTTTTAAATTAAAATTGTATGTGGTGCCATCAAGATGACAACATTCAGTTTTTCCCAGAAGTGTCTGTCTTATTGTGTCTTTTATCAATTATTTTGAGTGTCCATGTATCATTTCATGAATAATATATCTTTCTTTTGGTTCACCGCCTCCTGCAGTGTCCATCATTCAAATGTGCAATGTTTTTTTTCTTCTTTTCTGTCTCTGTGACACGCAAACAACCCACCACTTTAGGCTACGCCATGATGTGTGACCATCCACCGGCAGAAATTGACTCTACCAGAGAATGAAAACAGGCAACAGGCCAACACCCGTGCAATGTCCATCTTTTTGTGTGCGCGTATTTATGTGATCGGTCAGGCCAGAAAGGCCAAGTGTGGCCGGGTGCCCGCCTCAGACAGGGCAAACGAGACAGGACGAAATAAGCCATTTTCTCCGAACCCCCTTTCCCCCCTCGGGCTAAACTCCCTGTTTCTACACCAGTTGCCCTGGAATTGCCCTGTCTCTCTCTATGAGCGACATCCTGATGGCACAGTGGGCAACGCACCCGGCGAGCAAATAGGAGCGAGCTGGGGGTGATACAGCGGCGGGAAAGCGTGGTTGAACAAAATGAAATGCTATTCCGCAGAAAAGCAGCTAACACAATCACAAAACGCTCTGTTTGGGTTTGTTTGAGTTTGTTTGGTTTAGTTTTGGTTGGCCTGCAGACATGCCTCTCCTGGGCAGTCGGGATCATGTTGACATCCATCTTGTTTATGTCCATCTGCTGTTGTTTACTCAATTCAGACGTGGACGAGGCCAGGTCGAATGCTGTTGTCTTGTCGGCTCTCGGAGGTGTACATGACCTTCCCTCGACCCTCCTCTGAGCCTCACTGGCCCGCATGTCTGTGCTTTAGCTCAGCAAGTCAAGCTGCTTTTGGATTCCCCCCCCGAGGCCCTTTTCCATGAGCGTAGGATCACAGGGTCAAATAACCTGGCTTTACTTAAAATTTAGACTGGATGTCCCATGGGCTAAATTGTTAAGAACACACTGTCTGGTGCATTACGCTGATTTTTAAAGCGGTTGGCCAGCACAGGCAGTAAACTTTCTATCTTCTATTTTATGGTTTCTCAATTTATCCCGTTGCAAAATAGATCATTAATTGCTGCATTGTGAATTTGTGGTCTATCACGGTATAGATATTCATCATGTGCCTGCGATTTGCATTCCTAATTACTTTTTAATATGTATGGTCCCTTTTGTGCCTACACTGTGAATACATGTCCTCATGGGGAAAACCCAATTAAGTAATCAATCAATCATGAAGCACTTTGTAAACTGATATCAGCAAAAACATGCACATGTGCTTTCACAAAATGATATAGGTCCCTAGCTTCAACGATACGGTCGTTTTGTTTATCATAACACAGAGGCTGTTCATCCTGTAAATATGCTACACAAACGTCACACTCATCGGCGATGAGTGGTTTAAAGATTCCTTTCCAAAAAGCATTAATGGCATTAATCTGCTTTACGTTATCATTATCTAGCAGTCAGTGGGGTGTACTCACCCCTTTCTGCCTGGGCACTCATTAAGGTCAACGGCGGCTTCCACATTCTGCCAGCATTACAGTTGCGAGAACACAAACAATTGCCATATTCGTTGTTTACGTTCATTGTGATAATGGTGGGCGAGTGGCTTTGGAGGGAGGCTTGAAGGGGGACGGGCTGTCAGTGTTTACGCGAAGCAACTTCATTGCAAGAATTAGTGACTTTTGGAACCAGTGCTGCGAGCTAATTTGATTGGAAAAGAGTTGGTAACTCTTGTCTGCATGTTACAGCTGGACGCTTTGTAAATCTAGTCTACTCTTGTTGGTTTCTCCAATGTTTGATTATCAAAATGATGCTTTTGTATTCCAACAGAGTTCAAGAAACACAATCCAGTTTTAAGCTCTCTACTTTTTATCTAACTACAATATCATCCCAACAAATGCTGCCAATGGACCTGTCTTCAGATGACGAAAAGCCCAATGTATTCCACTGCAGTTCACGTAATACATTAGCAGCTATCAAATGGACCCCTGTGTTAGGCTGTTTTGTAAGAATGGACGTTTCGCTTCAGAGTTAAAGCCCCACGATCATAAACCTAGATTTTGAACTCACCATGAAAGTTAAGTGACTGGACCTCCACAAGACAGATATTACAGGTTGTGTAATCTACTGGAATATCAAGATGTACAGGGTTCATCTGGTTAATTGAAAAATGGGGAGCACTCATAAATAATAGTTGGCCATGCCATGCCGTCGATAGATCTGTACATGCGGACTGACTCGTGAAAAAAATCTTCTTATCCCTTGATCAGCCAAAAGAAAAACAGGCTGTAAAAAATTCACTTGATAGTTCACGGAGATTTTTCTGGTCAAAAATTTAAAATTAAAAAATACTATTGAGGGAAGCAGAGAAAGTCAAACTGTTTGAGCGAGGGAGAGAGCATGATCCCACTGAGGAATAAAATCCTTATTTTTTTGCGCTTACATGTTATGTTAATTGATTTAGAGTCAGAGGGCATCTGCGATCCCCCGTAGTCAATTCTGAAGCTGGATTTTGATCAGCACTGGCATTGATCTTGGTGTTTAAACCAACTCGGTGGCCATGAGCACTGCAAAAAAGTCCAGCATGTTGGAAAGCATACATATACTCATTTTCACATGCCACATAATCATATGCACTTACTGTGCATCACGAGTACATCATATTTACTGACGTCAGAAACACCACAGTCTCGGTTTCCAACTCTCTGTTCTTGCTCCCGCTCTTTCATTCCTCATGCATGCGTTTCCTCACACAGGCGTGAGGCAACACCTGGGACACAGAAAAATAAAAATGCACACGTAAAATATAAATCATTAATATCATATCTGTATATACTATTCATAAATTATCCATGAGTCTTCTAATAAGCTGTCGGAGCACTCTAACAGCCTCGTAAAGCCTTATTGATTATAGCGCGTTGTGTACATGCACAATCAAGTCTTGGCAAGCTGAAAATGTGTTAATAGTAAACCGGGTGAGCAATGTATCCAAGCCTTCGTACTGTATATATTTAAAGAGCAGTCAGCAGTCAGATTATATGCAATAAAACAATGTTATGAATAATTGATTCCTTGTTCTCATGTAAGGGAAGGAAATGGTTGCCAGGACAACCAGTAAAGAACTATTCCCTTTCTCACACTCTTCCCCCCCCCCCCCCCCCACACACACACACACAACCTCTGTGATAAGGCTGCCTAATATCCCCCGACCTCTCTGTCTCTTGACGCTGCCTGCACATGGACAGCCTTGGATCCCCTTCCATCTTACCTGCACACACACACACACACACACACACACACACACACACACACACACACACACACACACACACACACACACACACACACACACACACACACACACACACACCTTTCCTCTGATGAGGGGAAACACCCCCCCTCAAACAACCACCCGTATATATCACAGATGCAAGAAGATGTATATTCTTTGTCGTGTTTTATTTCATCTGCCTGACATTGTTTCATTACCAGTGTGAGACAATATAAATGGACTCACAGTATGATCAGTGTACGATATTTAATGAGCGTTTAAATCACAGATCCCATAATAAGAGGATAATTCGCAGGCAGCATAGTTTACAGAGTGTGAAATAAAGGGCTGTTCTACTGCAATGTGGATGGGTGATGGGCACTGCTATCTGGAATCTTTTATATTTAAATAAAGATTTATCTGAATCCATAAAAAAAATGCTAAATGTATTACAGTTGTGTCACAAAGGGGATTTGGGGATTCAACCCACAGTAAATAAAGAAAAAATCTGATCAGGAAATGAAAATTAATATTATTCCCTTGGGCTGACACACACACACAAACACACACACACGCACACACACACACACACACACACACACACACACACACACACACACACACACACACACACACACACACACACACACTGAGGAGAGGGGCTGAAAAACCACAGCTGCAGTTATTCTTGGAGTACAGTAATTCTCATCCACTACAGATTGTGCTGATGCTGGTGGTTAGTATTAATTGGTAAACTTAAACAAAAAACAAAAACAACATCATGACAAGTCTGAGATTTCTTTTGTCTTGCAGTGAATACTTGGCTTTGATCTAATGGGTATACAATGCACAGAATGGATTACAGATAACTCGCCCTGTAGTGCTCATTCACATTTTCCTCTGATTAAAGAAACGTCCTCAAAGCTCAGGTTCCTTTGATGCTTTTTAGAAGAAGAGAAAAAACCTTCAGGTGTGGCTGAATGATGCAACGTTGAGCTGCTCCTGCTCCTGACAAAGAGAAAGAAATAGGAAAAGCAGGCTTTAAGTTTGTGAAAAACAGCAGACGTGGACCTTACACATCCATGTGCATGCCGGGGGTTGAGATGGCTCAGGCTCCGGATAGTTTATTTCTCTTTCTCCAGTCTCTATCATCCTATCTCCCTCCCTTGCTCGGTTCATTAATCAGCCCTTTATTAAACAAAAGCAGCTTCCAGCACAGCCTTAAAGGTGCATAGATAATCTTGACGTGAAGATAGAGTATTTACCCTTCTCACCCTCTGCCTCTTCACTGCATGCTAATGGAGGAGGCTCTTGCGCTGTATAAAGACCAACTGAAAATACCAACCCTTGTAAATATTACATACAATTCTTTTTTAATGGTCTCTGAGCTCTTGTGCCTCAAAAAGCCAAACATCTGCTGCCAAGTACAGTCTGTGCGGATAGAGGTGATGTACATGAATGGTGAGGTGAATTATCCACTGAGGGGAGTCTAGAATTTAATTACCATCCTTCGACACTGACACTTTTTAGGACATGGGCAATTTCGAGCACCATTGTCTAACCACTTGCAGGGAAAGCGATACGGCCGAGCCGGGCAATCAAACATCCCACGGCTAGGAAAACTGGGCCATGGTGTACTTTCACTGAACAAGACAATTTAGAAGTTATAGTTTACTTGTCCATGGCAGAGACAAAGGCACTCAGAGGGCAACAAAAAATAAAAAATAGTGTGTAAAGGATGAGGGGTCGAACTGGAAAGGAGCCCTTAATAGGTGCCTGCCTGCCCTGGGGACCATAATCGCATCTTTTTGGTCATCCATTCATAAGACAGCTGTGCATTCTCCTCACCGCCAATCAGACGATTACAGGCAGCGAGGCAGTCTTTACAAGCCCTGCATCTCAGGCGGAGGGGACGACCCTGTCACTGAACCATAACTATGATTAATATGGCGATGGGTTTACGGCAACGCTACTGTTTTTGGTAATGTGAGGTGGGTGCAACATTTACATTTACGGGGAACAACCGGCGTCAACCCCTTTGTGGCTTCGTAAAACAGTGTAACATACTGTAACATGATGAGAAGGGCAGGGAGAGTAGTGTTAATCTAGACGTGGCGAACATCTATTAGTGTTAGAGGGAAGGGGCCGCACTAATGTCGCTTCTCACCCGGCTGCTAATGAAGCCAGTTATGATGGAAACGCTAGTTTGGAGTTGAGCAGGAGGGCAGAGAGAAGATATATCACTGCTGTAATATGAAGTTCTTTTATAGAGTCCATTTTATCGTGTGATTGTTAATCTGTTCTTTTCAACAAGGTCTAAGCAGACCCGGGCGGCCTGTGGCTTGACGTCTCTTTGATTGCACTGAGCATCAAGGACTCCTCAGCACGTTATCTAACCCGCGAATGATGCTGATCATTTGAAGGCTCCATGCATTTCAAAGTCCGGATTGCAGCCCATCCAGACATTGCTCTCAGTCCCCTCAGCTGTCGTGATAATGGCGCCACACAAATGTGTGTGTTAGTATACAAGCCTTGTCTGATGCTTGCAGCTCTAATGTTTGATTTCTACTCAGTGTTATTGCCTCAAGTATAACCCTAAATCCCTCTGAACTGTCAATATTTCACAAGCATTGCAGACTGCATAGCAGCACCTGTCCCCAAGTCCCTTATTAGCGAGAGATTTCTGAGGAGCTATGGAATAAATCCACGTCAAAAAATAGTTACCTTTTACTTTCAACCATATTACAGCGTTTTCCAAAAACTTGATATCTTAAATGTTATGAAAACAAGAAACATTTGTGTTGGTTAATTGGCACACAGGATTGGAGATGTTTCGATTCCCAGCCAGAGATGTCCTGGAGAAAAGCAAATTTCTTGATCCATGTGCATAAAAGGATTTATGTTTGGCTTTGTGCATGCATTGATGGGCCTGACAATGACTTCAGACAGGGAAAATATAGCTCCGACAGCATTAGGACAGGATGAAAGGAAAGATCATTACATGTATGGATGTATCCATATATTCAAAAACAATTCTATTTAAAGTCTGACAAATTGTAAAAGTTCAGAGGATTGGATCAAACTGTGCGAACCGCCCATCTCTCACCCACTAACAGAACCATTGGGAAAAAAAGAGAATCATTATTTTTACTGGAGTCTGATGTGGACAAAAAAGAAGTTACAACAGCTCTCCCACATCAGAGTTCAAATTCTTAGACATGTTTTACGTTTGAAGACAGTCTCGTCTAACAAAACAACACAATCACATGATCTAGTCAGCTCCCACACAATGGATCACCATGGCAGGCAGGAATGACCTTTTAAAAAGTAAATATTACATCACAATTCAATGATGTTCACTGATCCATTTCATTTCTGCGTGTTCCTCCTCCAATGGGCTTTTCTTTCTCCCTCTGGTTTCACATGTTCATTGGGACTAAAGATAGCCGTGTGGAGAAGCGCTCCACTTAGGAACACCAGGCTTTCTTGCTGAAAGTATGCCGAATTTAGCAATAAAAAAAGCCCTACATGCATATTCTAAGAGATGAATATAATCCAAGGTTAAAATGAGGATGTGTCACACAGCAAAGAAGACTATATGAACGCAGCAGCCGAGCATGTGGAAGCCCGATAGGTGAAACCTTGGATTGCAACCCGTTGTAAATGAATCATTCCACACCAAAAAACAACCTTGTCTTTAGCTGTATGATCTTAGTCGTTAGGCGTACACCACCCACAGGGATCTCATTTCATGAAGGTGCTTGTTAGCTACTCAAGCCTGTCTGAAAGTATCAGCTAGATGACACAGACTTTGCCGTATCTCCGTGCATGCGTGTTATCAGTGACGCTACAGCCTTGCCTTCCTTCATACATAAATCACAGAGCAACTCATAAGAGATATGGACCGTTTTGATCTTCCTTCTGTACAAGGCATACTTTCCAGATATTCCTGCTGTACATGCTGGTACAAGCACACATCTCATATGCCTATGGCTATACTGACAACTGCTTCCTTGGCTGATATTTAGTTTGAGCAGATTTTAATAAGTTAGTGAGTTCGCCAACAGAGTCAGAGAGAGATGAAGGCTGAAGATAGTTCCACTATCAGCTTGGAGAGGCTATAGCCACTGGCCTCTGTGAATAGAGCGGAGCAAAGATATACTGGACCTCTTTTGACACAGGTATACACTTCCTGCCTTTTATCTTTTTAAGTCGTATGGAGCAGAAGATAACAGGCATGTTGAATATTATGGGAGAGTTCTGTGGACACATTGTTCTATGCAAACGTGGCAAAACTCTCCCAGACCAAAAAGGCAAGTCTGGTTTGTCATAATTTCGATAAACAGATTCTTTCTTCAAATGCAACGAGACAAGATTTCGTTATAAGAGGCGTTCTGTCATGATCTGGAGTTTGTGTCTCGTTTTGTGTCTTATTTTGAAGTCCTTGTGTCGTCTGTCTCCCTGTGATTGTCTGCCCTGGTCCTGATTGTTTCCTTCTGTGTGATTGCTGGTCCCGCCCTCATTGTGTCCACCTGTGTCTCGTTCCCCGTTGTCCAATCCTCTCACCTTGCCTGTGTATGTAAACCCTGTTCATCTCATTCCCAGTGTGGCTTCGTACCGTTTGGTCCGAGTTTTGTCGTCCTGTCTGGTTTGAGGAATTAAATATTAGATTTAGCAGTTATGTCGGCATTTGGGTCCTCTCTCGCTGTGACATCCGTGACACCTCAGAACAGAACGACCTGACCCCAGTCCCGGTGTTCTGTTCCATTACGCCTAGCCCCTGGAGGCTTCCTGTTGACACACTGATGGTATATTTTTGTTTAGAGATTCAGTTCAAACTGGATTGCCATTCGTGTTGCCCAAAGGATAACAACTGACTTTGTCTATTTTTTCCCCTTTTTTTGCAGAAGGGATCAACCATATTTGAGGGTTGAGCTTGGAACGAGCGAGGAAAACAGTACAACCAACAGCAAAAGTGCTGGATGACAGCACGTTTTTGTAGGCTACATCATAATATACATCACAGGATCACACATCACATAAAAATCCACCCTACACATAATGCATTGAGGAAGTTGAGGAGCAAGTGGCAGCTACAGGTGTATGTTGTGTGTGAATAAAAAATGAGAGCTTACAGTTCATTCTAAAAGACAATAGCAACTCCCAAAGAGGTTAGTGTGTATGCTGCAATAGCATCAGTTGTATCAGAGCTGGAAAGTCTTTCATCACTTAAAGAAGAAGAGCTAAGAGTGTCACTGAAGGCTTTTCTTGAGGAACATTTGTTTATTTTTCCTTCCAACGCAGTCAGTTTGATTGACAGACGGTTTTCTAATCAGCTTACATGTATTTTTTTAAGTGCCTGCCCTTTTCCAAACAGTCAAATGACGGCTTCTCGTATGGTTTGTGTAACCACAAAGAAGCCTGCAGTCTACATATCCTTGACATTTTTCCATCAGGGATGGGACTTGTTTTTTTCTTTGCAACTTTATCTGTTGAGAGGCATATGAGTCCCTCAGTGGGACAGAATCATCCCCACAACCTGCGTCTTTACAGATATCAGTCTGTTACCGCTAGAAGGGCTTGTTTCATGAAGCAGGGTTACTGAGTCATCATCTTTGCTTTACTGAGCATAATTAAAAAGGTACAATATGTCTTTGAGCTAATTTATTCACCCTGCTATGTAAGACAATTAACATAACCCTTTAATAATCTAATAAGTGAAATAAACAAAATGATAACTGGATTATAAATATGTAATAGATGGCAGCTGATTAAATAGCACACTTGCGTTCCAGCTGTTAACAATAAAGCATTGTAATTAATGCTCTAGAATTATTCTTTCACTTTCGTGCCACACCCTCTTCTCTAATCACCTGTCACCAGCTGATGGCGAGCAGTGCATCCCGAGCTCGGCATTCATCTGGCGCCCCCTTTTTTTTCTGAGCGAGATACACTTCCCCATTTGCCATCAGTCATCAGCCCAGCGAAACCCAGCGGGGAAAAAAAAACCTTTGATGTGTCACTTCACATCTCACCCTCAAAGCTGTGAAATCTCAATTTTCTGATAAGGGTAACCTCAATTTGTCAGGAGGTACTATTTATAGATCTGACAAGAGATAGAGCTGCACAAGTTGCGATAAATCTTAACAAGTACTTAGAGGCCATTGCTACTTTTGTGTGAAGTAAAAGCAGCGCTGCCCCAGTCCATTGAAGGTGCATCGAGGAAGTTTTGAAATGATGCTTGGCAGCACTTTTATTTTGCCACTTTATTAGACATGGGTCCGGTGTGGCCCAGCTTCCTGTTTGAACTTGTATACCTCCCGAGGGTTGCAGCTCTTTTAATATCACAATTTAACCCACTTTGTGGATCTTATAAAGTACAGCCTCCATCTACACTGCAGTCAAAAAGGAAAACGGAGTACTTTATGCAGCCTTTGGCGAAAGGTGCACCCACATTCACACAGTGTACACACACACCATTGTCGGGGTAGCATATTCTGAACCTAAATAAATGCAATACATAACAAAAATGTTCATAACTCACACAGGAAGTGGTTGAGCTACTGCAAACTACTAGGAAGTGTCTGAAAGAAAGTAAAAAAATAATAATAACTTGCACTGGAATGATTAGTACGGTAATGTTTTATTTTACAGGTAGGTAAAATCCTAGTACTCTCCGAAAATCTCTAATTGGCACTAAAACAGTAAATTATACATTAGAGACGGCGTTCCATAGGTACACCGCCACCTTATTATTCCAATCAAATGCTGCTATAGCGTAATGTGTTTGTCAGTTCAACTGTATTCCACACACAACCAATAACTGCTCTGAGTTAATTCGGAATTCACTAAGAACTGTCTCTGAATTATTTTTATGTTCCTCTTAATTATCACCAAATTCCATTGTGCTTTTCAGGAAGTGATTAGAAAATAACAGCCCGATACAATAAAGTGGTATGGATCACTTTTAATGAATGGCAACATTGGAACAACCCATAGGTCCATTCACTCTGAAACGCACAGAGAAGGACACAACTTTCCAAAAGTAGTAGATGGTTTTCTTCACAGCTACTACCTTGAGAGTTCAGCAATTTAATTTAATTCTGTTTTGTGATGAGATGAAAGTATAAATTAATTAAACTTCAAACTAATATTTTGAGGAAATGCAGAAAGCTCTCTTGAGAGGAATTGGGGAATAAGAAAAGCACTTATGTGCAATAATAGACTATAATCTGAAATAAGATGTGAAAAGGACGAAGCAAGTTTGCCTAATTCATGAATCACTAAAATTGAGTTTCTTTCATGAAGGTAATATTCCCATGAATTTAAATTCCAGACCTTCCAAAGACATTTAATTGACATGCTGCTCATTCACTCTTCAACACAGTTTGATTCTGAGTGCTTGTGTAGCTTTGATTAAAGTAATTTACACATATTATTGTTTCCAGAAAAATAAAAGTGTTGATTGCTTTCTCACGATGTGCAGATGAATATTAAACATATGGTGTGACATGAATGAATAATACCATACATTGACTGATCGAGCCAGATATGATAAGGTTTTCTATGGAATAACTTACACTTACGGTAACAGGTACTTAAATACGAGTGAGTGGAAATGATCAATAACAAATATTAAAGGCCACACTGTGAAAGCAATGAATTTCTCTGCTGTAACTTATAGTAAATTAAAATATATAACAACAATATGAATGAGTCAGTTTGCACACACAACATTTTTATAGTAAATTTGAGCATCCCTGCCCGACTTACAATGTGTGTTTCAATAATGACTGACACAATCTTTAATGAATCTTCCTTTGTTGAATGTCAACACCACTAAATATGATGTAGGAGCAATGCTCAGCTTTCCTCATACATGCCTATTCACTTATCTGTGTTCGAAGCAGGGCGTTCATGTGATAAGGAAGATATGGAACCACACTCATTGCAGCCGCAGCCTGAACTGGGAAATGAGTTGAGCATTTATCTATGAATCAGGATGACTTCAGCAGGGTGGGCCGCAGGAAGAGGCACCTGCACCAGCCCCCATCGGTGGGACTGTAACTAGGGAACTGGAGATGTATTACTCACTGTGCAGGTGTCTCTATATTGGGAGGATGTGGCATGCCGGTAGAATATTCTCACGTGAATTTGTATCCACAATGTCTAGCCTTTGGTTGTAAAGTTAATTACATAAAAAAAGTCTATGTGATCCCACCTTTACATGTATATATATGTGTGTTTTTTTAAGCACAAGAAAATGTAACGAATTCCAGGCTCATTTTGGACATACTATACTGCAACAATAGAGTGAACCGTCTTGTTCACTGGTTCTTCTACAGACCTGAATTCTCCCAGCCTATCTCGGACATTTAATTGACATTCAAGTGGTCTCAAGCACACATTGTAAGGCTCTGCTTTGAAGTTTCTTCTATTGAGGAATGGGAACATTCTGTTCTTCTAAGTCCACATACTCCAGTATATAGCAAGCTCACTTAACTCTGATGTTGTCGTATATCCACGGCAGCTCGCTCAGTAACAGTATCTCTGGTTTGTTCGGACCCTCAGAAAATATGTACTGTTCTTGTTTCTTTTATTCCTATAATATATATTTCAATGGAAAACTGATTACCAGCTGCTGTGGAGACCGAACCAGCAATTTGAAGACAGATTGACCTCTGCACACTGTGACCGCTTGCTATTCCTTTGTCATCCGCGACATCTCATCGGAACATCATGTTCCCCGGCGCATTTGTATTTTGATGTCGTCGACGCACATTCGTAAATGTGAAGCTTAGTGCCGGTTGCAGCGAGAGAGAGATCACCTAGAGCCATATTAAAAGAAAATGTAATCTTTGGGCAAATAATCGCACACTCGCTTCAACGACAGGGTGAAGATCAAACACGCTATTTTACATGAGATCAAATAAAAATTCAACAGATTCAAGAGAAACGTTGGCAATGAAACATTCGAATGCCGTGAGAGCTTTGGCACGTACGATAGAACACAGCTTCCTCGCACTTTGTAAAGTTCCAATCTGGAGTGCTTTTCAGAGCGAAAGCGTTAATGTAACCATGGAAACTCTATAACAACTGAGCCCCCCACTCCCGAGGCGCCTGAGCGACACCACGCTGCTGGCATGGACGAGAGACACGGACCGCGATTCCTCCGAGCAGCATGCATGGGAATGAATTACAATATAATATATTTTAATATATTTTCTCATTTTTTCCCCGATGGTCTGATTAGGATGCTTAATGTGTCACGAGTCTCGTATTAGCAATAAAGCCACTAAGAGGCTCTGGACAGTTGCTAAATTTAAACAGTGTTGCCAACTTGGCAACACTCCCGAGTGTTCTTGTCTGCATTTGTTATTAAAGCAAAGACGATACCGGCTTCAATCTTCTGTGTGTTTCTAGAAGAAGAGAACAAAAAATGAGAAAGAAAGGGAGGTGACACTGCCCTGGGGCACTGTCATAATATTATCTTCACAATTCGATGCTGAATTGAAAACATTCCTCCCTCATTCCAGGGAGCCGTGACGCTAATATGTTGCGAATAGGAACATGGCGTCTTCATGTAGCAATGTACTGCTTAACCGCAAAAAAAGTGTCTCGGCAGCAAGACGTGACCCAGAAATGTCAAATGACCGTGACGCAGTGTCCTGCGATGGGAAGAAATTAAGCAAAGAACAAACCGGCTGGCAGCAGTGATCAACCACAAATTATCCTATTCAGATTCATAAAGCAATGGCTAATTTGCGAGAGTGACACCAATTTCCCACAGGACAACCTGCATGCCTTTCCCCCTCTGTTTACGATTAAATACCAAAGAGACTTGTTTCTAGTGAGCCTTGAATGAAGGAAGGGTTCCATTCAGGGCCCCCCAAACCCCGACCTCTCAACATCCCACTCTCTCGGACAGGCCTTACACATTTTGTGCACATCTCCTATAGCAACCGCAGCTACTGTAGTAGCTGGCAACAGAATATAACAAGACAAGGGTTAACATGCATGGTGCATGGTGCATTTAGCTTCTCTGTCCGATCCCATTCCCTCCGGGCTTGAATCAGTTCGAGTTCAAAGAAGATTCCTCGAAATGTTGTATAATTGCAACTTTAAGGGCTGTGCTGAAGACTTTGAAGCTCCATTTTTGACATACAAAGAAAAGAAAATATATTTGATTACAAATTATTATTGGATTTAATTTAGATTTTATTGTCTTTTTACTGTTGCAGATAAAGAGGTTGTTTCACAAATTTCTCTTACAGCCCTGAACGTATTAAAGATGACTTCAACTTTTATATTATATTTTGTATTAAAATAAATAAAATCACAACACAGAATACAAGAAGCCCAGTTCTATGAACGAAGGGTCCTCCAATATGGCCGACAGAATGTCCTTTAATCTTCTAACAACCAAAATAGCCCGTGTCGCTTGCATATTCACTTATAGTAACACTGACAACGGCAAATCTGAGTATGATGTTAAGTTTGGTTTGATGAGAGGCTCAAGCTGTTCATGCCATCTCGAAATGCTGTCCTGCATATTGCCATGAGGCTAGATAGTTTGGAGCCCGTATCCTTGACATCTCTCAGTCTTGCTTTCTGTCTCTCTTTTCTCCGGACTGTATTGCTGAAAGTATGACAGCACTTCAGGGACCATTTTACAGCAATTTAACTTCCTGTCAGAAGTAAGGATATTTGGAAGAGGGCAGCTGATGCGATATGTCCTGTTTTAGCCGTCCAGTGGTGGTGGAGAAGCAATCTGATCTTTTAGTTGACTACATGTACATGTAGTCAAGAGGACCATGAAGAACCAACACCTCTACCACAAAAAACACAACGTTACACCTGATACACAATTTGTTGACCTGGGAAGAAAAAGTATTAATTTTCAATTTATCTGACGACTCGAAGGACTTTTCGTCCATTTGGATATTAAGATTAAATTGAAAAGTCAGTCTTGACCTTGGAAACAGCCATTGCAAAAACAATCTCACCACAAGGTCCTTTGTTCTTCACGCAATATAGATTCCATACGATCTGATGAAAATGAATTAAAATTAATTTATATTAGGGTTATTTTTGGAAACCATGGCATGCGTTGGAATATTTGACATGCTTCGTAAATATATTGTATTACGCTTGCAGAAACCCTTCGGGTCTTATGCTTAGAATGCGATGACGGCTAGTGTTCAAATGATAATGCAACACCAAAAATTAACAGCGGGAATAAATAACCACTGCTCATGGCACACTTTCTCGGGCAATGTAACAAAACATGTGTCACAACATTATGTTACTTTTACGTTGCACGAGTTGCGGTCTCCTGGGTGAAGGTCCAGTGTTTGTTTAATCTTGTTACAATCATTATTATAATATATAACACAATACCGGTTGCTTGATATTATTCTACTTCACTTGCTCCGTCAACATTTAACATGTCAGCGGGTGCAGCAACTAACAATGGCAATATTTTTTCCTGGTGACTTGGTTATGTAAAAGAAATTGATCACAAGAAAAAGACCCTGCAAGTACCAGCAAAAAGTACCGTCATTTACTGTGAAGAATAGCCCCTTTCAATTTGTTAATTAATGCGGAAGCAGTTTTTTTATAGCATCGTTTAACATCAAGGCAATTCAAAGAGCTTTACATAAAGTATAAAAAGGCATTTCGACAAAGGTTATAGCCTAAAATAGGAAAAAGGTACAATATTTCACATATTTCAAAGATCATACAATGCTATTCAAAGTAAATAAACTGCAAACTTCAACACTGTATATCAGTACATTTGTTGATATATTTTGTGCACAATAACAAGGTAAAGGATGGATTGTATTGCCAAATAATACAAGAAGAGCTGTGGTAGATAAATGCTCTGAAGCAGTTTGGAGTCGGTGATTTGGTGAGACAGGCTTAAAAGTGGAACATGGAATTGAGAGAACTAGGTGACATTGTGTATTGAGTTAAACAACTGAATTGTCGACAAAAGGCGAAACACAACCAAGTGAGGATTTGCGGGACGGACCGGCTTAGCAGGTTGCGTTGAGCAAGATGGAGACAAGCCGACTTAAAAGCCCTGTTAAATAAGGCCAGGCGCCGCGGTGCCAACTGTGGTCTCCTGCAATGTCGCGATTTGATTGTGGTGTGCTATTTGCTCATAATGGCACTTCTTTAGCCCCTGTAATATTATTCAAATGAGAGTCCAATGACACACTTCTCCGGGGTAGAAAAACAAAATCCACCGAGGCTTCGGATTAGTTCAAGGGCCCCCTGAGAAATGGGATGGCTAAATGGAGAGCCGTTAAAGTTTATTTATTTATTTATATGCTTCCTCAAAGTGTATGAAGAGATGAGAGAGCTGTTGCGGAAGCAGTATACAGAAATATAATGACATTTCTGCGAGTTGTGAGCAATGCAGAGCTGTGAGCAGTACTGTCTGTCTGCTGGGCTCGTAAACAGAAAGATCAATTTGGAGAGAAAATGATTTGTTATGCTAATTTGTGTTTTGTGTGGTCTCAGCTGAGATAGGTCTCTGAATTAGAAACAGCAACTTCAAGTATCCTTAAACAAATTTCTTTCACTTTAATCTCTCCACGAATACACATGCAGCTTTACGGATGCCATGAGCTCAGGTCTGGAGGTATGATGTCACCTCTACAGTGTTTGCCACCAATGACCGCTTATTACCAATAGGTGGCAATCTGTCCTTGTCACTCAATGCCTTGAGTGCTCAAGCTTATCTGCAGAACTTTCATGCATGCCAAATGAGAGTTTCTACAGCTATGTGTGAGGGAGAAAAGACAAAGGAATGCAGAAGAGACAAAGACGGATTAAAAAAAGGCTCCGAAAGGGAGCGTAAAGGTTGAGAGCGATGAAGGGAGGACGACAGGGGGGTGCTGACTGGTCACAAAGTTCACTTTCTGCACCTGCTACGCCTTCTGTGCATGTGCGTCCAAACCCCATTGGCGCTTTAACACCCCTCGCGACGAAGTACACATCCCAGAATGCTTTGTGTAACGCCTTGTGCCCAGTTGCACTTTATGTCAAGAGTTCATCTATTCTGCATAAAGGTTAGCGGCAAGGACGCACCGGGTCTAAGTCGTCTGGCTTGTTCCTCATTAAAAGGCGACCATCAAATGAGGGCTCGGGGGGCGTGTGGAGGGGGCAGAGGAATGGCTGATGATTGCATATTTTACAGCGGTTGCAGCCGCACAGCTGGCTGGGACAACACACCGGGGTCTCAGTCAGAGCCGGCGCAAAACAAACAACGCCAATCAACCTGGCGCCTCTGGATGCCCCTCAGCGTGAAGTCACTCAAGCAACAAGCTGCGTCTCAAGAGTCCTCTGTCGCTTCTTGGCTTTGCTGCCCACGGTGCTCTGGCATTGACCTGAAAACAGATAGAGGGCAAAGCAGTATAGTCAGTGTGCTGGGTACACGAAAACAGTCTCGGAGCGCCGCTTTCAAGCAATCATGCAAAAAACCGAAACAACTCTCTGGTTCCTAGTTTGAAAATGGAGGGAGTGCCGGCAATTGCTGCAAATCATCACAGCTTTAACATCACACACGGATATGCAATTCCCACATGGGATGTTAATAAGACTATTTCCTGCCATTGACTATACAAATGACTCCCAAGTAGTTAGGCAAGGGCATTGCAAGTAATTACTTCCCGTCTGCCCTTTTCTCTTTTTTTCCAAGCAAGAAGCATTGTCTTCCATGAAGACTCAATATATCTTTTGCAAGCATACCTCATGCATTACATACTGTATCTCCATGTAAAATAATATAGGGAGATATCTTGGTGTATATATATATATATATATATATATATATATGGATCCATTTACCCCAAGACCTGCATCGGAATGTAGCAACATATACTCTGCGTGTTTTTCTGGAAACATGTTTTCCATTATAGCCTCGGAAATAAGCAATGCATTTCTTTGTATATATTTGAATAAGGTGCACGGGCAGAGGGTCCAAGTTTCCATGTATTGAGTGGAATGGGTGAGACAAGCCTTGCACGAAAAAATACGTTATCAGCCCAGAGAAGAACGGAAAAAAACCGCTTTCTATCTCTTCATCTTGCCCTCGTAGGAATCAGCAAATGAGCTCATAAAAGGAGGGGAGAGAATGAGGGCACACCCACTGGACAAAGGGGAGCTCGATATAAACAAAGCAAGGTCTACTCTCCCTCTCTCCCCAACTGCTTCGGTGAAGGTCTCACCCGCCTTAAGATCCGGCTTTGCACTAATGCGAGAAAGGGTGTGGGTTCTCAAATGAATAAATATACACGCTAACATACAGCTTTAGGTTAAGCTGAATATTTGACGAGATTGGATTGTAAGAGAGGATTGCCTGATGAGAATTGGTGCAGGCTTCTTGGCTGTATTTTAATTCATTAATCTTCAATTAATCTAATGCACTGAGCGTTTTTCCTGTAAGCAACTGAGATATAGTATATGTATGAGATGATGGGACAATGGCAAAACACATTATAGAACTAAACATGATGTATTGATCAGATAAATGAAAAACAAAATTACTTTTAAATCATCTCCTAACTGACTGTAAATTATATTCTTTATTGGTAACATCAATCTTTAGATTTTAAGCCTATGACTGCAGGGATTACATCCACTTTTATCATTCTCATAATTATAAACCATAACAGGCGATACCTCACGATAGCTAGAGACACTGGATGGAACCGGTGTCTCTGTGAGAGTCACTTTCTTTGACTTCTCCAGTGCATTTAACACCATCCAGCCACTGCTGCTGAGTGAGAAGCTGCGGTGGCGGTGTGACGCGTCCACCATCTCCTGGATCACTGACTACCTCACAGGCAGACCACAGTTTGTCAGAATGGGGCGTGTGCTGTCTGGAACGGTGGTCAGTGATGTTGAACCCACAGGAACTGTTCTGTCTCCTTCCTCTTCACCCTGTACACCAGTGACTTCCAGTACAACACGGAGTCATGCCATCTGCAGAAGTACTCTGATGATTCTGCAGTGGTCGGGTGTATTAGGGATGGACGGAGGAGGAGTACAGGGCAGTGGTGAGCGACTTTGTAAAGTGGGCGATGAGAACCACCTGCGGCTGAACGTGGCCAAGACCAGAGAGATGGTGGTGGACTTCAGGAGGAAGGCGACAGCTCCTACACCTCTGAGTGTCCTGGGAGTGGACGTGGACATGGTGGAGGAGTACAAGTACCTGGGCGTCTCCATCGACAGCCGACTGAACTGGAAGGCCAACATCAACGCTGTGTACAAGAAGGGATGAGTCGACTCTTTTTCCTGAGAAAGCTTGATCCTTCAACGTGTGCAGCAAGATGCTGGAGTTATTCTACCAGTCGGTTGTGGCCAGTGTGCTGCACTTTGCCATTGTCTGCTGGGGAGCAGCATCGGAGCCGGTGACACCAGCCGTCTTAACAAACTGGTTAGGAAGGCTGGCTCCATCATCGGCTGCCAGCTGGAGCACCTGGAACAGGTGGTGGAGAGGACGTTGAAGAAACTGGTGTCCATATTGGACAACCCGGACCACCCTCTCCACCACCTCCTACAGGGACAGAGGAGTACTTTCTCCAGACGTCTCCTCACGCTCCGCTGCCACAAGGAGAGATACAGGAGAACATTCCTGCCGACGGCTATGAGGCTCTACAACAGTTCACCTCTTGCCAGATCACCCTAACCCTTCTTATATTTGTGTTTTTTATTTTATTTTTATTTTTATTTTTATTCTTGTGTGTTGCTGCTACTGGCTCGACAAATTTCCCCTTGGGGATTAATAAAGTATATATCTATCTATCTATCTATCTAGATCAGCATAGCATGTTACTGCCATATCTCTCTGTTATCTACAGCTAAGCATATATTACGCATATTTAACTTTGTACATTGGATTAAGATCTGGAGAGATTAGAGGTGTTCCATACAGTGCAATGCATTTAACCCTTGTGTTGCCTTCGGGTAATTTTGACCCGATTAAATATTTAACCCTCCCCCGCCTTTGGGTCATTTTGACCCGATTCAATGTTTAACCCTCCTGTTACCTTTATATTTACTAACATATTTTACCCTTTGGGTTCAATTTGATGCCAGTAATTAAAACCTCCAGAAAATTATTAGAATTAATATTGTTTTCCAAGTTTAAGTGTGAGGCACTTTATGTTTGTTTGTTGACTACCGAAAGAACACCGACATTAAACATTAAATGGGGTCAAATTAATCCTAAGGCGGGGGGAGGGTGTAATATTGATTCGGGTCAAAATGACCCTAAGGCAACACAAGGGTTAAGTGATAAATTTGATCTAGAACATCTGTTAATGAAAAGACAATGTCACAGTCACACCTAAAGATAGGAAGGATTGACTTCCTGATAATATAATAAAGCTTACGGTGAAACAGTTGGGCCTATGTTAGTGACATAGACACATTCTCGCTACGGCCCAACCAGAATAGAAGGTTTGAGGCTGATACAGTTTTGATACTTTAAGAAGGCAGCAATGTATGGATTGGTTTCCTCCACACTGTTAAAAAGTACAATGACCTCTCTCTTGAATCATTTGTCCATGAAATATAAGTTATTTTACAATTGACTAATTCACTTTAGTACATCAGCAATCAGTATGAATAATACCCATGAACCAAAACACTAACATTGATGAAAAAAAGAATAAGGCTAAAAAATGAAACACAGCGTTATTTCAGGCTTGGCGTGAAGTGCTTGCATTGGTATAAGCTGCCTTATTCAAACTTCACCCAAAGTGGCCCATCATCCGCTAACTAGCAACATCCAATCATATTCATCCATATCATATTCATACTTTCACATAATATTATAATCTGACCATTAACAACTAAGCTTTACTGTTCACATACTTTATGTAAAGGTTGAACCGTAACATTTTTCACAATAATTCCTTGATACATGCCTCTTAATACATACACACACAATATAACCAAGTTTTTATGATTTATTGACCACAACATAACGCAAGTTACGTATGTAACTATGGTTCTATGAATCCTGGATGACCGCCAGAGGCGGTGCTTAGCACTGGATATCTTCCGTCTTGCGCATAGCAGGTCGAGTATTAATAACAACAAAGTCACCCGTGACCTCGGATGACCCGCCCACCGGGTATAAGTTCCGGTGTCATCCCGAGATCAGTTCTACGGAATCTTCTCGCGAACTCACGAGATTCCGAGTGACTAAGAACTCTGGCGGTCATCCAGGATTCATAGAACCATAGTTACATACGTAACTTGCGTTCTATTTCATCCTTCCTGACCGCCAGAGGCGGTGCTTAGCACTGGATGACCTAAACCAACAAAGTCACGAGGAATCCCAAGGAAACTACCTCATATGACTCAAGCAGAGGATCTGGACCACCTGCAATGCATGGAGGGTGTTCCCGTTCACTCTGTAGTCCCTGGTGAATGTGCGCAACGATGCCCCTGAGGCTGTTGCATACATATGCACCTATATTCCCTATGGGCATACCTCTTTGGGTCGCCCGTGATGTGGGAACGCCGTTGGTAGAACAACACCCTGCTCTGGATGGCAGAGCACGGACGTTCACCACCTATGCACAGGCAATGGCCTCCACTATCTAGTGGAACAGGCACTGTTCTGCAGTGGCATAGCCCTTCTTAGATCCACCCTAACTGACTAGTTATGGTGGTCAAGCTGTGCAAGCTGGACAGGCTGGTTGAGACCCGAGCGTGCCAGCACCTTTGGGGGAAGCCACTGCTTTAGGCCGCAGTGTGACACCCCAGCCCTCTGAGTTCCCCTCAGACAAGGCTCATTGACCGACAGGGCGTGTAGCTTGCCTACCTGCTCTGCTGCAGTTATGGCAAGGATGAAAGGTCTTTGCCGACAGCAACCACAGCTCTGCCTCTGCCAAGGGTTCGAAGGGAGGCGAGCATAGGGTGTCCAGTACCCCGGGCAAATCCCCTGGAGGAGCCCTCGGGGGGCTCAGGGGATAGTCACTGAGGCCCTCCTTATGAAGAGGGACACCAGCCTGTGGCTGTTCCGCATCATTGTCGGCTTTAGCATGCTGCCCTGAAATGGCAGCTATGTAGGCCCTCAGGATAGAGGCAGACATGCCCTTAACTAGAAGGGATGACGGAGGCGTGAGTACCGTAGGCACGAGGCACCGTACTGGGTCCCTCCGTCCGCTGGTCGGGAAGCGGCTTCGGTCTGCACGTCTCGTAGACGGATGGCACTCCGGCATTTAGAATAGTCCTCTGGACTGATTCTGTTCAGCTGCTTCTGCTCTCCTGCGGCCAAGCCCTTTGTTGGGCACGGCCGGGATCGGGATGGCAGGTCCCACCATCTAGCTGTGCTAGGGGTCCCGCATGTCAGCGAGGCACCGTGGCGTCTCACAGCGAAGTCTGTGCAGCCAGGGGAACCAAGTCCTGGCTGGACGCAAGGGGGCCACCAGCAAAATTCGGTGGCCCTGTTGAAGACCCCGAGTAGTTGGCAAGATCAGCGGAAATGTGGGAACGCCCTGGTTCCGTTCTCCTGGTCGCTACCTCGCCCGACAATTGGTCAGGTGAAGGGTTACCGGAGTAAGAAAAATCAGAAGGGCACGGGAGCTTCGTAGCAGCTCTGCCGCCCTAGAGGCCCCTGGAGGTTCAAGCCAACACGTGGTTGAGGCGATGTCTCGCCCAACAAGTACATATTCCCTCCCAAGTATGGCAGGAACTGTTTGAGTGCTAGGTGCATGGCCTGTGGCTCCAGACCCAAGTGTCGCGAATAGACTGTCCTCTGGAAGTCCTGTACCGCCAGACTGCGCCCCACCTTGAGAGGCGGGAGTCTGCTGTGGCGACCTCCCGGTGGGGCGGACCCCTTCCCTGGGGATACCCTCTGACGGGTATGCTCTCACCCTCTACGGGGATAGAGCCGAGGGCACCACTGTGACCCCCATCTTGTGCCTGTGGCCCCTGGTGAAGGCTGTTAGGCCCTCCATGCGAAGGGCGCCGTGACAGCAGCCCAAGCATTCGCCCCATAGGCAAGGAAAAAAGGGATAAAAGACCACTCCCTGCCCCCTCAGAGAGTACCTACCTGCTTGAGTGACGGGCAGGCCCCCTTAGTGGGTGCATCTAGAGCTATACCAATGAAGGTTATGCTCCGAGAATGGCTCAGAAAACTCTTTATGTTCACGCAGGCCCAACCGGGCAGCGTGAGAAAGAGTGTAAGACAGCTGATGCAGCTGTCAATTTACCCGATAGGCAAGAAGAGGATAAAAGACAGCCATCTGCCCCTCAGAGAGGGGAAGGCTGCAGAGGATGCTGTCCACCTGTCTGAGTGACGGCCAGGCCCGCTTAGTGGCTGCATCTAGAGCTACACCAATTAAGGTTATGCTCTGAGAATGGCTCAGACAGTTGTTTGTTCACGAAGGCCCAACCGGGCGGCGTGAGAGAGTGCAAGTAATGCACTGTGTGGCCCTAAATGGGTATGGCGCACATATCAGCCAGATCGTCCAGGATGGCAGTTTCCTCACGCCCTGGTGATTGCAGGGCGGCAGTAATGCCCTTTTGTAGAAACTCCTGGGGAAGTCCACATGGAAGAAGCCTGGGAATAACGGCCTTGGAAAGCATAACAGAGCAACCGTCTGTGAAGCATTCTAGGAGCCTGACAAAAGGCCTCCCTTAAGTCGACAGACATGAGCCGATCTCCTCTGGAGACCACACGAAGGATGTCTGCTGGGCTCAGCCTGAGAAAGTCAAGATGTGGCGCCCCCGAGTCTGCGGGGTGTGGACACGGTCCTGTGAAGACCAGATAACTGCTGCCTGTTCTAACCGGCTTGCACCGTGCGCTGCTGCGCCTGTAGAGCAGGTCCCCTGATTTCACTGGGACAGTAGGGAGGTTGTTCCTACATGCCTCCAACAAGGGTGCCTGCGCCGGCCAAACAGCTGGTCTGAACCCTGGAGAGCATTAGGCGCCCAGGTTCTCTTGACGTAAGTGCACATGCCTGCAGCGAAGCATCACTGAGGCTGTAGTCAAGTATGACATAGGAGGGGGGGTTGCCGTGTAGTAAGCACGGTAAAGTGGTCACCTGAGAACCGACTGGGCTCGAGGGCACCGGTCATCCGGCCTCGGAGTCACCTTGGGGAAAAACCGATGGATGCGATAGTCAGCTCAATGGATGGCATGGGACGAAGGCCACATTTGGCCATATCCTGCATGGACGCCGGGGTTCGGTGATCTATCGTAAGATGGTAACCCCTCAGATAGTCTCTGGAGGAGACTGAAAAGGTGGCAGGGCCGGAATGCCCTGAAGAATGCACTAGCGTGCGTGGGGTTCCGGCTGCTGTATATCCAGCAGTTCCTGTGCCCTGCGAATGACGAACCCGATGGGGCCGTCGACTGCCCCCTACAAGGGGCTATGGCCTGAGGAATGGGAACCAGGCCCAGAAGCGTGGGTGGGCCGCTTGTCCCCGTCCTCCAGTAAGGAGATTGGTGGACACTGCCACTGGGATGTCCTCCCTTGGGAATGGATCAGCCGTGGGTGGATCTGATGCTTCAGTCCTCCCCCCTGTTGGGGTCCTAGCAGGAGCTAGAGCGAGCGCACTCCGCTACTGCAGCGCAGGTCCTGTGGAGCAGGACAGAGACAGCCCGTCTAGTGAGGGGAGAGCGTAATGCTGCCCTCACTCGTACAGTAGCTGTAGCTGCTGGGGGTCGCAGCAGTAGCACTCTGCTACTGTGGCCCAGGTCCTGTGGAGCAGGACGGAGACAGCCCGTCTAGTGAGGGTATCAGCCACCACTGGCCTCACTCGTACGGTAGCTGTAGCTGCTGGGGGTCGCAACAGTAGCACTCCGCTACTGTGGCCCAGGTCCTGTGGAGCAGGACGGAGACAGCCCGTCTAGTGAGGGTATCAGCCACCACTGCCCTCACTAGTACGGTAGCTGTAGCAGCTAGGGTCGCAGCAGTAGCACTCCGCTACTGTGGCCCAGGTCCTGTGGAGCAGGACGAAGACAGTCCGTCTAGTGAAGTGAGGGCGTCCCAAAAACACCACTGTCCTCACTAGCACGGTAGCTGTGGCTGCTGGGGGTCGCAGCAGTAGCACCCGCTACTGTGGCCCAGGTGCTGAGGAGCAGGACGGAGACAGCCCGTCTAGCGAGGGTAGAGCGCGGACGCTGGCCTCGCTCGTACGGTAGCTGTAGCAGCCAGGGTCGCAGCAGTAGCACTCCGCTACTGTGGCCCAGGTCCTGAGGAGCAGGACAGAGAGTCCGTCTAGAGCGAGGACACCTCTTCAATACAGTAGCTGTGATTACTGGTGCTGTAATTACAAGCATCCCACGAGTAGCCTGGGCGAAAGCCTGTGCTACGGGGGAGCAGGTCCTGTGAAAACAGTCGTAGTGAGAGGGCAGGTCTCTTCGAGGACCCTCTCCACTAGTATGGCAACTGTACTTACTGGTGCCTCCCAGTAAGCCTGAGCGAGAGCTCTGCGCTACTGTAGACGCTGATCCCGTGAACACGGGTCAGAACCCAGCATGTCTAGTGAGAGAGTGAGGACACGTACACTTCACTCATCTGGTCTGTCAGCATTAGCGTGGCATTAGTTGGCCTGAGTGGAGACGCTCTGCTAGCTGTAACAGCGGCGATGTCATGGAGGTACATGTGCACGTATGCATCAGTATCGACTTATAGCCTCCTTAGCGTCCCCCCGGTGAGCCTGAGCGGGACGCTCTGCTCACTGGAAGCCGGTAGCAGTGTGGCATCCAGCCGCAACGAGCGGACGCGCTCTCGTTAGCGCTGTAATCGCCCACCAGTAGCCTGAGCGAGAGCGCTCCACTACTTGGGCCGAGGTCCTGTGGAACAGGAGGTAGCTGTCGGATTTAGCGTAGGCTCCGTTAGCCTGAGTGGACACACTCTGCTTGCTATGCACGGCGGCAATGCTACCAAAGTCAACACACACGCTATCCCAATCGCTACAGAGAGCCGGTCGCGCCGGTGTGGCAGCACCGAGCGGACGTGCTCCCATTAGCACACAGTTAGCAGGAACGAGAGCTCTGCTCCTGTGGGATATGCCGTCATAGGCAACAATTGTATTCGATCTCACCCGATTGAAGCTTCGCGGTGAAGGTGCTCTGGTGAAGACCGAAAAAGACTTGTGCGTTCTCCGGTCCGCCTCGACGGACCGCCGTAGAGAAACGCAACGTCCTCCTCCGAGGAGGAGAGCTTGTCGCAGCCTCTGGAGGGCGACGGATCGCAACTCCGACCATTTGGTCACAAGGCTCCCCGCGACGAGCTTCAGTTAAACTTCAGCCTTAGCTGATGCCTGCGTTGCGAAGATGAAAAATAACTGATCTCGGGATGACACCGGAACTTATACCCGGTGGGCGGGTCATCCGAGGTCACGGGTGACTTTGTTGTTATTAATACTCGACCTGCTATGCGCAAGACGGAAGATATCCAGTGCTAAGCACCGCCTCTGGCGGTCAGGAAGGATGAAATAGAACCATGAATATCTTAAATACTGCTATAGTTGCAATGGAGAAAACTATGTTGGAAAACTAAATTATGTTAGATATGTCTGTACAAAACGTGACATTAACTTATTCGTGTGCTTGATTTAGTTATAGAGGAATAAATAACTCCAGTCATACCTCCCTTAGGCTTGGCGGAGAACCTACGACAGCCTCGAGTCTAGACAATGGTAATCGGTGCAATTCCCTCCAGAAAGCGCCATTGTTTGCCTTGTTGTTTCTGGGCTACTATAGACACATTGTGGTGTAACATGCCTCCCAAAAGGTATTGGCACGATGCAAAAATAATAGTGTTAAAATGTACATCTAATATTGTATTTGTGCTATCATTATATTGGCCTGCTAATATATCAGGATATGTCAGTCACTAGTTGCAATGGTGTTGACACTACACTTAAAAATAGCAAGTCATACTTCATGAGTTGTAAAACTGGGTCCGAGGTAGCAGACTCCATCATTATTATTAGGGGCGGCTGTAGCTCAGTGGGGTAAGAGGGCCGTCCTGCAACCGCAAGGTTGTGGGTTCCTTCCCCGCTCTCCCCATTAGTTGCAAGTCGAAGTGTCCTTGAGCAAGGCACTGAACCCCCAGTTGCTTCCCGGGCGCTTCACCGCAGCCCACTGCTCCTTAATAACTAAGGATGGGTTAAATGCAGAGAACTAATTTCCCCTTGGGGATTAATAAAGTGTATATTATTATTATTATTATCTCATAGCGGCAATACACTTGAGGATGAACTTTGCTGTGATTATAGACACTTGCGTGCTGCTCGACGCTGCTCAGCTGTACCTCAGCATTGCTGGCATGCCCAACTGAACTGCCTCTTGGGTGCTATTGCAGTATTATTTCAATTGCTAATAGCTGGATTTCGTCTTGGGATGTCAGCGCAGGAGCTAAAACTTAGCGTTACAATAATTCAGGCCTGCAACCTTTCAGACTCGCTTTTCAAGCCTTTCATTATTACAGTTTCACAGTTTGTGCGATGTAACACTGCCCATGTCCGTTCGCCTTTCCATGCTTTGCATGGCGGCGCAATTAAGGGAAGAAAAGCCTGTCGCTTCAAAGCCAACTGGTCAATGAGTGTCTAACAGATTTGAGACGACAGGATGTTGACACTGATGACTGCCACAGAGTTACAGCTCGCAAAAGAGCATTGCCATCTAATTCACAGTCATGGCCTGATCTCACACAGACCATGGGGGCTGGAGGACTGTCATGGCCACCCAAGCACATGGCTTTCTCCCCATAATGAGCACTGGTGGGTTGGTTGCCTCCATACTGGCAAGTGTTTCTGGCCTGCGCTCAAAAGTCAGCGAGAGTGGTAGCAGGACTTCAGGGTACTGGATGAATGTGTGAGCAGCTGTCGAGACCCCACGTATTTGACTTCTTTATTTTATGCAGAGGCAAATAAAGCTGGACGGTGAGTCTCCTTTTAAATACAAATATTTCAAAGTCGACGAAAGTAGAAGTAAAACATATATCTCCTTCATTTTCCATGTAGTAACTAAGATGAGGAGCCACAGGCAGACTCACCAGACAAAGAAATATCTGATATTACCGAGTTATTTCACAGGCTTAAAGTGAACAATGACTAGCAAATACATGTTGTGGTGAAGTGATGCAGGAAACAAAAAAAGCCTGTATGCCCGATTATTTCAAAACATTGGCGTTCTCCATATGGCTAAGTTAAGGACTTCCAAATTTCAACTCCCATCCTCTGGATCTGAACCGAAACAACATGTTTGAACATTTCAATTGGATTTGATTCATACATTTCCAAACACCAATCTCTTGACAGCCTTTACATCTATAATTCAGTTGTGTTGAAGCTAACATCAGCTAAACTAACATTATTATGTGTCAGCCGACACATCAGATTTTCCTGAAGTAGGTTACGTGTGTACAGTCTGCTGCAGTACTTAAATCTTAATGACACTACTTAGGACCCATTAGGTGGTTTATTTCGAGGTGCACGAGCCAGTAGGTTGAGTATGCATTATTGTTTTTTTTGTCATGGGTTTGCATCCATAAAAAGAATTATTTGCATGTGGCTACTTAGGTTATCTTTATGACATCGTCAGCGATTCTAACTTCAATCTCTTTCAACATCTTCCAGAATTGACTCCCACTGAGCGATACCACTGCAAGTATAGTATCAATACATAACTATCAAACGTAAAGAACATATTATAAAAGGATATACGATTTATTTACAGGAGTTTCTCACCAATTATTTTGATTTATATAGTAGGCAATGTAGTAAATGTTATTTTATGTTGTGCTCTCATTAACAGTTTGTTGTCTGGTTGAGCTGCGATGATATAATATTATGTTGTCATTAAAATAGTGTCATTTTAAACTGTGGTCTGCAGAAGCACTTGTTCGTGAATATCCTGTCCGATGGTTTTACGCTTTAAAGAGAGCTTCTTTAGCTTTGATACTGACACCACATGGACGTTCCTTCACCACCTGTAAATCAAACCCTCCATGGAATATGTGTAAAATACGGGGTTAGATTCGATGAATGAAGGGTTTTGTGTGTTGGAAATAGAAATGCTAATGTCTAATTCATATTTGCTTCAATTGGCTGATGGGAGCATCCATCTGCTGAAGGTGAGCAATGTTGCAAAGTGCTCATTAATTAAAATACTTGGAAGATAATTTGAAGAATTTAAAATGATTTAATGCTCATTTATGTCATTCCACTGCATTAGGAAAAACAGGATGCGAACATGCTCGGCGTTATTAATGGATGCTTTTGTGCATGTATGAGTGAAGGTAACAGAGAAAGTCGGGGTGATGGGAGGGTTAGGGGAAAATGCACAATATTTAGGAAGCACTGTCAGGTCAATGTCATGCAACATTTATTGATGCAATCATGTTTAATTTAGCATACGCTCCTTTAATAAGCCATTAGGTGTTGTGCCATGATTCAGAGTTTGATGGTGCTGTCATGACAATCAGATGCCCTTGAATATCTCACTAACACTGTCTGCAGCAGTTAAAGGCAGAAAATAAATATAAATCACACTGGTATTTTTCTACCGGCTGCAGATTGCGGTGCAGTTGTGCTTGCCATCGATAACATAAGTTTCCGTTTTTCAATGGCCGGCTGTAAAATATTCAAAATTCCAGACAGGGACATGATTGGATTAGCTTTGATAATAGATGTCATAAAGGCCGGCAGTGCTATTTGAATAAATCTGTCACATAACAAAAGGGTAGGGATTGTAGAATCATCTCAGATTACGACAACAGAACCTTTTTTTTCTGGCCGGCCGCCACGAACAATACACCAAACAAAGAGGTCTTGGTTGCAGCACTCTATAGCTCTGTGGCGAGCCCAGGTTTATCACCTCTCACAGCCTCGCTGGAAGAACAAAACAACCAATGTCTTCCCAGTGTTGCCCGTAAATGACCAGGAAATGACCAGGTGTCCTTTAGTCCTCTGCGATTAATGCCCTTGATGTGCTTGTAGTCTACCTGATTGTGTGAGTTCCACTTGTCTCCGGTGAGGTACTTTAAAAGCATTTCTTTTGACGCTCTGAATAGCTGACGGTGATATACATAAGGATTACAGCATAGATCACACCAGAGGCAGAGATGGCTCGCTGAAATAACTCAAGGAAAGCAGAGCCATCAACTGGATATCATACTAGGCTATGCATGTGGATCAAGATACTCAAACGCGTCCTGCTTCTTTCTGCTGTGCATCGCAGGCAAGAATGCTTTTATCTGTTTAACCCAAAGCTATTTTACGGACTTTAACGTTTTTCTCCGCTCATTACTTTCAGAGGCTGTCATCACAACGGCTCAATCACTGCGTAAGAAGAAGACCTTGCAGGGTCACATTGTTATCATTGATTTCCTCACCAATGACATGAGAATAAATGGCCAGTGACAAAGACACAAAGCGTGTTTCTATGCAGTGAGGCCACCATCATTGTTTATGGGAGTCTTTTTTTGGTTTCTGTTGTTCTGCCACAAAAGCGTTCTGCCTTTATATCTCTGTAACATTTAGTCCAGCAGACACTGCTATAGCTGAGCTGACCATCATAATGGATCAGTATACATCTGCCACAGTGTATTAGCAGCAAGATAACAAATAATGTTGCTTGATTTATCTCACTGGTATTCTCCATTAAATTCTGGTCCAGCAAATTAGCACAGAGGAGGAATCGCGGTTGAAAAGCTGCTGAGCTGCAAGATTGAGAACATATGCACTGTAAAATTGCACCATTATAAAAGTTCTATGAAAGGGACATTATAAACAACCCCTGCCAGGGGATTTATTAGTCCTGAGCAAAACCGCAGAGTAGTAGCAGGGACATTGTCCCTTTTCACTCCTCCAAAAAGCCATTAGTGCAGTGCTCTGAGTAGCTGTGAGAAAGGAAAGAAACCAAGCAGGGATAGAAGGAAGGGGAAAGTAAAGGGGCCTACACATAAGTGATTGCAGGGGGGTAGGATTGAATGAAAGAAAATGATGTTCTGAACTTTGGAAATGAACTTTAAAAAATCTCATATGTTATACAATTGATGGCTTTCAATTTTACCTAGAAATTCACCATTTTGGATTGTCGGACTCAGACTTGGTTTGATGCAGATCTGTCTGAGAGAACTCAATGCTTTATCAATAATGATTTTTCCTGGTTGACGTTTCATGACACTTTCTGCTGCTTGAAAGATGATACAGTATCTGTTCCGTTTCTACAGTAAAGACGATGGGACATACTGTATGTACGCTTGATACATTTTCACTTATCAGTGATTCATGTACTTTCTGAAACAAGACTTAAATACTGAGAGGACAATTGGTTTATTCCCGCAAAAACATTCAATTACTCCCCTTCCTGGTATAACCATAAAAGTATTGAAATCTAACTTTATCTTAGATGTATTTTAGAATTTGGTGAAAAAAATAGCTTGACTTTCAAGCGTGATGGAGAAATTTGTAAAGGCAATTCTGTGATTTATTTTAGTTACCTAAAGTCAGAAAAAGTAACTTTTTAAAAGAGGAAATAAGTCACTTTTTGTTTTATAAATAGAAAGTAGATTCATAAGAAATAAAACGGTCTTGCTCAATCCAGCCCACAGTGGTTTGATATGCCCAGTAGCGTATCGTGGCTTTGCTAGCTAGCTAGTGTTAGCTAACTTTAGTTTGTAACTGAAATTCAACTGTGCTAACTTACTGTGAGGATTCTTCTCAATTTGTTCTGCTGTAAAACATTAAGTTTTCTGCATGACAGTTAAATATCTTCATGGTTTGTCACTAAAGTCAACCAAGACTCCTTATACTTCACTTTGTGATTTTTTTGGTGAATACATTATATATCTTCTCTGTTCGCTAGACCAGATCTCAACGCAAACCCTACAATGGGTTCGTAACAATCTTCATAACTCTATACATGTATGAGGATTGAATATTCATTTGAAATGTACTTTTCAGATAATTGAAGAAAATACTTACGTTTCAAATTTCTATTCACGGACCTATTTTGTAAAGTTATAATTTACATGTCCATTAATATTTCACTGCAGGACTTTTAAGATAAATTGCAATTAAATCGTCCAGATCAGATTTATTTAAAAGTTGTACTACTAAAAGTTTGACATTCATACAAAACATTTATATTAAATCATGAATTCATCCCATCAAAACTTTCAATACATTTTCAAGTAGCGAAATTTAAAATGTATCCATGCACATGCAAACACCTTGCGTTGTAATATTTTGCAGAGGGAGATACATGAATCATAATGAGAGAAGTAACATGGTTTCCTGGCTCATTGTATCTTAATGAATGATTCATAATGACCTTATGTGACTTGGAACCTCGATCTCCTCTGACCGCTAAGACAGCAATACACCCGGGGAAAGACAATGATGCTGGTAACTTCCACACACATTCCTCAAGGTCGACAGAGCAGTACGGCAACGGCAAAGGTTATTTCACTGCATTTAGCTACTGACCACATTGTGTCTCACACGAGCCCTAAGCTGCTTCCAACAAGCCCGTTTTCTCTGGCAATTTAATGCAATATTTTTTCTCAGTATACCACAAGTGTCTTGTGCAGATTAGAAAAGAGCCCAGGCTAACAAAACCTAACAGCCACTCAACTCCAAAATGTAGCGACAAATTCCCCATCACTGCAAACCATTGCCCTGTCACTTTGACAGGCTATAATACTTATTAAGCTGACAATGCTGGGCTGGCTTGAGCCTCAAAGAGAAAAGGAAATGTATCGTAAGGATACGGGCCAGAGTTTTAGCATTGGCCATAGCAAGAGAGAGCTATTTCTGACCTTGTGTGGGGGGTTATGAGTAAATAGGTGATAGTTTTTGTCAGCATAAAGTCATTGTGCTTGCTGCTGTAACAGAATGATATCCTGACACTGCACTGTCTGGAATATACACCCCCCCCCCCAAATGAATTTCATCTCTTTATCCCTTGGAGTTGGAGAGAGCACCAGCCCAGAACGCGCTCCCTGTGGGTGAAGAGAGGAGGATTAGGAGCCCCCCATGTGCACAGCTGTACGCTTGGAAGTTGTTTTCTTATGTTGATAGAGTGAGACAATTTGTCTAAAAGTATGACCTTATCCTTTTTGGCACTCACTTTCCATCAGTATAGATAGCGCTGATGGAGCGATGGATTCCAAAATGTGCTTTGTGAATGTGTGGATGCCACCGGCTGACACAGAGCAGAAAAACAAGAACATTGCATCATCTCTTCTATCACTCTAAATCATTTGAAGCTCCTCAATCATGCGGCAGTGCACCCAATTGGAGTGACAACCGTGTGAAACTTGCTACAGAGTTGTAAATGGATTAACAGTTGTAAGAATTGCAACTAGTTGGGCAAGGGCGTCACAAATAAGAGGTTTGTCAAAAAGAAACCTCATTAAAAATGTGTAATTTTTTGTTAGACGATACTTAACAACACTTTTTTTACTTATTAAGAGTGACATGCATGGACTTGCTTTGTATGAGCTGTTACAGTAGTGATATATATTGTTCAAACTAAAGTCTTGTGATCACTCCATCTTCAAATAAATAGTATTTAAGGACTATCACCATGTAGCTAAACCACAGTGACTGCAGCCACTGTCCTTACAGTGAAGCCATATGGCTCACACTCCTTCCTGGGGGATTCTTGAAATAATGCTGACCAGTGGCTAGCATTAGCAAGCCAACCAAGATCTGGCTTGACAATAAAACACTTTAAATGATATATATATATATATATATCTTTATAAATAACAGAACTTTCGAGTTATTGGAATGCATATTCTTGCTCTCCCCAATTAAATTGAGTCCCCGTGTTGACTTTTCTTTTCACATGGGACACACAAACACAAACAGCGGCCTTCTGGGTGAAAGTTCTGTACTTTTTTGAACCCATCTGTTCTGGCCTCCTCCCTATGTGGGTTTTGTTGCTCTTAATATGTCACCTGACTTTCTCCTTCGCTCCGATCATAATGTCTCAGGCAACAAGAGTCTGGCGCCTAAAAATATTGAACCTCCCTCCGTTTATCCTGCTTACAAAAAGGTAATAACAAGCCTCCTGAGAACGTTTGGAGGTAGAGTAGGCCATACCACCTTAAATTTAAAACCGGCTTCTTTGCTCCAACACAGAACCCTGACAATGTGAAGCCTTCCACAATACTTAAACCAACCAACATTCACTGCTTCATAAGGAATCTTTCACATGTGAGTGACTTGTGAGAAAATAAATCTCCTTATGGTGGGCAAGCACAGCTTTCTGCTCTCTTACCCTTTTCGGCAGGTGTAAAGGTCACATTTTCTAGGTCACATTCAGCCACAGCGCTCAAGTTCATCGCTCCAGTAGACGGGACTTCTCATGTTAGCTGCCACAGCTCAAAGCCCTGCATGACTCCTCAACATACAGTATTTTCCTTCCCCCCCCCCCCCCCCCCGCCATTCCTTCACTGCACTAACACAGTAGGGTCCAAATTGAGATGCATTCTTCTCAACATAACTGCCCCTATTGACACCCTGTGAGGAAACAAATTAGCATATTCATCTTATGAGTCGAATTCATCTCATGCATGTGCTATATTCAATTTAGATGTGTCTCTTTTCCTTCAGTGTGACAAATGCAAAAAATTTTAGGCGTCAAAAACACGCTCATTGTAAGTTGTCACGCTGCTATCCTCCGCGGTGGTGTCAGAACTGAGAAGAACAGCATGAAAAGACACCACATCAAAAAGCGGGAGGTTTAGTTTGTCACAGAATGATGACATTTTGTGCCGAGCGTCATTATGATAATGAACATGCATTCTCTATCACCATCAGCTCGTGGGCACCCTTCCCTATTAATGTACTTTTCTGAAGGTAACCATTGCTGAAAGTCTTATTTATTGCATTGCATAGCAGGGTTATTTCTGGTCATGAATAAAAAAAGAAAAATAAATCTGCTTCAGGGAATATCTGCGAATATCTACATCAAAACTTCTTCCCACAATGTATTGTTGTTATTTGATGTTATGGGAAATAAACTCCGTTTTGAAAGTAATAACGTCAACCGATGTCCCCTTGCTTTGGCCCGTTTGTTGGCTCTGCTTATGCATGATTGCGGTTTGATTGACTGAGCAATGGTGAATTTTAAACAATTTACAAAAGTCAAAGCACAGAAAGAAGCGGCAATTGTGCAAGACCTTATTAAATGAGCTGTAAGGCCTCCTTAAATCTAGCATGAAATAAAGTATTCATTCTCTGATTGCATATCTTATGTAGAGTTATCTGGGCACTACTGCACCTTAACAACCCTGTAATGATCCAAAACCACTGCAATCGTATGGCGCTGATGCATGACAATAGTATCCTTTAAAAAGCCTGTTGAGACCCAGTGCGCTCGTCTTAGCCAAGAACAAATGGTATCTACTCTCATCTCTGGGGTTATAATAATTCATGGAATTCACACTGAGAGATCTTTAACAAAAGCTGCAATGCCGTAGCATAGGCGCACGCAATTACAAATTCTTTCAGGGGAAATGATTGAATGACTTTCATTCACCGTAGTTTTAAAACTTAAGTGTATGTGCAAATCTGGCCTCCACTGAGACTGGCCCGGTAAAAGCTTTCCTCTGTTGTTCCGTTTATTTGCAAGCTGATCCTAAAACACACCCACCGCACACATGCACACACTGCACGCAGAGTCCCTACACTTACTACCTGTCATTCACCTGCCTACTCCTGGGCTCCAGTTTGCCATAGCTACCATAGTAACCCCTAAAAAAGACACACCAGACATTATTGTGTGTTTCTCCCCTTGATATTGAGGGAATGTTTTGTCGTATTGCAACACTTAACACAGACTTCTAAGAAAGTGTGTGTGTTTTCATTAAATGCGAGGGTGTATCTATTGGATTTCCTTCTTTTTCTTTTTTACCTCGCTTTAATAATGTAAATTAATCACAGGGACCGTATTGCAAGATTGTGAATGCGTGAAAAAAGAGAACCACGGCATTGCTGAGCACTACACTGAATAGCCAGGTTTGGATTTCTTCAAGTTAAGAGCACTCGTGTTGTTAAAGTGCAGCTGGGGCTGAACAATGAGAGTCCTGAGAGATGGCGTCAGAAGCTGCACCTGCCTACGAGAATAATGCACTGAGACCACCTGCTGTAGCCCATACATCTGCAGCACACACACACACACACACAACGCGCACACACAGATACACCTTGAAAACTACACAGATGTGTGTACCTGGATAATTGCATAAGCACAGTTTCATGCAGACCAGCTGAGCGAAAATACATGCTCTTAATTCGAGTTGGTGGGCAAAACTTCAATCAATCTGCCAGAGAGTTAATTCATTGCATTTCTCAACCTCAATTTCTATTGACACAGACGAGTAAGATGCTTCATTAAGAATTCATATTGAAGCCACATGACTGAAACATCGCATGCCGTTCTCTCCAGAGGGAGCCGGCTCAGGGAAGGAGCAGTGTTTATTTGATCAGAACAGACCCCAGACACTTTGCAGTTCTCTACAATGATGTATCTAGTAATACACATTGTCTTTACTGTGTGCCGTGTGAAAGTGGGACAGTAAACAAGCTTATATTATACATTTTATGTTGAGCTGGTGAAGAAGAAAGAAAAAAAAATCATGTCATCTCGACTGTAAAAAAACAACATTCCCAAAGAGATCACATCTTCAATTATTGATATATTTTCCGCTGTTGAGCAGTCATCAGATGCTCGATAGGCTCGAAGCAAAAGGTTGGGAGAGGGAGGAGGGTCTTCCGTGTGTTCCTCGCAGGCAATTTGAAAGCAACTGAGTGAGGAGTAACTTCTGTGAGAAACTGAAGGGGAATGTGCTGCTTCCTACTGTCGGATTCTTGGGAGGATACAGTATATTTCAAGGTTAGCCGCTGGAGAGAGAAATGAGATCGAGGGAGAAATTGATTGCAATGTGGAGGAAGAGAAAAAGAGCGGACAGAGGATAGAACCATGCTGTGCCCCACTTTAGCATATTTCCTCACTTCAGGATTCTGGCGCCCTGCGTTGTAGCAGCTCTGAGCCCGACTCATCAATACTGGATGAGTTTTATCTCTCCACAGTGCGGGAGCTGTCAGTCTCAGCTCGAACATGCTTCTACTGCCAACAGACAAGGGACACACACCTTACTGTATCACCTGTGTTTCGCTGTTCTGTCATTTACTCAATATCACTCAGTCAAATTGAATGTGACATGTCGTGTTATTGGGCTGAAAGAGTGAACTTGGGCCTCATTCAATTATAGACCAGAAGACACTGAGTTCTGTGGGGTTGTCTCTACAGCTCTCATAACTAGATGAGAAAGTCTCCCGTGTGATGACTGTAATATTGAACCAGGTTGCAACAACATATACAAATATGACTACATTAGATTTATATGAACGAAATACATAAAATGGCTTAAAAAAAGGATATATATATTTTATGAAATATGCTTGTTTGCTTAGCCTTAGACATAAGATTTAAACGATTGATACCGCTTTCATATACAGGACTGTCTCAGAAAATTAGAATATTGTGATGAAGTTCTTTATTTTCTGTAATGCAATTAAAAAAACAAAAATGTCATGCATTCTGGATTCATTACAAATCAACTGAAATATTGCAAGCCTTTTATTCTTTTAATATTGCTGATTATGGCTTACAGCTTAAGAAAACTCAAATATCCTATCTCTAAATATTAGAATATCATGAAAAAGTATACTAGTAGGGTATTAAACAAATCACTTGAATTGTCTAATTAACTCGAAACACCTGCAAGGGTTTCCTGAGCCTTGACAAACACTCAGCTGTTATAAATCTTTTTTTTTACTTGGTCTGAGGAAATATTAAAATTTTATGAGATAGGATTTTAGAGTTTTCTTAAACTGTAAGCCATAATCAGCAATATTAAAAGAATAAAAGGCTTGCAATATTTCAGTTGATTTGTAATGAATCCAGAATGCATGACATTTTTGTTTTTTTAATTGCATTACAGAAAATAAAGAACTTTATCACAATATTCTAATTTTCTGAGACAGTCCTGTATGTCCAGTAAATGTAGCAGCTGGTTAGCTGAGATTAGTGTAAAGAGTTCAGAAAAAAAAAACATGTATAAAATCAATTAAACACACAAGCTGAATCTTATGTTTAATTAGATAGTAGTTTGAAGCTTCAGAAATAGCAAGGCTAGTGGTTTTCCCCCTGTTTCAAGTCTTCGTGCTAAGCTAACTGTCTGCTATCTGTGGCCCTGTATTCAGAGACATATGTTCCTTGAACAAAAACAAGTAAAGAAAAAAGAAAAATAACAACATTATTTGTGAGCAAGCTAAGTGTTGTCAAGTTTTAGGCTAATCACTTACATTACATTACATTCCAGCCCCATGCTGAGACTACAAGGTCACCAATTGAATAAATGAATGAAGCCAATCCACCAAAGGTCCCATGGTGCACCTCTGCCCTGAGAGGATGATGTTTCTGGTTGGCTGAGCTGATGAGTTTCAGCCCGACACCCTGTTCCCCTGCAGGTCATCCACGTTGGGAAAGCAAGTGTCTTTCCTTCAGTGGGAAGCAACACGTGTGAAAGGGTGTGAGGTGACAGGGAAAGCATGTGTATATACATACATTTGTGAGGGCCCTCTGCATGTATATCAACCCCCAGGAGGGCGTTGGGAACAAAACCCGGGATTTTGTCCGACACCTGCAGCCGCGCTGCCTCGACCTCATTTGTGGTGCAACCTGCGATTGGCCAGTCTCCGCTGCATTCTCAACACGTTAGTTTATCTCCCACTATCTGGTTTTCTTTGTTTTATCCACAAGTGTCTTCATTATTTGTATCTTTTATTTCCTAAGATTTGCAGAATTATTCTCTGTGTATGTCTTCCTAAAGTGTCCGAAAAGCAGACACATGTGGACATGGTTAGAGGGTAGAGAGTGTTACACGTGTAGGTCTGCAAATGAAGGATAGAGATGTCTTTGGCTCCATCCATCTTCTCTCCAACGAGGGGAGATAGATGACTCCCTTTGGCGCTATCTTTCTATTTCAGCACACAACGGGACAGGGTGATGTTTGAGTGAGCACAAGCCAAAACCAACATGGCAACACACAATTAAGGCCCTGATAAATTAGAACACAGTTAACAGCAACAGCATGTCACCATGGCCCAGGGAAGGGGCTGCGAGCGACATATTGGGGATACTGCATCTACGTGTTGGAAACAGACTAATGGGAAGCGATTTGGGGTTTGCCCAAGATATAATTACCATCCCTACCTCTCCTGTTCAATGAGGCCTGAGGCCCCCTGGGAAAGGCCTATTTCAGTCAGGTAATGGAGAGCCCATGCCCAGGAGAGGATGGTCAAATTGTCTGCGCCAATCTGCTTTTTTTGCTCCCCTGATTGTCCCCAAAGACATAAAGAGCTGACCCAAGGATTCTTTTCTTCCCTTCTAATAGGGCCGAGCCAGCTTTAGAAGCAAAGCTCTCTCCCACCGTCACAGTTGTTGTATAGTGGCTGTGTGTGCCTTTGTTTTTGTGCATGGGTATTTGTGTGTTGGGGACTGTAGCCAGACATCATTGTGATTTATGTATGTGTTGCAATGCTATCAGGAGCGTAATGAAGTTGTTTCTGCAAACACATGTCTGGGCTCCAAAGGACCAACAGTACTGCTGGGACAGACGAGAGAGGGGAGCAGCCTTATGATGATCATCAAATGAACGTGCCCGCTGTCATCGAGGACATCTGCTTACGGCTCTCATCAATGAAGAGAGGTCACTTTGTTTACAGCTAACTGTCTTATTTTTTAGACTTCGTCACTGTCACATTTTGGAGTATGAACACCACTTGAACAGCAAAGACACACAGATGCATCCATTTAGGATAACAAGCATTGCACCTATTGGTTAAGCAGTTACATAGCAACCGACAATCATAACACTTAAAGTGAGTAGAAGTTGGCGTGAAAAAAAGAGTCTCTCTCTTGCTCTCACACTCTTGCGTCACTCTCCCACTCACTCTGACACTCTCACTCTCGTCTACTTCTATCTGGAGCCTCGGCCTCTCGCCTCTTACCCCTCTCTATGAAAATGTTCTGTGAGTTTTGCCTCTTTGCCGTTGTGGCAGCGGGATTTGTTTATGCCCGGCTGCAGAGTGGGTGGAGCGGAGGGGTGGTTCAGGGAACTGTGTCTAATTGGCATCAGCTGATGGCTGATTGGTAATTAGCCCAGCTGAGGCCAATCTATATGTGTGCGTGCGTGTGTGTGTGCATCTGTCCCCATAAAGGAGCAGTCAGGACTGAGGAGCGAGAGTGTAGAGCAGAGGCACAGTCTGCAATGACAATAAATGGCATTACCAAATATCCTTCTTCGTATGCCTATCCTTCGGTGTTCGGGGAAGAAACCCACAAATCTGTCACAGCCGTCTGTCCTCTTCTCTGCCGCGTCTCAAGGTTCAAAAGATATTGTGTGAATGATAATGCAGCATAAACCCACCCAAAAACATTTGCAGCTGAGTGCACTTTGCCCTTTTTTCAGCATCTAATTGCGATTATCCACGTTGCAAAGTATTGTCGCGCTTGAAGCCGATTCGTCGGTTGTAAAGGATGCGAGTCAGCCTAACTGGGAGTTGATTTGGGGGAGAGTGTCGTGATGAAAGCCTTTACTCAATAAAAGAAAACTACCACACAAAGGACTCTAAGATTGCGATGGAGAAGATTATCTGGTCTGATGAAACCAAGATTGAACTGTTTGGCTCATTTCCAAGTGGCACGTACATTATGTAGGAAGCAAGGCCCCAATCATCACCTGCACAACACACTTCTAGTGGGGAAGCACAGTGTGGCAGCCTCATTCAGGAGGGGAGATTTCCAGCTGCAGGGAACGGTCCGTCCTGAGCAGACTCTCGTGCACATTATACTGCCAGCGTTTGGTATTTGAGAAGTTGGTAGAAAAATAAAGGGTTTTGGTCTCTATAGCTAATATTACCCTTTCTGATAACTCACCCGTTCAAATTAAATGAAGGCTGAAAGGAAGGGTGCCGTCTCAGGATTCTTGCTGGTGACAAGCTGTCTCGCAAATATATTCAGTGATCCCGCCACAACATAAATCATAAGTGCATCTCCCCAATAAGAGAGACACTGTGAACATGTGTGCACTTAGCATCGCAGTGTAACTGCAACTATAAATCCAACCTTTGTTTGTTTCTGATAATTTAAAAAAAGGAACAAGTGTGGCTAATATTGTGAGAGCTATTTTGTGATTTTGACTGTTTGCAGAGGGGCACATTTAGGGTTTATGGGTACATTTCATCCTTTGCGGGTACTTAGAGAAGTGCACCGGTCGCAAAAGCTGCACAATCCTTTTTGTCAATCCTCCCCCCCCCCCACTCCGAGTGTCTAAAGATAAATATGCTTACTGAGGGCTATTGACTTGACACGAAAAAAGGGACTCTGGTTCTCAACCCAGAAGTGCCAAAGTGGCTCTTCAGAACCTATGGGAATTCATGATGAAATGATTTACAATCTCCAGTTTGGACATCGGTCCACAAAGAAAAACAAATCTATTTATCATCGTAATATCGGGTGTGTATCCAACCTGTAACTGTAATCAAACCAAACTGTGAGCTGAATATATCGTTTCATCAAAGCTGATTTAATCTAACTGGGGATAAGAAAAATTCCTTTGGCGTCATGAATCACGGTTTACAGAAAATGTCATCTTCCTTTTGACCCAAAATAACATACACACACACACACGCACTGCTACTCTGTAGATCAAGAATACTTGTCAATAGGATATATCGGTTACACACTGATTAGGAGGCGGGAATGTGTAATCACGAATGCCTCTCTTGCCCTCACACAGAGCTCCACGTATCAAAGTATTTCACCAGAGAAAAATAGGATAGAGCAGAGTAGATAAATCCGTGCCACACAGCTACCACTATTGTTGGCTATAATTAAACTGGGCCATCCCTTGTGGATGGTGAAAGAGACTTCAGTCTGTGAAATCATGTAGCAAGCTCCCAGCGGGTTGTTTGTATTGTCGGTGATAGTTTATCAATACCATGCATCTTAATCTTTCTTTCTCTGGAGCTGGGGGTCCCCGAGCTTTTCTACATCGACCTTTACCAACTGGCATTACAACATGAGTGAATGACTTCCTGTGCGCGGAGAGATTGTCTTTAAATCCCCATGGAAATTAACCCCAATGCCAATGTTTTGCTTCCTAGATCCGCTGTAATGGCTTTTTAATGAAACCTCAGAAAGAGCCCTTTAAATTTGGCAATTACCTGTAAAATTTTAACGTTCAGACATAAGTCATTTCAGACATTTTTTTTTTGTTGGCATTGTGGACCAGTAAGTGATCTCTTGGAGACTACCACAGATTTAGGGCTATGACATGATATAATTTAGAATGAGGATGTGGATGATTCATAGTCTTTTATTTTGATCAGTCCACTAAAGCTTGATCCACTCTAGTGAATCTCAAACAACGATGCAGCTATTTGTGCCCTCAAAACATAATAATGGCAGCCATATTGGAAAAGAGCAGCAGATTGGAGGCATTTCATCAAAATCATAAACCATTTCCCTCGGGGCGAGCCCCCTCTTCTTCATGGGGCCCTGACACCAGAGGTGAGCGAGAGGTGAGTGTCTCTCTGTCTTCAGTGAATAAAAGAATGGACTCCCATGTGTCCCTGCTGGCCCTGAAGGCTATCAGGATCAGAAATCTATACCTTGAAAATGTTCCCTCTCCATTGTCCTCTTTCATTCATCATCCCCCTTATGTCTGAGAGAAATATGCTGCTGTAAGTATCATATGTCATGGTTGTCACAGGTCCCCCATTTGTTCCCGAGCAATAAAGTTCCTGTAATTCTTCCGGCTAACCCTTGCAGGCCTACGAATCCAACAGTTAAGTCTATTTAAACAAAATGACAACAAGGCATTGGCATTTTGGAGAATAGTGTAGATTAACAGGTGTGGAACATTTGTGATATCTGGATTCTTTTTAGTTTTGGTTTAGTCCGAGTATTTTATTGGATTTTTCCATTCGTCATACTCGTTTGTCTAATAAATGGAGGCGAAATTGAATTAAAAACACAAACTCAATGTTATGTTTTGTTAGGCTATTATCGTTTCTTGCTCATTTCACCAGTGAAGTACATTTTTCTTTATCTACTTAGTCTCTTTTAAATAAAGTGCAATTCCTCTGCTGTTCTAAGAGGCCATTATAAAAATGTTGATCAAACCGATCAACATTTTAGAAAATGTATGATATTAGTCAAACTTCTACTCAAAGATACTTTCACACAAGCTCCTTCCTTCCTTCCTTCCGTTAGAGACATTTTTCCTTTAATTTACAGATTAAAAGGAATCCAAGCTTGAATTTGAAATACATACTAGTTTGCTTTACATTCATACCAGCAACTTCTTAATTCAAGCTTCCCCTCTAAGTGCATCACCAACTAACCAACTGGTCTTCCAGGGATAGTAACATCACATATTTATTCATGCATTGGTGTGGGAAAGTGGCCAGCAAGCTGGCTACCCTGATAAGATTAGGGGCGTGCTCCTGTTGCTCCCCATCTGCATGAAAGTATAGGCCAACATGTAAAGTCAGAAACGTGTGAAATGGAACCCCTCCAGATCTTCCAGGTCTCATCTGAGTATGATACTTGGTTTGAATTCAGATCCTGGAGAGTTTCTGTTCCCTCCCACAACATAACCAAGAATATAAACAAGCCAGGAAGCTGCATTTCATCCCTTTAAGGACCAGATCCACGGCTAACAAACCTTTGTTTTCTTGCCGGGTCCCTGAGAGATAAAAGATCAGCAGTTGTGTCGTTTAGGCCTTTATGATACTATTTACTCTGAGCACCTTTTCTCCATCTCCTTTACTAACCTACATTTACACACACACCTCGGCCATTGGCACAGCGAGCATGGTAGCATAACGCTGAGCCATTGTTATCACAGATGTTGAATATAAAGTTAGTTATTGTAATTGTCTAATAGTTGTTTTCGGGATTGAAGTGTTGTTGATTCTTGATAGATATTGCTGTACACTTTATTGTACTATTAAACATAATTTTGTTATTTCCCAACACTCCCTAACCAACTGCTCCAGCTGTAGGCTGGACCGGCTCACAATTTATTTTCACAAACATAATCAAATCTTCATTACCTTGGTCCAACGACTAGCTTTTCAAGCCGGGACAAAAGCTGCGAGGACACAAATAAGCAGTTGCCAAAAGGACTGCTATTTGCTTTAGTTTAGTTTTATAATTGATCCTTCTACACTGTAAAATGTAATAAGTTAACTTTACTTGAAAAAGGTGAGGAAACCGATTGCCTCACATTTTCTAAGTAAAGTAGCTCAATAATTTTAAGTTCTTAAAACTAAAAATAAATGAGTTTCGGCAACTGATGTAATTGGAGTAAACATAAGTTAAGTCAACTCATGTCAGTTCAGACAACTTAAAAGATACGAGTGACGGTAACTTAAAATCTTTAATCATGTAATAAGTTGACTTTACTTGAAAAAGGTGAGGAAACCGATTGCCTCAAAATTTCTAAGTAAAGTAGCTCAATAATTTTAAGTTCTTAAAACTAAAAATACATGAGTTTCAGCAACTGATGTAATTGGAGTAAACATAAGTTAAGTCATCTCATAATATGTCAGTTCAGACAACTTAAAAGATACACGTGAAGGTAACTTAAAAATCTTTAAGTATGTTATAAGTTGACTTTACTTGAAAAAGGTGAGGAAACCGATTGCCTCAACATTTCTAAGTAAAGTAGCTCAATAATTTTAAGTTCTTAAAGCTAAAAGAAACTAAGTTTAGGCAACTCATGTAATTGCAGTAAACATTAGTATAGTTAACTTAACAATTATTAGTTAGGTTAACTTAAAAAAGACAACTTAAAAGATCCAAGTTATATTAAGTAAACAGTACTAATAAGAACTAGTTAACTTTAATAGTCAATGAGATCCCATTACTTAGAAATAGTGAGGAAACCGATTGCCTTAAAATGATCAAGTAAGCTGAACTAAAAACTGTAAGTTGTTGAAACAAAAGAAGGAGAACAGTTACAATGGAAGACAACGTTTATTTAGAAGAAAAACACATGTTTTAAAACTCAAACAACGTGCTTAAAACGCTGAACATGTTGCCAGATTAGGTTTTGTAATGCAGAAATATGATGAACACAGCGTTTTCGGCATTTGCTAAATTTAACTACAGAAAAACAACAAAAACAGACATTTTCTATAAAAGAGTTCTATTGGAGATAGAAGGGTGAAGTTCTCGGGCCTGACTGCACATCATGAACACATTCCCTTACGGCATCAGTAGATTTTTGAGTGATTGTATTTTAGGGTTTTTGGTCCAAGTGAGAAGCACTCTATGAATAAATTCAGAAGGTGTTCCTCACTCGTTGAGGATACTCCAAATTCAGGGGTAAATAAGTCCGAACAGTAGCCACACGGCACGGGGAAGATTATCACGGTCACCCATCACGACTGTTCCTTCCAAAACGATGGCAGTAGTTGTAGACTCCAGGTCCAGCGAGTGAGGAGGCCACAATGTCTTCAGCACCGCCAGGGTCCCAATGGAGGTGCGGGACACGTCCAGAAGGTCATCAGAGTCCTAATAACAAGAGCAGCATAAAAAACACAATTACATGTCAAATTTCACGTTGCATTTCTATGGTAGAACACACAATGGTTACTTGGATTCTGATATTATTAGATAATCAAGTGAAAGATGCTCAGGAGTGAGTGCGATGATTAATTCATTGATCATGTGATTCACTGAGTGATTGCAAAAGCTAATAATAAAGAATATGAATTATCATATTTACAAATAGGGATGATATTTGAATGGAACAACAATAATAGAGCAAATGTAAACAACAGAATGTCGAAGGGCCTGAGGACAGGTCGATGCAGTTGCATCACCACAAACCCCGATCAGGACCCTTTGGTGGCATCTGCTGTGTTTCCATAGGGTCAAGTCGAAGCTTCACGCCATCCTAAACTCACACCTTCAATAAAGAAAGACCAACGTTTAATCGTGGGCAACCAACCATATTCGTGGTAAACATCCACATTTCTTTGTCACTGCTGCTTCTGGGAAATGTGCTCCTACCACAGGAGGCTGAACAGGTACCTACCATCTTCAGCCAGCACACCTGCATCATATTGGCTGCTCCTGAACCTCCTGTGGCAGGAGAGCGAGCATATTGCCCAAAAGCAACAAAGAAATAGCGATAATGTTACAAGTGAAAACCCTTTTTTGGTAACAGGAGATATTAGTAGAACCCCTCTACCATCATGCAGACATGTGAAGGTGTACAGATGCCCATTTAGGTGTGATATGATTTGTAATTTTTTATTTTGAAGGCCTTTGGGTTTTGAATGGGGCGACTAGAGAGCTGCAACTGGACCTGACTGGAAAGACGGGAGATCCCACTAAAAGGGCCCCAATCAGGGATAAGTGAATCAAAAAGTATAGAAGCACTGATTGGAAGAGAAGTAGCCAATACCAAAAGATTAACAGGCAGAACACATGAGATATATTGGGCATCCTGTGGTGTGGAATTAAATAATTTTGACTAAAGTCTACTTACAAATTCTTGAAGAAGTCTGCGTTGTCATCTCCAAGGATGACGGGAGAGCCACGGAGGACTGCTGTTCACCTCCCAGTCACATCTGTACTCTAAAAAAATATTTTAAACACACACAATTCACAAGTGTTAAAGGACAATCATTTGACAGCTCTGCATGCAATGCTGTGACACTACTTTATTAACCACATAAAGAAAAATTACTGCTTGAGAAACTTACCCCAGGTGTGACTTGTTGCAGATATTCAAGTTTCTGTCCGACACTTTCCCCCTCTGGGTCTTGAACTTCTCCAGGAAGCGAGGAGTGTATTTGTCGAGATCTTTGAAGAACTCTGATTGCAACTCAGATTTTTGCTTGATAAGTGACAGAATTCAGCCAGAATCTAACGGAAAGAGAAATAAATTAAGATGTTGTCATATTAGACCTACAGTACACACATTACAACATGATACATCACACTGGGCAGAAAACTAGTGGCTTCTAGATTGAACAGATTTCATCAGCTCCCCTCATCGGAGACACTCTGTGTGAAGACATGGACTCAATCTGGCAACGCTTCCATGTGTTATGCAGTAGTGTGTAGAAGAAAATAAGCAATACTTACAATTCAATGCCAGGTTTTTCAAAGCCTACAAAAGAAACAACAAAAGCAATTAGTCAAACTGCAAATAACTCCTCGTCAAGATGCATTTTTACGGCTAAAAAGCCATCAGTTTAATGGAACATTTCACAGACAAATATGATTAGAAATGCTTATCCTAGATATAGATAGATAGATAGATTGAAGTCATAAATAGTCTGTAGGGAGGTTGGGAGGGAGCTTAGTTTCAAACTTGCTCTTGGTTATAATGGATGTCATTTCCAGTAAATATCACAAAATAGGAAATGATGTATAAGTAAAAAATTAAAAAACGTTGTACCACATTCGCTGTGGCCGAGAAGTTCTGCATCATACGGTTTGTGGTTGAATTATTCCTCGTTACATTCAACCTAACATTGCATTCATTCTTAACTTAGTGACAGTAGCGTTGTGTGACTCCCGTAGTGCTGCGTTAATGCACACGAGTGAGACAGCCACGACGATGTCCGCCATTAACATTGTGACTCGTTTGTTTTGAACTTTTGACGGTCTAGCTAGCTTACATTCAACGCTTCGTAAAGTTAAGATTCAACTACGAATATACATATGAACAATATGGCGAAGATACGACAATGTTTACTCAGGACATGAACAGCTAAACATTATTGAGACGCTGAAACTTACCTGAAAGTAACTCGCACACCTGCACTGCCTTCTCGCTGCCGCCAATCCGTCTCGGCCAAAGAACGTCTTACATTACATTACATTACATGTCATTTAGCAGACGCTTTTATCCAAAGCGACTTACAATAAGTGCATTTCAACCTAGAGTACAAACTAAGAACAACAAGAATACAGGAAGTAACATTTCCTCAACATAGTCGAACTACAAAAGTACCATAAGTAAGTGCTATTTAAGTGCCACTGAAGTGCAAATCTGTGTTTTAATCCAGATATAGTTGGAAAAGGTGTGTTTTCAGTGGTCGACTGCGCATGCGTATTCGAGCCGAGTGCTGCCGAGTCCGCCCGAGTTTCTTCCTAGTCCGCCTCACTCATTTTTTTAAAGTAAAGCTTACTTGAGATAATAAGTTTAATAACTTTACTCACCAAAAAGTGTTCTTTACTAAGTTTCTTAAAGTAAGGTCAACAAAGTAAGCAGAAATGAGTAATGCTCACTAATTTTTTAAAGTAAACTTTACTATTACATTTTACAGTGTAGTCTGGCTTTTTACTTAATATGAACTAAATAAATTTTTTATATTATTATCTCAAATTGAACACAGTTTTTTGACAACTAAAATGTGTTTAATACACTGTCAATCTTTTCGACAGATTTGAGAATTGAGGTCTCAAATATTATTTTGGTTTATTGCAAAATGGGTCGGTCGTATATATATATTGTCAACATTACTACAGTGTCTTTATCTTCATCCATAGAACATGTCACAGACATAAAATTGTTTTCTTATCTATTTTTAATTTCTCTGAAGCGTCAGAGTAGTAGCTGCTGCTCAACACTTCTTTCTAAATAGAGTTTGCCTTTTCATAATGGCCAGAATGTTTCATTTCATTATAAAAAATATGACGCATGTGCTTATTCGTAACCAAAGAGAGAAAGTGTTGACTTAAAAATAGATATGAACTTTTCTTTATGTCTGTGACATGTTCTATGGGTGAAGATACCGAAACTGTTGTAATGTTGACAATATGTGTACGACCAAGACATTTTCACTGTCTATTTTTGCATTTACCATGTGCGGCACAATCCAAGCCGCGATGATAGAACAAAGGCTCCTCCTCTCTCGATATACACATATCCAAAAAGTCCCCAATTAGTGTCGTGGTGTTTTCACCCAACTGAAGAATAAACTCATGCAAGGGTTGACAGAAAAAGCATATTTATTAAGATTATGGGAAAAAAATGTCAAATCCAAATGTTGCCGCTCACACCAAGCCAAAGAAAACTGCGATGAATACATTGTAAGTCAAGTCAAACATGTCAAAGGAAAACAAGATAATGCCAGGGAAGACGGAGCCTGAGGCAGGTCCTAAATCACATGGAATCACCAGCCACGGCAATTCTCACAAGCTCTGGCACAGACTCCAGAGCTGGCACGGGTGGGTGAACTTACCTCCTCTCATACTGTACCTCATGTATCGGCCTGTTCAGGTATGCAAGTTAATGAGTAGTACAACTGATTATAATGTGATTCATAAGGATTCTTCAGCATGTTGGAGGATATTTTTTTTCAAGATTTGTCTCTTGAGCCAATATTTTGTTCCGCCCAAAGAATTACACAATCATCCAATTAGCAGAGGATCATGCAGACCCCTCACTGAAGGCCACAACAGTCCTCCTGAAATGAAGTCTCTCTCTTGTTAATCTACCCATGACCATGTGACAACGCCATGACAACTGGATTGAGTTATAATGATCTTGTGCTCACACTGTTGTGACCATACCTCACACGTGATGCTCAAGATCAAGACGTTGTAGGCTACCATCTGTGCTCCAAAGGTGAGTGTAAGCAGAATGCACCCTACACCTCTCTGAATACACCGGCTGAGTTTTCGTGGCTGTCTGAGCAGTAATGAATCCCTGAATAGCTAATCAACCGGAACCCGCGATAAAACAACACCATGTGAAGTAGTTGTTCTGCTAGCGTCTTCATCGCGCCACCAGATGTTGTGTCTCAAGTAATGAGCGCTGTGTCGGTAGAAGTTGACAATTGTGATAATTAGCTCAACATGTTCAAGTTGCAGCCTCAGTTGACACATCACTGTCAAGTATATGATCAAAAATCACCTCCAGTAAATTAGCAAAACGCACCGTTCCGGAAATCTGTGGACGTCTCGACAGTTTCAGTGAGTTTGTCTTTCTGCACAGTGCATTAGTATTCACAACTTATTAGTAAACGGCATTTCTCTAATCCAAATTTTAATATGCACAGCTGGTGTCAGGAAAGACAGATCTGTATATATCATGTGTGAGTGAACCAGCTTCCAAGTATAGATGCTCTACTTAAGAAATAAAGCTCCTCTCTATCCTCACAATCTTTTTAAGTCATTTAAGTTCATTTTTTCAATGACTTGGAGTTTCTTTATGGTCAGAATTCATAAAGTGATGAAGGATAGATCGTAATGCAGTTTTAAAACAGTTTTTTTTTAATGTAAGGTGACTGAAGGTCTTTAATAACTTAAGCCAGAAGACATGCTTCTATAAAACAAGGGACTTTGGGGATGTCTTTTGCATATCACAAGAACTGTTCAAGCAATGTACAGGACTGTCTCAGAAAATTAGAATATTTTGATAAAGTTCTTTATTTTCTTTATTTTATATTGATTTTAATATTTCCTCAGACCAAGAAAAAGATTTATAACAGCTGAGTGTTTGTCAAGGCTCAGAAACCCTTGCAGGTGTTTGTTTAATACCCTACTAGTATACTTTTCATGATATTCTAATAATATTTCAGTTGATTTGTAATGAATCCAGAATGCATGACATTTTTGTTTTTTTAATTGCATTACAGAAAATAAAGAACTTCATCACAATATTCTAATTTTCTGAGACAGTCCTGTACTTCATACTTGGTCGGTGTGTTCCAGGGATTACACCGATGGGCTGTTTTTAAAATGTATTGCTCCTTGGAAAGACAACACACGCCTCAAATGGGAACCCCCCCAAAAACCATGTTTATTTCCATTCAAATATAATTGTAATGTGGTATTATAAACAAAAGCATTTTTGTTCACATTGCTTATGCTATTATCCATTTAGTTAGAGGTTGGACTGGGTTAGAAACTGTTGCAGATGTTGGTCTGTGATGTTGCCCAACTTGACTTAACTTGACTTCTATAAAGTCACTGTGATGTTCCCAATGGTGCCAAACCAATCAACGTTGACTTTTGGTGTCAATTCACGACTTTCTTTTCCTGTAATTTTTTAAAATTGCATCAGGAAAGCTGTAGCCAAAGTCCTATTTGTAACTCAGTTATAGCAAGGAGGCACAGTGACACTGTCGCCTCGCAGCACAGACCTGGATTCTACTACCTCTCTTAGACGTTTGGACATGCGGTGTCCTTCACCTTCCACAGTCAGTTATAAAAATGCATGCAAGTGGATTTGTAAATCTAAATCACACAGAGGTGTACATTTTATATTTAAGTAACCATGAAAGCCCTGTGATGGCATGGCAACCTAAATAGTGTGTTCCCCTGCCCGTCAACCACATTTACTGTATATTCCACCTGTCATGATCCTCGAGTGGAACAAGCTAAAGGCAATACATTAATTAATGACTGAATATTAAGATCTGCTAAAAGTACAATTGGTTTGCCATCAGGAATGTTTATCTAATATATAAAAAAATGTTGGGACCTCTGGCTGATATTTTCAACAAGGCCGAATAGCACTGGTGGCTTGAGCTGCAGATTTACTGTGAATTGGTTTGTGGAAATAATGTGAATGGTTGCAAATTTCTTTTAATATATATAATATAAGATAACATTCAAAGATGGTCTCAGTGGTGACATTGGCATTATTATAGTGGTGAGCGCCCATCTTGTATATTGAGAACCGAGCTGTCGGTTCAGTTTATATTGTGTGTGTGTAGGTGCATGCAACCATGTAAATACATATCTGTTAAATCCAATTTCGACAAAGTGATTTACATACAGCATATCTGTGGGCATACATCTGGGTTTTTTGGGGGGGGGGGGGGGTTAAGCGAATCATGTGTAGATTGCTGTGTTAATTCTACATGATGACAACCCAAAGGGTAAATGGTATACACACAATGCACCGTTGGTAATATAAATAATGTGGTTCAACAGGCTCTCACAGCTAATATCTACCCTGGTGACCCCAGTGGGTAAATCCAGATATGTTGGACAGAAAACAGAATTCTCACTGGAAAAATCCATCACAACAACCTAAATTTACAAACTCCCTCACACCAACTGGGCAATTTACAATTGTAATTTTAGGAAGCTACAGCCCCCAAAGACTTTTGAAGAACATACCTTTCTATTATTACAATCTATTATAGCCGCTTTAACCTCAATTTGTGCATATCAACATTAGTAGCTAACTTTAATTCTAACACTAACCATTAGCCTTGTAATGCTCAGAGTGATTTGCTTTGGGGAATATTTATCTTTAGCATACCTTTATAGCCCAATTTATTGGCTAATGCAACCAAGAATTATTTTACTGAAATAATAGCCTTGCAAAGTTACCAGCCACATATCTTTGAATATTTTAACGAAAGTTAGTGGTTAAAACTATTTCCTGACATTTTATAATGTTACCCTAATGTGTATCTTTAGTTCGTTAGAAACCTGAAAATTGATCCCTACTTGCAAAAGGCACAAATGATTTTGGCATTTTTGAAGGTTATGTGCCAAACATGAAGTTTCTCCTGGTTGAGTAGTCCGTCTCTTTTATTCAGAAGCTGTCTGTCTGAAAGTATTTATTCACACATTCCCATTCCAAGTATGGCATTACATCCTATTCCCCGATTCATAACTATATGCACATACATTCCTTTTACGAAATTGTGCATTTGGCTCCTGTTTAATGTCATTTTCAAAATGGGTCTACAGGGGATGCTTAAATTACAGGTCAATACAGCAAGACATATTGTCACTAATGGAGTGCATGATTTGTAGGGGACAATGTGTTTACTTGTGCCTTGTTTATATTTCTAAAGGAAAAAAAGGAATCCATGTTGAAATAATTTGATGGACAACCACTTTAAGAGCGTCAGTCAATGGTGAGATATCTTTGGCACAGAAACCCTCTCCTAACTTTCCATACTTAAAAAAATATGAATCATACTGTCAAGTCAGTCCATTCTGCTGCTGCAGGCATTAACAATAATAAATGTCACGCTTCAGATTGCCAAAGGATTTGAGTTTACTATTTTTCACGTGTCTACTTTGCTTATTCTTTCGTGCTAATTCATTTGTATTGACGGTTCATGATTTGTTTCATTATCACTGCTGATCATCATCAATGATGGTAAAGTCCACAGAAAAGTTGCTCCAGCTGCTAGCCACTAACCTGCGTATGATATCTTTTCAACTAATGGAAGGCATTCTGAGAGTGACTAGAACAGCTCTAATTATACGCTGACAGCTTCACAGCCAGCGCAGATGTGGCTACGTTTCAATGTTCAATATTAATTCTCGTGAACTTATTTGCATGCGCCTGAATATACATGGATGTCAGCTGTCTGTCAATTTATTGAGCCCGTGATGGGAAAAGTATGCTAATCTATCAAGTCCGGTGTCTTTTATGAAAGCCTTCAAAAAAGGTAGGTGTGCAATATTCATACCGATTTTATTAAAAGATACATTTTCATCGAAAAGCATCGACACGATGCTAAATGTTTCCCGGAAACAGCACGGTCTGCATTCAAAGTGCATTATGTCAATAATCCACAGGCAAGAATCACTGCTGACTTCCCTCATATTAGAACTGTCACTCAATGGATCAGTGACCAGCAATCAGAAATAATCCTTAAATGTCAACACATTATGTATTGCAATTGAATAACAGTTGTCATCCAAATATAAATATGGGTTTATTCCTTTCTTTGGTATGTTTGGGGATGTGTTTTATCCAAATAGATGCTATTGTAGTACTTCTTAGTCATTTACACATTCAATTAAATTTCAATTCAGTTTATTTCATATAGCCCAAAATCAAAAATTACAAATTTGCCTCAGAATGCTTTTCAAATCTGTACACATACGACATCCCTGTCCAAGGACCTCACATTGGATCAGGAAAAATAAGAAAAAAACCTTAAATCAGCTATTGCCATCATTCGGTTGCTTTATACCAGACAACACACACAACAAACCCACAACATGTGTATGTTATATTCATTATGTAAATGTGTGGTGACATTCATAACAAGCTCCTTTAAAATCAAATCTAGATTACAGGGTGTCAGTATGACCATGTCCTGCACGAATGGCATGACAAACTGACCTTTTTCTTAGGGACTCAGGAATGGTTGGTAATTACTGTGGCTGACTTGGTGAATACAATAAAAACACAATTCCATCATTCTGTTTGCAGTTCCATCAGCCCCTTCCCTGAAGTCTGCAATCCATCATGCTGACATGATCTGGGATCTGCTTGTTATATGTAGCTGACAGCTCAGTGACCATTCATGTAAAAGCAGAGACCCTTTCCATAGTTCTTGAAAAGGTCACAGGCTGAAAAGCCTATTAGACGCTGAAAAAAAGTGTTCTCAATTCTTTTGTTGGGTAATTTGAAATACCTTAACCCTTGTGTTGCCTTCGGGTCAATTTGACCCGATTCAATGTTTCACCCTCCTGTCGCCTTCGGGTCAATATGACCCGATTCAATGTTTAACCCTCCTGTTACCTTTATATTTACTAACATATTTTACCCTTGAGGTCAATATGACGCCAGCTATTAAAATCTCCAGAAAATTATTAGAATTAATATTGTTTTCCAAGTTTAAGTGTGAGGTACTTTATGTTTGTTTGTTGACTCCTGAAAAAACACCGACATTAAACATTGAATCGGAGGCGACAGGAGGGTTAAATATTGAATCGGGTCAAAATGACCCGAAGGCAACACAAGGGTTAAGTTCAGGTACCCTGGCATCTGATGTCTGGTACATCATCCATTAGCAGATTTCCATTACAAGTAGTTGATAAGCCAATACTTTCCTTTACCTAACCCTATGGGAACTTGGACGTTAAATTCTACTTTACAATGTCTATTTCAGTTTGGACACCAATATGCTTTGTTAGTTCAAGACAACATGTTGCCACACACCATATCCAGGACATTGAATCCACTTCATCATGTTACGGTTTGCTCCACTTATTTGTGTTTTTTAAAGATGTTGTTATTATTTTCTTTATCTTTTCCCTGGACTGTGTAGCAACTACAGCTGAATCAAGAAGCTGCTAAAGGACATCCAATAAATTGAAGGCATATGTGAAATTACTGAACATGGATATGACATGATTGTGAAATGGTTAAGTAGAGATAATTATACATGTATTTTGAATAGCGCTCGGAACTCAATAGAAACAATAAAACATACACAAGGCAGATCGATGATAGTATAACAGTAACAAACTAGAACGGGCACTCGGTAGAGCGCATACCTTCGCTGCAGCCACTTTTTTGGTACCTTTTCATGACCTTGACCTTTGACCCGATCAATCCCAAAATCTAATCAAATGGTCCCCGGATAATAACCAATCATCCCACCAATTTCATGCGATTCGGTTTAATACTTTTTGAGTTATGCGAATAACACACAAACACACACACATACAGATAAATACACAGCGATCAAAACATAACCTTCCGCATTCTCAGAATGCGAAGGAAACAAAACAAACACATATATAACTAGTGTCACGGTTCAACAAAGGGACAACAAGGGATGGACCCACATTTAGAGAGACAGGGATAAGTCGGACCAATAACAGTAATTTTAATGAACACATATCAAAACGAATAGTATACACAAACACACACAACTGCATCAGGTAATCGGGACATTTGCACAATTGATACCAACAGGCACCTAACAGGGGCATAGCAAGAGGCATATATAGCAGAACAACCAACAACCAGCAGACAAAAGAGAGGACCATAAATACACAAAAACAAATCAACACAGGTGGGCACGCACGGGCAGCCTGAAAGCTGATTGGAGGAAGAAACACAAGGGAACAAAGCGAGGCTGATGAGACTAATAAAACAAAGATGATCACAAAAAAGAGGGAAAGAAATCCCACAAAGACAGGAAGTCAAACCACCACAGGGCACAAGAGGCAGATCATTTCAATTTGAAACAGGAAACAAACTAAATCTAAATCAAATAAATGCCTTTACGCTATTACGTGAGTTCTTAAAACCAAACAAACACGTTTGCCAAAGTCCGTAGTTTACTGTAATTAATCAACGTAGTCACCAGAATAAAATGGTGGTATTGTTCCTTCCTGTTTTGTTGTTGTATATAGAAATTACATTTGTGGAGATTTACAACCTATTTTTTTCACATGTTTATAACATACTTGTGAATTATTTACCTTCATTTGACCAGCTTTGACATTTTTTATCCTAACTGTGATTCATGTGTAGTATTAGTAGAAGAGATAGAGTTTTAGAAAAATGTCAAATTATCACCGATATATATTCCGATTGTCTCTTTCTGCCACTTCACTTTATCTCTACCTTGCAAAACAAGTTTAATAATAATTAAAAGAAAATCTGCATAGCTATCTATAAAGCCAAATACATTTAAATGAAATGGCCTGCACATGGTGATTGGCATCAAACTAGGGGTTACTAAGCCTACTTCAACAATAACATACCAGGAGCTCAGATATTGTCATAATTATCATATCCAGGCAACACTGTTACACTAATTAGCTTGTTAGCATGTACCAGTAATGTTAGTTCTCCAGCAAAAATATCTGAATACACCAGGAGCAGATAGTGTTGGGCAAATTACTCTGGAAGTGTAATAAGTTATATTTGAATTATTACTTTAAAAAGTTATGGTATTACTTGTTATCAAAATGAATGAACTATGTTTCTTATTATTTTACTATATTACTTTCCCAACTTTGAGACCAGCTTAGTGCTCCGAATAGTTTATCAGGTTGCACCCTCAAATTTCAACTGAGGGTGCAACATATTAAACTCTAACTCTAATGCTTTTGCATCCTCATAAAATCAGGTCTGTCTCATCCTCTCCCGCACATGGATGGATATTCGCCAGAATATGATGCAAAAAATCATACTAACTTTCTGCAAGTTCACATCATTGTAACACCAGCAATCTGTGTTCCTACAACGCAGTTTCTGGGATCCATAGATATGATTTAATTACATTATTTTTAAACAACAAAAAAGTAAAGAACAATGCAAAGCAACTTTTTTAAAGAAACAACACACTGAAAAGAAAAGCTATTCTTGCTGTGAAATGTTGAAATGTCAATAGAATGCATAAAAAAAATGAAGAAAGATTGCGATCTTCAAATGCAAGCATATATTTCTAAACTCCACATTTATCTAATGTACTTTTGTGTGATCGATGGAAACACGATCATTCTTGAAATTGGCCTCTGCTGTGTGTCATTAGTGCTGATTTGCAAAAGTGCAAAAACACAAGAGCAAACATAGTGCATATTAGTTTTATGCTTCAGTTTTCAGCATAAATACATCCGGTGGGATTAAAGACGAGCCCCTTCTCACATTGGACTGGAGACAAGAACACAGAGTGAATGTTTGCACTCAATCTTAAATCCGTATTCTTTTTAATACACAGCACAAGACAGGAGCAAACACATTTCAGCAGTTCACCTTTGTCAGCATTTTTTTTGTTCTTAATGCGTTCCACCATCTATTTTTATGAAGGAAAAAAAAAAGTTTGAGAGTAAGGTTGCCTTTTCCTTCTTTCTAGGTCTCACGCTGACAGGGTTTTTGCATATGTTTCCTCTGGAGACAGATCTCTCTTGCTGGGAGGTGTTTACAGGCTTTACAATGGTACCGCTCTTCCCTCCTGGGACTCTCAAACAGTCCCAAATCACATTGAAATGCCTCTCGTCTCTCTGTTCTTCATAAAGGAGATAGACATTCGCAGACATGTCCAATGCTTCATGTAACATCTTGGATCCCAATAACAAGCAGTGACTATATGAGAAAAAAATAGTCACACATGAACATCATGCTGTCAGTCAAAAGCAAGATTAAATGCAAAGATTTTACTTTGACAGATCCCGTGGCATATTGCTTGAACATGAAATGCTGCCTTTGTATAGTTTTAGGATCCTTTGGATCCCCATTAGTTTAGTTTTTGTGTCATCACTTCCAATTCCAATACCATAAATCTCACCCAAAATACTTCTTGATTACATCAGTGCAGGCAGAGCAGTACTATAGAAATCATAGTTATGGTTTGAACCAACAAGAGAGGGGTTGTTGGATAGAAACACATCCATAAGCACGGCCAAAGACACCCTTGAGTGCTCTTTATGTGCTAAAGGGGATCTTTGTCCAATGGTGTTGTTATGTTGCCACTCTCTTCCGAACTGAGTTTTAATCTAGAGGTGTACTGGACTGTCAACACAACCGCTGAGTAAACATCACATAAGCAGATAATTCGAGCCCGCTCGTACTGCAGGCAGAGAAGTACTTTGTCTGGAGTTTTCTCTCAGTTTGTATCGTTCTGTCTCCGTCTGGTGTTTTAAAGCCCGCTGTGTGGCTGCTGCCTGCATGAAGCCAGCCTGTAATCTGTGACACATCGGGGAGGCTTCAGACAAAAAAACATGTCGTCAGAGAAATAAGGAATGGCAAAGAGTTTACTTTGCACACTATTGCTAGATTAGTGTGTAACAAAACAGTTTCAGGTCCCGCACATGCTAAAAGTGAGACGATCTTAGCCCCTGCTCCAGAAATGTTGGATTTGACACTTTCTGCAAACCACAGGTATATAGAATTACGCTGTAAATCGGTAGTTACGTTGTTACGGTTGTTATGTAACCTTATTACATGATCATTTTCAGATAAAACCACAGTGTTTTTTTTATTAATAAACCACTGTAGTTGTGTTGCCTAACCCAACCTGGTCTCACTGGTCAGGGCCTCTTTGCATCTGATACCTGTCATGATTAGATGCTGAGAACAAGTGACAACCACAGACTTTTCCTGAACATAAATATGGGGTTTTGGTAAATCGTTCTTCCTGTGAAGACGGTGAAAAAACACTGTGCATAGACAAAGGTTGGAAACTGATGAGAGAGGGATGTTGCAGAAACATCCAATGTCTGAAATAAATGTCTCCCGACTTGGTTGTAAGAACATGTCAGTGAGCCACACTGTTACAATTGCAAGTTATTTTGACTCATTTCCACATATACAAAACTGCTGACTAGATAATCACTACAGCAACAAATGTGGAATAATCCACCGCAGAAAACAATCCCCAACAAAAAGACTTTATTTCTGTGACGTATTAACTCCACTTCCCACAGGGCCTTTTTTTCTTGTAAAGAGAAAAATAAATAATAAATAAATATATATATATATATATATATATATATGTGTGTGTGTGTGTGTGTGAATAAAGCACCTTCGTTAATTCATTATTTTGCTCTAGATAGCACCGTTAAAAATATTACGTGACATAGTAAAGTAAGTCAACTTGTTACTCTTGTTAGAATACAATCAAATATTTAAAAGCGTTAAACATAAAATTATCGGATACTCAATTCAGTGATTGTGGAAGGTAAACAGAGCAAATTAAGTCAACTATGCAAATGAGCTACCTTTCAGGATGTGTAGAGTTGTACTCATACACAATGGCATGAGATAGTACTCTCCTTTTACCAATTTACCAAGGAAAGCTGGATGTTTGTTACTTCCCAATGAGGTTGAATGGGTACAAGGTTTAGGCCTCAAAGAAATGTTTTATAGATTTACAAAAACTCCAACACTCTTCTGTTGGCCTATTGTTTTTTGAATTTCCCTGGAAATTACGTTACCTGTGAAAGCAACTTATTCCTTTACAGTGAGAACAATTCATTCCACCTGATCTTTCACAACTTCCACCCCACCTACTAATTAATGCAAAGTTCTCTTAGTACGTAGCATCGTGGAAGTGAATTCAATAGTTATGGAGGAAGAAGTCTTGCCCAGTTTGAACACAATACTCACTATGTTGCAAAAATGAATTGTTATTTCATGCAGATGTTACCATTCTGTGCTTTGCATCCCAGATCGACTTGACTTCCATCTGCATCGTGTATGAGCTTGATTCTGAATGACTTGTTTCTTGTCAGAAATTAAAATGTTATTGCCTTCAGATCAACTTCATCAGCCGTGAAGCAGATGACTTTGATGAAGTGTGATGTTTCATCGACTATAAAAAGGAAAACAAATTACTTTTCTTCAATTTTGGCTCTTTCCAGGATATTTTCATCGAACGATGCACAACAACACAGCAAATAAGCTCAGACACGCTGTCAGAGCTTTCATTTTCTTGTCATCTCCGATCCCCTGCAGGGAGCTCAGGAGGAGCCGTAACAATAAAATACGAGGACACGGTTGAATTTATGTGCTTCAGTGAATTGAAAAACGTGCCTCCACGTGCCTAAGTTGCTTCAACCTATTAATTCTGATGTGGGGAATTAAAGAGTAATACAACAGTGACAGCAAAGCTCAGCATTATGTATTTCAGTCAGTGGACTGTTCCAGTTTTGATCCAGATGGTGATGGAAATTACTCAATAAATCTACTCAAGTATTCTGATTAATATCCAACTGTGAGGTACTTGTATTTGACTTGAGTATCTCCATTTTTTGGCAGCTTATACGTTCACATTGAGAGGGACATATGCTACTTTAATCATGTATTTTACTGGCCCATCAACTATTTACAAATTAAAAGAATACCATTATCATACATTCAATCCCCTGTAGAGAAGATGTTTCTGAAAAGTGTAAAACATTATAGTTTGGATTCTTTGCAGCGACAGTGGATTCAACACTGACCCAGTTTCACAAGGAAAAGTAACAACATGTTTAAGGAAACTTCTCTAAGTGCGTCCTTCCCATCTGCCTGTCTGTGGGCTCATTAGGATCCCACCACTGGATTCCTAGCTTGCAGTACAGAGCACAGTTATATCTGTTTGTCTTTGGCAAACACAATCAAACAAACTGGCACCAATACAAAAGGAGCCATTCCACATTATGGATACCGTAACATCTCATACATAAAGCAGTATTAATTTATTGTTGTTGGTAACTTGGGGCAGTAGAAAAAAAAACTTTAAATATGATATGGACATAATATGACCCTTAAAAGTTGGCAACTAATTAGCAAAAAGTTTCCTTTCTACAAATCCCGCTGACACAGCATGACATTACATTTGGAGGTATACATGAGTCCAATATTCATTCCTTTCCTAAAACCAACACAATACTTTAAAAGAAGACTTTTCCTCGACTGCTATATGTTCACAATCACATAATCTGAGAATGTGTAATGCTGTAGTAGTATTAGTGGTGCTTAAAAGATCATTTTAAAACCCGAGTCAAGCTTATGTCTACCAATGTATGGTAGCCATTACACTTTGCTCTCTTATTGTCAACTGCTCCCAATCAACAAAGGTGTGCTCTACACATGGACCAAGTTATAATAACTGAATATCATTTAGAAATATTTGGTCTTAAAAAAAAAAATTTAACCAACACTTCACCCTTTGTGAAGCTGTCAAACACAAGACAGAGAGGTTAAATAGCTGTAATGTGCTTCTTTTTGTGTGTGCATGCGTTGCTCCCAATTATAAAGGCACCTCATCCTCTGTCTTCAAAATAATTGCCCTCTCACTTTATTCCCCAACTAAAATGAGAAATTGACTTATTGTCGGCAAACGCACTTCTAAAAAGCAATTGAGATTGTTTTTCTTTGAGCTTACTCCCGTACCTACTTCTCAGTGTTAATCACATAAAACACCTGCTTCAAAGCAGCATATAAAACACATTGGAGTTAGTATAGTGGTCTCCTCTGGCCCAGTTAAACATAACAGATACATTACTTCAACTTATAAATAAAACAAGTAATCAGATGGGGATTTGTATACATTGTGTAAATAATGTAAGAACAAGGACGGCAAAAATAAAAAAAATAAAAAAAATATTACACGTCTTAAAAAGAGAAAATGCCCAAGCAGAGGTTAACAGAGAAAGTAAAGGAGCATGTTTCAAAACAGTACATTCTAAACAATAATTAGACCCCACAGGACCGATACGAGGTTACTGAAAGGGCTTTTTAATCTTCTCATGTTACGTACATCATGATGAAAATGGTGAAAAAAACAGTGATCAGAGCTGAACTTTAAGAATAATTAAATATGTATTACACTTTGTAAATAGAGCTCTTTTCATGCCTCTGTTTAGAAGCTGTGGTTAAAATGCAATGGTGGCAACAGAGTATCATAATGCAAGTTCTTTACTTCAGTTTTAAATTGATTGTTCAATTTCAGCTATATCTCATTCACCGCCTTCTCTGGAAGATAAAGTAGCACGCAGTTCATTCCCAAATAAAAGATGTTACACACGTTCATGTTAGAGGATGAATTATTGTTGCCTGACAGTCCATCAAAGAGAAAGTTCACCACCTTTAAGGAGATGTCAAATCAATTTTTTATGGTAAATGTAGTAATTTTCACTTCCTCAGTGTGTGCAATGTGCAATGACCGGGAAACCGGAGTTAAAATGCTTGCAATATAGTGCATAGAACAGAGCCTACAAGTACCAGGATGCATTGGGCCCCTTAAGGGTCCCTGCTAGCCACGTTGTATTGCATGGCTAATGCATCCACAGCTTGCAGGCCTCTCTCCATTCCATGTCTACTGCCGTATACTCTGGCTTGAATAAATACGGCTGAATATCCGAGTCAGCGAAAATGCAAGTCCATACAATCCTCTGCACTCATATTTCCATGGGCCATTTTCGATATCTAGTTTGCAACTCAAGTGAAGAGGAGAAGTAAGTTATGTTATTTGAGTAGCATCTTCAACATGCTCGCAAACTGCAACATTTATAAAAAGTCACGATTCGGTGCTGCTTATTGGAGCAGTGGGAGTGAAACAAAACACAACAATGAGCTGAAAAGATACTACAGTTGCATTTTTTCCCTCTACAGCTTCTGTAGAGCTGAGAGCAACTTAGGCGTCAGTTGATTAATCTCCGCGGGTCCGCTATTACGAGCGACATCTTTCACATTACAGTCATTTAATCTATTGCTAATATAAAAATATTGACTTGCGCAGCTTTAACTTACATTCTGAGTGCAGGACGTTAACACAGTATATGAGCATGTCCTTTTGAGTTTATTAAAATATCGGACAAATCATTGGGGCCAGTTTCCCCTCCAAGCAGGGTCTCACACAACTCCTTAGTCGGGAAACGACACATCATGGCAGACCCTCCACAGCCCGGACTCAACCTATTGGAACGCCTCTCCTTTTGGAGAACACTGTACGCCAAAAATAACCCAAACAACCAAAACAGCAGGACAACAGTTTATTTTTGTAGGCCGTGACTTTGATGAACACAACATCAGTCACACACCATGTGTCCATAACCATCCAGTCGGTGCTTATCCATCTTTGCACTAATTGTGTTTTACAATTAGGATTTGCATACAGACTTGTATTTCTTATTCTATTGTTGGTTGTTAGTGATTTTAATATGCATTTTTATAGTTATACCTTTTTTTCAGTACTTGTGTACATAACAGTTGTGTCTATTCTCTGCCCATCTTTGTTGTTTTTGTCCCTGGCGGTTTATTTCACAGTCAACTTATTTGCATGCATAATTGGCCAATACAGCCGATTCTAATTGCGATGGAAAGTTATTGCCTATGAAAACTTGCCTTCTCATGTCTGAGTATTTATAAAATATTAACAGCAAACACTGACGCTAAATTTGAAGGGAATCAACCGCAAGAAGAATGGAACTTACATTTTCCCGCACAGAGTAAACAAAACTGTTCCAGAAGCAGAGGTGCCAGAACATGAACATGTTTAATTCATACAACACATTTCCTGCATGTAACGCTAGGGAAATACTTTGTGGAAAAAATAATGTAATACCCTCAAGCTTGACGAAATTCTTATTATAATAAATGTTGACCTCGGAGGCTTGATTCCACCAATAAGCCTCACTTTGGGTATATGCAAACCAAATGACCAACTTATTCGCATCTGGTACATTATTGCAGAATGTTTTACGTTTAATTTCTAAAAGCATTTTAGGTTACATTTTCGTTTCGTTTAGGGAACTGGTTATGGTGAGCACAAGACTATGGTCATGGTGAAAAAAAAATGTTGGACCGACATGTAATGCGACCAATGGGTCAAATTGAAATGCTTCGTTCTCATGCCAACTTTCTCCCTCAACGTACTCATGCCAACCTTCTCCCTCAACGTACTCATGCCAACCTTCTCCCTCAACGTACTCATGCCAACCTTCTCCCTCAACGTACTCATGCCAACCTTCTCCCTCAACGTACTCATGCCAACCTTCTCCCTCAACGTACTTTGAGAAATATGGAACAAATTGTGCAATTGCATACAAAGTAAATGAAAAGCTGCCATTGGGATCAACCAAATGCAAATTGGCTCTTTGCAGTGTGGATTGAGTTAAAGATGTGTTTGTGCAATTTGAAAATGTTTTGACTCAAATTTGTTTGCATTGATTCAGTTGAATATAGATAAATGGAAAAAGAGAGGAAAAGAAGAATAGAGGCTGGTGTAAAATAACAGAGAAAAAGAGTTGCTGGTAAGTTCTGAGATCTGTTGGCTGAATAGTGGATGTTGTCACAGTGATTGATTTGGTACGGTTTTGAAGCCTTGACAATTTACTTTGATAAACTGAAAACACACTGTGAAAGGGAAGAACACGGACAAAACCCAGAGCAGAAAACACCATGTTTGCGCTCTGTCAATCATCAGGTATCCATGCCCTAAAATCCTAAACTGCCGTACTCTAAATAGGACAATGAACAAACAAAAGGAAGATATACTTCTATACTATCAGACTTTTTTTTCGTAACCAGCAGTCGCCCACTATTGGCCGTTAGAAATAATGCAAGTTTAAGCGACTTCCGCACTGAGATCTCAACCTCACCTAAAGCAACTTAGCTTCAACGTAAAAATAATAACTCAGCTAAGCCTTTGTTCCTATAAGTAGATACAAGAGGCAAACAATATTATATAGATAGTGAATTACATTTTTTATATGAATGTCTCCTTATTATGATAAGCATTGTTTCCTCCAAAACAAAGTTATATTTCAAATGAGTTGTAAATGAATATACTTTCGAGTAAACGGAGATTAAATCACACATGACCAGAGCAAACATTGTCAGGAACTCGTCTTGTACTTGAACTCTCCTCCCTCTCGATCTGTCTCTTCCCTTTTATCACTGCCTAAAATCTCGATGATGCTGTAGTGTGGGCTGTGAATGCAAAATACTAAATTGTTGGAGGCCATTTACTTCCAAGTCGTCAGTTAAGGTGGGTGGACTGTGCAGTCTCATGAAATCATCTGTGCTGCTCTTCAAGTCATTCTCCTCGCCGGGGAATGGGTCACTGCCGCACAGTTGTGAGTGATTGCCTCGCTCTGTGCTCTAATATGAATTAGCATGAGTAGGTGAAAGAGGCCGAACGTGTACTGTGGCAGCAAGAAGACATGGGAAAAGCTGTGAAATAGGTTACTTTGAGGGAACGGTATTATATTATGTTTTCATTTCGAACAAGAAAGAATGCGTTTAAGCGCCCGCGACTCTGGAGGAATGCAGAACGATCATTGCACAACTGTAGTCCTAACAAAGTAATGTATTCATCACAATTGATACATATCCATTTAATAATGAAATGTCTCACAACCATATTTTAATATTTAACACAGGATGTGAATGAGTAGACTATATGGCCTGTATATAGTGCCAGTGCTGGGTACGTTGGTGCCATATATTTTGCAAAATGAAAGCCGTTAAAGCCCCGTCCGGTGACGTGTAGCACATTAGTTAGTTCATTGTGTCCTTCCTTTTCTCTCTTGTATTCCCAATGATTATGTTCAAGAACCAGGTGAATGCATTTGTAACCTAAAGCTCATTTTATTCCATTTTATTCTTAAAAAAATTAAATATGTGCTTCTATGTGATGCTTTCATTTTGTCTGATATTCAAGACATGAAATATGGCTGCCCCGCAGCAAAACCAGAGCCAGACCACGCTCTGGTGAGGCTGTACTTACAGTCGGCACAGTGTTGCTGGGAGCAACGTGCTAACTAGCGCACAATGACAAACTTTAAATGCTGATGCTAAGGAGATACACTACCGTTCAAAAGTTTGGGGTCATCCAGACAATTTTGTGTCTTCCATGAAAACTCACTTTTATTCATCAAATGAATTGAAAATTGAATAGAAAATATAGTCAAGACATTGACAAGGTTAGAAATGATTAATATTTGAAGTATTAATTTTGTTCTACAAACTTCAAGCTCAAAGGAAGGCCAGTTGTATAGCTTATAACACCAGCATAACTGTTTTCAGCTGTGCTAACATCATTGCACAAGGGTTTTCTAATCAGATATTAGTCTTCTAAGGCAATTAGCAAACACAATGTACCATTAGAACACTGGAGTGATAGTTGATGGAAATGGGCCTCTATACACCTCTGGAGATATTTCATTAGAAACCAGACGTTTCCACCTAGAATAGTCATTTACCACATTAACAATGTATAGAGTGTATTTTTGATTAATGTTATCTTTATTGAAAAAACAGTGCTTTTCTTTGAAAAATAAAGACATTTCTAAGTGACCCCAAACTTTTGAACGGTAGTGTATATTTGCTATATTACCTATATTAGCATGCTAACATTTGCTAATTCAGTACAGCTGACGTTGACAGGGATGATATTTTTAAAGGAATTTGGTTATAAAACCAACATCTTGAGATCACAATGGTGCTAGAGGAAACAATCTGAACCAGATTTAATGGCAATGCATCCAAAAGTTGTTGAAACCTTCACTCTATATGTGTACCTCATATTGACCACAGAAAAAAGGGGATTACAACTATGGGAACCATGATTGTCTGCACACATAATTGTACACTTATGTTAATCAAGTATATATTTAGAATTCAGAAGATAAGAGAAACATAATGGACCATCTGGTGGTGCTACTTAAAAGTCAGTGGTATTCATCTTCTTTGCAGAAAGCACACATATTTGATGGCTGTTAAGGCATTCCAGTACAGGAAAAAAAAAAAAAATCAGCTTCATGGTTGGGCAAGAGGAAAAGTCAGGGGAATTAACAGTCGGTAGGAATTATCCTCGTGGTTCCATGAATGTAAATATGTCACACCCATCAACTAAGTTATTGATGAAATATGCGTTTGCAGTGAAGTGGTGGACTGATAACAGACCAATATCGCTTCCTAAATCTATATCAAGGCTAAAACTAATCTTTCTTTAAAATAATTCCAATAAATCAATCATGAATTTGACCAAACGTACAGCAGCTTTGTTTTGCTTTTAGGACATTTACATTCGCATTGCTTATATAAAACTTCATGTGTGTGTGTCACAAAGGGAGGAGAACTAGAATGCAGATGGTCCAGGCAGACAGTGACATAATGAGAAGTGGAAGGTACAGAGGCTGCCTGGCAGGCATGAAGAATACAAGTTACAGGATTCAGCTTTACTGCACATGGCGATAAAGACAAGGACACCCAGGGAATGAGTGGAAAGGGGCTGATTACAATGCTAAGCAACTTGAGTGCTTAATGTAAGCTGACAATTAGTCTGAAAGGGTGGATAATATAAGTGTTTCCTCTGATTGGTTTGATTGCTTGCCCTGTTACTTCTAGTGACTCATTCTAAAGGACCTTGATGTCCCATGATTGCTAGATTGTATGAAATCGTAAGTCCTGAGAGCCAATTAGGCCATCGAACTTTCATTTTCCAAATAAAATGGAAAATGAGCTGCCTCAAGTTTCACTGAGCACAATGAAGTCCAAATATGTTTGAGATATAGTGTAAATCCAGACCTGTGCACATTTTGGCTCAAAGCTAGATTGACGATATTTTGATTTGACTTTAGGAACAACCAGCAAGCACTTCTGGCTTTCCCCCTTTTTTTCTCGTAATGATTATAAATTAAGTAATTCACAATCTCTTGTCTGACAGACTGGAAGTCAATGGAGTGATATTAGAACTTAAGTGATGGGCTCTTCTTCCTCAGGGGGGAGGTTAGACGATGCAGTGTCAGCCAAAAAAAGTGCCCAATAACTGAGGGGTGTTCAGACACTACAGACTTAGTTTGTAGTTTGATAATCAGTGCGTTTTCATGATGGTATAATTCGAATCTTGCTTTAGTCGGAATATGCTATCTTTTGGGGGATCAGCTGTTATCCCAATATACATGGCAGTGAGTAATTCGAATCATTGGCCGAAAGCATGTCATATCCGATACGATAGGTGGCGCTGTTTTCATTACAACTCGTGGTGATACAGCCATTTCCGCTTGACCTCTTCACCACCACCAACAACAACATTTTGAGAAAGATGGCGAACAGAGAGCAAGGCGAAGCTACATCCCTCTACTATTCTTCCATGGTGTTAATAGGAGTACAGCGAATGCAAATGGCGCTATTGGCTGAGTTGATAACGGAGAGAAGACACCGTCGCCGAAGGTACACGGAGAATTTAATTTATCGTCTCTTTCGACTTCCGGGTCACGACATGGGAGGGAGGGAGGGAGGGCGGCGGGATCTCGAGCATGCGCAAAGACGCAAAGTCCAGTTCCTAATCGAATTCACCGTTGCATGCCGCGAGAGTCGAATTATCAACTGGATCGGACCGAGCTATCCAGGGGTGTTAATCGGACCGAAGTCGGACCGCACATAGTCCGACTAAGGTGTTTACATGAAACGGATAATTCGATTTCAGTCTGATAATTCGATTGCATGTAAACGCACTGAATGTGTAGCATGTGATTTTAAAATACAACCAATTCTCTCCATGTTTGACAAGTTATTACATCTGCTATGATGCTCTGGAAACCAGGGGTTGTTTATGTTCCACATCTAGGAAGTCTTTCTCCCCCCCTGTGTAACACCCTGTTCCATTTCTCCTGTGTTCCATGTCTCCTGTCTCTTCTCTGTCTTAATTGTTTAATTTCCTGCACCTGCCCTCAGCCAGTCTTGTCTCGTTAGTCTGATGTCGTACACCTGTTTCCCCCCCTATATATTGTGTCAGTCTTTTTCTTTTCTGCTGTCCGATTGTCGTCTCTCGTTCCGTGTCCTTTTCCCGTCGTCCTGTCCGTGTTCCTGATCCTGCCTGCTTCGACCCTGCCTGCCTGCCTGCCCTGACCGACGATCCTCTGCCTGCCCCTTTTGGACCTTGTTTATTTTGCAACTGTTTTGCCTCATTAAAGAGTGCTTTTTGTTATTTATATTTCGTCCAGCCTGTCTCTCTGCGCCTGAGCCTCACCCCGTCACAATGACCTGACAGAACAATCCAACCATGATTGGCTCAGCAGAGGACAGTGTGCGCTCAGCTCTCCAGACGCAAGAGGAGCGTCTTTCAAGAATTGAGCAGTTAATCTCTGGGAGGTATAAGGAGATCCACAACCAACAGAGTTCTTTGACCGAACAGCTGAGGGATCTGCTACTCTCAAGCGAGCCGGTGCGGGCCGGCTGCGGTTCCCGGTCGCCTGATGGGTCGGCGCCGCCAGCCCTGTCTGGCTACCAGCCCAAGCCCCAGCAGCCCTTGCCGTGCCTGTCCGGTATTCTCCGTGACCTGTCGGAGCCACGGCCGTTCTCCACTGCCCCCTGGCAGCCTCCGGCGTTCCTGTCCGGCATTCCCTGTGTCCCGCCGGCTCCCGCTGCCGCCTCGGTGCCGCAGCCCCCACCGGTTCCCACTGCCGCCTCTGCCGTGCTGCAGTCCCGGCCGATCCGACCTCTCCATGCCCCTTCCCCGTCCCGGCCGGCTCTAGTTTCCTCTCTCCCGTCTACGTCCAGGCCGGTCCCAGTTCCTCTTGCCCCGTCTCCGTCCCGGCCGGCCCCAGTTCTCCGTTCTCTGTCCTGGCCGTCTCCAGTTCCCTGTGCCCCGTCTTTTCCCCGGCCGGCTCTAGTCCATCCTGTTCCTATTCCATCCCCTTCCCGCCCGGTGGTAGTTCCCTGTGTCCCGGCTCCTCGTGTTCCACTGCCGTCCCGGCCGTTTCCCCCATCCCACTCTAGACTGTCCCGTCGCCGTCACACCCTTGCCCGCTTCCAGTTCCCAGTGTCCCGTCGCCATCTCGTCCGCCTCCAGTTCCCAGTGTCCCGTCGCAGTCTCCCCCTTTCCCGATTCCGGTTCCCAGTCTCCCGTCGCCATCTCATCCTGCTCCAGTGTCCCGTCACCATCCCAGCTGGCTCCAGACCCCGGCCTCTCCTGTGCCCGGTACCCCAGCTACCCATCCCTGTACTCCGGCCCGCCCTCCGGCACGCCTTTCGCCTGGTGATCGCCCGCCGGCCCACCCCCCAGACTGCTTCTGCCATGCCCTTGGTCCCTCCGCCGGCTCCCCTCCACCCACCCTTGTTGATCCTTTGGGACGTCTGGTATCTGTCCCTTAAGAAGGGGGTACTGTAACACCCTGTTCCGTTTCTCCTGTGTTCCATGTCTCCTGTGTCTTCTCTGTCTTAATTGTTTAATTTCCTGCACCTGCCCTCAGCCACTCTTGTCTCGTTAGTCTGATGTTGTACACCTGTTTCCCCCCCTATATATTGTCAGTCTTTCCCTTGTCTGCTGTCCGATTGTCGTCTCTCGTTCCGTGTCCTTTTCCCGTCGTCCCGTCCGTGTTCCTGATCCTGCCTGCTTCGACCCTGCCTGCCTGCCCTGACCGACGATCCTCTGCCTGCCCCTTTTGGACCTTGTTTATTTTGCAACTGTTTTGCCTCATTAAAGAGCGCTTTTTATTATTTATATTTCGTCCAAGCTGTCTCTCTGCACCTGAGCCTCACCCCGTCACAAGGACCTGACACCCTGCCGTAATCTCTTTTGCAGGTCATGTACAGTACCTTCTTTTTTGTGTGCCTTTTTACAATATCTGAAGTCACGCTTGGCTGTGTTGTTGCTTGTGTCACTCGTAGTGTGAACATAGTGTTACTTTCTGCCAGCACTCGCAATAAACCTACCATTGGATATAAATCCTGAGATGCCAAATCGTCTAATATGAATGAAGTAGGAATAACGGGCTGAAAGAAAACCTCACGTGTGGTTCAATGCGTGGTCGGACCCGTCTCAGCCATCGTCTAATTCAGGGGTCGGCAACCTTTCCTATATCCAAAGAGCTATTTGGCCCTATTTTCTACCAAATAAAATACTCATTATATATACAAAAAATATAATGTGTTGTATTTATGAACTTATAGAACCAGAATGAAGACAATTGTTGACATTGTATTGCTATTTTACCGTTTATAACTAAATCAAATTCTTATGAAGAGTAGAACAAAAAATACACTGGTCAATTAATCAAGCGACAATCTAGGTCCTGAACATCACCACCCGATATGTGTTGCTCACCGGGTGCTTCTAGAATGCTAAGGATGGTTTAAATACCATAACTTATCATTTGAATGAAATAAATTGGCCATGTTCACACTGCTACGTAACCATTTAAAAAAATTCAAATCTTCTGTTCCGTTTGACACTGAGCGTACTTTGCCAGGGTTTTATATCCGAGTGCATCGAGGTCGGGGGAGTTATGAAATGCTCCCGAGGACAGACACGTTTTCACTAACGGACTCCTTAATGTCTCACGAGCTGCCACAGAACCAGCAGCCGTAGTGGCGTTGGAGACTTTGTGAAAGTATATTTACTTTGCTCTGTTTGCTGCAGCACCGGAGAAATCGCTCTTCTTCGCTCGTTTGCAGCTTGATACTGTTCAGCAAATGCTTTGTGCTCGTTCTGGAAGAGTCTTTAACATAACCTGTTTGATAATTCATGTCACTTGTAAATCATACAGGCAGTGCTGCTGCTAGCCATGTTGGTGCCCTACGCATAACTCCTTCATGATGCCCCCCCTGAGATAGGAAAGGGCACCCACGGCGAGCGGGGGGGGGGGGAGGGGTGGGCACTATCCTAACTTTTTTTGAGCAGTTAAATATATCTCTTGTTCTGCCTGTTTTGTGATATACATATACTATACTTGGCAGTGAAAGCGAATGAATACGTCCACGCAGAATCAAACTATTTTTCTCTGTGACTTTTCTTTTTTTAATTTAAAATAAAAATAAATATACACTTTTATTAATCCCCAAGGGGAAATTAGTTCTCTGCATTTAACCCATCCTTAGTTATTAAGGAGCAGTGGGCTGCGGTGGCGCCCGAAGCAACTGGGGGTTCAGTGCCTTGCTCAAGGACACTTCGACTTGCAGCTAATGGGGAGAGCGGGGATCGAACCCACGACCTTGCGGTTGCAGGACAGCCATCTTACCCCACTGAGCTAAAGCTGCCCCAAGTCAATATCCACTCAAGTTTAACAAAGGCGGGGCTCTGCATATCACAATGAACTACCTGCAAGGAAAGATGCTGGACAGCGACGTCATAGGATGTAACGCACATTTTAATTGAACAAATATAACATTTTTGTTATTTTCAGTGACCAGTGACACAGTAATAGCTCAAACTCAAAGATAAGAGGTGTTCCCTTTGAATGATTGTCCATTGGGCAAATCACAAATAAATATACAGTGTATACATATATACATATATTATTATTTTGTCAAAGCCGCACCCTATAGTCTAATCCAATAAACTATTTAGAAATACATAAATGTTGCTAGCATTTGTCTTTATGATGTCCTGAGTACAGGTGTTCACTGAATCATCTGCAGTTGTCGGGAAGCTTTTTTTATTTAGAGACCAGAAGAAGCAAAAACTATACTCCAAGGCAACGGATATTCATTTATTTGCAGTTAGCTAGGACAGACAGGTGTTTGGGTCTTACACACTGGTTCTTGTCTCTTGTCGTATTTTACAGTGTGTTCCCGTAAAGGACAAATAGATCCCTGCAAATCAACACAAATCATAAATATTCAGTGTCATCTTGTCAAAACAAGTGCGAAACAAAAACACTCTACGTCACCACATAGCATGAAAATACCCATCCTTAAAAGTATTCATTTAAAAACTCAAAAATGCATCATTTAGTCAGATGAATGCAGCTGCCAGCGGATCACGCTGTGCGTTGCGCTCGCGGGATGAAGGCAGCGCGCCGACAGCTTGTCATTGTTTTGGTTTCTTCCTAATTGTGGTTTTCAGTCTGATATGTAGAGCAGACGTCTCTTGCTTGGCCCTGCTTTTTGTTTTTCAAGGAGGTAAAGCAGTGGCGTGGTTGTAGCTCTATAAATCAATTGACGTTACTGAAAAGCGTTTCAAAGACTCTTAATGGAAAAAAAGAAAGAAGCAAATTTAATGTCCTGAACAGAACTGCTTGGAACTCCTGGTTCTTCAGAAGTCCTTGGAGAAAGAAAAGTCTTTTCACTAAAAGCAACTGTGAAGAGGCACATGAGTTGTTTACATATGTCAAAGTGGTAACATGAGCAGGTTTGTATTACTATTAACAAGGAACAAAATGACTTTTACAAGGTGGAGTGGTTCTCAGATCTTCCTGAGTTTCCCAAAACAGTCAAAACAGAAGGAGGAATAAAAACCAATAAAGTCACTATCAGTGCATATATGATCATCACTTTTTAAGAAACTGTCATCGATGCAGATCCAGAGGCTTTTTGAATAAGCTTGAGAGGGAGCGAAGCACCACAGCGACATATGCCCGGCTGCCTTTTCCCATCAGGCAGTGTCACGGTTTACAGTGAAACGTGCCAAAGGTTGATCTGAGGGTGTTTATGAACTCATGCTTCAAGGAGGTTTATGTGAACTCTATTACTGCATGTGCTGCACACAAAAAGAATTGGGATTGGGCCTCGAGGCGTCATTTCTCATCTCTGATCCCTGAACTCAGCTTCATGTGCAGCCTCCCCCCACCACCTTTTGTTTCTCCTTGAGGATTTTTAGCAGTAACGGCAACTTTAAGGGCGAAAGGATACATGTAATAATTGCAGATTTTAAAAGGTATTTGTATTGAAACCTCTGCCAGTGAATTCCATGCAGCTGCTTTTTTTCCATCTTGGTTTTTCTCTCTGAGAAAAGACAAGGTGGAGGGGGAAATATTCATCAAACACTGTTGCAGAATGTGTCAGGATTTGAGAGTCAGCACAATAGATGGAAATAATTGGCTACACCGTGCAAATGCATACATGTCACTATTTCTATGCGCAGCCATGGATGTGGAAATGTCTAGGAATTGTGCATATTTATGACACTTAACACTGCTGAGATGTGCGTTTATGTGCAACACATTTCCTTTCATGAAAGTCCGCAATCAAAAGAGCTAATTTCTACTTCTTCACGCTGTAACTTTGCCTTTTTAAATCAATGCCTGTCCTTACTAATGGCTAGCCAATGTTGTAATTTGCACTGCTGTCACTACTGTTTCTACTCTGCTAATTAACCGTGATTTACTGCCTCTAAGAGGACTGCAAGAGGACAGCGCAGGAAGTTTATCCGCGGTGGAGAATGACAGCACTTTGATCCCAGTGGGTGAATCACCCGTTGCAGAGTTCTTCCTCACCTACTTCCTGTGAAGTGGTTTCACGCCCCCATGGTGTTTCTCACTTTAGAGGAGAAAAGAAGGAGAATGGCTGATAACATTTTTATTAAAAGCGGAACAGGAAGTGAATGTGTTGCGTGTTGCGTGTGGGTGTGCGTGTTCTGTTTGGCTTTAATAGAGAGAAAAGATAAATGCACTCTAGTTCACACATCTGTTTTCAGAAATGTAACTTTTATTTTTTTATATGAGAGCAACTTGAAATATCTTCCTGGCACTTTGTGTGCTAGCGTCTTTTAATATCCACCCACACGTCACAGTAAATAAACTATAAATACTAAATAACCGGGGTGGTATTGAATCAGAAATGAAGAGGTGGCTCTGTGGGCTTCAGTAAGTGGATAATTTATTATTTTTCAACATAGTTCTGATCTCTCCTCAGTGACACTTTCTCACCTTAAAGTGCCCAGTGGCTTTCCACAGCTTGTCAGATTGTCACATATGGAAAGTACCCACAGCGGCAGCAGGACAGGAAGACACTAATAAGGCGACAAAATACAGAGCCAAGCATTTTCCAGGGGGAGAATGCTGCCACCATGATTTCAGATGGAAAAGAAAATTAATGTGCCGTGCGTCTCCAATCCTGAATCTTATCTGTCCCCTCAGAAATTTTCAACAGTTATTGCCACCAAAATTGTCGGATTTCTCCGGGCTTTTTTAGAAGGGAGAAGAAGTCAGTGTGATATGCTCTCTATTTGTTGCTAATGCATAATGATTCAGAAAAATGCTGGCACAGTAATATTCATCTTTTCATTGGTTTATTTCAGGAAAGTGATGGAGAATTAGGATGCTCAGCGATACAGAAAACTAAGTTGCTGGTCATAAACAGTATACATAAGCAAATATCCAACACAACTCATTGCGCATGAAAATTAGATTCATACGGTTGACTTGCAACATGCAAACAACTCATTAAAATAACATTTGTGATGGAAGCTTTAAAGTGAAATGTTTAAGCTAAAGTTGTATATGGCAGTATTTAATTGCAGCATCTTGATAACTGATGTCAATTAAGAAGGCCCGAGAGACGGGGTTGTTTTGAAATGTGTTCATTGGAACAGAATTGACGCTGCAGATCCCTTTTCTGTCTCCTGTCAGTCATGGATTTCCCCGTCTTCCCTCATGAACCTGTTCTCACTCTCAGCTAGTTTCCAAAACTGCACCCTGTCGTCAGCTCTTCATGGACTTCAACCCGCAGCGATCGCTTTGATTCACGACAGTCACCGGCTTGGCAAAGGAATCATAAACACTGCCCATAAATGTATGATTCAGAGGAACCCGAGACTCAGAGACAAGCTATACACAGGGGGGCTTGAAGGGGAACTTTTGCAAAGGCTGCCTGAAACACCTGCACAGCCTACTGCACCATCCATTAGATATAAGCTGGTCTCCGATGGCCTATTCTCAATTGGACAAGATCATTAGTTTTGCTTGAGCCCCTATCACTACGTAGACTTAACTGCTATCTCGCAAGGGACTCCCCCCCTGCAGTCCTGTGCATCGCGTCTCGCCCCCCCACCCCCCCCCTGTGTGCCTCCTCCAGTTTTCCCATTCCTTCTCCTTGTGATGTCCCATCATCCTTTACTTCACTGCCGCAGCCTCTCTTTTCATCTCCTCTTTATTTTGGAGTCTTTTCGTCTCGTCATCAGCTTTTTCCCCCCCTTATTTCCCCCCCCTTCAATTCTCCACCTCGACTCACTCCTTCTGCTCCTTCCACCCCACATTCACTTTGTCCATTTGTTGTTTCGGTCATCACTGCCTCCCCCCGTCTTGCCTCCTCCTCCCTGCTCCTTTCCTACCCATCCACTATTTTGCCCAGTTCTCTGTGCCTTGCTAAACAGAGTCCTACGTTACCCCCCCCCCCCCCCTCCCGTTTCCATCAGGGTAGCATAGCCTGTCAGCCCCAAGCCTCAGTTAATCACTCAGGCAGCCGGGCAGCTCGCCGCTCGCTCCCTGGACGCTAATAGCAAGACAAGCAAGGTGTGAGAGCAGGGAGGGGGGGCGGGGCGGACTCATTAGCAATATAGGTATTTAAGGAAATGGTCCATTTCAAATCAAAATATAATTTGTCTCCTACTCAAGCATAGCCTTTGTGTTAAACAGGCTGGTGTTATGTATATTAGGTCAGCTACATATGTAAAGTGGTCGGGTTCTGCTGCTTTCTGTTGACATTATCAATGTGAGCCCTAATGAATACTTCCTGTGCTCGGATGGCGTACTTTATGCCCATAAGAGAGGGTTTGGTTTGCAATCCGAAGGTGTTTTTTATGCTGACTTCATGTTGCTGCCGTGCCAATGGGGCAAGACTCGTTGAAACATGACCTCCATTTGCACAACGACATTTCTTTAAAAAAAAGAAAAAGAAAATGGTTGCTGTCAGGCCTCCGAGTTGATCAATGCCTTTTATCAAATACCTCGTTGACCATTTTGTGTTTGCATGGCCAAATCAATACCAGAACAAATACAAGTTTCGTAGCTCACGGGCAAATGAAACAATACTTTTTCTCCAGTAAGACATAGTCCTCATATCAATTTCATTTTTTTTATTTTATTGAATCATTTTTTGTTTCCAACAAGTGAACTCCAACACCTTAGCTGCGACAAATTAATAGGTGTTAAGTGAGACCATGTACCCTGTGAAAGAGGAACTAACACACAGTCGGCAGTCCCAGCTAATTACTGTCTTAACCCTCCTGTTACCTTAGGGTCAATTTGACCCCATTCAACGTTTAACCCTCCTGTTACCTTTATATTTACTGACATATTTTACCCTTGGGGTCAATTTGACCCCAGCAATTAATACCTCCAGAAAATTATTAGAATTAATATTGTTTTCCAAGTTTAAGTGTGAGGTACTTTATGTTTGTTTGTTGACTACCTAAATAGCCCTTTAAATATATAAAAAAGTTGATATTTCTTATATGTTTGACACAGTGAAAAACAGCCTGGGGTCAAATTGACCCGAAAGAACACCGACATTAAACATTGAATGGGGTCAAATTGACCCTAAAGGTAACAGGAGGGTTAAACATTGAATGGGGTCAAATTGACCCTAAGGTAACAGGAGGGTTAAAAAGGCTGTTGTGGGCTCAGTCTTAAAGCTATAGTAAAGGTACTGGTACCAAACAAAAATCTATTGAAACCATTAGAAGCTATAGCTTGTCGGCTAGGGGGCTGTATAACAGTCACCTCATAAGTCTCACATTAACAGAGATGCTCACTACATGGAGTTTAGTCTAATTCTTTCCTTTTTTTATTGTGATTTTGAATAGTCCTTCAAACTGGAGTCTTGGAATTCATAAATTGGGGATGACTGTAAAGCTGAGGCTCTTATACAATACAATGAGCCCTTGTATTCATGTGTGATGAAGTATTTCCTTAAAGTAGCCATTTCACATGGATTAGTCTCTTTTTTAAAAACTTTATCTAACAACAGAACATTATATTTCTTGACCTCGAGGATAAACACAGCCGCATGGAATTTTAAAACCACAAGACTAGAACCAGGGCATTTAAAGAATGTATGCCTTGCCTTGGTATTTATTGACGAAAAGGGTTTTCTGGGCAGTTCCCACAACAGTCCTCGCTATTTAATCGCCAAAAATGCAAGAATTGCCGAAATCAAGAGTTTTAGATGCCATATTACAGCATGACTTCTTCTATAGTGTTACTGTCGTATATATCTTCAGTCGGCCATGATGTTGGCGATGAAAAGATCTCCGCGGACACTGTCTTGTTGCTGATATAATGCAGTTTTTATTACGGAAAGGAAACTGGTCTAATTACGAGCGTACTGCTACAGCCCGGGTGATTTCAGAAGGTCCAGAACATCCACACAAATGACTGTGACTCTTTTAAGGAAGCAGGAAAGGGCGTTCTGCTCCAGCTTTGGAGTTGAATCAAGTCATTCCATGAGGGTTAAACATCTGGTCCAACTCTAAACAATGGCATTCTTTACCATGAAAACCGTGTGGGCCTCTGAGGCCAGATCTATATTTCTGGCTGTACATATAAGGGCTGTAATGGAAAAAAAAGACATTACTCAAGGACTTGTATTCCTAATGTGGTATAAAGACTGTATGCATGTAACGAGAGTATATTGACAAAACATTTCTAAGGCTAAGCATATTTGAAGGTTAATGCCACGCTATATTATTTAATGTCGTATATTCTGTTGACGTGCTATCTCCCAGTAAAGATACACTACCCCTCAACTGATCTATTCAATTTAGGTACGGTTATACTGCATATTATATTCCGATGTGACGGATAGACGCTTCAATATTTTATGAAAATATCCGTTAGGTTCATTGCATCTGGGGAGCAAGCCAGAGTATTCTCATGTTCATGCTCTATGGGTCCAAAAGCATTGATGCCTGAAGATATTTTTCAGCGTATGAGTAGAGAACAACGTGTTCCCACTCGTCCACGCAATGTCAGTCATGTGACCTCATGATGACGTCTGTAAAGTAGCTGACTCGAGATAAACTTGGCAGACAGAGAACGTCGATAAGGCATTATTATGTCACTTGTGGACAGTGCTCAGCATAAGTTGCTTCCTTGCTTTCAGGGAAAATACTTGTTCATGTATTTTTGACTAGTGCACGAAGAAGTATTTTGAGATTTAATGAGATTTGGTGTTATTTGGATATTTTACAATTCAAGGCTCTCTCTCTACCGTGAAACTCCATCTAATGTTTAATTTGATGATGTCTTGACACATTTCTGCTTGTTGATAAGTGTGCCTGTCAGGTGTCTTTGTATGCTTTGAAAGGCATCTATGAATAAAATGCATTGTTAGAATTTTAGAAAAACCTTTTCTCAAAATGAGATTGTTCTCACATTGTAAGCCAAAAATCTTCGCTTTAGTAGCACACACACCACCCTCTTCCACTTTCATTCCTATCGATATTGTGCTGCTGGTTTTTGCAAATGGGTTTTGTTTATTTATCAGTTATAGCCTTATTTCAAGAAAATGTTATTCCTTAAACCAGGAACAAGGACACAAGGATTTTTTGGAATGTATGCAAATTTGCACATGTTTGATAAGACAATACATTATTTGCACGCTTAATTGTGTAAATCACACGGGGAAGTTTCATTGTAGTAATTATAGATTTTACCCTATTCACCTGTAGTGTCTCCCTTTAAGAGAAACTGCTACATTTAGGAGGGTATATTGGCAGAAATTGAATATGAAATGAATAAGTATGGTTTCTTTATCGTATAGTCAACGAAAAATAATAATGACTGTTTTAGAGGAGCAACTTCACGGAGCCAGCCCTACTATCGTAGCCCAGAACGGACAAACTAAACACTTACTCTAGATTGGGCCATTCGCATTTGAACTTTTTTGTGTTTGCCACAGTAATCCTCTTGTGGGACGTACACGCTTGACACAACGGAGAATTTTCAGTTGGTTGCAATCTGCATAGATGCTGCCGAATCCTACATGCTGCACCCTTAAGGTTACATTTTGATGTTGATACCTGGAAAAAAAAAATATATAGTTTGCAAAAAAATTAATTACCTCAATATTAACATAGATTGACATTTTGTTGACACTCTTACTGTTGACATTATAAGCCTGGATGTTGCTTTGATGCACAGGTGTTCCTGTTATTGTGTCCACAACATTCACTCTGAACATGTGTCCATTGTCAATTCACTGAATTAACATACTTTTGGACAGCAAGTATGACTTTACACACAAAATCAAACGCAGCTGTGCAGTATCTAAAGAGGAGGTGCACCTGTCACCATGATGACATCCCTGCTATTAGAGGAACATTCTCAGGTGCAGTGGCTGGTTGTCTCTAGTGTTTACCAAGGAGCATCATTAGCCCGGCGTCTCACAGCCTTAAAATGTCAAATATCCACAGTAATGAACTGTGAGTGTGCACACTATTCCCAAACTTCCCCGCTGCAGCACCCACATTAATCCAAATGCTCAAACTCTGCAACTCGAGTCCCTCCACTCATTAACACTGGCAGATATCAAGATAGGAATAATGAGAAAGTGCCGCAAGTCAGGACATATATTAAAGGAATAGAAAGAGCAGGAGAGTGAGAGCAGGAGGGTGAATAAATTATGTCATGAATTGGAAAATACCCTGGAGAAATGGTCAGGCTTGGATGACAAACGGCATGCATTCATATTGTTTGGAGAAAGGTGACAGCTTGCTCTTCTAGTGCCAGAAACATAATCATGAGAATGTACAACTTGTAAAGTCTCCCAAAATGCTACGCATACTCTATTTTGATACAGAGCCAGTGTCAAGAATGTCTGTAATATCCGGTTGTAGACACTCCAGAGGCGAAATAAAGAAATACAATATACAACGGCATTCGTGAACATGCCTTGGTGCTAAATTAATAATAATAATAATAATAATAATAACTTTATTTATATAGCACCTTTAAAAACCGAGTTTACAAAGTGCTCTACAGAGAATCAAGGCAAAACAAACCAAATGGTAAAATTACAAATACAAAATGAAAAATAAACAGACAAACTAAATTAGGGGAACCAAAGAACTTCATAAAAGGACGACATCACTTAAAAGCTGATAACACTGGGGGTAAAATATCCAAACAAACTTTGTCACCTTTTAGAGGACTTTGGATCTTAGTTTGATTAAGCAGAATGGAATATAAGTTTCCCCCACATCATCATAACAGAGTTCCAGTATATGTTCTTCTTCTCTCATGCTATGAACTATGGCCTTCTTTATTGCTTTTAAGTTTAATATTAAATACATTACATGAAAAAATAAATATAATGCCATGAGGATTTTACATGATCCAATTCCCACCACTTATTTTAAATTGTTTTTAAAATTGTTTTGCAGAGGAATCTTAGGCAAAACATTATCACTAACACTCACAGGCGCCTTTCCTACAGCTTTTAAAACCACTTTAATGAAAACACAAAAAATAGATTATTCTGTTATCTCCAATTACAGACCAATTTTCAACTTGCCTCCAGTTTTAAGAAAAAACAGCTGAATGATATCCTCTGTCTTTAAGAAATTCCATTGAGGTTACAAGGCCCAGCACAGTATGGAAACCTTGTTAAGTATTGTAACTCAGGAGTATATGCATAGTCTTCTTGGAGCTGATGTAACTGAATTAATCCATGCACACATTTGCAGTCACATGTGTCCCTTGTGACCCGTAAAACCTTCCCTTTCGTCTACACTTGTGACTTATAAACAGTTACAATATGTAACTAACGGTCTATCGCTTCGCCATCTAGTAGCTGCTTCTATGAGGTGAAGGGCGAAGCTGTACACGCCCCACTATGACATCAAGTCAGCCCTGTTTGGGGAAGAAAAAGAAGGGCTTTATATGCCGTCTGGCACATTTAACATTAAATGAATCAGGGAAGACACATAAATATTAAAGATAGAAACGGATGAAAGGGCAAGAGGAAAGCCAGGATGCCACTGCACAGATGTCTGTCGCTGTCGGCTGTGTGACAACGTCACAGTGATACAAATGCTGTTTTGACAGAGCCACAGCGTGCGGGTGTCCGTAGTAAACAAACAACTCCTGTGTCCGCCTCACGTCGCCCGTGCGTACAAACATACTGGAACAAACCGAGTCACGGAGGCACTTCTTCTCTCTCATTTTGATTTTGATGACGCATGGGGAAGAAACCCTTCAGAGAAATGACCGTTCATTTGTGTAATATGCTGTCGTAGGCGAGTGTAGTGTCCTGGATAGTGTGCAACGCTGCAGGGGGTTTGGGGAGGGTGGGGGTAGAGGGGTAGCCCTGACCTTTCCATGCACTCACGTTCAACACGAGACCCGTAGTCATTGGCTTATCTGCAAATAGTGGACTTTTAGTTGGGTGGAGGATTGCACCGCCCAGCTGCGACCATGGGAGCTGACATGGTTCACCCTCCAGCAGCTGCACCAAAAAGAAAATTATATCACGTATGCGATACCATTCAAGACCATGTGGTCACGCATTACATCTGTCATCTGAAAGGCCATCCATCTTGTGCTTGGTAAAAAAACTGTCAAATCAGAAGCATACGCCATGATAAGAAGACTGTAGTGTGCACCAAAAAAAAAAGCATGTTTGGATTTGAGTTTGTGCAGTCAAACTGATTGTAGATTGGATGTGAAAATGAAACTGTTTTAAGTAGTTGCTGGCGTTCCACAATCAGCTGATCACCTCACACTGACAACTTGTTTCCCTTATCTCCACACCACTCCTCTCCTGCGCCTCGAGCAAAAAGACTTGCACTATTCAGGACAGCGCTCAATCAGTTGGCTTGTTTTGATCACCGTGCTGTTTTTCCCTTCTGATTTGCAAAAGAAATGTGTCCTTGAAAGTGGCTTCCAGTAACGGTGAACCATGAGTTATCTGGCTTTAGAAACATTTTAGAATTGCATATATTCAATGCCCTCATTAGATTGTGGATATAATAATTTGTTTAATTATTTTACCCAGAGCAATAAGCAGATTGATGGAAAGTCGCAGTGCCTGTTCTCTCTCTTGCTCCAAGATTGCTGCTGCATCCTTTTGGTTTTGCATTATGGAGCATTGGTCCAGTCAGCCAGCAGCCACCACATTACTCACTGCTGCAGTCAGACTGAACACATGGAAGTTTCCAAATGTTAGATACAATTTAGTAACAATTTAGTGACAATAAATGACAGCAATGGTGAAGGAGAGTTTGGAATTGTAGAAGTAGCAAGAGACAGGAAATACAGTAACCCTGTGTCGGGTTTCGGGAGGTTAATTACTGATTGGAGCTAGGTGGGAGTGGACATTTCTTGTGCGACATTTCCATGTTCAACTCTGTGCAGGTAGTACAATCCTAACATGAAAGGCTTTTCATAATTTAATGTAATTTTTAAAATGTATTTCCCATCGTTAGAATATACTGAATTTTATATTAATTATTAATAAACTCTTATCATACAGCTGGCTGTTTTCTCCATACCACTTGATCTTGGGATAGTAGAGCCTAAATCATCCATGTGTTAAAGTGGACTGTTGTTATTAATACTAAAATAATAATAAATAGAAGAATAAAGGAGAAAATTGCTTGCATTATTTACTTAACGTAAAGTTAATACATGCAGCCTGTTAATTACTTGGCATTAACATTGGGAAATCATTATTTTCTGCATGTCAGACAAATTAAACCCGAGACAATCTTGCATTCAACCAATTTCCCTTTCTCATCTTCAAATCCTCCATCCAACGGATTGACTGAAATCGTTGTATTTGAGCATTTTCAAAAAGCTACGTTCAATGCTCGAGTTAGTTGATTAAAACTGACAAATCCTGGAGCTACCAAAACCTCCGAAAACGATCCCAGGGTTTCACCATGGTCTAGCACACTTGAACTTTCCTCATTAAATGCCACCACGTTAGCCTCTCAGAGCCGAGCTGTAGTGGGGCATCAGCTTTGATTGCTCCCTGGCCTGGAGTGGAGGCGCAGACCCAAACAGGGCAGCAGTGGGCAGGTGCAGTAAAAGGCCCTTATAATTGTCTGGCTAGTGTAGCGGGGCCTCCGGTGGGGCCGGGCTGTAACTCCAGAGGAAGACGCACCAAATGAGCTAGTGCATCAAAAATTGAGGTTGGCAACCTCCGTACACGTCTGGGCGATTTTTCAAATGAGCATTTCTCAGCCCCAGAGGAAACCACGGCACTCCTGCTATCACAAGCAATTGGAATAGAAATGGACACAAAATACTACTCTTGCTGTCATGCATAAGTAGGTTGGGCTAGAGAGCAAGCTGTGATGTTCAAAGAGTGGCTGATAAGAGTGCAGGAACTGAAAGCGACGTGTTTTATTTCCTATGAAATGAGGTTCAGTTTATTTTTGTTTGTGTAGTTTTTATCGTAAGCCTTGCATTTCCTTTTCCTGTCAATTAAACAACGAAAGGAGATCAGATAAATGGGGCTTTGAGTTAATCAAACACTAAGTGCTGCTGTGTGTCCTGCGTCCTCTGACAGCCCACAGCAGAAATAGCTCCATTTCACATCAGAAGCTCTAAAGCTCTTTTAAAAGTTTGATAGACGTTCCTCCAGACGGGTGTGCGATCAGGTTTCTTTAATTCCAGAAATAATTGCAAACAATATTGCATACAATATCAACAGATTAAGTGTAATGGCAGTTTATTTTTTAACTATCGACAAATGACAGACATGTAATGATTGATTGCTCAAAAGTTGTCGTTATCGTGAGCAGGGAATCTCACCTGCACCGGGAACAATTCCAACCCATGTTGATAATTATTCACTAGCAATACAGCTACTGGCTACCAGAAGAAGTTCACAGGTTGGTATGTCTTTTGATTAGATTACATTTATATTGTTGCATTTGTGTTTCCACAAGGGCAATGCAATTTAATTAATACGCACAATTCGTTCAGCTTTAACCCTTGTGTTGCCTTAGGGTCATTTTGACCCGAATCAATATTACACCCTCCCCCCGCTTTAGGATTAATTTGACCCCATTCAATGTTTAATGTCGGTGTTCTTTCGGTAGTCAACAAACAAACATAAAGTGCCTCACACTTAAACTTGGAAAACAATATTAATTCTAATAATTTTCTGGAGGTTTTAATTGCTGGCGTCAAATTGAACCCAAAGGGTAAAATATGTTAGTAAATATAAAGGTAACAGGAGGGTGAAACATTGAATCGGGTCAAAATGACCCATAAGTGGGGGGAGGGTGTAATATTGATTCGGGTCAAAATGACCCTAAGGCAACACAAGGGTTAAGCTCTCTTTTGGTCTCCACCAACTGAACTAAAACAGTGAAGAGTGAGGTAGTACAACCTAAACAATATGCTGGAAGTTATTTTCAGAGCAATGGGTCTTCAGAACAATGGCCTCCTGTTTGCGGAACAACTGGCTGACGAGATAACAGGCTTTCAGCATGAGGGGACATTTTATCGGACTTGGGCCTTCACAACAATGGGCAGTCTCCAATCCTCAAAGCTGTTTCCAACCATTACTGGGTTTCTAATATTTCTAAACCCTTATCCCTAATATTCCATTTCCTGAAATCTGATGATTTGAAAAACTTTTTTTTGCCTTGGATCCAGTTTGTACAACACTCGAGGGACACAAACCACTATTTTTATAGACCCGTTCGGCAATTACATAACCTCTGTGTTAATGTTAATTTCAGATGTAATTAGTTATACACGTGCCTCGATGCTTGTAGTCCATTAATTTAGTTGAATTGCCGCTAAATTAGACTCACTTACCCCCTCTGGCAAGGAAGCATAATGATCTTAAAAATAACTTACACCCCGAAACATTTGCTCTCAAAATATTCTGCTCAAGTGCATTGCAGGTAGGACACATGGATGTCAATAACCTTCAAAACGTCTCCATGTTTCACGTATCAGGTGTGATATGAACTGAATTACTCTCTCGCCTTCCCATTCCAGTTCTTCTAAAAGTCACAGTGCCAGACAAGGACGCCGCGTCCCACAGCCCACTTTAAGTTTCCGAGGAAACGTTTTCTCTGAGGATCTGGCATTGAGATGATGATGATGTTGATGATGATATTATCACCTTCACCCGCCACCTTCTGTGCAGACTGTGTGTCCTTTAACATTATGTTTTAGTGCCACCTTTATGAGTTTGCGCCAGTGTTTTCTTTCTGTTTGAGAGAAAGGGCTATGTGACTCTCGGGGTCACTTTGGGAATTGTGTCTGATTGCAGCTTGTGTGGTGAACTATGAAGTACATTTTAAAAAAGAGTCGTACAGATTGCTCTGCAGGGGAATTGCAGTCCGGACGACGCTGATGAGAACAAACAATGTTGGGCAATAAAAGCAAAGCGGCACGTGCTGATTGCAGAAATATTCGCGGCCTCAAATCTCAAAACATCTGCCCCTTGAGGAGGCAAATGCTGCAACTTGAGAGTTGTTGTTAGCACATCGTTATACAAAATAGTCCCACTGTTGGAGTTGAACCAAGATATAGACACTTGAACTTATTCTGGTATAACAAAGTAAATATATTTTTTTAAACATAAGATGGCGTACATTCTTCTTTGAGGCCAACATATTTTTATCTCTGGATATAAACACTTTTTTAGCATCCGAATTGAAGTATTGTACCATTTATTTTTGTTTAGCATCAGTATGTTTGCTAGAATTAAAATGTTAGCTCAGAGATACAGGAACGTATGTGATATCAAATATAACATATTACATTAGAGTGTGCCACCTACTGTTCAGCAGGACTTGACCCAACAGTTGTGGGATTTAAACTGTAGAAAAGTGGATTTATTTGTCGTGAGAAATAAAGAGGTCTAATATAACAATGAAACATATAGAACATTCAAGAGACACATTTATATTCAGAAGGGAATATACTTTTTATTTCAATCTTTTTCTGCCTTGTTTTTAATGATAGTATGTGCTTCTTTAGTATTTTGTTGTTTTCCTATGTGTTTACCACAAATTATCTTGGATAAAGTCTGAACCGTAAATGCAAAACCTCCTATCGGCAACATTATCCAGGAAAATTGTGGAAACCCCTCTTTTCTAGATGCACTTAGTGTTTTTCTTTTTTTAGTATTTTAGTATTTATTTCAGTATATTTTTAGTATTATGTATAGGGTATCCTTAACAAATATCATTCTGCAAGAAAAAAAAAAAAAGGTTGGACAAAAAAAATCTTTCAGATTGATCTTCAGCCATCAATATGCAATAAAAAGGTCTAACATCACATTCACTAGCTCACACTCTGTTTTTGTTAGCAATAGAATACTGTAAATGATAAATGATCCTGTACCTGCAAAGCGCTTTTCTAGTCTTCCGACAGCTCAAAGCGCTTTAACACTACATGACATCGTTCACCCATTCACACCCATGGGAGGGGCTAAGGTTCCACCTGCCCATCTGGAGTACCTAACATTCATACACACATCCATACACAGTAGGCACAACTATGGGAGCAATTTGGGGTGAGGTGTCTTGCCCAAGGACACATCAACATGGACTAGCGGAGCAGGGGATCAAACCGCCAATCAATTCAATCCTCTGATTAAAGGACGACCCTGCTCACCCCTGAGCCACAGTCGCCCCATTGTGAAATCATTGTCTGTACGGTAAATAGGGATAGCAGGTCCGTCTTTCAATCAGAGGATCGGTGGTTCAATCCCCGCTCACGGCCCTAGTCGATGTGTCCTTGAGCAAGACACTTAACCCGGATTTGCTCCCTGTAGCTGTGTCTACGGTGAGTGATTGTAAGTCGCTTTGGATAAAAGCGTCAGCTAAATGAAATGAAATGTCATGTAATGATCCACTCTTGGAAAAGCAGCTCCAGGGTGTTACTGGAGGTGAAGGACTCCACACTGAGCCTTTAATCTAACAGGGCTGGTTTAATTTGGGCTTTTTACTTTGGGAAGAATGCATTTGAACGGAGCCAAACGACATGGATAATTAAACATTGTGGATCTTGAACATTTTCAACGAAATAATGAAGCATTCAGCTCTTCTGGTTTTATCTATTCAACACACTGGATGAATAGACAACATTTAGGTGGAAGATTGTTTGTAAGTACTTTTGCCTGCTCTGACAACCAAGAATTGGTTGGAATTGACACATTTTAATGACCAAAATGTTGGAATATGATGCTTTCCCCCCAACGCCTGAAATACTTAAACTTTTCTCTGCAAATGCCACCACCGCTCTGCATGCCTCTCAAAGTTGAGCTGCAGTGGGCTGCAGGCGTTGATTGCTCCCTGGTCTGGAGTGGAGCTGCACTTTGGATTTGTGATTTTTGAGATTCGATTTTTGAGATTCGATTTACTCAGGTTGTAATATATTTCATATGGATATGATTTTGTATGTATTTAAATTCAATGAATTGATGTTATGTTGTAGCATTGTGGCATTATTTATTTATGAGCTTGCCCTGTCTGTCTCATGGTTATCTATTTCTAAGAAAATACATTACATAACATAAATCCAAGAATGATCAATTCAAGAAAAATCTATTGACATATTACAGCCTTCTAGCAAACACAGCATTGAGTAAAAAAAAAATCATCTTTAAAAATATTTTAGGTACACAACACGTTTGCCCTAGTTACCACTGAGTTTAAAAGAAATCGTTTCAGAAATACCTAAATGTCCCATTTTTATGCGTCTTTTTTCCAGTGACAGTTGTGACCAGGGATACTACATGTATGTGTTGTCAGTCTTTCCCTTCCTTTGTATGAATGCATTATCTCGACTGGAGGGAAATTCTTCACATATCACACCAATGTCCACTTGGGTTCAATGATGACAAAATTAGAATTTCAAGGTCAAAGATCGAGGTCACTGTGAAATCGCCTAACTAATTTATGGCGATAACTCCACAATTTAAAAAGCTAATTATGTCACACAAATGCCTGATACTGTTGGATGATGAAGCTATGACATTTTGGCCGGACATGGAAATAAGCTAAAACAGCCGCGAGGCAGTAATTGTTGATTGATGGCTGGATTATGATGGCTGCCTGAGCACGAAGAAATCAATTCATTCTTCCTCATTGCTCCCATTTGGACCTGTGCTTTAATGAAAATATTAACTTTTTTGGTGTGAATCCATACATTTTCCAGCTTGTTCTGAGTTACATGGAGTCATAGAGCGATTGTTATAATGCATGGATAACTTCAAACTAAATCACAATGCAGAAAAATAATGACAAAAGCAAAACACCCGAACAGGCTCATGATGGGGCTAACGCTCTGATCCATTCAATGTTGGAAGGGGGAGAATCGCTGCTGGTGAAGTGCAATTACAGTATGAGCATGTCACAAGGATTTTTTACGATAGACATAACATTTCTGAAACATTGACGAGTATCTTAGAGCAAGTTCCAAAATGTAACTTTTACATTTATCCCTCCATCAAACCATTCTCCAAACTCACAGGATGCTGCAGCACTCAGCCAGATTACTAAACTAAAAGGCCACTTTATATTCCAAATTTATATGTTCAGTCATTCATCAATAACATTTTGGTTTGATTTTACAGGAAATATTTGAAGATGACAAACATGTTCAAATGAATGAACTAAAAAGCTTCTTTTCTTTTTTATTGTGATGTAATTGTGATGTAAAGGCAATCTTTTATATTCCACCTGTAAATTACACTTGATCTATTGTTTTATTCAATTATGGAAGGAGTCATTTGCATTTTTCTGACATGTTGTTTGGCAGAAGGCAACATCGCCTTTTTTTAACGTGTGATGGGGAATCCTCCGGGCGATTTCAGTCTCTGAACCTGCATGTTCACACTGACTGCTTTCATCATATAAAATGGTTAAAGATCAGAGAGGAGTAGGAGAATGGCTGTGTGTGAAGCATTCAGGCTGGCTGCATCCTCTACGTCTGCAGCACAAAGCGCTTGGGGGACACGGAGTGGAAGGCTTTTATTTCACGGCTTGGAGTAAGACATAAACCCCTGCAAATTACAACAGACTACAAACCAGTGATGGAACCACCTGAGATAACGGGCTTTGATGCGGCGTCTCGCCGTCCTGCCTCCAGCAGCCATCCATCACCACAAATCCAAAAGAGATCTAAAGCACATAATCTCTCTTCTTTTTATTAAAGAGCATCGTATGAAGTTCGACAACAAAAAAGAAAACAACAGCGGCCAAACGTGGTCAGTTGTAGTTTTAATCCCACTTACAAAATACTCTGTGAAGAGCTATCATATCAAAAGACAGAACATGTTTTGTTCTTTAGAGGTCTCATATCTTGGAATGATGTGCACAGGAATAAACTAGTATTTAATGATCCACATAAAGACGTTAAAACAACGGCTCTTTTTCTTTTAATCAACCGTGTTTTGGTTGTATTACCTGACCTATAAAAAGCTATCAAATGAAGTGACTGTTCCACTCAATAATGTATGATTTATTTTCTGCAGAAAGTGCTTTCAGAAAGAAATGTTACAAATGTAACTCAGAGATGCAATTTGGAAAATGTGTTGAATAGCTCTGAATGATATTCGCTATCCGCTAAATGCTGCCTTCTCCATAAAGATGAAATTGGCCTTGAATGAAGCCATCATATTTGTTGGCATGTCTTCTCTCTCACTACTTTTATATATTTAACAAAAAAATATAGTGTCTGTACCTGTATAAACGGGTGTTGTGGCGAACACTAATTTGCTGGTTTAGTTAAACAACCATCTGAGGTGTAAAACCTTCAGAAACCATAACCCCTACTAATTTACAGAGATGTCCTGAGCTGGTCACAAGGATTGGTAATGGGGTCTGTGGCAGCTGTGTCTGATTTGGCCTCGGCTGCTGGTGATTGGCAATCACTCAGCAGCCGAGGCCACCCTTATAAAAGCTCCCGATCGAGAGTGGAGATGGAGAGGTGAGCAGAGGCACGTGTTTTGCGGTCTGCTCGGTGTCGTGTGTGGGCCAATAAATATGTCTTGGAACAAACCCTCGTGCTGTCTGGCGGATCCTTGGTGCTGGGGGGGGAAACCCACGGGTGGCGGCCTCGGGCGTGCTACATTGGAGCCCAACGTGGGGCCCCTGAGGACCCAGTGCCTGAAAGGGAGGGAGCCAGACCAGGAGGAAGAGCTGATGAGCAGCTTGGGCCAGATACTGGCCCGGATAGAGGAGATGGGGCGGGCACAGGCGGAGGAGAGCCGCCTGTTCCTCGGAACCCTCCGAAACCCGCCGGCGCTGGGGCAGACTCCCGTTCCCCGTGACCCGTCGCCGCAGCCGAGCCCCGGGAGCCGTCGGAGCTGCCGACCCCCGAGGTCCAGGACCCATCGGAGCTGCCGACCCCAGAGCCTCAGGACCCGTCGGAGCTGCCGACCCCCGAGGTCCCGGAGCCGTCGGAGCTGCCAGACCCAAAGCCCCAGGACTCGCCGGAGCTGCAGAACCCCGAGGTCCAGGACCCGTCGGAGCTGCCGACCCCAGAGCCCCAGGACCCGTCGGAGCTGCCGACCCCTGAGGTCCAGGAGCCGTCGGAGCTGCCGGACCCAGAGCCCCAGGACCCGTCGGAGCTGCCGACCCCAGAGCCCCAGGACCCGTCGGAGCTGCCGACCCCAGAGCCCCAGGACCCGTCGGAGCTGCCGACCCCCGAGGTCCAGGAGCCGTCGGAGCTGCCGACCCCAGAGCCCCAGGACCCGTCGGAGCTGCAGAACCCCGAGGTCCAGGACCCGTCGGAGCTGCCGACCCCAGAGCCCCAGGACCCGTCGGAGCTGCCGACCCCCGAGGTCCAGGACCCGTCGGAGCTGCCGACCCCAGAGGTCCAGGAGCCGTCGGAGCTGCCGGACCCAGAGCCCCAGGACTCGTCGGAGCTGCAGAACCCCGAGGTCCAGAACTCGTCGGAGCTGCCGACCGCTGAGGTCCAGGACCCGTCGGAGCTGCCGTCGAACCCCGAGGTCCAGGATCCGTCGGAGCTGCCGACCCCCGAGCCGACCCGTCGGTGGAGGTCCGACTCCGGATCCCCGGGCCCTGTCAGAGGTACCAGCTACCGCTGCGCCGGCTCCTTCCCGGCCGGTCCCGGCTCCCCGTTCCCCGGCCCGGCGGGCGTCAGCTCCCCGTCCCCCCCGTCCCGAACCCCAGAGCCCCCACCTCCTAAGCAGTCGACCCCAGAGCCCCCTCCTGCCGAGCCCGGTCCCGGTCCCCCAGGGCCCTCCTCCGGCCAAGCTCTCATGGGGGGGGGGAGTAGGTTAGGCCGGAGGGAGTCCCGGCCTAAATCGAGTGGTGGGGAGTGTGGCAGCTGTGTCTGATTTGGCCTCGGCTGCTGGTGATTGCCAATCACTCAGCAGCCGAGGCCACCCTTATAAAAGCTCCCGATCGAGTGGAGATGGAGAGGTGAGCAGAGGCACGTGTTTTGCGGTCTGCTCGGTGTCGTGTGTGGGCCAATAAATATGTCTTGGAACAAACCCTCGTGCTGTCTGGCGGATCCTTGGTGCTGCGGGGGGAAACCCACGGGTGGCGGCCTCGGGCGTGCTACAGGGTCAATCTATTATAAGAAAATATTGTTTTAGCAAAGTCTGTTAAGTATGTAAGTGCAGCCAGAACAACCTGGAGCTCAACGCTCTGAAGACAGTGGAGATGGTTGTGGATTACAGGAGGAATGCAGCCCCACCCGCCCCTCTCATCCTGTGTGACTCCCCCGTCGACACTGGAGTCCTTCCGCTTCCTGGGCTCCATCATTACCCAGGACCTCAAGTGGGAGCTGAACATCGGCTCCATCACCAAGAAGGCCCAGCAGAGGATGTTCTTCCTGAGGCAGCTGAGGAAATTCAACCTGCCAGGGAAAATGATGGTACAATTCTACACGGCCATCGTTGAGTCCATCATCTGCTCCTCCATCACCGTCTGGCACCCTGCAGCCACGGCCAAAGACAAGTGCAGGCTGCAGAGCATCATCCGCTCGGCCGAGAGGGTTATTGGCTGCAATCTGCCTTCCCTCCAGGTCCTGTTCACTTCTAGGTCACTGAAGCGGGCCAGAAGGATTGTCGCTGACCCCTCCCATCCTGGTCACTCCCTGTTCGAGTCCCTCCCCTCTGGAAGGAGGCTGCGGTCCATCAGGACAAAGACCTCCCGCCACACCAAAAGATTTTTCCCGTCGGCAGTCGGGCTCATCAATGGAGCCCGGGTCCCCCACTGACTGACTGTCACCCCCAGGACTACCTCCTCTTCTTCCTCCTTCCTCTCTCATCCTTTTTCCCGCTCCTTCCTCTTCCTTCTACTCCTCCTCCCTCTTCCTTCTTCTTCCCTCCTGGAGGCCTCCTCCACACACATGTCACTTTAACATGCACTTTAACTGGAGGCCTTCTCCACACACATGTCACTTCAACATGCACTTTAACTGGAGGCCTCCTCCACACTGTCGAAGGTTGGGAAAAGATGACCAGGACGGCAAAGTAAAATTCAACACAAAGTGGATTTAATTAAGTGTGGTAGAACAAAAGTCTCAAAGACACAAAACATTTAACGTGCAGCACGGGCCTGGATGAAGTCAGCTCAAAGCATCGTTCGATAACAGACTGAAGTTCTCCAGGAGAGCATGGCTCTTTATATCTTTAAGAGCCAGCGTGATTAGATAATATAGATGGAGACGTCACTCGGTTTAATCTTTGTCCGTCTCATCGTTGGAGCTCAGGGTGGTCCCACCCTCTGGGCTCACGACAGCAGCACTGGTTGGTTAAAACAGATGGAGGTGTTCCTGGTTTAGACTTTGAACACCTTCTGATGGAGCTCAGGGTGGTCCCACCCTCTTGGCTCACGATCTTCTCGCCATCATCATAATCAGTGTGTGTATGTTGTTCTCCATCTAAAGCAGGAGCTGTGCAGTTTCTTTAATATAATAGAAACTAAAAGGCATTGAAACTATCTGTTGCTTACATAAACAAGTTATTTGACGGTGACAGGTGTGGCTCTTATTTAAATCTCAATTCTACGACTGAGCAGTCAGGGTGAGGTCAGAGCCAAGGGTTGCATAGAGTTCCTGATTATCTTCCCTGTGTGGATGTGTCATCTTCTGGCCGAGGTCAAGAAGTGTTTGTTCCTACAGTATCTGTGCTTCTTATCCAGCAGTGACAGTATGTTCCAAAACATGTGGGTGAGCATGCGTATGTGCTGTTCTCTCTGGTCAGAGCCCGAAAACGGAATCGAACCATAAAAGGACACGAGGTTTGGTGCTTCGGGGCCTTAATGCAAAGTGAGGGACATGGGGTACTATGTATGTATTTTTATATTCTTAACAACACACATATCACTTTAACATGCACTTTAACTGGAGGCCTTCTCCACACACATGCCACTTTAACATGCACTTTAACTAAAACACACGTCACATGTAACATACACTTTTAACTTAAACACACACCTAAACACTTTAACATTATTTGTTGTCCGAGCGCTTTATCTTATCTTATCTTATACTTAAATTCACTGTTGCTGTCGCGTTGATTGTTTGTCATGTCTAAATGTTGCACCTTCCGCCAAAAAAAAATCCTCGTTTGTGTAAACATTTCTGCCAATAAAACTGATTCTGATTCTGAAGTAATTCGACAACATGCCAAAATTAAACTTGCTCGATTACTCATCCAAAGATAATTTGAGAGAAAAAAATCTCTTTGGAACCGCGCACACATTGACCTTTCCCAGCATAAATCCTGAAGAGCACCGCTGTGCATTGAATTCCGTTAGGAACTAAGTGTATTGCAGCTCATTAGGATTATTTAATACAACTGTCCTTATTCTACTATGTCAAAATGTCCACTATTAAAAAGGTATATTGCAAGTCGACATGGTGGAAACATAGTACACATTAAGAAACTTCTTTTAAGACCTGGTTGTGTTGCATTAATTCATGTCCCCCTCATCATTCTACATGTAGTACCCCACCATGACAAGAAGACATTTTCGTACAATTTTGCACTTTCTTTCATTTCAACTGAAATATCACATTGCGCTAAGTATTTAGACTATTACATCAGTACTTTTCTAAAGCATCATTTACAGCCTTGATGTGACAAGGTTCAGACATCTGGATTTGGGGATTTATTGCCTGAGTTTTGAGCTACGCAGTCAGTTTCTGCAACCTCATGGCTTGGTTTCTGCTCTGATATACATCCTCAGCTATTAGACTTTGGAAAGACAAGTGTGGCCTTCCCAACGTCCAATCAAGAGAAGTTTCCACTAGTTGACTCCAATCAAAGGGGATCAAGAGAAATGGAAGGTACCTGTAATAAATGTCAAGGGTCAAAGCAAAGGGCCTTACTACTTAAGTCAATGAGATGCTTCAGTTCTATTATTTTTGATGAATTTGCACAACGTTGTTAATTAGTCATTTTAGGGTATCTTTCCTTCCATGGAGTTGGTAGTTGAAAACCTGTTACTTTCAATATTGATGATGCCTGTGTTTTATTCCCACATGACCGCAACACAATTACTGTTCTTATGCGTAAGTAATGCCCTATTTTCTGGTTCCATTGTTTCAACAGATACGTGATATGTGTTTAAATCTTTCTTGCATACCATTTATTCCACACCCAACGTGTCCCAATTATTCATTTTGATTTTATTTTATAATCACATCATCACATGATAAATGTTTTTCAATGGCCTATTATATCATATCAGCATTTATCATCATACCTCTAAGATTAACCGTGATTTGTATCTGAACATTTGATGGATTTACCTTCAAACATCTTGCAGTGAAAAATTAATTGTCCTTTCATTTAGCAGGTGTTCTGGCAACAGATCCAGATACATTTGAAAAACCATAAGCTACATCCACATTACAAGACTTACTGCTCAATTCAATTTTTGTTGGCAATGGCGGATCCCGCTTTTGCCACTTGGATGGTTTTCACAACTTGTACAGCCAGTGCAGCCCTCCAAAGCCATCAGGAGCCAATCCCACGGGGATGGGCCACTTGCCTCTAAGACAGACTCCCTCATATGCGCCTGTCACATTTTCCTCACTGTGACCTCTTTTTTCTACTGCAATATAATACCATGGAAACAGTCCAATCATGGCTAGAAGTGGGGACAACTCAAAATGTATTTCAATAAAGTATTAATTGTGTATATTTTTGTTCTTAAGTTTAATTTCCTTCATGATTAATTTTCCAATAATTGAAAAAAAATGGGATATCTCATTTATGCCCAAGTGCTTGTGGGATCAATATTGGAGAAATAAAATGAGGCTCCAGGTGCTCTACATTTTGAACAAATTACATGTTTACAACATCTACTTACGGACCCTCTGGTGCTCTTATTTGTGAATCAGCCAATGCATGCTTGTGATTGGAGGAGAGTATTATTCCAGTGGAGGGTGGAGCTTGTTTTTACTCAGTGGAACATGACACCAAATGTATCAGGAGAACTAAAACAGAGTAATACAACTGTTTTATTAGAACATTATAAATGTCTGATAACTAATGATGCACTGTCATTTCATTATGTGGGGAGATATATTTCTATGACTAAAACTGTATGTTATGTGAACTGTGTCTGCAGCTTTAAAAAACACAGGTGATGTATTTTACAACCATTCTCACAGGGGTCACATGGTCAGTGATCGTTTTTATGATCATATATAAAAATAGCCCAGATATGAAAAGAATAAATAAAAAATGATTTCAGTGTCGGGACTACTTTGAAAACATCTGGTATGTCATGAGAGCAACACAATAATACTTTTAATGTTAACAGCCTCGGAGACGCCAGGAAATATTTGACATGACATTGCAGGGAAAGAACAGCTGTTATTAACAACCTTAGTAAATAAAGGTCCTCTGTCTTCTGCATACTATCTCACCAATATATAACTCATCATTAATGCTATAAGTCACAAGGTGCAAATACTAAGCTGAGTTTTGCATGAAAAGTCAACCATATGTAGACCACACATAAAAAGTTTTTTTATTTAGTGTATTAACAAATTGTATTATACATTTCATAGACATTTGTTTTCCTTCTTTTGATTCACAAACAACAGCATTATAAAAATAAAAGCACATGTAACATTGTGATCCCGGAGCTGTTTTCTTGTCTGCACGTCTGGAGTAATACAGCATCTATTTATTCATTTAGATTTTATTTAATTGTTTTCTTACAAAAATGTGTACAGCTTTAAAAAAAAAGAGAGAGTTTATTGTTGAATGAAAATGTTTAAAACAATGAGGTGCCCATCATGTGCCAGGTTAAAAGAGAGGATCATGATAGTAAAATACAAATGTGTGTTTATTTTTGAGCTTAGGAAATAAATGTGATGGGAAAGTACAAACAAAAAACATGCTGGTGTTGAAATGTTTATAACCATGACATACAGTAACATTGATTGGGTAATACTTCATCAGCAAAAGCTTTTGTTTACACATGAGAGCAATCTCAAATGTGTGCAACCTACAAACGTCAGCACACTGGCCACATATCCGTGGTGAGAGAGCATTAAATTCATATTATTAACTGTCAAATGTTATTATTTCCGTCGGGAGAAGAACAAAGAAAGAAAGAAGAAAAGACGCTATGAGGCAAGTTTGGTGAAATCCTCATTAATTCTACAATGTTGTACAAATTTATACGAAAAGCTGACGTGAGGATCTCAAATGCACTCCGGAGATCCACGACGACGGTGAAAACCAACCCAAATGTCCCCAGAATTGCTCTTAACCGCCATCAGGTCCGTGTGAGAACCACTCTGCCATCTGCGCACCTGGCCGCCGGCCCACTTATTAGCTACATAATTTGGTTGTTTCGTATTCCATAGAGTTGGGCTGCTTGGCACTGAAGGTCTGCAGCGCTGCCTGGATCCTGGCAACGTCTGTGGTGGACAGCTTGAGCCGATGCCGCAGCAGACAGGAGAAGAAGTCCAGAGGCTGAGCTCCCGGCGGGGAGAGCCTGTTGACCCGATCCCGGATCTCCAGCAACTGCAACAAGGCCGAGTCCTGCGATCCCTGAGTGTACGGGTAGTCAAGCTGTAAAATCAAGTCCTGGATTGCTTCCGGGTCAAAGTGCATACTGTAGCCATACACCTGGATGCTGTTAATCTTCATGTAGCCTAGATTGCGCCCCGGTTCCAGGTACTCCAAGGGCTCGTAATATACTGTTCCGTTCCCGGTGCTTGAGGGCGCTCTGATCCGGCTCCGGAGGTAAAAGTGGACCGTTTCAAAAAATGTTTTCCACTTGTTGCCCAAAGTCAAAGTCCAGTTGTAACAGTCATACGGAAGGTCTAATTTAGTCCTCTCCCAGTCTGGGTAGTTGTTCTGGTCAATGGGCATGATCCAACTCTCAGAGTGGCTCCCGCCAAACGGATTGATATAGACGGACAGCATGGGGTCCAGAGTGCTGTTCTTGGTTCGGCAGATCTGTAGCGACATCCCCAGGAGCATGTGGACATGGTTGGACTTGTATTTGTTACTCTTCAGCGTCAGCAGCATCCTCTTCCTCCACGACGGGTCGAACCAGTTGTTGAGCCGCACGTCGTTGCTGACAAAGATTCCGTGGATGCTGATGCGGTTGTCTCGCTTCTGCAGCAGGTAGCGGAGCTCCAGGTCCTGCAGGTCCGTCTCGAAGCCGATGTAGTGATCGGTGGAGTCGGGCACCTCGTTGCGGCACGCGCCCTGGCTCAGCATGTAACCCTGGTTGCAGGTGGCGCAGCGGGAGCGGTTCTCGTAGGAGCAGGAGGCGCACGAGGTGCCCTCCCCCACCGTGCAGGGGATCACACCGTGGCAGGGGGGGTGCTCGTAGGGGCAGGAGCAGCTCCTGGTCTCCTCCAGGTAGAAGCCGATGTGGTTGTTCTCGCTGCAGTACATGATGGAGAGGATGTACTTCAGCCAGTAGCTGTAGGGCCTACAAGAGAAAAGGTATTTAAGAGGTGCTGATATCAAAACATCTATGTCATAAAATTCAATATTAACAACAACAACAACAACAAAAACTATCTTGCCCAGTAACAAATTAAAGAAATAATTGTAATCGTAAGCAATTTTATATTTTGTGACAACATTTTTAAGGTACCTGTATAGTGATGAGGGAAAAAAGGCTATGTATGGAATTAAATAGGATATATACATATGCATTCAGAACAATTCAAGAGAAAAAAGGGTTTATCCTGTGTTTCAGTTTCAAGTATGAATATAATAATATAAAATAATATATTTTTGATAATATCTCTCTGTTATCTTGTTTCACGTGAGGCAATGTATATGACCCTTAGAGTGTTGGCGACCAAATAAATCCACCAATAAAACACCACTAAATCGTTTGTAGTATCATGGCTTTGCGATAAGCGTTTACATGTTTATGGTAATACTATATTTAAAACAACCTTGGCCAAGGTTTAATATCTCTCTTGTCAGCTTTCCGATGAAAGAATGTAGGCGAGGGCAATATGGGAGAAGGTCAACAGTCCGCCACAGCTCTGTATCGCTTCATATTCTCCAGAGACTATGCCCACTCAGCAAGACGCACACCATTTGATCCATTGAAATCCCTTCAAATTTTGATAAAATCCCTCGAGAAAATATGTTTTTTATGTATTCTTTTTTTCTATAAAACTTCACCTAACAGAATATGTAATGTTAGTGAAAAAAGTTTAGCACTCAAAGTTGGCCTATTGTCTTTCCATGATAAGGACCGGAGAACAACTTAATCAGATTCTGATTGCGATATTGTTCCAGTCTGATTTGTGTTGAAAAAGAGCTCAGACACAAAAATAAATACAGAAATTCCTCATGTATAATAGTTTAATTTAATCTAAGACGCAAACTTTCAATCAAAATTCCTGAGACTGTTGATGAAAAAAAAAGGCGCAGATGGACCGCATGACAAAAAGATAATGCCATAAATCAGTCTCTCGGCATCTTTGTTCCAGATCTGTCACTTTCCTGAATCCTCTCCTGTTCTCTAGCGGTGTTAGCAGTTTTGTTATTGTCCTCATGTGCAGCTGCTCAATTAATTTAGGGCAAACAATGGTGCATGAATAAGTAATAGACGAGCATTTTTTTCAGGAATAATACAACATTTGTTTCAACAACTGTTTGACTAACTCAAAGTCGAGTTGCTTCACTGGGAATTAAAATGTATATGTTGAATATTAGATCAAAGCCATTAAAAGTCAGCAAAGTTTCCACAACTTCACAAGCTCAGTTTGGAGCAAATTCACCAGCACGTTTAAGCAGTAAATAAGCAATAAAGTTCTACATCAGGACACGTCACATTTCTACACAGGAACAAATACTACATGGCATTATTTAGTGCAAACTTTTCCTACCAAACATTTAATGCGACACAATGATGACAAAAGTGCAATGCATGTGCGTACACACAGCACCGTCACCAAAGTAGAACAGATGGATGTCATTTGCATTACATTTCAAACAAAAGCCTCTCTCCCACTCCGATGACACGTGAAGACTTTGATACTTTGGATATGAAGCTCTGATTTCAAAACTGCTGCAGCTATTCAGTTTATGATAGACATATTTCTTTCAAAAACTATAAGAACTATGTACATTTTTGGGGGATTTGATACAACATATTTAAATGCAATCTCCTTTGAGACAACTATTTAAAGTAACACATCGGGGCTCCTGGATATCATATTTATGCAAGTATTGCATTGAAATGGCAAAGTTAACGTGATCATATCATACGACCGTCTGCAATGTGATGGATAATGGTGATATTTGATACATACAGGTCACATGTTTAAGGCAGTTGCATGTTCTATTACTTATTATTATCATGTCAAACATGACTTGGAAACATTTTTGAATATCAGTGTTATAATACAGTATTAAAATGAGGAAGTATGGGTATCATTCTAACTCTAAATAGTCTATGTATATACAGTATATATATATATATAAAATATATACAGTATATAAACAACATAATAATAATATAGAATATTTAGAATTAGAATAATACCCATACTTCCTCATTTTAAGAGTGAATCTCGTGGCATCTGTAGAAACTCAAGCGCTTTAATACAATCTTCCGACATCACATCCTGGTGACATTTAGTCAGAAGACAGTTAATACAATGTGCTCAGAGTCTTAACAGTAGCCAGCGTCTCTGAAACTCATCCATTAGAGTCAGTGCATATCTCACCTCCAGAGTGGAGGCTGCGCACAGCAAGGGAGAGGAAGCTGTCCCGCCATCATAAAAGCGCATCATGTCAGCAGGACATGTAAACTGTCATGGAGACGCAGTGTGCGGTGCGGGCCGAAGAGAAGCGAGGCGTTCACTATGCAATCTGTTCATTGTCTCTTTTCTCATTTCCCACCGATCAATGCATTACCCAAACTTTCTCCTTCTGCTACCGATTCAGTTTTCACGCGTAATCCAAACTTTTTTCTCCTCTGAAGAGGCACTGAAAAAATATTTATATAATATATGTTTTTTTGTTCGATATTCAGACACCTTGTGTTCTCCGACAGTGCAGCTCAAAACCGAAAAGGCATGCTCTTATCATCTTTAAAGTATGTACTAGAGAGTTACAAAAGAAACTCCAAAATTTATTTTTGGCGTAGTGTTACAAAGCATTTCATATTTTTCTGTTCGCTTCTTCATCGGACAAAGACCACAATGCAACATGAATAATGGCTGCAGAAATAAATGAATATTTAAGAAAAGTAAAAAAAGCATCCATGAACTAGATTACACACAATACTATATGGAAATAATCTGTGGAATTGAGGAAATCTTTCTATTATTTGCATTTTTATGGAGCTTGTCAAATTACAGTTTGTGTAAAGTTTGTATTTTTATGGAGCTTGTCAAAGTAGCCTACAGTTTGTGTAAAGTTTGTAATTTAATTTACAAAGTTAAAAGGATTTTGATATAGAGGAAAATGCAATATTCCATTTTTTTTCACCGTTTGGCTTTGAACCACGTTAATATGAAAGAAAGAAAACAGACTCCCATTAGATAATTTTAAGACAACCAGGTTATTACACAGCAAGAACCAAATTATCCAGTTTAAGTATTTACTTTCATCACTCCCACTACATCTCATGATCGCCTTTGCTGCTCTCCCTAAATTTGCCACAGATACTGTCCAGCTAAAGTGTTGAGAAATATTCAATTTTAAATGATTTGCCTCTACTTATTTTTAAGCACATCACCTAGAGGCCCCTCATTACTTCATCCTCTTATCTCATTGTTAATAGTTAGGTCGTGTTGTAGACAAGAATGAGTTCTCACTCTATTGCCATTCTACAGGGCCGTTTTGCCTCCAATCAGTGTTGCTCCTTCAAAATAAAATACAATCGCTGCTGTTTTCTCTTGTGTTGTCTGAGGAGAGCTCTGTGAAAGTCACTCTGTAATGCAAGTGTCATTTTAATAACATTTCTGAGATGCAGTTTTCCTCCATATGATGTCAGTCTGCAATGATAAATAAGGTGTGACGGCTGCTACCCCGGGGACCTTTCTCTCCACATTTTAAACAGCAATGCCGTAAAAACATATTCCATGAGACACAACTTTTCTTGGTGCCACTTTTCTTTCATTTTAGTGGCGGGTAAAATCGTGGTGCATTCTATTAGTAAATAAGGACAAATGCAATTTGTCTGTTTAGTGGGCTGTACATAATGTAAGATAGAGTGCATCAGCCATTTTGCTACTAAAAGATTAGAATCTGCTTTGTCGAACAGGGCAATACAAGAGCGGAACATTTTAAATTATAGTAGCTCTCAGGTTAACAATGGATCTTGTGCGTGATTTTATGGTCTAATAAAATGTCGTAGGTGAATAAAATTAATGAGCAGGTTGCAATGAGAGATGTATTATTATGTAGTTCTCGCCTCGAACAGCTCTTAATAAAAAAGAAATCCGCCAGAAATAGTTGTACTGATTAAATCAGCTTGGAGTTGGCAAACTATGTGACTTTTTCCTTTTAAGAATAAACACAAAAGTAGATCATGGAAAACTTTTTTTGTCTCGACTAGTTAACCAACAGGAAGAACTCCCAAACGTAGCATATTCCCTTTTTAAAACAGTGCACACTTTAATTTCACAGGACGGTGGCTTTTGATTTCATGGCTGTAAAGAAGACTTGGAGTGTAGTAAAACCATCAGGTGTGACACTATAGCTCACTACAGTAGGACCTCAGTAGAATATCAAAGCGCCAACGTATTTTATGTATTATTTGCATAATGCATAGTTGAGGGGATAACAAAGTGCTGCGCACAGAGGGGGCGGAAGAAAATAAATGAGCACTGCCGTTCACAGCTTGTGATGTGGCTGCAGGCATTGGATTTTTTTAGCTTGCACGCTTACACACACACGCACACACACACACACACACACACACACACCTACACATCCGTATTAACAGAAAAAGTGGGCGGGAATACTTATCAGCTTCTCACCTCTCCCTCAGCATAATAATCTTGGGCTGAGTTTGACACCTCTTGCTGAGGCTGAAGAGCTTGTTGATGATGCGCCGCGCCTTGCTCAGGAGCTGCTGGGCGCCGAGCTCCAGCTGTCTGTAGCGGTTGTGGATGGTCGGCTCCGTCTTCCAGAAGTATTGGATGGCGGACGCGTTCAGGGCGTAGAAAGTAGGAATCCTTCGGACGAAGTTCTGAAACTCATCTGGAAGGAGAAGTGAGATTGCGAGATGAGAGGGGGACACACGGGCCGAGCTAACTCTCTCACTTTCTCCCTCGCTCCACTTGGCTAACCTTGTCAAACCTAATGAGAGACCCACTTTGCAGGAGTCACGCGCCATGTGCAGAAGAGCTACTGGTCAAACTGGGAGTGGTATTGTTGTATGTCTGTGCTAATTAAAAAAGGCAACTACTAAATACAAGGTTGGGGTAATATTTTGACTAGCCAACAGCTTTTTAAGGGCTAATTCTTCTGGTTAATTTGATAACAAATTCTGAGCAAGGAGAACAGAGGATAATATCCTGTATGTCTGAAAACACAATGCACAGCAAACCCATTACATATCTGAGGATAACAATATCATCAACATGGTAATCATGAGTGGCTGTATGGGAAATCGATGCAAAGCTCAACACAAATGAGAAAATGACTCCACTTTTTGTAATTAGATATCTTGATGATATAGCATTTGATTAGAAAACCAATTAGGTGTCAATGGCTTCCCTCGTGATTATGCAAGGTGTATAACAGGTTCCTCTGAAATTAATAAGCTGATTAAACAGCTTGTAATAAAATATATTACATAGTTATTTGGGGACGGGGGGGCTTCCAATGTCCTAGATATTAAAATGAGAGACATTCTCCTGAGTGTAGGAACTACACATTGCTTGTTTGTTCATCAAATTCCACATATTCATTTGTATTACTTAAACAATATGATATCAGATTGCAGACAAATCCCCTTAAACGTACAAAATCCACTATAATTACAACCTTGTGGTTTTAGTGCTCCTCCAATCCATCAAAATGGAGTTTACATTCATGTCTTTCCAAAATGTCATCACTTCATTATTTTATCCAATTAGGCATTTTGGTGAAATGCTGATTATAATCAAATTAATTCTCAAGTTTTGGCCAAAGATGTTTTCTCTGACTTCACAGTGACCTTGAGTTTTTAAAAAATATATATAAAAATATAAAAATAAATGTAAAAACATTTTTTTAAAGCTATGGTGACCTCCATGTTATTTGATAAGTTGTAACTGTATTATAGGTGACCATGTGCATTTCTATGTCCACAAATGTAATCTCTTGAAAAAAATATATATATGAACTACAGTACACGCAACCTGATCAACCGTGTTGAGTTTCCTGTGGAAGGTTCAAATTGCAAGCTGCTGCTGAGCTGGACCATTATTTTGTCACCAGGACAACAGAAGCTCATCCCAGGAAGCCCACTCTCTGTCCACCATTATTATCTGCTCAGCCTCTGAACCCGAGGGAGGTGACAGCTCTCCGTCCTTTGGTAAGATTTAAAAAATAGGAGACATTGTCAGCTCTGGAGTGGCAGAAGAACAGACACTTCTGGGCATTGTTAAAATAGAATTGGCATTGGAGGGTAATTAAATCGCTGAATTAGGAGGTTAAATAATACATTAATAAATGCTGTCTTTGTTAATTTTACAAAGATTTAATAATCAATTTGATAAAAAACGCAAAAAAATAGAATCTGTGAGGTCTCATAGATCCGTATTGTACCCTCTAGTGAGTGGTAATTTGACTGTTAGTCTATTTCAGTTTACCATTATGAATATGACTATTACTTGTCACACCATAAACTGAACATCACCAAGCAATAAAAAAACGTACACCTTTTAGGAATTAAGATGCTGATTGAACATTCATCCAGTAGAAGGTCCAAATAAATCCGCCAAGCATCAACTGACTAATGAAGCCTCACTTCACAATCCAAGTCGTGATTATTAATCGCTGATGTTAGTTGTTCTCTATTAGACCTAATACACAATTGGATCCCCTGGGGTTCCAAGGGAATTTACTTATTTTTCTTGATTTGATTCAGCACTGCAACTGCAGTTGTCAAGGCACCTTGCTGCTTAAGTTATTGCCAGCTGTGAGCTAATGAAGTCGCCCTTAGAACAGAAGCATGTGGCCTGTAATGACACTTTCAGCCAGCGGGGTGCACAAAGAACCGCTTAAGGCAGAGCTGGGAGTGACTCGATGCCCTCAGGGTGTGTGAATGCAGCTCAGAGTTTAAATAATGATGGGAACAAAGAAACAGAGCTTTGTTGGAACATTCGGTAACACGTGTGATACATTGTGAGGGTGCAACATTTGACTAAATACATTCAAAGTATGCGACAGATAGTGCAGTGTGCCTGATTGGTAATAAAATCACTTTGCGAAAAGCTTGTTTGAAAGCTTGTATGAATCTTCCCGAGTAAACACCTCGAGAAAAACGCTAAGCTGTATAAACTGAGGTTAACTGATAAAAAAGGGTTCAAATTTAGCTGCTAAATTACATCAGAGGCAGCTAACAGATACAGCTACTGCAGTTTATTTATGGGGCGGGACAGCTTCCCCTTCGCTACAGAAATACCTTTACTGTTAAAGCTACCCTTTCATTTTCTGAAAGTGTAACTGATGAGATTTACGTCATTAATATTTCTGGCTGTTCCAGGGAAACTGAGGAAAAATGTGGCCAATCAATAGGCTGGACTGCTTTATGGCGGTACTGGATTTACAGGATTTCTACCATCAATTTGATGAAGTACCGACATTTGTACATCATCGTCATTTAATTTTTCAGCTTGGCCAATAGAGAGCAATACTTTAGTTGATGTCAAAATGATTTAATTTCTAATCTATGACCACAGCTATTAGTGGAAACACATACATTCTCAGTAATGTCATCAAATAGGCAAGACATGCCCTTCTCCGTTGTTTTCTAAGCATTTTGCAAGAATGATACGTCTGGTTTAAAAATGGCTCCTCTGTGTACTGTTGAATTCCCATCACATCAAATGGATATAATTCCCCCTTGTTTCGCCTTACAGTCTTTTTTTATTTTTTTGCCCATCGGCTAGTGTAACAATAGAGTCTAATTTGCTGTCGGTGTGGAGGGGTCCCAGCTGATGAATGAGTGCAAACAGGAGAACACTGACCTGACTCCTCAAAGTCTTTGTTGGCCGTGTTCCAGGAATCTTGGATTTTCAGCACACTGGCTTCCATCGCCCTCAGATCCACCTCGGGGCAATTACACTGTGGGTATTCCACTTTGCACTGGCACCAGCAGTCATTGTCCCGGCATACAAACTGGCCCTCCTCATTACAACCAATGTAGCTGAGAGCTGCCTGCACAAACCTGGCCCTTAGGTACTCTGGCAGTATGGCCTGGAGGCCTATGACAAGGACAAAAACATGGAAATGTCACATGGATGGATGGATGGAAGGAAGTACTTTGGCTATTGCAGAGAATTAGTTAAGATGTCTGTTGTACACCACAAAAGGCCAGCACTCATTTTCTCTGCTGTTGTTGTTGTTTATTTGCCACACTTGACATATACTTGGTGTCACAATCTATATGCTGAGATTCATCTAAAGTTTTATGTTAACTGCACAGTTCTGCTGCTTTTGTTCCGAATCATTACTGGATTCACTTCAGAAACCGGCAAGGACGCGTGGCAAAAAAAAGAAGAAAAACAGCGAAAGAGTGATTGAAGCTAAATTCGTTCTGACACTCTCATGCTGCAGTGATAAACTTCCCAAAGAAAAGACAATGCCAGAATTCCATCAGAAATTGGGGGAGTTCAATTATGAATGGCCAACCTTGCAAATGAATCTTATTTTCAGGGCTCTGAACCAAAACGGAGCTGACAGAGTCGAGGTTGTCATAGTTACTGCATCCGAGAGGACCTGTTCTTGTTTCGGTCACCTAAAGGGAGAAAAACAGAGGCACATAATAATGCATACTGAGAAAACACACATTAAATATAGAAAGAGAGAAAGATGAAGGCAAATTAAACAAAGAGCACAACACTAACTGTCATGCCGAATAAAATTAACAACAGCCTTCCCCTTCACTATCTCGTCTTCAATTCTATTACTTAGACTTGAACTGGAAACTTTGTGAGCTTGTCGGCTGGAAATTGAGTTGGGATAAGGATCCCTGGAGTAAAGCAAAATGAGTAAGTTGTGGTGTCATCTGTCAAATTTATTTCGACATTGCGTTTCCCCATTACAATGCCCCTTGACACCCATAAGAGCTACAATCTATTGTGATGCTGGTGTAAGCATGTCCTATTCAATTATACACACAACTGAGGGTTCATGTAATTGCTTGATGAAAACTTTTGCATGAGGTAAGCAAGATTGTTACAGCAATATACACGCAAGCTGAGATGTGTTGAGAGAATTGGCAACAAAAAGAAGCATCTCTCAGTTTTGGGAACCATGATTGCTCCACCAATTTCATTGCAGTTTTGTTGCATTATCAAACAATGTACAAAACATATTAATATTAATATCCCAATTATCAATGAAGCAGAACCAGATACGTTGTCGTTTTTTATTGATTCCATGTTTCATTTTCATGTCAAAACATAGCGCCTACATGACCCACAATGCGACTGACATCACTCGAGGCAATTTACCAGATTGTACACGGCTTCCTCTAAAGCAACACATCGTATTATACAGAAAAAAAATTCGTAAGACCTGTCAACAGATATCTGATATACAAAATTGGCCAAGTTCCACACGTGAGGTACAAAAAAACTGGACTTCCGAGTTATCAGGATCCCCCGCATCAAGGGGCTTCATAGAGCGAGCGCACTGGCGTCTCCTTTTAACTTGCCACAAAGCCGCTCGGCCTCAGGCTCATTCAAATCAACAGAGGAATGTACGTTTAAAGGAAAAAGTATTTTGGGGTCAATATAATCATGTAACTCACACCGAAGTTGAAATTCCGTGTGGGCAGATTTTATTTCCTGGGGTGTTATTTTAACTTTTTTGTTATGTTCTTCTCTATTCAATTCACTTTATTTTGTATAGCTCAATATCAAAAATTACAAATTTGCCTCAAAGGGCTTTATAATCTGTACACATACGACATCCCTGTACCAGGCCCTCACATTGGATCCGGAAAAACTCCCAAGAAATAGAAAAAACAATCTTTCATTGGTAAGAAGGGAAGAAACCTTCAGGAGAACAACAGAGGAGGGCCCCTCTCCAGGAAGGACAGAAGCAATAGATGTCATGTGTACAGAAGGAAGCTTTACAGAGTAACATAAACACATTCAATGAATATGACAGAGTGTATGAATAGTTTGTAGTCGGCATGGACAAAATAAAGGCAAATTTGTGTTGCCTAAACCCTAAACCAATTTTGTTTCCTGTGAAGACGAAAGGTTTGTTTTAAGACTGAATGCATGCAATGAGCGGATCAACACGTGTTGCTGGACATTTGAAGGAGAACGCACAAACAATTAGACCTCATGGGAGCACTTGACCAAAGGTCAAGTGGTCACCAACGTCAGTTGATTTCCTCTTCTGGGGAATATGGATATGGAGTGTATACATACATATATAATATATATTCTAACCGGACCCACAGTGGTGGACCAACCTAACACAGAGTTACGCAACAAATGCAGTTTGTAGTCCGATGTTGCAGCATAAAAAAACACTTCAGTAAAACAAGGTTTGGTGGTACGGCAGCGGATACATCTTGCCAGACGGCAGCAGGGTGAACAGGCAGTGGCTCGGGCTGGTATTGTCTTTTATTATCTTTTAGACTCTCCACAAGTGTTACTGGTGGCATCGAGACTGCCAGAGAATGATTATAGAAAATCTCTTTACAGCTTTACAGCTTTATTTTCTCCACATCGGTAGAACATATCACAAGCCCCTGGCAAACCTCTAAGATGGGAGCTCATGTGGTGAAACAAGGGGATTTCTGGCAATTTTGGTGTGCCTGTGGTGGAGCTGAAAACAGATCTACAATAGGGTTGTTATGTCAGCAGGTGTAATTACTTCAATCATGTCAAAGTCGCCTTTCTTTTCATTCTCTTCCATCTCAGAAATGCTTGTCTGGAAACACCAAACAAATTGGCAGAAGTTGCTGGTTTGCCACAGAGAATTATCTCTCAGCCAGCCTTTACAGAGGACATGCTCACCATATTCATCCACACGCCATGCATCATTATGGCATTGTTGTACATTACACAATAGCGATATGTTCATAATTATCAAGGAAAAAATTTAGTGCAGGTTTAAGGATTCATACCACGATGTATATCAGACAGCTTCAATCCACCAACGGCACTGGGAAGAAGGTCTGTGCTCTGGAGGCAGAGAGAGGACCTGATTCTACACACCTATTCTGAGTCAGGTGAGTTTACTTAGAACCGATGCAACCATGTAGGAGCACGTGAAGAAGAATAAAAATCATATTAATTGACACACATGCAGACAACTCTGTCCAACAGTCTATTGGAAGAAGGATGTGTTTATGCAGAGGCCTGCGGACACTTGGGTTGTGAGTGGGCAGGGATTGTCTCCATTGTGCTATCGTGTGTCAAAATTACCCATAAACATTGCTGTGTCCTTGTGTCGGCGCTGCATCGTTGCATTAAGTAACGTTGCAGAGCTTGTGTGGAGAATAAAATAAGAGCAAAAGTTCAGCATTGAGTGTCAGATGCGAATGTAACAGTTGGGGAAAGAAGAACTCGATGACAACAAACCTAACACCGTGTAAAAGACCCCGTTTCTTGTATGGCATCGGTTGTTTGCTTGTATTTCCTTATTAAACAAGTGAAATGAACCTGTCTCCTTCCTGTTTGTATTTAAAGTACCTTCTGTGTGCCAGGAGGAAATTATTCTCTGGAACAAATGAAGCTTTTGAAGCTGTTCAGGCAGATAACTGATCCACAGCTCCACTCCAACCAAATGTGTTTATTTCTATTACCTGTTGGGTAATCTATTAAAGCTCAGGGCTCATTCTTTGCTGGCTCAAAAAGAATCATTCTAAATGAAAATGTTCTGATTCAATAAGTGGGTTGACTGACTATAGTAACGCAAAGAAAAATGACAAAAAGACAACCATTTTTAAGGAGACTGCTTCAATTTTCTATAACCATTTAGCCACTCTGCTGCAAAATCAGTATTCACTGTAAGTTATACTGGATAAAAAGGCTGGATTTGTGTACTTGAAGGGCCCTGTGGTGACAAAGTGTTTTTTAAATAGTCTGAGTTGTATTTACAAATTAGTTAATGCTGCTAATTCTGCTGCTGTAGGTTTTATTCCACTCAGATGAGCAATTTTCTAACAACTGGGACCTCAAAAAAAAGAAAAGCAGCAACTATCTGAGATCATTCATGCAAAAAAAGAGAAGAAAAAAAAGAGCAAAGGCCAACATAAACACACTCAAAGCAAGCTTTGAAAAACGCTGCAACAGATTGTCAGACACAGACAACTGATAATTGCCCCCAAGTTTGGATAGTAAGCTAAATGAAGCAGTTAATAAGCCAAACAAAGGTCAAAGAGACAAAACAGAATACCTTTCGAGACAGGCATTTAAATATCTCACAAGTTCACTTTTGACGTCTATCCTGAAAGACTCAACTCATTTATATAAAGGCTAAAAGCAGTACATTTTCGCTGAAAGCAGAAAGACAGAAAGCACACTCTAGAATCCATCCTCTCCTTCTCATCTCACGGTTAGATTGTTCACAATCGCAGCTCAATCATCCTTTGATGACAGAAGACTGACTTGGAACACTTGTATATTTAGGCTCCACGGGCAGAAAAAAGATGAACTGCCAGCCAGAAGGGACATTCATCTCCTTTCGCTGTCAGTTGCAAATTATTGCCGAACACCATGACAGTGTCTTCTTTTAATATTTTGCCAAAGGTCTAATTCAAGTAACAACATCTCCTTGCCAGACAAATGACAGCAACTGTGGTGTTTGGCCAGAAGGAGAAAGAAGACATCTACTACTTCAGGCACACATGTTGTCTTGCTTTTGACATCTACTTCTGACATCTACAAGGTCAGTGGAGAAACCAGATTCAGAGAGACCTGAGGATGAATAAAAGCTGTGGGCTCTCTATGTACTTTTTTTTCTCATAATCTCTATCAATAAATGTAATTATCTTTATCCTTCTCGACAGTTTTTAGAAACTGTCATAGTTTAATCCGCCAGGGAGATCATGAGATTGATTGTGCGTGTGTGTTTGGGTGTGTCCGTGAGTGATTGAGTGTGCACCTCTGTGTCCGTCCACAGCTAAGCCCACATTCTGGGGGCAAAACAAAGGATGTTTTGGGTGGCCACTTGTATTTGCATGCTCAAGAACCTCTGGTTGTTACGACTTACGCTTTATCAAAACACCTTTTTTTTTGTGGCACGATTGTACAACATGCCCTGGAGGACAACTTTGAGCCCATTGTCTGCATTCATCGTTGCTTATTCTTGAGTTTGGATGTTTTGAGAATAGACAATTGTTGAGTTGTAGTAATAAATTAGCACAATATAGCAATGGTCGCTCTGCTTAGTGCACTTTTGTAGTTCGCACATGGATTCTTGAGTGTGTTGGTGAGGCTACATCGAAACCCTTCAGTCCAAATGAAAGTGCGCGCTAAGTCTGAGGAAAACCGCTCATGGGACAGACCTGATGTGGGTGTTTGTGCAAAATGTGCTAGAATTCCCACCCGGGGGTTCCTGATAATGGGCCTAACTTGAAACGTTAACGCCTCTGGCTGCAAGGTCACCTCTGTAGAGGCTTGAAAATACTTAACAGAGCTACCTTTTAGTAATTTACATTTACTTGATTGGTATCTTCTGAATACAACTATGTAGCCATTTTAGGTTGGAAGGGCAGAAGGAGCGATGTGGGAGTGGCAGAGTAACTCCAATTCTTCTTTTTTATTATCGATGCGTTAACACAATTAATTATAACCTGAGCAGCATCCGTGGGCATCCACAGATTCATTTCTAACACAGACAGATGTCCAACTTAAAGGGGAAAATTGACCAAATGCAAATATAAAGATGGCTTTTCTATGCATAGCAATGAGACCATCTGCAAAAAGAACCCAGTGGAGCAGAGCGTGTGTGCACAGTCCACCTTCTCTATTAGAAATCGACCCCAACAAAAGAAAAAAATCATTTTTGTATATTTCACTACTTTCAAGACCCATGGGGCTTTTTTTTTATTGCTAAAAGCCAGAAAACATACAAGTGATTCCAACAATGTGATATGCAAATTACATAGATCTGTCGGTGGGGGAATTATTAATGTGCCATAATTGAGTACAAGATAATTGTGCTGACTGTGTTGGAATAACTAACAGCTGAATTTAATGGAACATTTAATTGCACTTAAAGGCTTTCCTGGAATAAGTAGTTTGCAATGCTTACACATGCTGTGGATGTGACTTGTTTATCTTATCACTATGAATTTCTCTTTGCCCTCTAGGCTCGCCTTTTGATGTCTTCTCACTGTATAAATGCTCCTTTAGAATTAATTAATCCTGAAAATAGATATTGTGTAACCTCTAGAGTCCTAAAATCTTTAGCTTATTCAAATACCTTTCGGGCTGACTTATATGGATGCAAATTCATCTCACCATGGTAAAAGTCTGGCTTTTTTCCACAATATGACAAATAAAAATAACCATAAACCATAATAAACACGAAAGTGGTTTCCCACAAAAAAAGCCAATCAATTTTAATAAATTCCTTCGGCTTAATGCCTATTTCAGTTTTGCATTACGGGAAAGCCATATTCCTCCTGGACTGTATCTTTATGTCTTCTGCAAATCACCATTGTTCAAAGAATCTGCAAACCAGCAGCCGTATAAGCTGGCTAGCTAAATGAATAAATACAACTCTTATCAGATTAGCGCTAAGCTTCACAATATTCATATGGGGATATGTAATATTGCCCCACAGTGAGGAAAAGTGAGAGCTAACGGCGAGTAAATCAACTACAGAAGGGTGACAAATCACTGGAAACAACTCCATTAAAAATTACAAATACTGTAGAATATATGGGTATACATGTATGTGTGTAGCCCATGGATCGCCTACAAGCTATTTGTGCCTCCAAGGTGTGATTTTGGGTGTTAATGGACGAGCTACAAAAGTAGACGTTGCGTTCCTACACGGAGATAAGCCCCTCCTTTACTCTGTAGGGACTGGCGTGAGTGATGCGCGTTTGCTGTGAACACAGCTCAACACATGCATCCTAAATCCAATACAGCTGCTCAACCGAGGTGAGATCTGATGACTGTTAATGCCGCAGCATAGATGATTTATCATTTTCATCAAACTATTCCCACGAGCCCTCATGCCTCGAAGCGTCGACATTTGTTACATTTCGTAACTCGTTCAGTCAGGTTTTTCCCCTTCAATTTCTCACCGACGTGCGTATTCAAGCAGCAGGCGAACATTCTCAAGTCAGCCCAGCATATCACACTGCGCCGGTGAACATGGAGCTCTCTGCCCGCTGCCAAAGGCCGCTGCTTGGAAAGTTTGACATAGTTCCACTCTCAGGCAGCACGAAAGGGCCCGGCTCACGAGTGCGGCGGCTCAGGATGTGTCATTTCAGCCTTCGGAGCGGCTGAGAGCCGGAGCCAGAGCCAGTATCTGGCTCCGTAACAGGATTTAACTGCTCGGTTGCCAGTTTTACAGCGGAGAGGGGAGAGAGAGATATTGTCGGATACAGTGTTCCCACTAGAATACTCTCGACATGCTTTATGTGGGGAATAACCATGGCAAATATAGAAAGCAGGATAATAACACTAAAAAAGAACACACAAACACACACACACACAAAACACATGAAGATGAATGAGTAAGAAATGTAAAATATGTCAATTGAACACTATCTTTATATGCCTTATAATGTTCTCCCTCACTAAACCAAGTAGGAAGTCATAACGATGTAATAATAATGTATCCTTTACTCCTCTGCATTTGACCTATACTTAGTCGTTAAGGAGCAGTGGGCTGCAGTGAAGCGCCCAACCAGCAACTAACTGTGGGTTCAGTGTCTTGCTTAAGGACACTTCGACATGCAAATTTGGGGAGAGCGGGGATCAAACCGGGTACCTTGTGGTTACGGGACGACCACTTTCCCCATGAGCGACAGCCGACCCGAATGTCTGATTTCACCGAGAAGTTCATTGAATATTTATACTTGATAAATGGAAGAATATTAACACGATACACAGACACTCTGTTACAGGTTGGCAATTAAAATACCGGTATAATATAAATCAGATTATGCCACGTCTTGCACAGTGTATGGATGGATGAGAGGCTCTGTACTATTGCTGTGGGGTCTTGGAAGGGCAGCATAGTATTTAGCCTGTTAACATGGTCCACTGATACACATGGCTCTGAGGCACATCTATTATTTAAAAATGTAAGGCTTTAATATTATTATAAGACCGGTTAGGTGAGAGCATTTTACTGATGGAGATTCATCACTTCAGTAAATCCCTAGTATGAATAATTCCACCAAAATTGCATAAAATGTCACTTAGTGAGCTTGTGTTTTCAGATTGAGCAACAACGAGCCTTAAATGGCCGCACTTTCTGCTTGCTGGAAAAAGAAAAGAAGACAGCATTAATGTTTCATTTAAATGATGGTTCATTTCAGAATCGCCTCATTCGCTGCACCTTCAAGAATTGTCGTTGGCTTAATCACCGAGATGTGCAAATCCACATTTGCATCTGAGATAGGAGCGTTTTCCCGCTGTTTATTCAGTCTTTGAGGATTTCAATGCATGTTTTAAGACCACTTTGTTGCACTGGCTTACACTATAATGTCAACCAGCGAGGGATAAGCTCATGAACTAAAAGCAAGAAAATGCATCAGAGGAAGATTATTCTGTGTGTGTGTATATATATAAAGAAAATAGCCTCTTAAAGTCACAGGGGAGCAGAGGGGAACCTTTGGTAAAAGAAAAGTGGAATTGAATACTGCATGTGGTGTTTTGTTCTCCAATAGCAGCTACAATATAAGCGATGCTATTTTACAGGAAGTATCAGTCTAGTGAAAAGAAGCCAAATGAGCTAATGTGATTCTGCATATTTCTTTTATCTTTACTTCATTGAACCAGCTGCAGGTTAAAGAGAAATAGCTCAAAGAAGTGAAATTTTTGACATTGGAGGTCAGATATGAGACTAGCAGCTATCATCCGTTTACTTATCTGTGGCTTCTTCCCCCAACACGAATCCTACAAAGGAAACCTGTAAATCCCGTTAAAAGGTTAAAGGGGTTGAATACGCTGTGAAAAGGCAAGAAGAAAGGACATTTCGGTTTCTTTCTGAATAATGAAGAAGCAAAAAAAAAAAAAATCTGCCAGTAATGAATTATTCATCCACGCTTGTGATAACGGAACGCTTTTTGTTTTGTTGTGTTTATCCTGCCATCAAACTGCCCCCGAACTCAGGCAGCTGAAACCATTTCTCGGCAGACGTAATCTGATTTCTGGAGCTCGACTCTGACTCGTGTTCTCTTCCACTCTGGCAAAATGAAGTGTATCGCAGCATGGCTGACTGAACACTAAAGGCCGGCGCGGCAAATTGTGTCAAACATTCCTCGTCGCTTCTCCTCCCCGTCAATGACATTCTCCTCCGAAACTTTAGTTTGATGAATCTGCTAAACGGAGGAGCCCGGGCCGCAAATCAAAAAGTAAGCCTGTTGATTGATGCAGAATTTCCTGTGTACCCGCTGCACCCCGATCCCGGGCTTAAAGGCCTGCTGAATAAGACCCATCGGCCCTCATCTCATCTCTTCAGTGCAGTCGCACATGACACCTTAACTCATACCGCAAAATGTTTGACAAATGGTTGGGGCTCTCAGAGGAAATTACACAAATGGAGAGGCTGATTCATCACAATATGTGTAACTGCAGAGACTTTTAATTTTTTACGGCACTTTCATCTCAGTTTTGCCGTCTTTCTTTTATTTTCCAATGCTGCTGCACCGAGTCGTCCAGGCCTTAAAGCCAGGCACTTCTACTATTTAAACTATATTATCTCTTGAAACCAGAGGACAAGTGCTCTTCTTAAATACTGATTTGGTTTGCCATCCATCTTCATTGGGGTAAGGTAAGAACACATGTTTGGAATTAAAGGCAACGGAAGTTGTGATTATTTTACATCAGTCACCTGAAGATGCCTCACAAACAAATATACCCGAGAGGGACCCTTTCTCCATTCATCTCAATCAGAGAGCTTTTTAGCAGCACTTTGGTTCAGTGGAGGCAGCCAAATCAGCTCAAAGTCCTCTTGCCAATTCACTTTGGAGAATGTACAGTTTTATCTCCGATGGACTGTATAGAGGGAGCATCAGTGAGAAGGAGTCGATGAAAAATGGGCTGCAGCTCAGGAAAAGGCGAGCAACTTAGCGTTGTAGTTACATCGTCAGAAAGAAGGATACAGACCCAGATCTTTCTGCTTCTCCAAAGGAGGTCCGTTTTCGAGCTCGCTAATGACTGCTTAATGTACCGTGTACAATCTTGGCATGCAAATTAGTAAAAAAAAATATATATGTGCATGTCATAATATCATACGAGGAGTGTGGAGTTTTTCTTAGCATCTTCAAATCATTCCATGTGCTTTGTTTGCAGAGGCGGGGTCGACCACGCGGGCCTTTTTAGTGCATGTTAGTGCGCGTGAGCATCGGTCCCCGGCGGCTAGCAAAGGGCCGCCGCTCCTCCCTGCTCGTATACAGCTGAAACAGATCATAGCGCCCTCCCGACTGATGAGGTCGTCGCGCTAATTTAGCCCCCCACTGTTAAGTTGTGCCTTAGGTTAACAGTGTTAAATGTAAGAAGCTGCTGGGTCGGCGGTCGTTACGTTGAGAGTCGCGGAGAGGCAGACAATTTGCTCTTTTCTTTCTTTTGAGCAACTGTAAGTGGAATATGCCTACTACGAACTATTCATACACTCTGTCATATTCATTGAATGTATTTTAAACTCTAAATCTGTCCTTCTGTACACATGACATCTATTGCACCTGTCCATCCTGGAGAGGGATCCTCCTCTGTTGCTCTCCTGAAGGTTTCTTCCCTTTTTTCCCCCTGAAGGGTTATTTGGGAGTTTTTCCTGATCCGATGTGAGGTTTTGGGACAGGGATGTCTATGTGTACAGATTGTAAAGCACTCCGAGACAAATTTGTAATTTTTGAAATTGGGCTATACAAATAAACTGAATTGAATTGAATTAAGTGGTTTCAGTCTCCAAGACAATCCATAACTAGGTCTAGCTTTTCTCTTGTGAGGATGTCCTGTTTATTTCAGCTTCTATATTATTGTAATGTTTCAGAGAAAACTAAAACATTTTGTAAACATCAAAGAACTATGTTTTCCCTGGTTTCTGACATTTATGGGACCTGGGTTAATATATATATATATATATATATATATTTTTAAAAAATGTTGTTTCTGACAATGAAACAATGGAGACACATGGTTTTCTGTAGGAGATTGCGAAACATAAACCTTCCATTAATTGATATCTGTGCCTCTTTTAGATCCGAGGATGAGCCCCGAGCCAGTTCGCTGACGAAGACTGAGATACAGTTGAACGCCCCCAAACAAACAAACAGAAGAAACAGATTGAAGAGGCTGATGTCTCTCCGATGTGTGTTTTTGGCGTGTTGTTGATATTACCTACATTCCGTGACGTTAATCCGCTGTTTACCACAAGCAGGTGTAAACACTTTAAAGCCACGAGAGGGAAAAAGACTCCTCGGGAAGCAAAGAGAGCTCCGTCTGCAGTGTGAAGGGCAAACTCGGCCAATTCAATTAATTCAGCTTGATAACAACTGACAGAGTGATGAATGAACATACCCCGGAGGTAGCAAAGCAGCAAAAGATGTAAGGTGATATTTACATCTTAAGCACATCTTGATATGCATAACATGCCGTTCCATATAAGAAAGCATGTACACGGATGAAAGAGCGAAGAGGGAAGCAAGAGGTGCTGCTCCCTTCATCTCTTCTCTTGCTCATCCTCTCATCCTCTCATGGAGTGTGTGCCTGTGTACATGTGTACTCCCATGTCATATCAAAGTGCAGGAATACTTTATATGTTTAATCCATCGGCTTCATGAAGGATGTCGGTCTGATTCTTTACTTCTATAAAGTGTTTAACTTCAATTTCCGTGTCATGTTTCAGCTTTGACAATCAAAACTTTTGTTACTTTATGAAACCTTTTTCACATCGAGGCTATTATTTCATAATAATGCACGGGATGCTCGCACTCTGGTTTCCAAAGTGCGCGAAGTGGCACCCACGGGTGCCCTAAGGCAAAGCCAATGGTGCTGTATGAGTCATGCATGTTTTTTCTTTTAAACAATGCTTCAAAAAGGACATTTAGATTTTCATATGATATTTTCTATAGCTATCAAAATGCTGTTAAATACACTACCTTTATGATGCAGCGAACTAAGAGTGGTAAAGACACGGTTTATGAAAATCCTCGTAAAAAAACAAATAAGATTTCTAAGTGAGAAGAAAATAAAATGGCAAAATTCAGAGCAAGCAATGGAAAGACTTGTCACTGGAAATACAGCACTAAGAAATGCTGATGCATCTCACACAGTCACAGACAAATAGACTGAAGCTGAGAAAAGCAACAACACTGGAAGCCACTTGGTAAGTTGGACCACACAAGAAGGGGTCGATCTGCAGGGAAGAGATGCCCTGAAATTACATGTTTATGTTAATATGACTCTCTAGCAGTCATGCATCCATGTCTGTCCAGAACAAAGGATGATATATTCCACAGAGGGATGATGGGAGAATATTTTTTTTTAAAGCATCCGTCTTCAACTTGAAAGACTCCTGTTTGTTTCCTGTTTTCTGCAGCAAGTCAACACAGATTTATTTTTTACTGAAAATATTATACTGAAAAATGACGACAGAGCTATACCCTGACCGTAATAAAGAAGTTTAAAATTATAACACAATAATTCCCTAACAAAGTAGGTTTTCGTGATTTGGAACGATATTGGTAAAACAGTGACAAACCAAGGTTGTGAACAGAAAGAAAATCTAAAACATAAACAAGAAGCATGCTGTATTCTTTTGGTTTAATTTGGACGACTAGCATGGGGAACTAATTTGGCGATGGTACCAAGGATGTTCAAGAGACATCTTGATTAAAATACCGATGATGCCGACGAAGATATTTAACGCTTCAAGTAAGCAGAGGAAAATGCGAAATATAATGATTGCATGTTGTTATCAGCTTTAACATATGAAACCATCAACATTGTAACCAATTCGGATACATATGCCTAATTTAATGTATCATAAATATGAAGCACCCTGTTAGCTTAGCATTGGAGTGGAAACAGGGGGAAGGCAGTTTCCTGGTTTAGAAAAGAAGAAGAAAGACCACTGCAGACAAATGTGGCTTTTGGAGTTCAGATCTAATGTAAAGTAAATCTACTCAGTAGCCGAGATTTTCAAACTAAAGGTTTTCTCTCTCCAATTGTCCCTTTTACCACCTTAAAAATATTTATTTGGAGGAGTTTGGGTCTGTAAGTGACCTGAGGCAACCGAAGAAACTATCCCCACTGCTGCTGTTTTTTTTTGGCTGAGGTCTTTAAATGCTTTCATGAAAGGTTCATTAATTAGAAATGGAAGGAAAGCATCATCATTCCCTATAGAGGGTTCAGTCTGTTTTATGTCCTTAAGATTATGTTTTAATAGTCTGCAGCATGATGACATTCTGCATATGAAGCAGGCCAGGGTATCCCACTCAGGACCTGATAATGGGTCGCCAACTGCATACAGTAATTGGTACTAAGTCGTAAGTACTTGGCAAGTAGCGCTGTAGAGTGATTGTCTTATATTTTTTTCCCAAAACTTATTCCCAGAGGAAAGCCCACACACCATCGTTGTCTCAAAAACACAAGCTCAAAAACATCAATATGTTAATAATATGTGTACTGTTAGTATTTTTTATCGTTGTGTCTTGTCCAAGCATCATCAATGGCTTCTATCAGAAAAATGTACAAAGCTTTTTTTAACTAATGTTATAGCATTCATTAGGCAGGCAGGTCTGCATGCACCGTCAAATATTATGAGACAATATTTAAAATATGATCGTAAAGATCCCCTAATATTCTGTGATCATTATATTGTTTTATATAAACTGCAGTGTCATGTAGGTCATTCATTTAATGAATATAAATCTGTAATATTTGCCAGTAAAGATATCATAGTTAAAGGGGTGTAAACTGAATCCTAAAGACTAAAGGGGAAGATTAAATTGACAGAAACCAAACCTGATAATTGTGGGGATTCTATTCAAATGCTCCATACTTGAAAACAAAAACAATAATCATGCGAAAAGAAAATTAAGAAACGTTTATCCAACAACGATTTCCTCATGAAATGGCAGGAAATTAAAATTATATCCAACAATGGTGGCAATTTAAATCTCTGGCAAATGAGAACCTGTTTGTTTGTGTGTTGTTGTTTTTAAAATGGGAAGCAAGTTTGTCTTTTACCTTGATGGCAGTGGAGGCAATCTGGATGTGGTGCAGCTTGTGCAGGGTGCTCTCCCTGTCAATAAAGTAGGAGGCGGCCAGCTGGTGCAGAGCTTCCAGAGTCACAGCTGTGCCATTGGACTCACTCACTTCAGACATGCGACTCAACTTCCGCTTGTCCACAAAGATCATTAATGACTCTTCCCCTGTGAATACGCACACAGACACATACGCACAATCCATTAATGACTCATCCCCTGGGAACATAGACACAAAATGTTCTCAGTGATGTCGTGATACATGTTAACCCATTAACGCCTGCCGAGTACTCTTTCTACAGTCACATAGAGCTCCAAATCGAGACGCTTCAAGGCACAAAGTCTTTCAATCCAAACGGAGTCAAAGCCTTCAGAGGGCGACGTGTTGACAGACGGTGGAAAGAGTGAAAGATCGATGGAAAAATCCTTTCTAACAGCATACGGTTTTATGGGGAGTGTGCTTTTAATTTGGAGAGGCATTAGAACAAACATACAGTACATTGGGTATTGATGAAGGTTAGTACCTGTCTCCACCACAGTGTGAAGAGCCAATTCCCTATTTTAATAACTCTGTCTATTATTGACTTCAGAAAATCCATCAACAACCATGTGTATCCAATACTAATAAAATGACAAGGATACAACAACAGTACAATTATCTTAATTTTGCAAAAAGCTTTTTTTTCTAAGACATACACATTTTATTCATAAGAAAACATCTTCCAAAAAGAACATCTCTTTGGAAAAACAGTTTAACTTGAAAAACTAGCAATATTTGTTGAACAATTATTATTACATATAACAATGCAATTCCAGTTAATCTCTCTGTAATCTCTTTTTTTTAAATACCACATAAAGCACCTTAAAAACACTATCTATATATGCCGTAACACTGGCGGAGACAAGATACATTAGGCCACTGATGTTCTTTCTTTTTTAATTGCGACTCATGATGATGCACTTGATTGCCTTTTCAATCTATTTTAAATACTGTTGGTATTCATCATTGCTTTGAGAGTTTGTGTACAAGAGACGAGGAATGAAAAGAGCTAACAGAGGAGCTGGGACAAGATGGTGCAGCAGATAGCCACAGGAGCTTTCTAAGCATTACAGTTGTCTGGCTAACTTTCATCTATGGTTGTGGAGGATCCACTGACATTTCTGTTTAACAACTCTGAACATAGATTTGACATGTTGCATCAGGGAATATGTGACTAAGCGACCAAGAAACACCAGCATCACACCACAGGCTTGAAACAAATATTTAGTTATTCAAGCAAACAAGAAAGATTTATTTTCAAAGATTACTCTCATGACAATTCCCCTTCATTTGACAGCCGGCAGTCTCCAGCCACAAGGTCGGACGAGAGAAAGCTCCCAATTTAGGACACGATGGTGAGAAATGTGAGCTGCTACTTTGGGAAATAAAAGTCCTTTCAGCCCTTTATACTTTTTTTTATGCCTATTCATTAAATAGTTCTTCAAATTTACAGCTGCTTGACGGTGATGTTTTAATGGGTGTGACTGGAGAAGTTTGGAGGTCACCAAAGTAAAGATCTCGAGAGTCAAACAATTAGTAAATACAATGTAGTTGCATTGTGTTTGGTTAAGTTCCTCAACATGTTGGTCTTGGGTTTGGGCTCCACGGGTGTCGTAAATCTCACAGTTTAACACAGGGGTCAGGAACCTTTTTGACTGGGAGAGCCATAAAAGCCAAATTTTCCAAATATATTTCATTGAGAGCCATATCGTATTTTTAACGTATAATTTTAATGCGACTTCTGGTGCTGCATGATGCTACGGGGGGGGAGGGGTGCAGGTGACTTTTTCTTTGCGAGACGGCGAACCGAGAAGTGTTAACGCGACACGTAGAGACAGAAATGACATGCTGCTGGTTAGATACGATCAATAACAGACGGCTGTTTAGTTTAATAAAAGAACAAAGACGTGCTCTTTTAGAAAAAGGACCTTAAATTACTTCTGCTGTAATCTGGCGCGATAGAGAAAATTACAGGGTGGCGGGTGAATTTTTTTTTTCTCTCAACTAAAAAATTGTCTGGGAGCCATATGCCGTCACCGGAAGAGTCATATATGGCTCGCGAGCCATAGGTTCCCGACCCCTGGTTTAACACTTACTGCTCCCTCGTGTTACGGTAGGTTAATAAAAGCCAGCATAAGGTATTTACCTCCCAGTGTAACGGAGAGCAGAAAGTGGGTTCCATATTTCCTGATGATGTTGTCCGTGATGGCGCCGAGACTGGGCCTCCTGCCCAGCTGCCTGATGGTCTGGAGGAACTCGGGGTCCAGCGGCAAGGAAAAGCCATTGTTCTCCTGTCTCTCCAGGACCAAGCTGTTCACCTTCCAGCGGCCAAACTCCCTGCAACGTCACAGAAGCTCAGCGTGAGTAAAGGACACATGTGAATGCTGCATGCATGCACATTTAATAAGAGATGGATGCAATGCAAAGACTGAATGCAGCAATTCCATCTGGAACATTTTTTAGTTTGCTTCTTGAAAAGGCGTATTGTTGCGATTACAATTGGACAAAGCAACGCTCACAAGGAATATGTTGTCTTCACAATCTCGAAAGTGAATCTTGTATGGATCACAATGTTTTTCTCTGTGGTGCAAAGCAATTCACATTTGAAGTTACATTGTTGCCAAATACTGTACATAAACAAAAAAACATACAAATGTCGTTGTGATTTTTAAAGAACTAAATAATACATACATACATAATTGTATGTCAATTTGTATGCTCCTTATGACAGCTATACAGAGGGACTACAAGTGTTGCTGATGAAGGGTCTCATGCTATTTCTACCTCCAGCTTGCAGGATTGCTTTTCACCATCGTGAAAAACATTGTATTTCTCCATATAATAGCGCAATCTTTTCTCATCTCGAGTCACTATATAGGACCCTGCGGTTTGACGGGCTATAATCATGGATGGAGTCTTGCTGCTTTCAGGGCCTCTTTTGTCTGTTTTGGAGGGAACAGGCATCATCTGAAGTTGTTTGATATTCAGCTTGGCCTTGGAGCATGCCAGCTGCCTTTATCTACCAATTGCACACTGAGTGCTACTGCTTGATGCATAGATTAACACCATTCAAATGCAGCTCTTAAAAACAACAACACGGTTTTACCCTTACCTAGAGAAATGGAAAGCCTTTCAATAATTGTTGTGTCGGTGGTTACTTGTCTTTTGGGGGAAAAAAGGACCTCAAATCTGACATGAATTTTGAGTTTTGACTACACATTTGATTTGTGAGGCTGCAATGTGTGAGATTAGCATGCGGAAACACACCACGTTATGTCAAACGGTGTCTGCAACACAAGACATACTCCTTCATACCGGAGGAAACAATCAAACACTTTCTGTTCTGACTTGATTACAGTTGTTACAAATACAAATCAACAAATAATTCATTCGACACTAAATCATTAAATCAATGTTTTTATTAGCTGGATTTGATTATACGTAGATGCCATCTGGAAGATGCTGAAATAAGTCAGACTGGCAGCCACCTTAAATTTCTGATATTTTGGATACGAATTTATTTTGTCAATATGACAGTTGCCTGTATATGCAAAACAATAAAATCCTAACAAGCAAGGGAAAACAATACAAATATATATGCATGGAGCAACATTGACGTTCAGTGAATGAAAGTCAAAGTATTAACTAGCCTTTAAACTCTTGTGTGAGTTGCAGTTGGGTAAAACTCGTATGGAGGCTGTTTGATTAGGATACAGGAGGTGAGGTATTTCTTACATTAGATAAGGAAAATTCAAATGTGTTCGGTATTTCATCCACTGGGTTAGCCAAAAAAAGAGGACAGCGCCATCACGTTAATATATCTATATGGAGTCTCAATTGATTTTTCAAAAAAATTTACAATATGCCAGCGATTATTTTCAATCTCATCAGCATGACATTATCTATATCACCAACCCCTTGCAGCATCCCATGCATACAAATGTGCTCACACAAGGAGCAGAGACAATCTAATGTGAATGCTAGAGTGCTCTCAAGAGCACAGAACTGCACAAAGTGAGACTGTCGCTTCACCACTGTTTCACAGCATCACACTGACAACCGCTGCATGCCTGAAATACCTTGTAATGGTTTCTGAGAAATACAAGTCCTCAAACCATTAAAACCCCCCAAAGCCATATCCGTCATGCCAAGACACTTGCCCACAAACACACACACACACACACACACACACATGCACATATTCACACACCCTACAGCTGCTAATATCGAAACAAAGCTGCCCTTGCTGCAACAACTTTGCTATCGCCCAGAATACCCCAGAGACCCCATGGGTGCGAGCTAGTTGCCAATCAACTTCTCACCAATCACAATGACCCCCTGAGAAAAATAGAAAACTGAAAACAGCTCATTAAGGCCCGTTTCATGTCTGAGTTTCCCTATAACGAGTGGCCATTAGTGTTTCCTCGTGTCCGCTGGGGCCGGCTGAAGAACAGAGCAGCGGAGAGAGAGAAAGAGGGAGAACTTAACAGTGATCGACACAAAGCCTCGCTATGCCGCTCGCTGATGGACGTTTAGAACCGGGGCCACCGCTAAACCGGAGGATCCAACACACACACACACACACGCACGGGTCTGTGGTCGAAGACTTCTACTCAACCTCATCATCTACACGGAACGCACATACAACGATTTTGTGTTTCATGGAAGACTGCAGGTTTACTTAATTATTAACTCTTCTCAGATGTGCACATGTGCACACACACACACACACACGCACACACACATAAACAGGTTTATTTCCCTTGGAGCTCTGTGCAGCAGGGGGCCCGCCGCACATCTATCTACCTGTCAGCACCGCCTCCGAGTGGGCTGGAGCGCCACGCACCAGGAGGTGAGGAGCTGCGGGGGCCGCGATCAGAGCCAAGGGGGGTCATATCCTACTACCTGTCCATCACAGCCCAGGTGTCTCAGATCCATCACAGCGCACAGGCAGCCTGAGGGTGCCGCTTGGAGCCCAACATAACAAATCAAAGAATCAACCCGGCGAATAACCCAGCGATGCAGTCAAGAAACACGCTGCCAAGCATAGCAATGCAGATTGTGTCAGTTGAGACCAGTATGGGACTGGGCGGGCTCAGTGAGGGTCTACTATTGCTGATGTTATTCCTTGAGGCCTGTTAAAAGGACCAGTATCATAAGAGAATAAAAATGCGACACACATGACACATCATGGTGTATCTTAAGAGCAAGAGAGCAAACACAAAATCAATTTTCAATCTTAAAAATGTGAAACTGCCTTTCAGCTCAAAGGAGCCTTCTGTAACGCAGTTAAAAGATAACGATCATAACAAGCAACTCCTTTACGACTTTTATTTATTCATTTTTGCTGCTTTTTTTTATTGCTTTTTTTTCCAAGCACCAAGTAGAGTTCCATCAGAATTTTATACTAGAACCGTATTATATGTGATATTGTATACCAAAGGTCAATTACAGTGGCACTGGCCCACATGCACTATTGGTGAGATCAGCCTCAATGTCATTAATCCTGGTGGAAAATACCCACGGGTGTGTCTATATAAAGGCCTTCTGCCAGATGGAAGCCTGACCCCTTTGGTTAAAAAAAAAAGCCCTGCTTCATAATTCTGTAGAATGTCTGGGAACCATCCAGAGCCACACCACAGCCTTTAAACTTCAGGGACAAAACAAGTTAAATTAGGTCATGCCATATGTACAGTAACTGTGGGCAAAATGTGAGGAACTCAAATAATTGGTTCACAACACCGAACCTTCTGAAGTACGGAAAATTAGTTTGCACAGAATAATCACTCCTACTGAAATTGCCACTGTCTCTGATGAAATTGCGTGAGGTCAAAATGTCACAACTTCACTTCCACGGGCTGCATTAGTGCACACAATTTTCCAAATAGCAAGTTTTTTTATATCAAGTGATATACACTTATAATTTAGGGTGACAATACCTCATTTGCTGCACATTAATTAGTCAAGCATGAATGACCTCAATGACTCGTCTGCTGCTGGTGTCACAATTGTGCTAAAGGGCGCCGTATTTCAGTAAGTAAATTTATTTATATTGCACTTATCACAGACAAAGTATCACAAAGTGACACAACAGTTTAAAGAGCAAAGTACAATACGCAGTAAAAAGATGGTGCAAACATTCAGAGCATTAATATGCAGGCATTTGAACACCTCATAAGAACGTTTGAATTTCTCAGAGAAAGAAAATGAAGAAAAAAACACCTCAAATTGTCTTAGCAGGTGTTGAGATTATTTACATGTATAGAGTGTTTTGAGCTGCAAGCTGATTCCCTCTGACGGCATTCTTTTTTTCCATCTCTCATTTCCTCGCTGTTTTACTCCGATATTCGGTGATATTACATATTTACACAATAGACAAACTGTGGATTGCAAAACAGGCATTATTACTATTTAATATTCTTATGAAATTAATGCAGATATATTTTGAGCCATATCATTAGTTTACTGGAGAGGAAGTTAATTGAATCACTGACTCTGTCTCTAATTTCAGCCTTTATTCAAGAAACATCTTTGACTTTCATTGCATGTAAGAATGATGTTACATATTAGGAGTTTTATAAAGAGACAACCCTGACTCCTAGACACTCAGTTTAAGAAAGTGCATGGTGAAGTGTTTTTTCGAATAATAGTAATTTAACTCTGGTTTCTTATCTTGAATCCCACATGGCTTTAGGTCTAAGCAACCAAAGCACTTAATGTCACTGTGCCCCCCGCGGTCAGACACAGGGCCGGCTTCCCTGCCATCTTCAGATTGCAGTTGCGGCTCTGGCTGGAGAGAAAGACACCTCCTTCAGCCAGGAGCAAAGCTTTGCAGCAGGGAGCCAACGCCGACACCCCGCTGCCGGAGGCCCGGGCCACTTTGCTGGGCCAGCTCGAGGGAAGGGAGGCACAGGAGAACCAGGACTGCACGGGGACCGACTGTCAGACCCCTGCTGAATCAAATGAGAGGCTTTCTAAACAGAATCTGGTGCTATCGGCGATCACATTTGTCCACCAAAAGAAACTCTATCCAGTCGAGTGTTACCTCACTGTGGACTTCTGCAATATTTCTCTAATAATGTCCTTGAGCAGTGAGGACTAAAACAAAATGTATGTGCTCTAGCGAACTATTACCAAATATATTAAGAATCAATGTTTTGCTACTTGCCAGATATGTTAATTGCTGAAATGTACGAAATACATACCCAGGCAGCATTACATTTCTTTCAAAGTAGTAGTAATTGCCAGGAGCAAAGGTTGACCCTGAAACATAATCAGCTGCTTTTTGTTATCACTTGGATGATTGCATTTTCTTGTAAAATAATTACTTCTGCATTCAGCTAAATAATAGAAAACAGGAAATAACCATCTAGGCTACATTTACTTTACCATGATAGACAAACATTTGCTTACCATAAAATGTGTGTGTGTGTAGAGTTACCCCAGATACCAAAATAACCCATTGTACTAAACAGCGTCTTGAAGTAGACTCAATGTTACTTCAAGGACCTCCCCAAAGAGAATTGTGCAACATTAGAGAAAAGTCCTTCATGCTTCATTCAGGACAATACAGCAAGTTAAATTTATTTATCAGACCTTGGAAGCAAACTTTTTTTTTCTTTCTCTCTCGCTATAATCTGATGTGACATTGAGCCTTCTAAATATGCATGTGCATTTAAAAAAAAATATTATTAAGAATAACATCAAAATAAATTCCACAAATGTCTGCATTTGCCTGAAGGTCACGTCACCTTCATAGTGGCATACGTGAACTTTGTTAATTGAGCTTCTGATGATAAAGGGGAGAGCTGGACACTTACATGAGAACTGAAGTAAGATGGAGAGACTTTTTTCTTTTAGTAATCCACCCACGGAGGAGAGAAGGAGGGACCGCAAGTGAGATCAAGGCGAGGGAAGAGAGTGTAATGATGTACTTAATAGTTGCTGGTTGTGAGCGCTTCACGAAATTGCCACCAACAGTTTTTTTCCGACAACATCAAACAAACATCAGACCATTAATTTGTGACAATCCTATTAAAGACCTGCGCCACCCAGCTGTCTGGTGTCCTGCAGCGCCTCTTCAACCTCAGCCTGAGGCTGGGGGAAGTCCCGGTGCTGTGGAAGACGTCGTGCCTGGTCCCTGTCCCAAAGAAGTCAACACCATCTGGCCTCAATGACTACCGACCGGTCGCCCTCACCTCCCATGTGATGAAGGTGCTGGAGAGGCTGGTCTTGGCCCACCTCCGGCCGCAGGTGAAATCATCGTTGGACCCTCTGCAATTTGCTTACCAGCCTCATGTGGGAGTGGACGACGCCATCATCTACCTGCTGCAACGAGCTCAGTCGCACCTGGATGGAACCGGTGTCTCTGTGAGAGTCACTTTCTTTGACTTCTCCAGTGCATTTAACACCATCCAGCCACTGCTGCTGAGTGAGAAGCTGCGGTGGCGTGTGGACGCGTCCACCATCTCCTGGATCACTGACTACCTCACAGGCAGACCACAGTTTGTCAGAATGGGCGTGTGCTGTCTGGAACGGTGGTCAGTGATGTTGAGCCCCACAGGAACTGTTCTGTCTCCTTCCTCTTCACCCTGTACACCAGTGACTTCCAGTACAACACGGAGTCATGCCATCTGCAGAAGTACTCTGATGACTCTGCAGTGGTCGGGTGTATTAGGGATGGACGGGAGGAGGAGTACAGGGCAGTGGTGAGCGACTTTGTAAAGTGGGCCGATGAGAACCACCTGCGGCTGAACGTGGCCAAGACCAGAGAGATGGTGGTGGACTTCAGGAGGAAGGCGACAGCTCCTCCACCTCTGAGTGTCCTGGGAGTGGACGTGGACATGGTGGAGGAGTACAAGTACCTGGGCGTCTCCATCGACAGCCGACTGAACTGGAAGGCCAACATCAACGCTGTGTACAAGAAGGGGATGAGTCGACTCTTTTTCCTGAGAAAGCTTCGATCCTTCAACGTGTGCAGCAAGATGCTGGAGATATTCTACCAGTCGGTTGTCGCCAGTGTACTGCACTTTGCCATTGTCTGCTGGGGGAGCAGCATCGGAGCCGGTGACACCAGTCATCTTAACAAACTGGTTAGGAAGGCTGGCTCCATCATCGGCTGCCAGCTGGAGCACCTGGAACAGGTGGTGGAGAGGAGGACGTTGAAGAAACTTGTGTCCATATTGGACAACCCGGACCACCCTCTCCACCACCTACAGGGACAGAGGAGTACTTTCTCCAGACGTCTCCTCACGCTCCGCTGCCACAAGGACAGATACAGGAGAACATTCCTGCCGACGGCTATGAGGCTCTATAACAAATCACCTCTTGCCAGATCATAGTGCAATCACTGAATACTTACACTATGTTGATCTGCACTTCACACATCTCATTTGTTTGCACTACACACATACACACACATTTCATTTCATTTGGTCTGCACTCATACACACACTTTGCTTTTTGCACTCTGTCTATATTTAATATTTTTGTATTTGATTTGTCAGTGTTGTTGTGTGTTGTGTATGAATGTGTGTTGTATATTTACATATATATTCTGTTTTGTATTTTACTTTTATCTTACTTGTATACTTCTATATCTTTCATCCCTGTTTCTTATATTTTGCGTTTTGTTTTTTATTCTTGTGTGTTGCTGCTACTGTCACGACAAATTTCCCCTTGGGGATTAATAAAGTATATATCTATCTATCTATCTATCTATCTATCTAAACCGGCCCGAGAGGTCCTTTAAACAAGACAGCACACTGTGTCATGCTCTTTTTCTGCTTTTTTTCCAGCCTTTGATACTTCTTAGTGTTCTCCAAGTACGCATATCAAATACTCGATAACTACCCAAGACGGTGTCCATCGCCGCGGACAATATAAAACTCCAGTGGAGGGCGAGGAGGAAACTCCCCTGGTTGCCGCTATCATGATTTTCTTCAGCTTTGAAGAGAGTCATTTGAGTCGTGTACCCCTGCTTCCAATCGTCATGCTCAGTTCATTGAAATGATTTCTGAAAAAAATATTTCAAATATATAAAAAAAAAAAAAAATGTAATCCATGTGCGTAATACTGCTCTCCAGTTATGAGCTCAAATATCTCTCTTGAGGGCAGGCTTGACTGAAGGAGACGGGAAGTATTAACTGGGTTGATTGACCACTAAGAATACGAGAAGGCGGTCACCTCCTGTGGCTGCAGTAATTATGAATTCAATAAGACTTTAAAATAAATCACCTCTGGCCAGATCCTCTTCAAATTAAACAACATCAATAACCCTCGCACCATACTTTATACACACTTCTATACACTGTATATACTTTTCTCTTTATTTTTTTTTTTTTTATTATTTAACTTTCTTAAATGTTATATGTCCTTCTCTGCTATTTTATTGTATTGTAAAGATTGTCACCTTCTTTGCTGCTGCTACAAACACATTTCCCCCTGAGGATGAATAAAGTATATAAATAAAGATATATATATATATATATATATATATATACTGTACGACTTTTGGTAACTACAAAGCAGCACCGCATGCAGCATTACTACTAAGCTAGGAGCGTCATGGAGTATACATACTATGGCGACCCTGGGTCAGAGGGCGCACGAGGACGAGATGGCTTATAGGGGGTGCAGCTGACGCACCAGTCAGGGCTGTTTCTCCTCCCCGGACTGGGGCTCCGGAGGATTTCGGAGAGACTCTTTCGATTGCAGCTTTCATCCTCATCGCTGTGGCCATCCGGATCGATAACCGTCTTGAGAAGAGAGAGAGGAGCGTCGATGCAAGATGAGATGTTATTCCTCCAGCCTTTCGCGGTCGCGCGCCGCCGGCGCAGCGGAGGATTTCCAGCTCATGGACCATCTCCGTCCTTCATCGCTCTCCAGCGGGCGAGATTCTTTTGGAAGAAAGAAGGGTGGCCGAGTATGTAGCGGCTTCCGGGGGGTGTGTGTAATGTTTTTTTCGCGCACGCCGCCTTATAGTCCAAAAAGCTTAATATGAAAAAAAAAGAAAATAATAGATTTATTCATTGACCTTATAATAATCTGGTAGCCCTATAGCAAAATATATATATATATATATAAAGTGCATCCGGAAAGTATTCACAGCGCTTCACTTTTTCCACATTTTGTTATGTTACAGCCTTATTAAAAAATGGATTAAATTCATTATTTTCCTCAACATTCTACACACAACAACCCATAATGCCAAAGTGAAAACTGTTTTTTGCAAATTTTTGCAAATCTGTTAAAAATAAAAACGAAAACATAACATGTACATAAGTATTCACAGCCTTTGCCATGACACTCAAAATTTAGCTCAGGTGCATCCTGTTTCCACTGATCATCCTTGAGATGTTTGATTGGAGTCCACCTGTGCTAAATTCAGTTGATTGGACATGATTGAGAAAGGCACACATCTGTCTATATAAGGTATCACAGTTGACGGTGCATATCAGAGCATAAACCAAGCCATGAAGTTCAAGGAATTATCTATAGACCTCCGAGACAGAATTGTATCGAGGCACAGATCTGGCGAAGGGTACAGCATTGAAAGTCCCAATGAGCACAGTGGCCTCCATCATCCGGAAATGGAAGAAGTTTGGAACCACCAGGACTCTTCCTAGAGTTGGCCGCCCAGCCAGACTGAGCGATCGGGGGAGAAGGGCCTTAGTCAGGGAGGTGACCAGGAACCCGATGGTCACTCTGACAGAGCTCCAGTGTTGTTCTATGGAGAGAGGAGAACCTTCCAGAAGGACAACCATCTCTGCAGCACTCCACAAATCAGGCCTGTTTGGTAGAGTTGCCAGACGGAAGCCACTCCTCAGTAAAAAGCACATGACAGCCCGCCTAGAGTTTGCAAAAAAGCACCTGAAGGACTCAGACCATGAGAAACAAAATTCTCTGGTCTGATGAAACAAACATTGAACTCTTTGGCCTGAATGCCCAGCGTCATGTCTGGAGGAAACCAGGCACTGCTCATCACCTGGCCAATACCATCCCTACAGTGAAGCATGGTGGTGGCAGCATCATGCTGTGGGGATGTTTTTCAGCGGGAGGAACTGGGAGACTAGTCAGGATTGAGGGAAAGATGAATGCAGCAATGTACAGAGACATCCTCGATGAAAACATGCTCCAAAGTGCTCTGGACCTCAGACTGGGGCGATGGTTGATCTTCCAACAGGACAACGACCCAAAGCACACAGCCAAGATAACAAAGGAGTGGCTTCGGGACAACTCTGTGAATGTCCTTGAGTGGCCCAGCCCGAGCCCTGACTTGAACCCGATTGAACATCTCTGGAGAGATCTGAAAATGGCTGTGCACCGACGCTCCCCATCCAACCTGATGGAACTTGAGAGGTTCTGCAAAGAAGAATGGGAGAAACTGCCCAGAAATAGGTGTGCCACGCTTGTGGAATCATACCCAAGAAGACTTGAGGCTGTAATTGCTGCCAAAGGTGCTTCAACAAAGTATTGAGCAAAGGCTGTGAATACTTATGTACATGTTATTTTTTCGTTCTTTACTTTTAATAAATGTGCAAAAATTTGCAAAAAAAGTTTTCACTTTGTCATTATGGGTTGTTGTGTGTAGAATGTTGAGCAAAATAATGAATTTAATCCATTTTGGAATAAGGCTGTAACATAACAAAATGTGGAAAAAATGAAGCGCTGTGAATACTTTCCGGATGCACTGTATATCTTTACCATCATGTAGCAGTTGCTTAGCACTCACATGTGTACACAGTGGCCTCAATAACCTAAAAATGCTCATCAATTACTTTGTTGATACGCTGCTTGCTGCCTCAGCCCACTCCAACGCCTCAAGCTCCTCCTCCTTATAAATGTTGATGCTGGTATTGTTGACTTGTGGTGTGTGTGTGTGTGTTTGTGTGTGTGTGGGTGTGAGCTTCACTCAAGGAACAGGGCCTTTTGCTCCTTTGACTATTTGTTGCAAAGAGTCACTTCCATGACTTCAATGTGTCTGACTGAACTGATTACTGGCTTTTAAATTTCCAAAACACATTTGTAATGCTTCACACCATTTTAAATGAACTCTTAATATAAAATGGACTCTCGCTCTCTCTCAGTTCACGCTGGGAGTCAGTGAGACAGGGTGTGTGCGAGTGAGCTGCGTGAGCGAGTGAGTGTGTTTCTTTCTTTCCATAGTTATGTGTATTAATTTAATTTGGTTTATTGGTTGGGTTTCACCTTAGTTCAAGTTGTTTGGTGGTAATTTGGCTGTTTCTGTGGGTGTCTTTCCTCCTCCCGCTGTCTCGCCGGGCAGCGTCTGACGCCACGGTGACTGGAGACACGCTCTCCCACCTCACGAGGAAGCACGGTATCAAGATCACCGGCGACTTCCCGTGCAGCATGGAGGATATCGAGAAGGCCGTGGGGGAGAAGGTCGGGCACGGCAGCGTTAAGTCCGCCGCTCGTATGAACGGCGCTGTTGTGATCTTTCTGGATCAGGTGGAGAAGGTCAGCCGTGTGCTGGAGGCGGGCCTCACGGTGGGAACTGGAGTTCCGCAACTGGAGTCCTCGTGTCCAACGTCCCTCCGTTTATCATTGACGAGTTCCTCAGCAGGGAGCTCTCCCAACACGAGAAGCTGGTCTCCTAAATCAGGAAGATCCTGTCGGGGTTTAAGGACCAGCTGTTGAAGCAAGTAGTGTCTCACCGTCGCTATGTGTACATGGTCCCGAACAAACGGGGGGCGTAGCTAGCGGTGGCTGTGTCTCCGGTGGGGGCCATTGCCGCGGCTGCCCGTTCCAATGCTCGGGCACGGAGCCACTGCTGCCGTGCCCGACCCACATGTGTTGAGTATGATTGAGTGTGTGAATGGGGTGGGTGATGGTGATGGTGGTGATGCTGCCCAAGGCAGTAAAGGGGAGGCTGTGGGTAAGGTGGGGAATGGTGAGGATGGAGAAGGGACAGAAAGTGGTGCTGGGGAGAAGCCCATAGAGGTGGCAGAGCAGGTGGGTGGAGGTGGAGCCAGCTTGGAGTGCAGGCAGCGAGGCAAAGGATAGCCAGGGGGAGGAGAAGCAGACGGGTCGGGGGCAGTCTGAGGGCAGTGATGAGGAGGGGTCAGGCAGGAGCAACTCTCCTCTGGTTTTAACTCGTAGTCAAAGGAAAAGACTGTACACAGCTGAAAAAATATTAAAAGTCTTAAAAGTTCTTTTTTAAAGGTCACAAAAAACTAAAAAAGGTCAAAGTGGTGGATTTCTTCCCTGACCTGCTGTTGTCTGTCAGGTCTGTCAGATATCACATGAGCCGGAAGGAGGAGTCCGGCATATCTGAGTAGGAGATGTACCGATTAAAAAAGATGGTGCCAAAAATAAGATGCAGGATAGACATGTGAAGGCCCCAATGTGTGTTTTTATTTATTTATTGGTTTTGTGTTTGTTTTTTAAACCGCTCTCTAATTATTTGTGTTTTAATAATTATGTTTGTTCCGTCATTGAAGAGGAGTTGGTGTGTGTATAGTCTTTTGTTTATTTAAAAAAAAAAAAAAAAAACATGTGATTTTTAACACTTTCTTTTTTAAATAATGTGTTTTTGAAAAATCTAAAAATAAATCTCTCTCTTTCTCTCTCTTTTCCTTTGAGCAGTGCATTAACACTTGTGTTTTTCTTAGGGGAACATGAAAACAACAGCATGTCGCTTTACCATATTTTAGCATACGGAGGTAATTGAAAATCAAGCCAGTATTGGAAAACCGTGAAATAGTGCAAAAAAACAACAACAAAAATACAGCTAAACTCTTGTGGGAGGGTGAGTTTAGTTAAGAAAAGCAATTGCTTTATTGATTTATAGCCGGTATAAATATCACCGCAGCTCTGATCGCAGAAAGCAAGGGCAGGTTGGAGAGAGAGTTGGATTTACAGGAGAGTTTGTCGACATGAAGCCTGCTGTTTGTCATAAGAGACGGCTCCTCACACAGAAAACAAGGAATGCCTGGAATCACATTGTGTACATAATGAGGCATGCACATACTGTTAAAACACGCTGTGCAGACACACACACACACACACACACACACACACACACACACACACACATGGAACAGAGGATAGAAGAGCCACCAGCTATGCTAAATCCTGCTGTCGCTTTCTATCAATGACATGCCTTCATGGGCTTTTAAAAATTATAATCACTGCAGGCTGTAGACAAAGTGTCACCACCTACGTGCATAAGCTCCATTTTCTATATTACACTTGTTTAACACTTTTTTTTTTTTATAACTTTTTTTTTCGCATTTTCCACAAACAGATTATTCCTTGACATCGAGAAAAAAATAATAATAAATATATATATATATCTACAACAAAATAAAATCAGCACACATCCAAATCCATCCATATCCACATAAACACCCGCCAAAGATTCCCACCCATCCCCTCCCACATGTTTATACCCTCCAAGAGTAGGACCCAATGAGGAGGGAGGGAAGGACCAAACAATCAAACTACATACCACCAAATGATAAGCATGGAGTACAAAGTAAAATAACTAAAGAAAGGTAAAAGGCATTAATGTGAAAAGTAAAAAATAAATAAATAAATAATAACAAATCAACAGACATTCATTTCATACCCAGATTTTTCAGAGACCTCTTTGTTTTGCAGTTGCACTGTATGTGTACAACCTCAACCCCTCTCAGTTTTAACATCTACATCCAATATCGACTCTAGATATAACGTCACGCACGCCCATCTTCTTGTGAAGATATCTAATGTCATTTGTAGTTTTGCAGTCATTTTTTCCATTGTATGGACTTGATTTAATCTCTGTCTCCACTGAGTTATGGTTGGCGGTTTTGCATCTTTCCAGTTCAGAGTTATTGTTTTTCTGGCAATCATTAAAAGTATACGTAGATTGGTGTTCCCTAAATCTCTTGGTATAGACCCCAGAACATATATTAATGGATCTGAGGGTACCTCCACTTCAATGATTCTATTGATTTCTTTTTTAATGTTTTTCAAAAACCTTTGACTACTGGGCAGTCCCAAAAGATATGCGTGTGATCTCCTATTCTTCCACATTTTCTCCAGCAAAATGTTTAACACTTTTTGATGTACTTTTGAGACTTTTTTTCTTTAGGTCTAATCTGATTCTATTTTTGAGTTCATAATTTCTGTCAGTTATGATCCAAATTTGCAACGTTATCTTTCTTTGTGAAGCGAGATGTGCGAGACAATGACGGCCGCAATGTTACTTTTCATAATGTAATTGAAATGCCACTCCTAAATCTTTGATACACAACTTCCTGTGCACGATATCCTGCCATTGACAACTCATGGCGCCACTTTTCTTTTATTTCAGTTAGGGGCGGGTGTATGCTTTTCTTTATTTCAGGCAAAATCTAAAGATCATTTTTGTTGATGTAAAACACTTGTTGTCCTAAACAACCTCCCCTTCCCCAATGACTATAGCTCACGCCATCTGTATAGCATAAAGCCCAACACCCACACACAGGCTCGTTTTCATAAAAGCTGCTTCCGTGGACCTCTGGCCCTGACAACTCCCCAGTCACACACTTGTCAGAAGCCATAAGCTGCACGCTTGATGAAGTCCTCGTCACTTCCACCGCTGCTGGTGATCAAGAATAGGAAGGAGGCTGCTCTGCTTCTGTCCCAGAGACATATTCAACCTCTGGGTGGAGGACGATAGACTCGGTCTCCACCACGGCTCCGTCATTGCATGAGGCATTCACGCGTGAGGGAAAACTGCAGTAAACTGGCTCGCGGTATATACACTTCTGCTGTTGCCGTGCGTTTGCAATCAATCTTTACGATAATACATTTCCACACACTAGTATATTGATTCCACACGAACAATCATGGCACTGAGGATCAACTACCTTCCAGGGCTTTCTACATCGTGCACCACGAGGTCAGATTTGACTTGGTTACGTACGCCAGCAAAGTGGAGGGGCAGAGGCAAAGTAGTGCTGTAATGTGCATTTAAAGAAATGAAGTGTGAAATTAACCTGCATCGGCTAATTGTTTATGGTAATTCTATTGAGGCAGAATAGTCTGAAGAGTTTTATTTTATTTACCTTTTTGTACTTACCCAGAAATCTCATTATCCCCAAATTGCTTGAAATAAGCGCGAAAACCAGCCACCGAGTCCCCGGTTCACCCGTCAGGAGAGTTACCGTGGCAGCCACGATGCCGCGTGCCTAGTCGCGGACAGGGAGTTTTCCACCGGACCAATTAGTTTAGTTGAACGGGTTCTCAGCTGTGTGCGTGCCCGGCATACTCTGCCCGGGTTTCCATGTATCGGAGTAACATTAGCAAGTGTTCGTGGCAAAATAGAGAGAGAGCGAGAGAGAGCGAGAGAAAGAAAGAGAGTGATGCGTGGCGTTTTGCTGTGAACAAAGCAGTGCAGTGTCTGTAAAGTGTATTTGTCGGTGAATAAATGCTACAACTCCTCAAGGCCCGAGCCAAGTTCCGGCCTCTTGCTTGACACCTGCTGATTAAAGTGAAGCCCCCCCCCCCTACTATTACTGTTACTGAAAGCATTAATTGGTAAAAATCATTGTTGACGATTAATAATTGTTAAATGGATAATTACCAACATCCTTTGTGGAACCCAGAGACCACACTCTGATTCTCCCATGACACATAAAATGAGGGCAAACTCTACCAACAATTCGCCAAAGTAAAGAATGAACAAGGTTTATCATTTGCCTTTCAAAAGGAAAATATTGATCTGGCGTCCCGACCTGTTTGTCAGCGCGTTCCAAAACCATCACAAAGTGGCTGATGCTCTGCAGAAACGCCACCTGGTTAAGATGCAGGAAATATCATGGTGATGGATTATTTAAAGAAGACAGTGTCAACATTTTATCTTGCGTGTAAAGATCAAACACTTTACTAACCCAACTGTCCTCCCCGGCCTTTTAGGTTGCGTGGTGCTAGGTCTCGCCTCGCATTCAAGAGTTATTAATCTCAAGGATGCTTTTGGTCCGTGCATTACTACCTCCACCGATTAGCCTACCATCCGACTGCATGGAGAGAGAGATATCCATGAAGTGACTCCACTGACCTGTCCCCTTTGATTTGATGACGCGTGTGTCACGCTGCTGAACATGCAGTGTCAAGACTTTTCGATACATTTGCTAAACCTATTTTTTCTTTAGCATTCGTCGTTACCCTCCCGAGAGAGAAAAAAACGCCATCCCCGATCGATTAGCCGGTGGACTGGTCGCAGCGGGATGCCGCCGGGGAGAGCTCCGCTTTGGCCTCGGACCTCGCTGCCTCAGCTGTTGGGAGGCTGGACCCACAGCGGGACCGTGGCGGTCATACGGCCGCCGACGTGCTGCTGCACCTCGCTCACCCGGGATTTCATTCTGGCATGGCCGACAGACTGCCGAACCCCCCCCCCCCCTCCCCTCCCCCTCCCTCAGACCGAAAGACTTCGTAAACACGTTAAACCCACACATGTCCTCTCTCTGTCAAGACAAATGGACAATGGCCCCCCTGTCGGTGAAAAGCACGGATATCCAAATCCCAGTAATGAAATCCAAATACACGCCTCAAGAACAAATATTCTAAAATTCCAAGATGCAGGTCCATCCCAAATTGTAAGATGACACCTCTGCAGTCTGTCCTCTCATCAAACATGTATGCATGTAATTGAAACAGTAATCACTCCATAATTACAAGAGACTGCTCATCACACCAAGACAATGTAATAACCAGTGGGCGGACAGGAGAAAAGAGAGGAGAAAAACATGGGAGATGAGGCGTGATGTAAAAGTTATGGTCCATGAAGAAGAAGAAAGGAGGAGCTGACATTTTGACTAATGCTGCTGTCTGTGGATGTGGCTCGACCGCAGAACTCACGGAGCAAAAGCTTCGCATGTTCTCGAGAACGGTTTTCACAACCTCCAGGAGCTCCTAAATTATGAAATGAAACATGTTTTTCTTCCCTTCCCACCCATTTTCCACGTCCGATGCGTGCGGCGTCGCAGCTCCAAGTCCAGAGACATGTCTCACATTTGAACTTGTGCTATGAGCGTGAACAAAGAGAGCATTCAATAAAGAAATGCTGCTCACTGATTAAGTTGTGTCTCCTTCAGTGTGTCCGCTGGACGAGGAGAGCTGCAACCCGCTGACTGCTCTCGGTATGAAATAAATGACACAAAGCTTTTAGGAGATTTTCAACCCTCGCCAGGAGAAAGAAATGTATTGCTTAGAAAGTATTGGTATTCATGTTATTGCTGTCTTTCTCTGAAAAACCTCCATTATGACTGGCATAACGGACATTTTCATGCAATTACAGCGAAAGTAATATTGTGAAGTGCCTCCTATTGCTGTTTTTCACGACTTACATTATCCATTAATCCATCGCTCCAGCTTTCTTTTTTTCTTGTTCTTTCTTTGTTTCTTGGGAGGAGTTGCAGTTTGAAAAAGACATCTTTTACCACCATTCACATTCACAGAGAGCTGTAATTCTCCAAGCGTTTAAATCTGTCCTCTTTAATGGCTGTTCAGACTGAAGATGAAAGGGTGTTGGTGTAAAAATCCAGCGCTTCAAAAACTCCTACTCCACTTTTAATACTCCATTAACATTTACATTTAAAAAACTGTGATTAGAAATGGCGACAAGCTGTTCTGGTGCAGTGACCGACTAGCAGGGGGGGTAAAGCTTTGGGTCCCTCTCTTGTCCCATCCACTCTACTAAAACTCCCCCCCCCCCACCCCCCATACTTCATCCCCAACCCCCCTCTCTTCTGCCCCCCACGGGAAAGGCCAACTGAGCTCTAGAGAATATTTATGAGCGAGGAGAGCAATTGGTTTGAGATCATTCGACAAGGGTGGGAGGGAGAGACGGAGACAACGGGAGGGGGGGATGGGATGGTGAGAGGAACTGAGGAAAGATATTAAAAAAAAGGGAAATAGAGATAGACGTTGAGATAAAAGCAGAGGTTGCATTTGTAGGATTTGGTTCAAATTCCTTTTTACTTATTCGTTAATTCTAATTAATTAGTCATATGTTAGTATGGGTATGTGTTTATGAATCTTTCTAGCGAAAAATCTGCCATTTTGGTTTCTTTTCAGTTCTACAAGGGACCAGTTTGGGTTTTGGACTCAGATTTAGGATAACAGCACTTCCAAGAGCCAATAATATGACTTTTAACGCTCCACAAAGGGTCGTAACGTGTTGGGGATCAATACGAATGACCCAAAGTCTTCTTCGCCTCGATCTTCCTGGCTTTTCAAAATTCACAACTCTGTTTTAGTACAAACCAAAAATGTGCAGCACCGTTGCATTTTGAAGGCACTTCTGATCTCATCCTCGACTGCTCAGCGATGAATGACGGTGCTCCGGGTGCAAGATATTTAAAGCCTGCAAAGACTTATTATTCAAGGCAGGGGAAGCCAATGACAACGCAGCGGCATTATTTCACTTTTCCACATGGTAATATTCTTCCCCTTCACTTGGGTTTCTATTCGTTTTTTGCGCTAACTTGTCAGCTCACTGTCCATCAGAGGAAACCGAAAAAAGGCCACTGTAGTTTACGGCGAAAAGAGAGTTTAACACTTCATTTCTGGATATTTGCTGATAGGGGTCAAAAGGTCATACTTATGGTTATAAATAATAAAAATAAAATTAAGAAAAGGTTTTATTGCTGGAGTCCTGGAAATTAAATGGGTCAGACAATGTCTGTGTGAGTTTCAGCATTACAGTAAAACTGTGAATCCTGTCTCTGCAAAGCAGACATCATGAGAGACAGCAAGAAGAGGCCGGCAGAGAGGCAGCGAAGGAGGAGGTGATGGATGTGTGGAAGCCAACAACACTACAGTCTCTATCTTCGCCGGGTATTGTCACCCCTGTCAGCTGCTAAATGCCAGTGTCAGTCAAACTGGTGTTGTGCTGGCATCGGCCCCTCCGCTTCACGGCTGCGTGCGTACGTTTGTGCGCTCAGCCAGCATCGCTCTCATCAGCGGGTACCTGGCACAACACAACGAAATGTGTGCACGCCCAGTCATGGTCGGCTCATTGTCGTTGTTGGCTGAAAACAGGAGGCGACATCGACGTATTCACGAAATTAGAAAATCAACATTGTTTTCAGGCTATTCGACATGGGAGGGGGGGGGGGGGAGGCATTTTGAAAAGGTCTCATTCCATCAGAGAGATTTCTTAACCTCTAGAGGACGACTCACACTCAGGTGAAAACAAATAAAACATGCAAACTCCACTTCATTTGTACAATAAATATGCTCACATGTCGTGCTGCAGCCTTAAAGCAACACTGAACCACAGCCAAGAATCATTTCGGCAGTATAAGATTTGGTTTTGAGTTCAAATTGCTTCAGAGGTGTTTCTATCCTGAAGAGACAACTCTGTGCTAAATACCAACACATACCCACATACAAAATGGGCTACTACCTAATATCCTGTGAACTTATACACGGAGGGGTGTGTTCACATCTTGAAATGCTGCCATGGACTCCTGTAACTTCACTCTCTTATCTCCAAAATACGGAACAAAAATGTTGTTGTTTTTGGTCGCGGGCTTTTCAAACAATAAACCTTTTTCAAACAATAAACCCTGCTGCTTTTCGAGAGCACACCCACGGTACTTCACACCACACACTTCTGAAGCCATCCTGTCTACTCACTGTCACACATCAACCGGCTCAGTCAGATATCTGTTACGTCCCGCTGCTTTGCCAAAACCCCTCCCGCGGTATCTCCTCTTTGAGTTTCCACTGATACGCAGCATTCTGAAGGGTGTGTGTCGAACTCAAACCATATTTCTCTGCAGCCCACAAAAAGAGGAAGCAGCAAGTCGCACCCAAAGAAGATGCCACATGCAGAGCTTTCTTTTGTATTCAAAACTCCACTAAGTAATCGCTTTATCCCACAGTGTTCCACCTACTGAATGTGCATCTTTTGTAGTCCAAAGTAAAGTTTGGGATAATTTCTTATACTCCAAAAAAATGCCTATAATCCTCCAGGCAAGGCAACAAGAAGGATTACAGTCATTACACACCATCTCTGCATTTGGTTAATTTTACAATCAACATTCCTCTCAGACAACCCAGCATCTCCACCCATCCCCAACCTTGCCGTTTACGCTCTCTCACCTGTATATCTTGTACTTGGTAGTGAATCCTTGCTGGTAACGCTCTGTGAAATCAACAAACTCCCGGGAGTGGTGAAAAGGACCCTTGTCCGAAAGGAGCCAGCCCAGTGGCCCTGTGGAGCTGCTGAAGCCAGCCCCGGAAGGGTCCGCCGCCCCGGCCCCTACTGACACCCAGCTGTGGAGCAGGCTTAGTGTTATCCACTTCCATAGAAACATGAGGGCCGTCAGTCTAATGCAGATGCACGGGCCACTCATGCTGCTTCCCCCGGCCCCGGTGACTCCTCATTCTCCCTGCACTCTGGATGAGTCCTGCAGGGAGGAGAAAGGGGAGGAAGGGGGAGAGGAGTTGAAGGGGGCAGACACAGAGCACAATAAGGTTGTAATTGTGTTTTTGACTGATGATGAACTGAGAGCGCTGCAATTCTCCAGTGTTTTCGGGTCAAAAAAGATGACAACTATATACTATATAGTTTTAGAGGTGAGCGTGTCGACAGTGCTTTAATGTAGTCAATCCTATTTAGTTTAATGATTCGTTGTAAAATGAAAATGTTTTGTTAGAAAAGCTACAATGTGTAAAATCCTGATATTGCTTTAATATGATAATGGTTTTTACCTTATGTTGTAAGCTCGTGACAGCTCGAAATTAGTCTCCGCCGAACCCCCTGATAGGACCGTGAAGTTGGGGTCGGCGCATGGACGCGGCGACATTAGCGAAAGACTTTTTTCTTTTTCTTGGCAGGATTATCGCCACAAATGCAAACAGATGCACAATTATGGGCAGCGAAACTTGAGCGAAACATAAGATGACGTCCAACCTCCTCCTCCTCCTCCTCGGAGCGCGCGCTTGTGTCCTCTTTATGAGCCTCAGACGCTGCGCAATAGGCAGAGTAGGTCCAATCCAACAGAACGAGTCGCAGCGGACTAGATGCGTCCGGAGCGCACGGTCTCCAACATTCCAGGAAAACCAAGTGTTTCAACACACCACTGGGGTTTGGGATTAGGTGAATGTGCAGGGACCCAAGGACCACCCGCGCGCGTCAGAAGCGACTCTAGATGCTGCCCTCTAACTCATTTCTGCTCTTTATTGGAGAATCTAGGGGCTCGTCCAAGGGCGCACGGAAAGCCACTGACTAGGCTGCTCACTGTACCTGGGCTCCCAGCGCACTGAACCCGTGAAAGGCATCCGTGGCTTTCTCTCTCTCTCGCACTCTCTCTCTCTCGCGCGCGCTCTCTCTCTCTCTTTCTCTCTCGCGTGCGCTCTCTCTCGCTCTCTCTCTCTCTCCCATACCGCCCAAATTAATTTTTTCCAGCATCGAGCACACTCTCGGTTGCCTGGGACGTAACTGGAGAAAGTGAGAGAAGGAGATGTCCTCGGAGGTGAGACGAGGCGATGGTCAAAGGATGCCGATGTGCTCTCGTCAGATAGGCTACATCATTTTAGAAACCCGACAGAAATTTGCTGCTGTTGAGATTATTATACATTAAAAGCAGGATGGGGAGAGAGATACAAATCAGCACGATTCAACTTTATTAATAGCGTGAATTAAAGAGCTGTGCGGTTGCAATTGTGAAGGCAATGATTAAAAATAGAGAAATCCGTGTTCAAATATAAGAAGAACCAACAAGAAATAGTCCTCACAATGTAATTTGATATTCTAAAATAATATTCTAGGAATCTACTTGATGTAGTCAGTCCGCTAATTGTAAATTGATAACACGGATGCTATCTTTGTCTAAATGAATCTTGAAAAGTTTGAATCGTTTGAATAACAGTTTTTAATGATGGTTGCGGTAATGATGATCGTGATGAGGAGAGGCTGTATCCAGTCCCCTGCAGTTATTCTCGTTATCGTATTTGCCCTTTGCTCCTCCTCTCTTTCTTCCTGCAGAATAATCATCACTGCCACCATCAGCAAACTTAATTAGATCTTCTCCATCCGAGCACCTCGTGCGTCGGACAGTGAGCGCGGATCAGAGAGGCACGAAGGGAGGGATCTGTGGTGCCTTTCAGCTTGTCTGCAGACGTTCAAAGGGGGGGCTTCATATAGGGATTGGATCTAGAGAAATGAACACCATTGAGTCGCGAGATTTACTGGCTCCCAAACTCAAAGAGAAACTGGAATCCCGTGGCAAAGTGACTTGGGAGATTCTGGAGTGACAGAATGAGTTGATTGGTCATGGTTTCATCATCACGTCTTGGGATTGGGTGGCTTTTCTTCAGCCCCCATGCCTTTGAGCCACGACGACTTGTGAAGGACAACGAGGAATACTCAATAATAGTGTTGTTTTTTCCACTTGCCTGTTTTAAACTGCATTGTGTAGCTGGCCATTCCAAGTGTGTCTGCAGGCAGAGGTTAATGTTTAAAAATATATATATATATTTATATATATATTGTTTTTTTCTTTTTTGTCATAGCTCATTACTTCACAGATTGCATTGAGGCAGTGTTTTTGAACACTGTTTTCAGGTTTCAGAGCCCCCAAAACTGCGAGTGGAAACAACCCATATTTACCGTTTCAAATGAATCAGTCATGATTTTGTGTGCGTTTTTGTGTGCGCAAGGAGCTACGCCTATATGTGGATTGTGATGTTCTCACAAGAAAATGTGCTTGTTTACTTATTTTCAGACAGAGACAGCACAGGAAAAACATAATTGATTGCTAATGGATGCAACATATGGATGTCTATGAAGAGATGTGAACCAAACAAAGCACGAGATTAAAAAAAATTAGTAAAAAGACAAAGAGAATGCCACAGCAAAGGTCACATTATAGGTGCAGGAAATATACAAGTCTCCGGTGCTGAGCATGTGAACTATAGGCAGCATTACTGAAGGTTCTGATCATGAAGCCCAGTACTTAAATAAGCACAAGTGATACCCTCTGCAGGACTCTCTTTTCATCCACCCAAGAGCAACGGTTCGACCAATGAACATCTCCGTAATCAGCCGGCCAATTAGGATATGCCAACCCAAACTCGTTCAACCACCATTGATTATAGAACTGGGGTTATAATATCTTAACCTTCGTTATAACCCACCCCGGCTCAGCCCTCTACTGAATTATATGTGTGGGGCCCTCATTAACAATGGACACAATAGCAGGAACTGGACATTGACCCCACCAATATTCTTATGTATTTATTATTTGTATTGCTTGTTAATTATTTCCTTTATTTCCATGGCATGTGTTTATCTGCAATGGAGGTTTGAACTGTGTGAGAGGTTAATGCTGGTTACGATGAGTAAAGCTCATGCAGGCACTTGGGTCAGCTCAGGGGTCCTTCGGGAAGAAAGCGAGAGAAAACGCTACGCTAGTTTTATTAGTAATAGACTAAAACAGCCTGCAGCATGCAGTTGCATTCCTGATCTCGATGTATTTCTGTGCTTCCAGGTGGGTAAAAGTGATGAAAACGGTATAAAACTAGCGTCATGGATCATAACCATCAGTAATACAAAAATGAATGTATGTCGGAGTTGCGCAAATGGAATGTTATGATGTGTCGATGTGTGAGATATAGTGCATCACTGAGTCATGCTAGCGAATGAGAAACAGCGGAGTAACCACCTGTAACCTGTGAGAATGAGAGTTGTGTAAATGTGCAGAATGTCGCCAGCGTGAATAAAGTAGTTAGAGCGGTAGTGTAAGCAGATATGTTATATGTTATATGTATAAGGGAAAAGGCTACGCTAGTTTTGTTAGTAATAGACTAGGGCTGCAACAACAAATCGACAAAAAGCGATTATTAGTTGGCAAGAAATTTCATTATGCATTCATTGTGTCGTGCAATTATTACAACACTCAATAAGTCGCGGAGATGTTTGAGTGTATACAAAAAAAAAGTTGAACGCAGAGCGGAGCGGAAGTAGAGGAAAGACCACAATGCTGCGTTTGCGAAAGCCAATCAGCGTTGAAGCGCTCCGCCCGTCGTCACTGACGTCATGACGTCGGTGAAGTAGCACTGGAAGCGGAAGTTATTCAGACGTAGTCGGTGAAATTCACCGAAATGTGTGAGCCTATATGAACCCAAACATGGGGGCGTTAGATGTTTCGACGTTTGTGGGATGTCCACAAGTAGAAAGCAGAACTAGATGTTAATTCTTCCATGGTGGATGAAGGGAATGATAAACGCACAGAGCAAAGCAACATAGATAAGCCACGCCCCCTCTCAGGTGCAAATGATCCACACATAGACGGGCGAGGAAACTCAGGCTAGTAAAGCGTTTTCAGTTCTGTTTTTGAGTAAATGTTTGGAAGATAATGTTTTTTTTGTTTTTTTGTTCTATGTGTCCAAGTGCGCATATGCGTACAGAGGGTGGCGCCCAATAGATGCCCTGTCGCTTCAGAAGACACCCTTCAGACTACAGTCCTGGGTGCAGGGAGCACTTGGACAACACAACGTACACCCACACACAAACACACACAAACACACACAAACAGTTAGTTTTCAGTGTCCAGCTGATAGTTCTGGGGGCTGGGGCATGAATAAATGACCACAACATGTCTAGAAAGCTCTGTAGTGCTGAGGGGAGCAGTAGACTTGAGGTGATAATTTTCTTTCGGTTCAATGCAACAAGGAGACACTTTCACAATTTTAAAAATACACTTTAATACACTTTTGTTGTCCCACACGCGGAACCAGGCGCCAGGCTGAAGTGACCGAGGGATCTGCATTAAAAAATAGAATTAATTGATTTAACCACGCAATAGTGAAAAAGACACTTACACGAAATATGTCACAAATTCATTAATTTAACGGTTCTCTAAATCAGCAGGGGGAGGCGTGTAGAAGCAGCTATTTGCAGCTCTTTCTCTTTCACTTTTTACAACCACAGCAAAACAAATGTACAGAAGAAACAATAGTCAAAGAAAACAACAACCCTGTATCCAACCAAAACCTAATCTTCAGCAAGTCTAAAACAACATAATATTCATTATTACGAGTCGACACTCAGAAGATAAACATCTTACACAGACTGGTGGGCTGTGCAGAACAGAACCTTGCATGCCATGTTTGGGTCGTTTAAAGTCCATATTTGTTAAGAAAGAAACACATTATCACTCTCCCAGAAACACATTATCAGAATACCTGCCCCCCCCCCCCCCTCTACACTTTAGTGCTAGATGCTTAAAGCTACACTTATGGATATGTTTCCATGTACACTGGATGGAATGGCGTGTGTCATGTAGTCACTCATAGAAATATACATAAAAGATATGTTTTAATCTCCGGTGAGCATTTTAGCGTCTCTCCGCTCATTCTTTTTATTATAAATGTACTTTCAGCACTTGGCCGTCAGATACATAATTATAGCGACAATCTGGTGAACACAGTGGAGCCTTTCAAGATATTTCCCTCAGGAGTTGGACACGTGTCTGCCAAGTGTCCAGAAACTACATTAGTGAATGATGTGTCAGCTGGATATGTTGATGGACAACACTTTCAACATATTCATATTATATATGTAATATGTCAATCTTGTATTTTCTTCTTTTTGTATTGCCCCAGGTTGCAAAACAAAATGCAGCTTTCAGAACAATTTTGCAGTACTTAGTATTTTCATGTTGAGTTACTTTAAAAAAAAAATCAAAAGGACATTTGTAATCCACCCCATATTTGTGTGTTTCAAGTATCGTTACTTTTACTTTGCAAACTACAGTTTAACATATTAAACATAAAAAGCGCAATATGATGCATTGCAACACAGATATTTTACGATCAAAAGATTTCTTGAAGATATCAAATATATTTGCGTCACCGTGAACAGCTACATAATTAATCGAGTGAAACTTTGTATGACTTGTTTTTTTAAACTGGCGCTATACTCGTCCACCAAGGACAATTTTACATCAAACACTGAGCCACCGTGCGGTCCAGCAATAATCCCAGCAGTGGTCTGGTGTGGACAGAACACCGGCCGAGGCCTGGACTCCGGGTGAGTGTGTGTAACCTTAACGAGTGGCGAAGAGGGCCGAGGCAGTTGCATTTACTCAGCGGCGAGACAGATAGTCATTAGGGGAGGTAAACATTCACTTAAGCCTGAGCGTGCTCATTGATGCCACTCAAGGGTCTTTGTGAGGAGTGATCAGGGAAGAGAGTGAAGCTGAGGTTTTAATTAGCCTGGAAACCTGACAGCCTTTGTCAGTGCTTTGTCACAGCGGTGTTGGCTTCACTTGTTTTTTTCCCCCCAGACTTGGCTTTACTTGTTTTTGGCTTTACTTGTTTTTCTCCCCCCCCCCAGACACACACACACACATTTTTATTTTAATCATGCGGTTGTTTGACACTTTTATAATGCTAGATGATATACACGCCTCGCTCTACTCCCGAGCAGGTGTGTTTATGCACAAGAATAAATCTTCAAAGTTATCTCGCCTATGGGTTTTGACGGATACGACTCTGTATCTTTTTTGTTTTGGTACCTAACACTAAGTGGTGCAGGATGCCTATTAGCTGCTCCTCCATCTCTATAAATGATTAACTGTTTCCGGTGAATTGTGAAGGTAAAAGAGGAGACACGCAGCCTCGTCTAATGTTGACCACAGTACATATCTCTGTGTGGTCAGAGGGGTACATAATGGGTTGATTAATAGAGGCAATACCCTGACAATGCTTTATTAAGGACTATTACTGACCAATTCATCATTTCAAGAAAATGCTGAGCTTCTTTTATATTTAAGCAGGATTGCACAAGTAATACAGTGGAAACAAACAACAGAAAACAATAGAAGCAATAATAATGTATACAAGAGAAATTGCAGCACAGGACGAAACAACAACAAACATAACTGGCATCACAGGAGTTTCAAGTTCATTTTTGAAAGTAAGAGAGGGCAGCAATGGAGAAGGCCCCGTCCCCCCGGGTACGATGTTTGGACAGAGTAGTGGGGGTGAGGAGGGTGGCGTCTGCAGATCTGAGGTTGCGGTTGGGGGCGTGTCTAGGCAGGAGGTCAAAAAGGTATGGAGGGGTTTAGGGTGGTGAAGGGCCGCTTACGTCATGAGGAGAATCTTGAACTATGTGGAGCCTTTGAAGGACTGGGGTCATGAGGTCTCTGGTGATGGAGTGGGAGAGGAGACGGGCAGCTGAGTTCTGGATGTAGTTTGTTGATGGTTTTGGTGGATGTGCCGTACAGGATGCTGTTGCAGTGGTTCAGTCTAGAGGTGATGAAGACGAGGATGAATGTTTCTGCGTCGCAAGAGGAGAGGGAGGGGCGTAGACGAACAATGTTTTTAAGATAAAAGAAGGCATATGCACGATGTGGCGTTAAAAAGAGAGAGTTGGATCAAAGATCAGATAATCAGCTGTCTGGTTCACTGTGGGGTCTTCTGAAAAGTGAACAAAATAAAGTGACTTTCTCATGCCCATCAGGAGGCGACTCCTGTGGCTGCAAAACATAAATCTGATTGTATAGACAGCCCCGTCTCATTCCAAGGGCATCAAATATTGACGCTTTGTTTTGCCCGTCGGCGCCTGATACCGATGCACAACACACCCTGCAGCATCTATGGGAGACACGCCAGGCTTTCAATTAACTAATGTAAACCCCCTCCATGTCATTTTACTTAAGAAGTGTAATCAAGTCCCTCGAAGACTGAAGAAACATATACCGAGCGGGTTCTACAGATGGATCTATCTTCCTGTACCAGGTTGTGTGATTTAGTTGCCTCAACCAAAGCAAGTGTTTTTGTTTTAATTCTCTGTGTGTTAGAACGTGTCAGCATCTGGCGAGTTATGATGAGAACAGGCTAGTTTTCTTGAGCGCTTCATTATTTCTTCATTTAGAGATGTGTAAACATCCTATGAATATTAAACATATTTTCAGAAGACCTCACTCTGAACCAAAGTCTGCATTCTGTTGTGTGAAAGTACATAAACAACATAAATATCTGCTGATTCCTCCCCTGCCATCAGCGAAGAGTTAAACCAGATGTTTGATGAGTCTCTGTAAACCCATTATACAGTATATAAATATATTCTAAATGTGTAAACGTGACTGCATTGACGATATGTGCATCTGCGGACACGTATGTGCAATGATCCAATAAGCCACAATAAGATCACATTTATGTTGTTGTGCATTATCATAATTCTATGATTGGATTGGATTCAATCTATCGTTATTGCACAGAGTACAGGTACACAGGCAACGAAATGTATTCTATATATATATATATGTATATATATGTATTTGCATTTGTTCCATTCACGGTCTAGTTTCACATTGTCAAATGTGTTTCAAAACTGCCTGCACAGCTTTTTCTACATACATTTTGCAATTTATATGAATGGTGCATTCTCAACTGGGTAATTATGTTATATGTACACGTTCTATGTATGTTCCTCCTGGGTGGGTCTGTTTTTTCATTGTTATTCATTTCCATTGCAATGTTGTCTCGTATTATATGCGTGCAATACAATCCCCATTACCCATTCGTGCAAATATATTGGCAGCAGGAGAGAGAGATAAATAAATAAATAATATCGTGTCACTCTGTCCACAGAGAGAGGTTCATACCGCTCCCCACAGCCTCCCCAGATGTTCACCCCTCTCCCGGTTGTTGTCTCTCTCATTGAATGAATCTGACATTCACGTATTCAGTCAAGAATGCAGTGACAGACGGCGAGCTTGTGTGCATTCGTGCACATGTGTGGCTAAATAATATGATATGAGAAGGAGGCTGCGTGAAATCATTCCCCGGCTCTTAATGCTTGTGGACTTCTCACCTCATCAGGGACTTGAGTTCATTTGCAGGAGCAAAATTGTTATTTGCAAATGTGACCGCTCCAGTTGAAAAGTCATTAACTTCAGAGATTGAAATATATACAGTGTTGCATAGGAGAGGGTAAACATTATTGCATTTTCATTGAAGGGTAGAACAGTGGACTCACACTCAGATGGCAAACTTTGGCGTGTCTGGCTTTTAAGATGTGCCATTAGTAATTATAATATATTCTTGCTCAGGGCATCAGAGCACCTTGCGCTTTTCCAGGACGGCCCTGAACATCTTGAATTGAAAATGATTCTCCCCTAAAGCAGAAAAACCCTGAAGGTGTATTTACCTAACTCTAGTTGCCATGATCCGAACACAGAACAGCTGGCCTGGAGCCAAATTAGTGCGATACTTGAGATTTGGGGTAATGTGTCATTATCTTTAATTTAAACTGTACTATCAACTATTAGTGTCACACATTCCATCACACCTTAGATTGAATTTGTCTCACCTGCCTATTTACTAACTCTCTTGTCATTTCAGATCCTCCCACAGCATCATCTCTCATTCCCCTCACTTCGTCCTCCTCCCCACCTCACCTGCAGCACATCACCTCATCGGTCCCTTACTCCTTAACCTCTTGGAAACCGTAGACCCCCTAGGGGGTTTGGGGTCTCTATTTCTATAAGACACAAGCACATATATTAATGTTTCACATCAAATAAAACAACAGAGCCTTGGCTACAAGAATCAGTCAGCCATTTAAAAAAAATTACAACAGAAAAATCAAATATTCATAAAGATATGATTATCATAATTTGCTCGCACCTGTTCCCTGCTAGATTGTCAGGTGTGTTTTGTTGGCAAGCTCGCCAGCGTTATCCTGTCGCCATATCTGTTCTGGCCGTTCTGACTCTGCCTGTCCCTTTTTGACCCTGGATTCCTGCCCGCCCCCTTTTTTGGACTTGTTTGCCCAGATGACTGATCTCCCGGTTTGGACCCCCTTCCTGAATACTAGTAAAAGATTTATCCTTACAACTTTGTCTCGTGGTCATGCTTTTGTGTTCAGTTCACTGTACTCGTAATCCTTACAATTAGGCAGTGCACAGTTCGTGGTTTCTCATTGCGTTGTTGCCTAGAAACGATAAAAAAGATCAGGCAACAAAAAGACCTGCAAAACACGCTCCGTTTGATTAAGACCTCTGCAGGAGTGTGTGAGTCTGACATCCCTCCTTTGCACACTCTTCATCCTCCCATGGGCTGCAGTATTAGTGGCTGTTAACTCCTCTGTATTATGATTGATTTTTATAGTGTGGTAAAGCTTTGCCTTGAACAACATCAACTCATAATGGAGCTTTGGCTTTTAAATCCTTCTGGTAAATGACTGTGGAGCATTTCATTCAGTGATCATATTTTACATATTGTAATCTAATTTAAATTATATATATATATATACTGTATGTGACTACTACCAACTATTCATACACTGTCATATTCATTGATTGTGTTGTTACTGTGTTTTCATTTGTGTGTAATGATTCCTTATGTACACATGGCATCTATTGCACCTGTCCATCCTGGAGAGGGATCCTCCTCTGTTGCTCTCCTGAAGGTTTCTTCCCTTTTTTCCCCGTGAACGCTTGTTTGGGAGTTTTTCCTGATCCGATGTGAGGTTTTGGGACTGGGATGTCTCTGTTTACGGATTGTAAAGCACTCTGAGACAAATTTCTAATTTGTGAAAATGGGCTATACAAATAAACTGAATTGAATATATCCACTGCAACCACAGTCGGCCCTGAAAAAGTAGAAGATATTATTTTCAAGACTTTTTTATATATGGTCACCTGATTTTAAATTTGCAGTTCAACATTTAGTTATTGGTGGAAATATCCCTTTAATGTAACGCATATACATACATAAACACAAACAAACGGTTTGTGTTCCAGTCAGGGAGAGAAGAATGGAGATAGCTCTACTGTTTTTTTTTTAGTTAAACCAGTTTAATTTTTGTCCAGCTGGGCTGCATGTTGTTGGCTGTCACTACTCATTGTATGAACCTGGTTAGCGTAATGTTTTCCTGCTTCTTCTGTTCTTACCATTTCAGAGCCAAGGACGATTAATTCCCTCAGGGGGAAAGAAAAGAAAACAATTCACCAGTGATAGAGAGACCATTTCCAGAAAGAATACAGTCTTAGTAGGACATTGTCTCGGTTAAAAGAGAACATAGGTCAGGGATAGACTGTGCCCATCGTCTGCCTGTGGAGACTAGCTGCTGATAAATGACCTCAGACAACAGCCTCCAGTCTTGTGCAGTGTCCAGCTCAAATACCCAAGAGCTCTGCTCCAAACCTCTCCATGCTGCAAACATATTGAATACAAGACTGATTGGATTCAGTGTTGCTCACTCATTGTCAGTGTATCTGTGATCAGAGTATGCAAATAGCCCAAATGGCTCGGTACAATCAGTCCGTCGATGCTGCATGTAACACACACTCAAAGGAGTAGAACACTCAGAAATTACAAATCTGTTTTATTACCAGACTGAAGTCCGTCTGAGCCCGGGAATATGGTCGTATCTCCATAAATCAAGGTCCCAAACAAGATAAAAATTAAAATAGACCCTTTAAAACCACTTGCTGGGCGAAACAATGGGGCATTGGGGGTTGGAAGTTCAATATTCAGTTCATTATTTTTCTTAAATGTTTTTCCCTGCTTGATCCATATTTCACAACAATATTTACCCACTGAACAAGGGTTATTATTATTATTATTATTATTATTGTTAACAGAAATCACAATTTCACAAGGTGCTTTAATAGCAAAGATATTTAATTACAACTCATGAAAACAAGCTTGTTTTCACATTTGAGAAGGTGAATATTTTCGGAAAGCAAGTGTGTTTGTGCTTGTTAAATGGCTTATATAATGATCTGTCATCAAAAGTGTTGTTGATGGATTTTCTGTGAATCAACTAATTGTTTCAGCCTACAATTAACACATCTGCATTATTACAGCATTATTGATAGTTTGGTATTAATAATGGATCAAAGTAGCCGATAAAATGATCACCAACTCTGCAGTTCCCTTCAGCTCTGCTAAACAGTGTAACCTTTTTCAGCTTCATTTGGTTTTGGTTTTAACAGCCCATAAGTTTCATGTTCTAAAGTTCTCACAGCTCTCATCATCCTTATTCACAGCTGCAGTGTTTTAAATGAAAAAGCTGCCAAGAAGCAAGTTGAAAACAGAAAAAGCTAGCTAGTCTGCACATTGTCATCAAAGGCAAGGCTCAAAATAAGTATGTAAACTAAGGAAAACAAATAACACAAATAAGGAAAATGTGTTACTTCATAATAATTTAAGAACACTTTGGGACATTTTGGGTCTCACAGTTGCAAGTGTGGTTTGTTTGATACATTCATATTGTGGGGTTCCTTTTCAGTCTACATACGACGTCATCAGCTTTCTCAGAGTGTCTAATTATGAAAAGGATGACACAGCCGCCGTCGCGGCAGCTCCGCGGAGATTGTGCGCTCTTTTAGTTTTTGTGTTTATTTTTAATATTTTCTTTGCCACAAACACATCGGCACTAACAACATACGACCGCAGCACACTTTTGGACATAAACTTTTGCGCAAAACAAGGGTTTTTGTCCACTTTTTCCATCGATCCAGCGTGGCCGGCAGAGATTGTAACAGCGAACCACAACAACAACAGTGGAGCCGCTACTACGGGAGACGACGAAAACATCGAGGAAACGGAGCGGAATTCGAACAGACTGAGAGTTCAAGCCACCGTCCACCTTTGCCCAGCATCCTTCTTGCTAACGTCCAGTCTCTGGAAAATAAGATGGATGATTTTAGGGCAAGGATCAGATTCCAACGGGACATGCGGACTGTAACATCTTTTGTCTGACGGAAACATGGCTGAACCCGCTGGTGCCGGATCGAGTCATATGCCCAACCGAGTCCTTCTCTGTTTTCCGTGCAGACAGAACGGAAGAGTCTGGTAAATCTAAGGGTGGAGGGTTTGCTTCATGACAACAACATGTGGTGCGACCCAAGAACATTAAGACTCTTCTCGCTCCTGCTCGCCGAACCTGGAACATCTGACGATCTCAAGCCGTCCACTCTACCTTCCCCGGCAGTTCAGCTCGGTCATCACCACAGCCGCTACATTCCACCACAAGCGGACACCGACGTAGCACTATCGGATCTACATGATGTGTTATGTCGGCATCAGAACAAGTATCCCGACGCGGCTGTGGTGGTGGCTGGGGACTTTAACAAGGCCATCCTAGAAAAAGTCATGCCGAGCTTTCACCAGCACATTACGTGTGCAACCTGAGGAGAAAGTTCGTTGCACCACTGCTATCGCCATTCAAGAGAGGCTACAAGGCTGTCTCTCTCCCTCCGTTAGGAAATCAGACCATGCCGCCATTTTTCTGCTTCCGGAGTATAAACAAAGGATCGCGGAAGCGGTAGTGACGAGGAACGAATGCGGTGGTCTGACCAATCAGAGGCTGAGCTACAGGACGCCTGCGTGTCGTCGACTGGGACATGATCCAATCCAGTTCCAGTGACGCCAGCGAAGCTTGAGAAGCAATGAGCCTCATAGCAACGCTTACGACACCATCGTCCCCACGGTAAAAGTTAGGGTCTTTCCTAACCAAAAGCCGTGGGTTGATAGATCCATCCGTGAAGCTGTGACGCCCGTCTGCTGCCTATAACTCCGGTCTTGTATCCGCAACATGGACGAGTACAAGGCAGCGGTCTATGGACTGAGGAGGGCGGTGAAGGACGCCAAAAGGAGGTACCGAGACAGAGTGGAATCACAGATGGAGCAGCGCGACACCAGGCGCCTATGGCAGGGCTACGGACTATCACAAACTACCAGAGCAGACCCGCGCAATGGTGAGTGCCGACGCATCCCTAGCGGACGACCTGAACTCATTTTATGCACGGTTTGAGGCTAGCAACAACAGCGCTAGCTCGCCGGCTAACAACAACACTGTTAGCGTGGCGGGAGAGTTTCTACCGCGGAGGATGAACACACACTCTCTGTGACCGAGCACAGTGTGAGGAGGGCTCTGTTGAGGGTGAACACCAGGAAAGCTGCAGGTCCAGATGGCATATCTGGGCGAGTACTGAAGACCTGTGCTAACCAGCTAGCTCCAGTGTTCACCACAATATTCAACCTCTCCTGGCTGAGTCCGTGGTCCCCGCCTGCTTCAAGAGATCCACTATTGTCCCTGTGCCCAAGAATGCTTCTCCAGCATGTATGAATGACTACCGACCGTGGCCCTCACCTCGGTGGTCATGAAATGCTTTTGAGGCTGATAAAGGACTACATCTGCGCCTTCCTCCCTTCCTCCATGGACCCGCTGCAGTTTGCTTATCGCCCAAACAGATCCACGGATGATGCTGTCTCCCAGGTACTGCACACCACACTCTCTCATCTGGACAGCCAGAGGGGGCTATGTGAGACTGCTGTTCATTGATTATAGTTCAGCTTTCAACACCATAGTCCCTCCAGACTGGCCGGCAAGCTGATTGGGCTGGGACTGAACACCCCTGTGTGCTTGGATCCTGGACTCCCTGACCGCCAGGCCACAGGTGGTCAGGTGGGCAGACACATCTCCAAATCCCTCACCCTGAACACAGGATCCCCCCAGGGTTGCGTCCTCAGCCCCCTACTGTACTCCCTGTACACACATGACTGTGTGGCCAGGTTCAGCTCCAACACCATCATCAAGTTTGTGGATGACACAGTGGTGGTGGGCCTGATCTCCGACAACGACGAGAAGGCCTACCTGGAGGAAGTTGCTGATCTGTCACTCTGGTGCCAGGACAACAGCCTCATCATGAATGTCACCAAAACTAAGGAGCTGATTGTGGACTTTAGGAGGGTACAACAACAGAGGACGTACTCACCACTGGGGATTAACGGGACTACTGTGGAGAGGGTGAGCGGTATAAATACCTGGGAGTCCACATCACCGAGGATCTGACATGGTCAACAAACACAGACACTCTGGTGAGAAAGGCAAGGCAGCGCCTGTACCACCTCAGGCAGCTGAGGAAATTTAAAGTTTCCCAGAGGATCCTTCAGTCCTTCTACTCTGGAGCTGTAGAGAGCGTTCTGACAGGAAGCATCACAGCCTGGTTTGGCAACTGCTCCGCTCAGGACAGGAAGGCTCTGCAGAGAGTAGTGCTCGGCTGAGCGCACTATTGAACTACACTCCCACCCTGCAGGACTTGTACACCAGGAGGTGCAGAACCAGAGCCGGCAGGATCATGAAGGATCCTCACCACCCCAACAACAGACTGTTTCAGCTGCTGCGGTCAGGCAGGCGCCCGTAGTCACGCTGCAAGAACAGAGAGACTGAGACGGAGTTTCTTTCCTCAGGCCATCAGGATTGTGAACTCCGACCTCACCAGGACCCCCACATAGACCCACACAACTGCCCCTCTTAGGCACACACACACACACACACACACACACTTACTGTAAATATTGTGTTGTTTTTTATTTGTAAATAGTGTGTACTTGTTGCCCTTGCACATTCCTGCTGAGCATTGCCACTTTCATTTCACTGCACACCCTGTGTGTGTATGTGACAAATAAAACATCTTGAATCTTGAATCTTGAATCTATGTGTCGGTATTGAACAACCTGGGAATGAGAACAGGCTGAGCTGGTGAAGAAAGGGGAATATAGTAGCAAAAGAGCCAGGTATTTTTCTTAGGAGTTGGAGGAGAACAAGATGGAGCTAAAAGGAGAGTGAGTATCCAACAGTCAAGACAAAACACAGATCAGAATGAATGCTAATGTTGCTCTGTATCGGCTAGGTATGCAAATAAAGATGCCATGACAACCTAATATGGTGATCATAGTCCACGGTTTTATTTAAAGTTGATCCCCACGCTCCCAAAAATAATGTTAACCCAATCACAGAATGCAAACTTAGAATATTTACGTACATTTTTTCCAGGTCTACTTAATTCTACCAGTGCAGCTTTGCCCATCTTGGTATTTCTAGAAAAATAAATATCAACGGAGCTACTTCCGTCACAGAATTATTTTACATCTGACTCATACGAGCATGTCACATTCATGGCTTGCCGTTTGGAAGATTGTGGTAAAGGAAAAGGGCACGACGCAGCTGGCTCATGAGAGCATCGTAAGTGGGGAACATCGTTGAGATAATGAAGTAAATATTGGACTTTTGATTACGTTTGATTGTGCTGTACAAGATGTTTGCAGTCATTTTATGGTCATTGTTTGCTCACATTAGATCTGAAATGATCCTGTTATGAGTCAACTGAGGAACTGCATCAGCTACCTCTTTAAGTTATAATGACATGCAAACTTAATCAGTGGAGAGTTGAAGATGTCCATAGTTAGGGAAACTAATAACATTCATTCTTAGCATTGGATTTAACTTTCTCTTCTCACATTGATTTTTTACTGTAGTCACAGCAGATAAATGAAATAATCATTTAACATTTCCTGAGACTATTACATTAACACATTGTGGGTTTAGCTTTGTATTATGCTTGAGGACATATTTGAGATAATTCAGTGACTAAAGTTGGAAATGTATCAGAATCGTAATAGAAAAAAAACATGGAATTATTGAGTTTTTTCAATTCAGGTATTACATCCTTAAGATTAGAATATTGCAAACACATCATCACATCAATTGTGTGCCGATTCAATTATGTTCATCATTTACATATGTGAATATTGTTGCTGCCTTCATGTTGCCTGCATCCGTTTAGAGAGAGTAATTTCTCCCTGAGTTATATCTATGAATTGATTTTGATAGCACTTCTCATATGGAACAACATAATACCATCATTTTATCAGAGACCATATGTCCCTGCAATAACGCAGCAGTGAGATTTTAAACAGCAGACAACAGACTGCAGAGAGATTTAATGGAATGGCTGCAGATGGACGAATGGTTTGAGCTAATGCAGCAGTGAGACAGACTGAACTGGTTAAATATAGTATATTCTGTGTGTGTTTGTGTGTGTGGAAGTTTGTGTGACAGCCCGTGTGTGTGTTTGGCTGTGAGGCACGGCCAGATGCTGTTTTGGGACAAGCTCTTAGGAGAATAAAAGGCTTGGCTCTCTAAGACCTCATCAGCTGCCATCAACACTGGGACAGTGCAGAGAAAACCAAATTACTTGTGATCACAAACACTTACCGAATAAATGGAATGTTGTGAGTTAAGGTTTTTTTTGCTGGAAAATGGCCGAGGGAGGCGAAAGGACCCTAAGCCGTCATCTCACAACTTAGGCCAAGGGGGAGATGTACAAGAAAGATATAAAATCATAAGTGTGAAAAGATAAATGGTCTACACTTGCATTTTGCTTTATACCTGAGTGGACAGAGCCCTTTACTAATTTGCCTCCTGGAGACTAATGGCTGCCATAGTAGGCGCTGGCCTGCCTCCCTGTGAGCATCGTGGGGTTCAGTGTCTCCCTCGTGGACAACCTCCTGAGCCTAATAGATTAGAACGTTGGGCCTCGTGCAAGAACCATTAGAACAGATTTTTTTCTTTGGTAGGAGAACGAGCTTGGAGGAGTTTTTTAGTTCAACTTGCCGCGTTCACCAATTTTCCCATGTTTGAAATTTCCTAAGTACAAACACAATTCACGACTAGTTCAGATCGTTTTTTAGAGTCATGTGAGTAAATCAATTTAATCACGAACATATTGTATATTTCACTACTTTGAAACAATTTACAGCTTGGAAAGCTTGAATATATTATATTACACTCTACACAGACATTTTTGAATTTGACTTCGCAAAGTAGAAAAAAGTAAGTAAAGGTATCTTTTCCTTTAGTGCCATGTTCATAAATCCACACTTATGGACATATGGGTTCGGACACGTAGCCTTATTTGGTATAATTGAGGCGTTAATTATGCAAACGTACAATTCTTGTGCACATGCTCATTTTGGCACAGGTGGCATTTAATGTATCCACACTGGTAATTTAGTTATCTGACATTAGTTTGTTAAAACTGACATGGCACACTCGTATGATCCCACTGTATGAAAATAACTAAAGAGGAAGTTAAAGAAAAAAAACAACACTAAAATCGTAGTATTTGCAGTTCAACACACGCCATGATGTAGTAGAATGTGATCACACAAAGTCAATTTGTGTATCAAAAAGTAATTTCACGGATAATTTAAAGTAGTCATCATTGCTAATGGTCTAATGTTAATGTATACAGGTACGAAGGGTATTTTAAGAGGATCTAAAAGTAAAACTGATTTTCTTTCTCCTTACTGGTGGTTGTATACCTCATGATAGGAACCGACTGAAGGTCATATTTTTCACACCTTTTTATTTCATCCTGCATCATTACACAGGGCCCACACTGACCTGCATCCTTACACTGGATGATTACATCCGTTTAAAAATGCATGACAATCTAGCAACATTTTGCTTTTAACCACACTCACCTTCCTGCATTGAGCTCATTGAGTGCTCATATTTATCTTTGGTTATGATGCTTTTATGACAATATCTCAAAAGCTGGAGTTGAGCATCTTGCTGCTTTCATCCAGTTATCGTCCAAACAAGAAATTTAAGCAAGCATCAATATTCAGAATTTAAGTTCTCATTTATTTTTCCGAAGGAGGGATAATGTGTTGTTTCATAGTGCTGCTAAATAAACTCACAACAGTACAATTTGTATCACCACCACTAAGAGTCCATAAACAACATGTTCTGTGTTTTTTTATTGTTCGTGGATGGTAAATTGACCTGCACTTTTCCAACCTTTAACACTACATGGTATCATTCACACACTGATGGGAGGGGCTAGGGTTCCACCTGTGCATCAGCAGTAACTAAAATTCACACACACCATAGTCGCAGCTACGGGAGCAATTTTGGGCTTACGTGTCTTGCCCAGGGACAAATCGTCATGGGCTACCGGGGATCGAACTGCCAATATTCTGATTGAAGGACGACCCTGCTCACCACAGTCACACCTTGAATGCAGTTCTGCAGTTCTGCCGACAAGCAACAGTGTTGAAACCCTTCCAGCTTCTTCTCCTGCCTTAATATTCTCACAGGGGTCATTTCCTGGTTTTATTTTTAACTGGCATGAATAAATTAATTACTTGAGAAGGAGCAACAAATGAAGCTCCTCGGTGAAAATAATAGCATACACACACCATACTGCTTCACCCCTGTGTAGCACGTTTAAGAACACACACATACACACACACACACACACACACAAGCACACAAGCATCTGCTCATAAATAACTACCCCAGAGGGACCCATTGTAGCTAATTGCGGTCATGTAACTTGTGTGAAGCTACGTTGTTTAGCCTGAAAACGATTAGTATACAGCGTGCAACAATGTCACCGTCATTGCCTATCGATTCAAATCCAAAGTATCAACTACTTTAAGACATATGAGCTAGTTTAAGGTCAAAGTATTTAAAAAATGTGACCTGGGTTAATGGACTCCACAGTATTGGCTTAAAATGGGCAAGCGTGAAGCTGGTTTTGCCGACTCCCCGTTAGCTAAAACTAAATGCATCCATGTTGCCCTTACTTTCTCCCAATATTAAAGAGCATGCCTCAGGGTTCGATACTAGGGCCAGTATTATTTTCCAAATAATCTTTGTATATTGATTGCCATGGACTACAGTTTTAAAGCCTACGTCATTGCCCCTCAGATATATTGTTTACGCTTTCGACGAAGGAGGAGATATTCTTCAGTCAGCACCAACTTTTATATTTTGTACACTGCATGAACAGTTTTAAAGCCAATTTGATTGAATCTGTATTTCATTATTAAGACATGTATTGTGAATTCATCCTCTACCACTCATAGGCATCAGTCACACTTGATATCAAAATCTTCAAAGACTCAGTCCATTCGCTTAAGGATTGTTAAGTAAATTAACCAAATCCCCAGCTGCAGAAGTGTCAGGTAATGATTTTCCTAATTACACTTTAATTCAATTTGGTACTATATTGACACCCTTCAGTGCTTCTCTGACTCTCAGCCTGTCTCTCGGCATTACTCTCTCCTCCCCTCAGCACGGATGTCTTCCCTTCATGGTCTGTTTGTGGCTGCTGTAGTTTGAAACCGACACTGTTTCTTTTTTGAATCCGGACTCCCTCACAAACAGACTAAGCTGAGGACTATTGGACGATTAGAAATGTGTACAGCATCCGCCTATAGTCCCAGCTTGATTTGTCTTTCCAGTGCATGACACCATAAACAACCTTTATTACCGAGACTCACGCCTTCGGGTCATGTATTGCTTGTAAATGCTGAATTTAAAAACAAAGAAACATTACATTTGTTGCCACCCAGAAAGTCACTTAATACCAAGCAGCTATTGAATATGAGATCCACATGATGGAGAAGTAGAGTGAGTCACAACAGTCTATTGATGTTATTTATTAGTAGTTTGTTTTGACTCTTATTAACGACACAACTGAACATTTCATAATCTGGATGAGGTGCTGTTCCAATAATTTAATAAATCAAAGGAAATGTATCCTCAAAGCAAGTTTTAGTATTGCAACACCGATCGCAGTATCCAACCTGGAACTGAAAATTCATTAGGCTAATTGTTGAATGAAGTGGGATTATTGCAACACAAATTGAGCCAGTTTAAGGCCAGTCGACACAGCTGGAGTTAGTACCCCATATGTCATTATAGTAATCTCACTGAAGTTAATGACAAGGTTGTTTTATTGTATTTCTTTACTCCATGCTGATGCTGGTTTGAGCATTTCACAAATGGATAATCACGTTTTAAACTGGTTATGAAACAGTATCAATTGAATAATTATGCCTCTTTATCACCAATATAGATGAAGTTTATTTGTGTCTATTTAGTATACACCTCTGTGTCTATCGATGTCTCACAGCTTCAGCGAACTGCATATAATTTTGGGCTGCATGCTCTTGGGGTTGAGGTGACTCTCTCACTTTCTCCAAACAGCTTTTATCGCCTGTTATAAACTGCCATTGACTGCCTGCTGACTCCTCGCTCACTATTTTGGGCCCCAACTGAGACAGCTGAGTGCATCACTGACACCCAGGCACTACTTTGCACCCAGATGCGTTCTTGGCTCGGATGAAAAAGGCAGCACAGACACCGTTGTACCTTAAGTTGTGACCACTTATGCAATTGCTAAGCGGGCAGAAGGGTTGGTGATTTTTCTTTTTTTTAGGGGGGAAAGATTGTGTGAATTGTATTATTCGATTAATTCGAGACAATTGCATTTGTTCACTGCCCTTGTTTGTGAGTTTTGAAGGAATAATTTAAACTGTGTGTCCCGTGGCCGCAGGAAAATTCAGGATTCAATAATTTAAAGTTTAACAATATTTAATGGCAAAGATGATAGGCAATAAACGTTCACGATCGTGGAGTTGGAATGAGGCAAAGGCCACCGTCTTAGACCCCGTTTACACGATGGGAAAACGCATATATTTTCATGCGTTTTGGCCTTTCATTTGCACAAAAACAGAGGTTTTATCACGGAAAACGATCATTTCTAAAAACTCCGGCCAAAGTGGAGATTTCTGAAAACTCAGTTTTTGTGTTTGCATGTGAACTAGGTCAAACGGAGTTTTAGGTTGTCACATGTCACAGTATGCGACTAAAAATGCTCCACGTCATGTGAGCGTCCTATGTTTACAGTTAGTTTGCTTAGGTGCGCCCGAGTTATTTCCTCCTTGACATGAGGATACTCCTCGGAGGTCTCGGACGGGTACTGTTCTAAGAACAATGCCAACATATCCCTATATTTAGTTTGGCATGATTCCCAATCCACAATATTGAGTGCTTTATTTGCCTTATAATCTAAGGCGACTCGAAGAAGCAGCTCCACTTCGCTGTCTGTCCATACAAATGAACCTCGCGCCATATTTACTCTCTAAAGGAAAAGGAAGTTGATCGTGTTTTTCGTAGTTGTTGGTTTTGAGAATTCTGATTGGTTTGCATGTCTTTATCCTTCTCGTTACACTGCCGACTACAGGTTTGGCATAGTTATATGATGGCGCCCGGGGGCGTATTTATGCGGGTTCATATAAACAGAAACTTTTTTGAAAACGACCTTGTGTGTACGACGTTATTTTTGAAAACGGAGGGGCAGAAATATTCGTTTCTGTAAATACACGGCTATGTGTAAATGTGGCCTTAATCAGCTCCTCTCAAAGCAGGAGCTCCCGAGACAGGTCTCGTCTGTCCGCCTCACACCAGTTTCTCCAATCCAGAACAAAGATTATGGCTATTAGTCCGCATGCAAATTAGTTCACACCTAAAGGTCAGTCTCATCGGCTGATTCAAACAATACAGGCGTTCTGTTTTGCTAAGCTAATTATTGTCAAGATGTTGGGGTCAAACGTCACACTTCCGGTCAAAGAACGGAAGTTCCTTGGGAATAAAACTTCATATCTCGCCTTCAAAATAAAAGTAACGTCTCAGGTTTTCCACCCACACCCATTCTAACTATCATCTCTAAACAATAAAATCTCATTCATTCTCATGCATCATACAAATTATTACATTTGTCATCACATACAGTTAAAATAATAAAACAGTGTCTTGCGCTTATGCTTTACAATACATTCCTCCAGAATATTCCTCATAATATCCCTTACTAATTATATTTTTCTTTATCTATTAATTTAAAACATACACTTTCTTTTTTACATGTGCAATTTCATATAAAATCCACTACAACTCTACATTTTGAATGACTCTGTGACTACCTAAGCTGCCGCTCAACAAAAGAACAAAATATCTCTCCCAGTTCTGCCTCTGCAAATTTCATACAGAACAGTGAGACACAATAACGGCGCAACGGTCTCGCTTTGAATAAGGCTAGTCGCTGCTGCACTCAGGGCAGACAGGTGTCAGTGCTGGGGCAAGACGGAAAAGTTAACAATGACAGGCTAGAGGCAGTAAATGAACAATGTAGATCAGCACAAAGAACGTCAACCTCACTTTACATGCAAATTGTCATAAAATTCCAGACTGTAAACCTTAGTTCACTTCGTGGTTATGGGTTACAGTAGCAGTGTATTTGTGTTGTGTGAGGGGGGGAAAGGCACATCTTAGAATATGAGAGTCTAGACAAGCTGTTAGAAAATCAGAGGCCCTTTCTCATTAAGTCACTGGATACAGCGGTGGCCGATGAAGACACGGTTGGCAGAGATCAGCGCTTTACTGAGCGAACCTTTTGAGTCACAGACATGTGACGTTAGACAATGTACAGTGTTCTGTCAATTTAGTCAGTAGTCCCATTAAATCATCCCACCCTACCATCATTTAAGCAAGCCCTCAAAACCCAGCTCCTCCAACTCGCTTTCATCTGCTAAACCCCTGCACCTCCCCTCTAATATGACCCTCACAGCTTCTCCAGTTTGCTTTCCTTTCTTTGTTTGTTACCAAATATATTCTGTTTGTTTGTTTTGTTTGCTTTGTCTTTCCATTTTAGTTTTGTTCCGCTTGTCACTGTCTCTTTTCCCCATGTTAAGCGTCTTTGTGTATTTAGAAAAGCACTATACAATTTTGAATTATTATTATTATAAATGTGTCTTATTTTGTATGAACTTTATTGGTCACTCGCTGGAGGCCTCCACATTTTATATCACATCATTTTTCTTTTAGCCTTACAATTTACATTTTATTCAACCTCTTACAACCTTGGTATATTTCTATAACCTCCCCGTCTGTCTGTCTGCAAGTGTGTCGTCCAAATTACCCACGCAGTAGATTCAAATCTATATTCGAACAAATAAAAGAACTGGCACCGCCGAAAATAGCAGCTACATATGCTGCATCATATGAGTCATGATAAACTCAATTGATCTGGGTGGAACATGCAGAACACATTTACATACCGACAGAGAAGAGGAGGAACACACTCTAACATATGGATGCACACAATAAACAGTATGCAGGCACATTTTCAACAGGCAATACATTTCCTTCTCCCACACTATTGACAGGGAAATTAGCATAGCTCCCTCAGTAAATTCTCTGAGACACACACAGAGAAGAAACACAAAATAAATACATTTAAGAAATGTGAAAAGAAACGTGCTGGGCAGAGAGAAAGAAACGTGCTGGGCAGAGAGACACATTGAACAGGTGCAAATATTGCATAAAGAGAGGCCAAACAGAGAAGCCAGTGTCGAGCACATGGAGGCGTCTGTGCGAGAGCAGAAATATTTAGAAGGCTAAAAACAGTGGCGGCACTTAGACTCCACATCCATCACAGAGGAGACTGCTGTGTTTGTCCAAAGGAGGGATGTGCGGGTGTGTGCAGACTACAAAGTTAGCAAGCTAGGTGGCTGGCCAGGAGACAGAAATGTTGTGGATTACCCACACACACACACACCAATCCAGTGCATAAGGGTCTCCAATATGTTGGATAATCCTGTGGTCAGCGCTAGCTCGCCCATTGACTAACAACAACACCGTTAAGCGTGGCGGTGAGTTCTACCGCTGGGATGAACACACACTCTCTGTGACCGAGCACAGTGTGAGGAGGGCTCTGTTATGGTGAACACCAGGAAAGCTGCAGGTCCAGATGGCATATCTGGGCGAGTACTGAACCTGTGCTAACCAGCTAGCTCAGTGTTCACCACAATATTCAACCTCTCCTGGCTGAGTCCGTGGTCCCCGCCTGCTTCAAGAGATCCACTATTGTCCCTGTGCCCAAGAATGCTTCTCCAGCATGTATGAATGACTACCGACCGGTGGCCCTCACCTCGGTGGTCATGAAATGCTGAGAGGCTGATAAAGGACTACATCTGCGCCTTCCTCCCTTCCTCCATGGACCCGCTGCAGTTTGCTTATCGCCCAAACAGATCCACGGATGATGCTGTCTCCCAGGTACTGCACACCACACTCTCTCATCTGGACTGCCAGAGGGGCTATGTGAGACTACTGTTCATTGATTATAGTTCAGCTTTCAACACCATAGTCCTCCAGACTGGCCGGCAAGCTGATTGAGCTGGGACTGAACACCCCCTGTGTGCTTGGATCCTGGACTTCCTGACCGCCAGGCCACAGGTGGTCAGGGTGGGCAGACACACCTCCAAATCCCTCACCCTGAACACAGGATCCCCCAGGGTTGCGTCCTCAGCCCCTACTGTACTCCCTGTACACACATGACTGTGTGGCCAGGTTCAGCTCAACACCATCATCAAGTTTGCGGATGACACAGTGGTGGTGGGCCTGATCTCCGACAACGGCGAGAAGGCCTACCTGGAGGAAGTTGCTGATCTGTCACTCTGGTGCCAGGACAACAGCCTCATCATGAATGTCACCAAAACTAAGGAGCTGATTGTGGACTTTAGGAGGGTACAACAACAGAGGACGTACTCACCACTGGGGATTAACGGACTACTGTGGAGAGGGTGAGCGGGTACTAAATACCTGGGAGTCCACATCACCGAGGATCTGACATGGTCAACAAACACAGACACTCTGGTGAGAAAGGCAAGGCAGCGCCTCTACCACCTCAGGCAGCTGAGGAAATTTAAAGTTCCGCAGAGGATCCTTCAGTCCTTCTACTCTGGAGCTGTAGAGAGCGTCCTGACAGGAAGCATCACAGCCTGGTTTGGCAACTGCTCCGCTCAGGACAGGAAGGCTCTGCAGAGAGTGGTGCGTTCGGCTGAGCGCACTATTGGAACTACACTCCCCACCCTGCAGGACTTGTACACCAGGAGGTGCAGAACCAGAGCCGGCAGGATCATGAAGGATCCTCACCACCCCAACAACAGACTGTTTCAGCTGCTGCGGTCAGGCAGGCGCCTCCGTAGTCACGCTACAGCAACACAGAGACTGAGACCGAGTTTCTTTCCTCAGGCCATCAGGATTGTGAACTCCGACCTCACCAGGACCCCCACATAGACCCACACAACTGCCCCTCTTAGGCACACACACACACACACACACACACACTTACTGTAAATATTGTGTTGTTTTTTATTTGTAAATAGTGTGTACTTGTTGCCCTTGCACATTCCTGCTGAGCATTGCCACTTTCATTTCACTGCACACCCTGTGTGTGTATGTGACAAATAAAACATCTTGAATCTTGATCTTGAATCTTGAATTTACTCTCTAAAGGAAAAGGAAGTTGATCGTGTTTTTCGTAGTTGTTGGTTTTGAGAATTCTGATTGGTTTGCATGTCTTTATCCTTCTCGTTACACTGCCGACTACAGGTTTGGCATAGTTATATGATGGCGCCCGGGGGCGTATTTATGCGGGTTCATATAAACAGAAACTTTTTTGAAAACGACCTTGTGTGTACGACGTTATTTTTGAAAACGGAGGGGCAGAAATATTCGTTTCTGTAAATACACGGCTATGTGTAAATGTGGCCTTAATCAGCTCCTCTCAAAGCAGGAGCTCCCGAGACAGGTCTCGTCTGTCCGCCTCACACCAGTTTCTCCAATCCAGAACAAAGATTATGGCTATTAGTCCGCATGCAAATTAGTTCACACCTAAAGGTCAGTCTCATCGGCTGATTCAAACAATACAGGCGTTCTGTTTTGCTAAGCTAATTATTGTCAAGATGTTGGGGTCAAACGTCACACTTCCGGTCAAAGAACGGAAGTTCCTTGGGAATAAAACTTCATATCTCGCCTTCAAAATAAAAGTAACGTCTCAGGTTTTCCACCCACACCCATTCTAACTATCATCTCTAAACAATAAAATCTCATTCATTCTCATGCATCATACAAATTATTACATTTGTCATCACATACAGTTAAAATAATAAAACAGTGTCTTGCGCTTATGCTTTACAATACATTCCTCCAGAATATTCCTCATAATATCCCTTACTAATTATATTTTTCTTTATCTATTAATTTAAAACATACACTTTCTTTTTTACATGTGCAATTTCATATAAAATCCACTACAACTCTACATTTTGAATGACTCTGTGACTACCTAAGCTGCCGGCTCATCAAAAGAACAAAATATCTCTCCCCGTTCTGCCTCTGCAAATTTCATACAGAACAGTGAGACACAATAACGGCGCAACGGTCTCGCTTTGAATAAGGCTAGTCGCTGCTGCACTCAGGGCAGACAGGTGTCAGTGCTGGGGCAAGACGGAAAAGTTAACAATGACAGGCTAGAGGCAGTAAATGAACAATGTAGATCAGCACAAAGAACGTCAACCTCACTTTACATGCAAATTGTCATAAAATTCCAGACTGTAAACCTTAGTTCACTTCGTGGTTATGGGTTACAGTAGCAGTGTATTTGTGTTGTGTGAGGGGAAAGGCACATCTTAGAATATGAGAGTCTAGACAAGCTGTTAGAAAATCGGAGGCCCTTTCTCATTAAGTCACTGGATACAGCGGTGGCCGATGAAGACACGGTTGGCAGAGATCAGCGCTTTACTGAGCGAACCTTTTGAGTCACAGACATGTGACGTTAGACAATGTACAGTGTTCTGTCAATTTAGTCAGTAGTCCCATTAAATCATCCCACCCTACCATCATTTAAGCAAGCCCTCAAAACCCAGCTCCTCCAACTCGCTTTCATCTGCTAAACCCCTGCACCTCCCCTCTAATATGACCCTCACAGCTTCTCCAGTTTGCTTTCCTTTCTTTGTTTGTTACCAAATATATTCTGTTTGTTTGTTTTGTTTGCTTTGTCTTTCCATTTTAGTTTTGTTCCGCTTGTCACTGTCTCTTTTCCCCATGTTAAGCGTCTTTGTGTATTTAGAAAAGCACTATACAATTTTGAATTATTATTATTATAAATGTGTCTTATTTTGTATGAACTTTATTGGTCACTCGCTGGAGGCCTCCACATTTTATATCACATCATTTTTCTTTTAGCCTTACAATTTACATTTTATTCAACCTCTTACAACCTTGGTATATTTCTATAACCTCCCCGTCTGTCTGTCTGCAAGTGTGTCGTCCAAATTACCCACGCAGTAGATTCAAATCTATATTCGAACAAATAAAAAGAACTGGCACCGCCGAAAATAGCAGCTACATATGCTGCATCATATGAGTCATGATAAACTCAATTGATCTGGGTGGAACATGCAGAACACATTTACATACCGACAGAGAAGAGGAGGAACACACTCTAACATATGGATGCACACAATAAACAGTATGCAGGCACATTTTCACCAGGCAATACATTTCCTTCTCCCACACTATTGACAGGGAAATTAGCATAGCTCCCTCAGTAAATTCTCTGAGACACACACAGAGAAGAAACACAAAATAAATACATTTAAGAAATGTGAAAAGAAACGTGCTGGGCAGAGAGACACATTGAACAGGTGCAAATATTGCATAAAGAGAGGCCAAACAGAGAAGCCAGTGTCGAGCACATGGAGGTGTCTGTGCGAGAGCAGAAATATTTAGAAGGCTAAAAACAGTGGCGGCACTTAGACTCCACATCCATCACAGAGGAGACTGCTGTGTTTGTCCAAAGGAGGGATGTGCGGGTGTGTGCAGACTACAAAGTTAGCAAGCTAGGTGGCTGGCCAGGAGACAGAAATGTTGTGGATTACCCACACACACACACACCAATCCAGTGCATAAGGGTCTCCAATATGTTGGATAATCCTGTGGTCCAGTTATGGAGCCAGAAATAAGAAAATCCCCTGACAGTTTTGGACATTTTAATCAGATTAGTACAACAGAAGAAGAAAAAGAAAAAAAGTAGTGTTATAGTCTGGTCGTATATAGCAGCTTAATTGAGCAATGCTGTTTTAATGCCTGGAGCTAAACTGTACATTGTCTTCTTAAAAATGCAGCTATTTATATTAATTGACTACCTATTTGCAATTGATGTGAAAGCAATCTGGTGAGGCCTGGATCACTTTTTTAACATTGAGAAGAAACATTTATTTGAAAAGTTATAAAAGGCTTTTATTGATTCTATATTTTCAAAACCATCAACATATTTCATTAATCTCAACATTCACGCAATACACCTCTTATATCGAGTTAACTAGCATTTTTTATATTTATTTTTTCAGGTGCTGAATCGCAAACGGGTCCCTTCCTTGTTACAATATTTTGACAGAGGGCTCAAGCAGATATAATCAACTGAGGGATTTTTATTGATACCATATCGGTATACTTTAGTGAACTATATACTCAAATTGTGGGATATCAAAGAAAGGTACATCATAAAGGAACTGCATTCTCTAGTGTCAAGGTCACGAAAGCCTAACAACGCTGATATTTAGGTGGTCTAGTGACAGGAGATGAATTCTGTTTCACTTCCAGACTTAAGCTGTGGCTTGAGTTTCAGAAGGTCTCTGAAATGTCAGTGCCTTCAGTGCTGAGTCTGAGCTCTGACTGGTGCCGTTACGATGCCGTTTGTTAGGCCACAGCAGCTCAGCGCCTGTAAGGGTTTCTGCTTCCCTGGATCTGTTCCAAAGATGTCAGTGCTAACATAAAAAGCCAAAAGGTTCCCAACCTGCAGGTTGAGACCCATGCAGGAGTCCCGCCGTGCAGGACTGATAGACGGCGCAGAATCTTGCATACGGCAAGTGCTTTTTCCCCATATTTGCATTTACCTACAATGTCCTTGTACTCAGTTTTAGTCTAAATAAATGAACAACTCCTCTTTTAAATGGAGATGACACACATTTATAGTATCATTATATACAGTTCTTATTGACCTTATTTTCAGCAGGAAAATGACATATGTCAGTTGTTTTAAATTACAATAGTTCATATTTGTATGAAGAAACAGTCGACTTTAGTTGTTTGCCCATAATGGCATTTTTTTTTTTTTTTACCACAAAGGACCAGTGGATTATTTGTGATTTGCTTTTTCTCACTGTTTTGTTGTTGTAAGTATGGTTTACTATTTTTTCTTCATCTAAAAACCTTGTAGAATGAATCAGCACTGAGCTTTCTTAATCCCTTTCTGAAGGATGGGAGACAATATCCCTCCTTGACATTCAGTGAATAATCTACCCTCCAAACAGGACGTCCTTGTTAGATAACAAAATGCCAAGCATGTCAAATTGGTGAGAAAATGACTGTCCAGCAGAGCACAACAGGCTAACAGCCGACACCACCGCACGCTTTCTATCGCCATTCCCATCAAGAGATGCCTCCCTGCCAGGCCAGAAAGCCGTGTGCCAACATTTCTGTTGCCTTCGAATGCTCTCGGAGAGCAACAGAAGGAGGAGAAACTGTGCAGCTCATTGTGATGGACGGAGTTAAAGTCTCAGCATAATGTTCAAGTCATTTTCACAGCATATGCCTGAAAAAATCACAGCTGCCTGATGTGAAGAAAAGAGCACTGTGCACCACTAGATCTTGTACACGATGGGTGGATGTGTGCGTGTGTGTGATGTGAATATTTAACTCTTGGTTTGGCATATTTTGTGTATTTCTTTTCACTTCTTTCATTTTGTAGCTTGGTTTTTTTGTATACCTCTTATTATTAGTCATATTGTAGACAAGAAAGCTACTTCTCAGGGGAGGAAAAGAAGAAATTATCCACCAGAATCAATGATTGCTTGATGAATGAAGACTTGAGCTGAGTTCCATCTGCACTTCCAACTCTCTGCCAATGCATCACCTTGGTTAGGGGTAAAAAAGTAAAGCACATAAGAGAGAGACCACGAGAGAAAAGGAAACTCTCCTGTGACAATAAATAAATAGATGTGTGTTCATGTCACCTTGATAGTGTTTTGCAGGTATTTCTGCCATTAGCTTTGACAGTGCATTGGAGAAACAACCGTCGCGGGAAGGCGCCTAATGGGCTCTTTGTCTTACTCGGATTTCAACGTCGTATATAATGCCTTTTTTCTCCAAGTTTCACATTTGTTGCATTTTAAAGTGGTTCTTCTTCACGGCTTGGTATTGTTATAAATAATCAAATAAGTACTATCCCCCAAGGACAATGAGCTCTGTTGGATTTCTAACTACAGTTTACTCATTTATTTCTGTTGTTAATTAATTCTAGTTTATTATTGCTTGATACCGGTGGTGTAGTGGTAAATAATTATGGGCAATTTATTATCATCACGGGGCAAGACAGCCACAAGCATAATCAAATATTTGTCACAGCCTTGGGTTTTGTTTAGTTGGCTTCCTGTTATATTTCGAATTTCCTCTTGTGTCCAGTGTTCACTTCACTTCCAGCTTTTGTATGTTTTCCTGCCTGTGTGATCATCTGCCCCGCCCCTGAGTGAACCCTCCCGCGTCTTTAAACCCTGCGTGTTCTGTTTTCACTTAAATGACCTGATCCTGTTTTTCCCTTGAAGGTTTGACTCCCATGTGTAAGTCCTGACATTATTAGTTATGTTAAATTACAACTTTTTTATTTTAAGAGCCCAAGACAAAATAACGTAGACTTCTTTATCATTACACAGCCCTTTGTATTTTTACAAAACAACCCATGATACCTTTTGAAAGAAAGCCATTTTAACTGTGGAGATGCAACACGATCTCCAATGTTAACGTCATTTCAACATCCACACAAATCCACACAACTAAATTAAGCTTTAAAATAATTAAAAAAACAATAAAAGCTGCAGCTTTACGGTAAGCAGCCGCTAAACTTGTGTAAGTCTGAGGAAGCACAACAATAGTTGCTTATACATCGCATTAACAACGGCCATTGGAATGGAAAGGCTGCATCTTACAACATTTCAATATATTCACTGTGAATTTTTCCAAGCTTAAAACAAAATAAATATCTATAAAATAAAGAAGGTTTCTTTACTGTTCCCACTCTGTTGACATCGGGAAAATAGATCATGAGAGACTTGGTGACATTTATTTGAAGGTCTTTACAAAATTGGTGGTGTTTGAGCTTGATGACATAGTGAGAAAGGTCTAGTGGCACCAATTTGTATCTCAAAGATCTATTGTTAGGCACGATAAATTAGGGGGCTCGACCCGGCGTGAACCTGCATAGTTTCTGCCCAAGCCTGACCCGAGCCGAACCAGGGCATCAGTTTGATTGAACACCACTATTACCACTGTAAGAAATATAGGAAAAAATATATGAACACGCAAAAGACCAATAAAGTCAGGGCCAGTGTGAACGAGCTCTTCATTTTGAAGGCGGTGTCACAATGGCACATTATTCCTGCTTCTGCTACTGATGACACAGGCCTAGTGGGAAAGGATGAATACCAACAACTCCATTAAAGCTGATTGTGGAATAAAGAAAGAAAATCCAAAGACTTTAATGCATTGCAGTGCAGTTTTGTTGGCAACTTTATCTCCACTATCAGCAGGAGTTGCTCCAAAATAAATGTTTTCTTCCTGACCTTGTATGCTTTCGCGCTACAAGCAACATCCTGCCTAATGCCTACTACCTCTGACACACTATCCTCCAGAGCTTTAACTTCTCTCACACTAGACCTATATAAAAGTGCAGAAGATGAGGGGTCGGCAAACGTTGTCCTCTGTCTCCAAGCCCTGCGTGATGCCTTGCTTTTATGAAATACAGATACTGTTTTCTATTACATACACCTTGTGAAATGCAGCTTGATGAAAGAGTAATCTTCTTGACTCAACTTTCAATGAAATTATATGCTGCTGTAGATGGATCAAGGTAGGTTTTTCCACACCTTTTTTTATTGCATTGTTCCCCGTCGTCAAACAATACATTTTATATGGCTTCCTCGAGTGCTTCCCCTCTCTGTCGTTTCTCTTCATATAAAATTAAATCAAAATGTCACGCTGTTTGCTGCAGTCATTACTTTGTAAAGATTTGGACTTCCAAAGTAAATAAAAGTATATTTCAGCAGCATTTTTACCCATTCTATTTTCTTTTTACTTTTTCATTTTCACAAGTGTCTCTCTCGGATATCTGCCCCTTTGCAAAATGTAATGCCTTTTCGACCACAAACTGTTTTTTCCCATTTGTTTATAACTGATAGTTTCAACATTGGAAGGTGCATGAATTCAATGTGCATAACTCAAGAAACTAAAATTACAGTCAAAATTCAAACCTCGCTTCACATAATTCCCAGACCGCAATGAATATTGTAGAATTTCATGCTCAAGCATGTCTGCAGAAAACCTGTCAAAAGGCGGCCAGGGAGCCTTGACACAGGCGAACAAGTGTAAGAGTAGACAGATGATATATAATGAAGCAGTGTAGGTCACAAATGTGTTGTTTTTGCTGAGAGATTTTTTTTCAAGGCAAACCCTCCATCAAAATGTTGCAAATATGAGGAAATGAAGGGTAAACAAATGCTAAATTGTTGTGCAAAACTGATCCACTCGTTTGTGTGCAAGCATGCGCTGTCACCTTTACCAGAGGTGTGTGTGTGTGTGTCAGCTGCACGGTGCCTATAGTTTTCATTCAGTCTTACATGATTGCTTTGGACGCCTGTTACGAGCGGTCGTGCTCTATATGTGTGCTTTCCGAGTCTAGCGGAGATGTTTCCGATGTTTCGCCAACCACGCCCCGTTTCCAGTCAAATCCATTTCATCCGCTCCGCGAGCTCAGTTCCTGACAGATAGATCCTTTCATCCCCCAAAGAGGTGTCCTGTGCCTTGCCGAAACAGCGTGACAGACAAAAGCTTGTGGGGACGCCCGTGGCCAGCCCACACTCTCATCTCCTATCCATAATCTATGCTGCCTCTGCCGCTGCAGATTACCTCCATGGAAACCAGCGGCGCTTGGCTGTGCTGGCAAGCTGCTGGTAGCGATGGCAGCGGCATATGTAATGACACCGTCTGTCTCCTTCTAGAACAAGATACACAGTCCCTTCTTCGCAGGCCCGGGCGGACATGTCTGCGTGGTACCCAGAGTTATTATTGCCGGCTGAGTCTCAAGGTGAGAGTGAAAGGTTATCAAGTTTCAGGCTGGATGAAGACTTTATAGTCCAGCATACATGGATGACTTAATCCGCACTTCCAAATAGAAAGGGATTACCCGAGATGAAAGGATTCAGAACGAAAGATTTTCAAAGGGCTAGTAATGCCACGATATGCAGAGAAATTCATGAAGACACACACACACACACACACACACACACACACACACACACATTGTTGACGGAAATTAATTCCCTGGAGACGCACCATAACCTCGACCAGCTTAATCCTAACTCTAGTTTGAACCTGAATCTAACCTCAACCCTAAAAGTCTCCCCATAGTCTCACGTTATGGAGTACTGCCTTTTGTCCCCACATTGTTATTCTGTTAACAGATGAATGTCCCCACATTGTTTCTCCCTTTACTTTTTCTCCTGCTTCTATATAGTCTCAAGATTTGTGACCTTCTCTTTTTTTTTACTGATATTTATTTCCATGTCCTTTCTCCTCTTCCTTCTTTGTCTTCTTACGTTTCTACTTTTACCTCTCTCATCTCTTCCATCTCTTTCTTTCTGTGCTTGTACAGTCCATCCCCCCCCCGTTTGCAATTCCTATGTCATTTTCATTCCGTCTTCTCTTTTGTCTCTCTTTCCTTCTTTCCCTTCTTGTCTTCCTACTCATTTTTCTCTGTACCATTTTCCTTCTTGTTTGCATCTTTACTTTATCTTCCTATATTTACCTTTTATCTGTTTTACTATCACCTTTCCATCATTTCCTGCTGCTCCTCTGTCAATTTAAATTATCTTCCAATGTCTGTTTCCTTCATCTCCTCTTTTTTTCTTTTCTTTCAGCAATGCGTTTATTGTTTTGTTTTTCACTTAGTGATTTCAAAACTCACTACCACATGTAAAACTAAATCAAGAATGGACCTGGATATTCACCCAAATATTAGTTTTGCAGCATATCATGTATTAATCATGCTCAAAAAAGTTTCTTTATACCTGAAGAGTACATATACAATAATTTAATTATGTTCTTGTTGGTTAAAACTGCCATCAGAGCCAAAATGGCATCTGTGTGCACTCAAAAAAATGATTCAAGCCCTTCTTAGAGGTGACACATTTAAATATTGTTTGATACATTTAAATGAATCAATTACAAAACGAAGATATTTATATTGAATGGGTGTAACACAAAATGTATGAATACTTTCATTTATTAGATTTATTTAGGTTACACTCACAAAAACGATTCAAGCCCTTCTTCGAGGTGACACATTTAAATATTGTTTGATACATTTAAATAAATCAATTACAAAAATAGATATTTATATTTAATGGGTGTAACACAAAATGTATGAATACTTTCATTTATTAGATTTATTTAGGTTAGATGGTGTGCATATCAACTCAAAATAAATGTGTTTCATTGAGGACTACCCTTTGCACATGCGCCAGCTGAAAATCAGTTGTTTGCATGAGGTGAAGACACTTTCAGGGCTGTACGGTGGTGTAGTGGCTAGCACTGTCGCCTCAAAGCCAGAGGTCTGTGGGTTCAATTCCCAGTCTGGGTGTTCCTTCTGTGTGGAGTTTGCATATTTTGTTAGTTAGTTAGTTTATATTTTGAGTTGGACAAACACAAATTAATTTAATTTAATGAATATCGTTATTTTATTTTAGATGTATTTGATACAAATGAGTTGGACTAACTTAATTAAATTTTATTGCACTGATGTGCTAAATTTGAGTTGGAGTTGCATATAATTATTGGATGGAAAACCTGCCAACAATTTAATTGAGTTCATCCAATGAGTCATTTCTTTGAGTGTAGACAAGAACACCTTAATTGCCTTCTTCCTTCCTTTATATATTTCTGCTCCCCTCACATCCTTCTCCTTATTGTGTAATTTTTCTTTTTATCTCCTTTGCCTCCTCTTCCTTTTTAATTCAACCTTTTCTTTTCCTGCTTCTGTTTATGCACAGCATTTCCTCTCTGTTTCCTTGGTTTTCATTTCTTTCCTGTCCCTCCCCTTTCAGTTTACAATTTCCTTCCTTAATCATGTTCCCTCTCCTGCTTTTATTTGTGTCCTCCTTATCTGTCTTCCTTTTTTTTCTCTATCCTTATATTTCCTTTCATCCATTTCCTATGTTCCTTAACATTATCAACTTATAGTGTTATGTATGAATATTGTCTATCACTTTCAATGTGTTCTCTCTCTCTTTCTTTCTCTCTCTATTTTCTTCTTTAGCTCTACCAGGTAAACAAATTGTGGAAATTAAGGTGAGGGCTTTATTTTTCCTTCATTGTCATGCAAATCCTAAAAGGTAATAATTAAAAATCAGCAGCTTGAATATTGGCGCTGAACATCCGTTTATTTCCATGTCACCAAACTTATACAAACAATTGGAAGGGACAATAGCAAGTAATGAATGCCAGCAGCTGTTTACCTTATCAGACTTTAAAGTGACAATCTTGTGTATATAGGAATGACCGAGACACTGACTCACTGAGAAGCCTACAGTATTATAATATAAGCATGCTGATTAAATAACCACCCTACGACATTTCCTACACTCTGCTTGCTCATTTATTTTTAGAGGTCCCTGTAGTGTAGAACACACTGAAGCAATAATTTTGGCAGCGCCCGCGCTTTATCCATCAGAGTACGAAAAAGCCATAATAGATATTATATTTTTTTGGGGTTGCGTATTTGCACTTGAAAATTAATATTTCACAAAATGAATATGGGGTGGTGATGTCTGTTTACCCCTCTGTGTGAGGATAAATCCGGCTGCTGCATGCTGCTGTGATTCATGCTCCCTCTGTGCTTTCTCCACCAGGTTGATTTCGTTGGGAGTTATGGGTCACTGAGGAGGGCAGGTACTGGAGTAAGGGTTTGGAATAATGGCGTATGAAGAAAGACGGGCGAGCTAAGGGCTGACAAACTAAGCCCTGTTTGTTAATAAAAAAGGGATAACAAAAAAAATGCACATTGAGGGTGAGAACATACATCTCGGTAAGCAAAACTTTGCCACGTGACTCCTCACTCTCAAAATCTTCCCAATGTCGCACAATAAACTGCTAGTTTATTGCCAGTGGGGCGTATTTATTATGCAGGCTGTAAATCGATGCACCATTCCTTATTGTGAAAGAAAACATTATTTTGGCAACACCAATCTCGGAGTAAGAATAATCTCCGAAAGGCTTGCTAAAAGAAAAGCGCTGTTTTTGGGGAGACTCAAGAAATACCAAACCCTTTAGTGAAAATAAGAGCAGCAACGCAGTGCGACGGCCTGAGAACAGAGTTGTGCACGTTTGCTTATTGCAGAGTGCAAAATGAAACAGAGATTTTATTTCGAACACTGTGAAGCTTCAGATAGATAATGCTTTGATTTCTTCGGAGACATCCCCTACAACCATTCCGCAGGCTGTTCGCCATTCAAATTTCATTCAATCTGTGTCCCTGTACACATAACTGATGAATTCCATTTCTTGAATATTGCGGGGCCGCAACTTTCCATCATGCTGATGAATGACCTATGTTATTGCTAATATATGCACCCTCATTTTAGTGTGAACTACAGAGAGATATGATCTAGATTGATAAACCTGGAAGATTTTAGAAACACGATTGAGGACACTACAACACCAAATGTACACGGTCGGTAACTGAACGATAATGCGACTTCATTGGTTGATGCAATCCGCCGTCTTTTGTCTCTTTCAATGTCAACATTTTTATATAGCTTTTACCTTTTATGCGTGAAACAGTGATGCTGCCATCTTGGCCGGGACTCCCTCGGATTAAAAAGTAAATGCATCTCAAAGGTAATATTTTGGATGAATAAAAAGGTTGACATGCGATGCATTTCAAGACACAAATGTATGATGACCTTCATATCAATAACAAACAAGAAGCGTTGAAAACACCAGAATCCAAAGACGCCCTTCATTTGAAAGTCTTCTTCAGCTCGACACTGTGATCAGGTAGTGCTGAAATGAGGATGCGCATCATCCCGCCGCTCTTTGTAGGAAAGCGGTGGTGCACGCAGTTGATGCCAGTAGTGATCACGTAGAAGCCGCCCGAGGCTGTCTAAGTACGTTTGTGTCCGTGGAATAGGATTGCAAGGGTCGCCATGAAGCCGGCTCCACGTTGATGCCATTATTTCAGCAGTTGCACAAAAAAAACGTAAGGCAGTTTACATTGCAGCACTTAAACAAGACGTCATTTGGTTTTCTCACTGGTCCTCAGTGTGCTCGAATCAAAGTCTTTGTGTATGTTTGTTTTTCCCAGCTATAAGAAGCTGCTCAGTTAAGTATTGAGGAACGGTACACACATTCAGGAAGCATAGTGTCATATTTGACTGTCTTTTCTTTGGGTTATTTTCCAATCTTTGGAACGCAAAAGTAGATTCACTACATAAAATACAATAGTGGCATACGTGTTCTTCCAGTCCTCGGGAGCGAATAGGATGCTGTCGAGGGCTGAAATTAGATTATGCTTGAGGAACACGACTTACTCTCACTTGACTCGAAAGCTTTACAATTAACTGGTTTCACTAAAGCAGAAATCATCCGACACATGCCTGAGGCAAAAATCCACCTTCAAATTTCATTCACACCTTGGCCATTACGGTGTTTCCTGGAGGGGATAAAGAGCTAATTAGAGAGAGAACAGGGGTCCGTAGGAAGTCCATAAAGGTTGCTGCAGCTTGCTTTGTAATCACCTGCGTCCACAGAGTACACGCTCTCAGGGATATACCTTAATATCAAACCAATTTTTAAATGATTTACCTGCAAGGGAAGTATACAATTCTGCAGCGGCTTGTATCGACTGGGTAAAAATTGCTTATTTTGCAAGAACAAATGTATCTTGAGTAAACCCCATTAAGAACAATGGGCAGGCTGCGCTCCCCCCTTCCCGCGGTTTCCCCTCCCTCCCCATTGTTATCATTACACCGCCTCGTTCTCCAGATCCTCCGTGCCTGATATTAGCACACAATAATTCAGCCAATATAATCCATATTAGCCATTATTAAAAATCTGTAATTTCCACTGTAATGCATATTTTGTGTTTTTATCTGTTGCCGTCTCTTTTATCAACCGGCAGTACTCATGACAACAAGAAAGATGGCCACCTCAGCTTTCTGACCCTTCTGGTGTCTGAACCACCAGCAGATAAACATCCACATCTCTCAGCAGTGAGTTGTGAAATTGCAAAGGGAGAGAGTGACCTTTAAATCCATGTGTAGTGTGACACTGGCTCGCAGCAACAAACCTTTTTCATATGATATAACAGAACATTGTGTAGCAGGAACAAGCTCAAAAGCAGGAGCATTACCTTTAACACGAAAGATGCAGGCGAGTATCATAGATAAAAAAATTACAAAACACCGCGTTTTTACCTACGGACTTCTGACGAGGTATTGACGCTCAGTCTGATAATCAGTCAAAGAGACAACAGCTGCTATTGCAATCAGAATGGTATTGGTTTCCTTTTTGAAAAATGTGGAAAATGACATGATGTCGCCTTTAAGTTTCATTAAAGAATCATAAGAAGGCCAGTTTTCACAAGTGAAAATCAGGCGTTGTGGACTGATTGTGTTCCTCCCTGAATGTTAACATCCCAGTATGATAATAATGACCACCCTGGAACTGAAGGATCTTCAAGTAGCAAACACTAATGTGTAAAACATTTAATATTAAAATCTATAATAAATGATCTGTATAAAATCATCTAACGTTTTCTTTGAATTGCATTATTTTTAATTTGCAATATTACGTAAAATAGGAAAAAATATAGCCCATTTTACCATTTATCTCTCAAATCAAGTGTTTGTATTTATTTATTTAGGAAGGATTCAGATTGAATCCATTTAGATGAATATATCCTTAAATATAGATGAACAAGAATTTGTGTGATGGCCTGCAGCCAGAACATTTGTACGTGTTACCAGTTGTTCCCTTTGTCCTAACCTAAACTCCCAGTTGAAATTTAGATGAAGGTATGGATACAGTGAAAAAGATGTCTTATTTCCTCCATTACATTGATTATTTGTCCCAAAGCTTCAGCAAGATTTCACAAATTGATTTGGAAATGATGCGAATCAAAACTTGTCATCAGTGTCCTGCAAGTCAATTCCAGATATCATAGATAGATAATCAGATAGTCACGCAGCTGAACATTGTGGACGGCTATACTCCAAATTGCTCAATTTGCTAATTCAAGCTTCATCATCAGAAACATTTTTCCCAATGATGCCAGACAATAGCTCATCACACATAATTAGCATCCGCGCGCAGGCGCACAAATGTAATCAGATTTCTCTTTTAGGTTGAAGAATATGGAAATAATCCCCGTCAAATTCCGGTGAGTCATATAACGAACCGGAATGTGTATAATTGTCACTTTCCCATTCGCTGGCCAGCACGTTTTTTTGGATCCACGTGCAAAGTTATCGCAGTTTTCACACGTCATCTTGATTCACTGTGTCCTTGTATTTCACCAGGAAAGGAAGATGATGACGTCCCATTCCTTTCAAAGTACTGGACTAGTGTGAATGTAGTGACCCGTGACCAGGTCAGAGCCATACTGTTCACACTCTCGTGAAACTAGGAATAGGATTCCCCCCCACTCCTCAAATGTAGATCATGACCACAGAAATAAAGGATTTATCAGCCAGGTTTCAACATCTCCGTACTGCGTAGGGATGTGGGAGCATCTCGGCCTTTATGCCAGCTCTTTGTACTGCAGAATGGAGATTTTAAGTCATAAATTACTCTGGCAAGATTTGAGTTCTGCATAAGTCAGGAGAAGCCACCACGGGGGAAACAGATTGTAGATTGTTTTGTGTGCAGAGAGAGAACGGGGTAGGTCGGTTGTGGCGTTTAGATTAATGCATCTGCCCGCTTTACAAAATGCTTTCTGAATCTGCAAGTGCAATGTGAGCTAGAACATAAATGTGAGATACATTATATTCAATACCGAATGTGCGCCTTTGGGATTAAGCAGTGGTTTTCCTATGTTGTCAGTATGTGGAAAAATGACTTACCGCTTGGCAGTAAAGGAGTACAGGGGTAAATAATTTGACTCATTCAGAGAAGGCAGCTGTTTATGATAAATGTAGCTCCCCTGTGCACTGGTGGAAGGAAGATTCTGGCGGCTCCAACCAGCAGCAACCAAACCGGGAGAACTGCCAATTGCAGCACGATTCAGTCGGTTTATTAAGAAAGAAAGGAAATGTATTATTTTTAAATATACATATATACAGGACTGTCTCAGAAAATTAGAATATTGTGATAAAGTTCTTTATTTTCTGTAATGCAATTTAAAAAACAAAAATGTCATGCATTCTGGATTCATTACAAATCAACTGAAATATTGCAAGCCTTTTATTCTTTTAATATTGCTGATTATGGCTTACAGCTTAAGAAAACTCTAAAATCCTATCTCATAAAATTTTAATATTTCCTCAGACCAAGTAAAAAAAAAGATTTATAACAGCTGAGTGTTTGTCAAGGCTCAGGAAATCCTTGCAGGTGTTTCGAGTTAATTAGACAATTCAAGTGATTTGTTTAATACCCTACTAGTATACTTTTTCATGATATTCTAATATTTAGAGATAGGATATTTGAGTTTTCTTAAGCTGTAAGCCATAATCAGCAATATTAAAAGAATAAAAGGCTTGCAATATTTCAGTTGATTTGTAATGAATCCAGAATGCATGACATTTTTGTTTTTTGAATTGCATTACAGAAAATAAAGAACTTCATCACAATATTCTAATTTTCTGAGACAGTCCTGTATATGTATATGTATATATATATATATATATATATATATAATACACTACAAATATGAATATACTCATTGTGTAATATAAAGTGAAGCTAAAGTGGTCATTGTGAAAATAATAAAAACTCGCATCACTCTAAAAATCAAAATAATACACCATGAATATACATTCTCAATCAATTTCAATCAACTCTGATTTTTCTGATCCAACCAACTGACCGTCAACAAATGCATCTGACATTATTATTGTGTCTAAATTGTTTTATTTGTCTTTGTTTCGGAAGGAAAATCCAAATCAAACAAGGCATTTAACGATTTGTCATGTATATGATGCAAAGTGCTTTATAGCTTCATACCAACACTGTATTACCGCTTTCTCCCATTTATTCTTCAAGACCTATTAAAGTCAGATGTTAATAATGCAGCTTTCCCAATGATGCTTCTGTATCACACTATGTTGTCTTGCAAGTCATTGTATGGGGTTTTAATTGATGTTGTTCCAGACAGTTTATTGCCCTGAAGTGAACCGGAATCCAAGCAACAACTTGTCAAATATAGAATCTTGGTCATTGGCGCCAGGCTTCAAACTATGATGCTTTAGCTACCCCATCCACAGGGATGGCCTGTCAGTTTCTGCTCATTACATGCTGAGTGTCTTTTCAATATAAACTTCTGACATCGGATTACTCTGCTTTTGAATAGGTTTTGGCAAGAAAAGTACTCGTTCTATGCTTCAGAATTGTGTTTTGCTTTTTTCCCCTCTATGAAATATATTATGCTACGCTTGATTTGACTGGTTTTCTTACGTAACTTCTGTACTTCACCAACATTCAGCTATTCCATGGAACAGTCTCCTGGGTGAGAGAACCTTGCCTCGGTGTGTCGGTAGCAGATGCCTGAGGGGCACTACACAAGCAGCCATATTGGACAAGGGGGTGAGTGAGACCGGGTTGACCCAAGCAATGTCCCTGGTAAGACATTCACAAAATGTTGACAGCTCCACTACAGTTGACCTTCTCAAAAACATTTTATTCACCGTCAATTATTCTTACCAGAAGCTTCAGGATTTCAGCTTCAGGTTGGACTCTGGTTTTGGAGGAGAAAAAGGATTGTGTGCATGATGATCTGAAGCCTGAGAGTATCTTGATTTTGGGAACACTTACAGCAGCCATTGAGGGTAAAAAAGTAAATGACTTTGGCTTACCCTTCGAAGTCTCTGAAGCACAGAGAGAGAGCTTCACATTCAGACCAGGAGGTGCAGGGAATTACCTGGCAGCATGGCAGAGCACCTATAGCAACTTCAGTAGAGATCAGAATATACCTGTATGTACAGGGACCGCGGTGTATGTGGATCCGTGTATACAGTATGTCAAAGTAAAAACCCTGGTTACACATGCTGGATTAATTTAACCAGATTATTTTTAAAATACATATTTTTGTATATTTGTTCTCTAAAAATAATATAAATTGTAAATAGATTCATAAAAGGGTCACATATGTGAAAAAAACTGCCTGTGAACAGTTTATTCAGGAATGGCCGTGGAAACACCTCAACCCACCTTTTTTTCCAGAGCTGTCCATTATTTTTTAAACATCTTGCCTTTGGTCGATAATACATATTATACATACATTACGTGCATGTTCCAGAGAGAGATGAGGCGAATGACATAAACAACCTGGCTGGATTCTGTTGTGCGGATATTGCAGTGAAAATGATTAGTCATAGACCATAGTGATGCCCATTTTTTTTAAAACAGGAAATATTTTGGAGTTTGAAAATGTACAGCTACATGACAAATTAACAACCTTTAAAAACCTAATTCATCTGTGAACCTCACACTTAAGTAAACTCCATCTGCTGATGACAATCATGTGATACAAAGAGAAGGACCTCCCAAAAAATAAAAATGTCAGAAACAGTTGTTTCAGAAAATGTCCTAAAGGACATGGTTACAGTTAGTGACAGAGCCCTCTAGCAGCTGTATGAATTATAACTTTTGTCCTTTTGGAGCAAAGCAGGTAGTCAGGCGACGTTATACAGGCACAATGACCGTGTTTACATGCATTCGAATAACTGGCTTAGTCGGACTGAAATCGAATTATCCGTTTCATGTAAACACCTTTGTTCGACTATGTGCGGTCCGACTACGATCCGATTAACACCCCTGGATAACTCGATCCGATCCGGTTGATAATTCGATTATCGCGGCATGTAACGGTGAATTGGATTAGGAACTGGACTTTGCGTCTTTGCGCATGCTTGAGATCCCGCCACCCTCCTCCCTCCCTCCCTCCCATGTCGTGACCCGGAAGTCGAAAGAGACGATAAGTTGTCACTGCCGGGAGCCTGGCCGGCAGAAAACAAACAAACAACGCTATGGAGAACACAAGAGCCACCACACATTTCTGGACTGAAGAGCAGACAGAATTTATGCTTAACCTTGCTCTCTGTTCGCCATCTTTCTCGAAATGTTGATGTTGTTGTTGGTTGTTGTTGGTAGTGGTGAAGAGGTCAAGCGGAAATGGCTGTATCACCACGCGTTGTAATGAAAACAGCGCCACCTATCGTATCGGATATGACATGCTTAAGGCCAATGATTCGAATTACTCACTGCCATGTATATTGGGATAACAGCAGATCCCCCAAAAGATAGCATAGTCCGACTAAAGCAAGATTAGAATTATACCATCATGTAAACGCACTGAATGTCGGCGTACAGGGAGTGGTCGTGGAGGATGGATGGGCCAACAAAATGTCTGATTCAACACAAACTACTGTTCATTTCTTGCTTCCAACCACCACCATGGTTTTTTTCTTTAACCGCAAGCACAATTGTTCCATAACCATAATAAAGTGGAAATTATTGTCACCATGAAAATGAAAGTCCCCAAACATTACCACCATAATGTTTCCCTGAGCTTCGCTATCCACATGTGCTCCTTTAATTTGAAGGACTTGCTTGACAGGAGTGGGTCAGCGGACATTGAGTTTAGATGGTTTCGCCGACTGACGTTTCCAAAGTTAAGAACGAAACCGCCAAGCTCAAGTTTTAGGACAACAAGAACCCGGAGTCCGAGATTAGTTCAGACTAATGGACATATTTTTAAATCTACAGTTTCATGACAACTACCCAAACCACCGTAGCCGGTAACTCCAGGACAAGGCATGTATGTAAACTTCATGTCGAGATTACGTAGTTAACTTTTTTAAATATATAAATATATACCACTATTGCTGCTTCTGCTGTTCAGGTACTTTGTTCATTCATTAGAACTGAATAAAGCTGTATCCAGTTCACAGCAAGTAATAAGAATCATTAATTCAAGCTAAGAAGCTTATGAGCATGATTGATACATCGTTGGGCATCCAATATTACTTATCAGGAAGGCAGCAACCTGAATTCACCTCAAGTCTATGTTTGCAGTACAGAAGCTCTCACATGAAATGTGGGCCTAATTACATTTTATCTGATGCCCCGCAGCAGGCCCTGCCCTGTGAGAAATTAATATCTGAGTGTCCACTGGACCCAGGCTCAATTACATTTCTTTTCAAATGCATCAGCTGCCATACTTCTTGTTAATGTGCAATGCAGGAAGGAAAGTTTATACAGATCTGAGTTATTCGTCATGCCCCAAAGAGCGAGCGAGGGCCTCGGCCGCATGTGTATGCATTCCAAAAAGCAGTATCAACACGGAGAACAGAGGCTTCCTCGCCTACATTTATGAGCCGCCAAATGTTGTATTTTTACTTCATGCCTTCCTAAACCTTGAGTGTGGATGTGTTGTTTATGAGTGGTTCTTAGGGAACAAGCTGTCACAGAGTTTGAAGTTGCTCGATATGGATTTGCCATTTCCTGCTTGAATTGAGGTTTGTCACTGCAGCCAGATTTGTGAAATGAAAAGTGCTGCGCTCAGTGTTGTTGTGGCCCCCTGCTGTGGTCGAGATGCACAAGTGCCTCACACTGGCTCCACATCTTCAAGTCGAGCTGAGAACCTGCTGAGGATGTCTGTGGTGTTGCAACCTACGGTAACGACACACAAACTACAATTGGTGGGGGGTACTTGTTGCTCAATGATGACCCTGGTTCCCTCCTATGGAGATGGGTGTGTGAATGATGAGCATTGCATCTCCATTGGACACCTGCAAAGATGTTGGTGAGAATATCAAGATGAGCTACGTATGGGTGTGGGGCAGAGATAAACTGTCGCACAAATAGACAGCAGATTAAATTAGAGATTTATTAAATTGCATCTTCATTATGTAGTTTTCAAGCTAATAAGGCTGTCTGTGTGTAAAACAATGCAATAAATGGGGAGTAGTGTTGCACTCTCTGCAAATTCATGTTTCAAAATGTTTTCTCAGCATCATAAGGAGGGCAAGAAAACTTCTCTTATTACATAAATTTGAAAAATCGTAATGTTTTCATGAAGGTTCTGCAACAGCGCACAATGTAAGATTATAAATTTGTCTCCTTCGGTCATCCCCACATTCGTTTAGAAGGGCTGATCAGCCAATGTTATAAAGTACACACGTCTTGAAAAGTAATTTAGGAAAAGTCTGCACTGTATTATTTAACAAAAATAATGTAATTATGACAAATATTAATGCAGACTTCATGTTCACTGGGATTTGAGGCCTCAAGCTAATTTAAAGTTCGGTAATCAATTGTTATACAGTACTCTAATATGGCTGAATGGAACTTTTTGTAAAATACATCTTAAAATCCAAATGATAGACGCATAATTTGCTAATTCTTTAGCTGTGATGGAATGTATAAGTTTATACATACGGTTTTATTTTACAGAGACTAAGTTGGCAAATCCATCAAACACACAATACAACATTTGATGTAAATTACACTCTATGGTGTGAAGGAAATATATATTTTCTGCACCGACACACTGTTGGTCAGGATGACTGTCTGACGGTCATATTATGAAACCACATCACTGCTCGGCCAGCCTCCACAGCCAGACCACGCTCATGTGTGGCACTGCTTTCCTCCCCGTGGTTGTGATAACGTGACAAGAAATATACAGTACGCCAGATTGGGTGCTCCAAGGATTATTCTACTTGAACATAGAATCTGCAAGAATCTGCAATTTTCTTTTTTTATTACAAGTTTAGATTGGTAAATAATTTGGAAAGGCTGATTATATTATTTTCCCACAAAGAGCACATGCAGTGCTGATATCAAGAATGTATAATATGATGAGTAAGACGACTGGAGGATTCAGCTGAATTCAAAAAATTATGTTGGGGTCCGCAGCACCCTAAAATCTTGGATAACAATAATTAACCTCATGAATCTTCGGGTGTTGTTGTTTAGTTTCCATTAATTGTATTTACAGGCTTTTGGCATTTCTACTAAGTTCACATTCCTGGGGGAAAACCAAGCCAGAATTAAAATCAAAACAATGTTACGGAAAATTCATTGGAGTAATATTATACACAGTACTCATATTAAAATAGATCTAAATTATTTTTAGATTGTTAATATTAGCAACATTAATAGCCTCTCCACATGTTTTCATCATACAGAACATATATATATATATATACTGTATATACACATTTGTGATCTGCTGCTACCTTATGAACATTCCCAACCACTCAGATGGTCTGGGACGGGTCTACTTCCTGTTCCAAGAGTCAGAATTAACATGGAGAATCAGCGTTCAGTTTTTCTGCTCCACATGTCTGGAACAAAAGTCTCTGAAAGCTGCAGGTCTGCTGAGAACCTCAACTCCTTTAAATCCAGATTGAAGACATTTCTGTTTGCCGTCGCCTTTAATTGAACAAGATTCAATGATATCAATACATTTCTGCATCTCACAGCTGCATTTTATTTCTGCACTGCAACTTGTATTGTATTTCTTTCTTTTGAACTTTTTTTAATGTTTCAATGAATGTTCTTAATTTTTTTAAATCTTATTTTCTTCTGCATTATGTTTTGATGCTTTTAATAGTTTTATGTGAAGCACTTTGAATTGCCTTGTAGTTGAAATGTGCTATACAAATAAATGTGTATTGCCTTGAAAACACATTAATTTAAAAGTCTTGTCTACATACACACATCCCTAGATTATTATTATTTTTATTATTTCATGATCTGCTGTGAGATCTGATGTGTCGTGCCATGTCTGGTTATGTCTGCTGCTATGAAAAAAAACCCACAACCATGATACAAACAGCATGTGGTCCAGACATCTTGTGGCCATGTTTACATGGCAGTCGAGGACAGTCACACTGCAGCAGAATTGCAAGGATTAAAGAAATAACCCGTACAATCTTTGGGCCACTGCTTAATCCGCTCAAGTAAATACCTGACACTCAATTTTCAGCAAGGCCGTTCCAGAGCTGCTGTGATGGCTGTCAGCACCGGGGGTTAACTCCATCTGCTGAAGGACATGAGGGTGATTAGTTGGCCATGGCCTCTTCCATGTCCCTCACCCTCACAACAGATCCTAACGCTGCCTATGAAATGCTGCGGATTACAGATGAAGGCTGTAAATTGTGCCGATATCCAATATGGCAAGAGCGACAATGGATACAATGAAGAAAAAATACTGTAATTCACAGCATCCCTCTTGAAAAAAAAAAAAGAGACTGAATTGTTATTCGTAAACAGAAAGATGTTAAGAATGCATCGTGCCTGAATATGTATTAGTTGGCCACCATTCATCGTCTGCTGTGGCACAGTTGCCCTTAATTACTTGTCAAAGCATGTGGCACCCTAAGTGTTTCTCTCTCTCTCGTTCTCCCATCGCAGGAATCAAAACGTCACACTGCCTGCCTGCTATTTCAAAGCACATTTCAGAAGACAGAAGAAGAAAAGAGGGAATCTAAAAAGGGTAGAAAATATCTTGAGTTGGAGCTTAGCATGACATGAATTTAAAAAAACACCTCTTATGAGACTTTGAAATCCGGGATTTATACGGAGTAGCACAGCCAAGCGCTTGGGGGGCGGGGGCTTTATAAACTCAGGGTGCAGGAGCAAAGCAGTCTATTACTCTTCACAGTTGCTGCATTTATCCCGTAATTCCTGATTATTCTGCAGTGAGCTGTTAGGTGTGCTCAATTTACAACAGAATAGAAGACAAATTTCACCCCTCGGGGCAAAGCGGGTGAAAGCATTTATTTTTCTTTTTTTTCTTTTTTTTAAATTAGAGCTTAAAAGTTTAATAGTAACTGCTCAACCATTTGGGGCAGTGCCGGTGATTATTGTGGGCAAAGTATTTTAATAACAGATCATTTAGCATTTTTAGTTGCATGATGATCCCCTTAAAGGGAGTTGGTGAGCACTGGCCCTTTATGACTAAACTTATTATAAACTAATGTATTTGTGCCTCTTTGTAGAAACGGAAATAACTAGAATGATTCTTTTCTAACATCAGAAACACACACACACACACTCCACTCGTTGTTATTTATGTTCTGCCCTATTTTGCACAATTGACAATCCGCTCTGCAGCTATTTGCAAGGTTAACGTACAGTTAATGAGATGCTAGAAGCTGGCATAATCACGCCACTTTATGTTTTGATCAGGTGCAGAATGAAGCCATTATCTTCCGTGCATTTGTTATAATGAGAATGTAAGCGACACATTCAGATTCAGAGTCACGAGAGAGGCTAGAATGGAGCAACATTATCCCCTCTCGCTTTGTTGAAAAAGGAAACCTTTGTTTCTCCCTATCATTTTCTGATACTCCATATAGCCTCAAATACCTTATTGAAGAAATATCAGGCTGTACAAAGTTATACACAGAAAACACTCCAAAATACAGATGAAGCTGTCAACAAAGTCCTACATTTTACTTTCACAAAATCCTATTTTTTCTTCTGATGAGTCTAATCTCCCAACAGCACAAAAGCAGCTTGCTCTTAAACTCCCATAAGAACGCCACCTCAGTTTTGCCCAGATAAAAGGGTGAAGAAGAGCGATTGATGGACAAGTGGGTTGGGCCCCAGTGGAGACGATAAGTTATGTTTTATTTGTAAGGACTAATTCTTCATTCCACTAATTGAAGTAAAGGTAGATCAATACTCTTCACCGGGCCGTCCTGTTCTGGCATGCACTGACAGTATAGTAAAAGACCAGGCGGCACAAATAGATCTTTTATCAGCGACAGGGCTTAGTGTTTTTACAACACATTCCTTATCATCCAAACTCCTATCTGTCCCGGTGCAGGAATCCAATTAAGTTCCCAATATTAACCCCTGTAGAGAATTAACCCCACACACCACTACTCTTTGAACAAATACCAGTGGGTGAAGAACCTGCTGCCAGTGTTAAATGAGGAAATAAATAATGGATGCCGTCGTTGCCTCTCCCCCTCTGTGCGCCACTGATCCTACCCACCTGGAGGGCTTCTAAATAAGATCCTACGCTGGCTGAGCACAACACAGCAGTTCATTGATCCCCACCAAGTTGTAAGGCCTCTTCCCTCAGGTGGGCCTATGAAGGTTGAGGAGAAAGGGCACAGACACAGAGAAAGAAATACACATGGATGCAGATGGTGGAAGGCTGGCTGACTCATGCCCTCCAAGCCAAATATAGATGAAAAAGAGTCCACTACTTGAAATGTACACTTATACACACGTTCAGCTGGTGATGTACTCCAAAGGAGATCAAATGTGGCGCGTTCTCAAGGGAAGTCAAATTGCTTTTGAATCTATGCGGTTAATATAGTCTGTTTGTTTGATGGATCCACAGCAGACGGAGCAGCTTGTGAGTCACAGAGGAAGAAGATTGAGATGGTTAAACTGGAAACAGCCCACAGAACACATGCACAGGAGACCGACCGTGTGCAGACAATCACATGGCACCGCAGACCAGTTCTGGCTGAAAGTATATTCAGGGGGCGCGAGCTGGAGAAATATTCTGATACGTTTGGCTGCGAATGAAGCGCAGTTTAAGACCGACCAAAGCAAGCCAAATGACATGAACTGTCAATTAAATTGAAAGAGGACTCCGGAAAACAGACATGAGCTGCAGTCTAAGGACACCAGAACCAAAATCACGTCACAGCCACACTGGGAAGAGATCAAAGTAATCAAGCAGGAGTCAATAGACCGCCGGAGAAAGGTTGAGAGGGCCCGTCACATCAGATGCCGAATACCATTTGTGAACAGAGACGGGAGCAACCATCCTTCCATACATGGCCACCCTTCCAGGATACTCAATTATCATCACATCACATGTATAAGTTACTTATTAAAAATATTAATTAACCACAGCCCGCGTACTTTCTCAACCCAATGTAAGCAAAATAATGAAAGAGGCAGGAAAAGGCTTCATGGATACATGCATACTAAAGAGAACAGAAAACCCTTGAGGCCGATGTTATTCTTGGGAATTTGTTTCAGGTCAGATCCAAAATGATTTGACGGTGCGTCACTATAATGTGACAAAGTAAATATTTAAAATCACAAATTCTCTCACTGCGCTTCTAAAACATACACTACTCACAGATTAGTCTGCATCAAACTAAAACAAGCTTTTTTTGCAAAGAGATGAAAATAAGTAAATTCCCAAATGTTCTGCACATGGAAAGATATGCAGAGAGCACAAGCGCGTGAAACAGGTTTTGTGAAATTGTACCTTGTATTTTCCGTCTGGAATTGTTTACAAAACAGCAGTTGTCGAGTTACAAGAACGTGTTGCAATCAGCAATGAAAGGCAACATAATTTAGAGAATCACTGGATTGGACGATTACATATGTGCAACCACACATTCTTCGTGGAAAAAGTTCTAGTAATAGAGTGAACGGGATATTTCTACTATGACAGAATAAAATGATTGCCACCATGATCAGCTACATTCACATGAAAACCCCCCTCATAAAGCACTTATGGTAAACAACTCCCCTTCAAAAGGGTCCAAGTGGCACACTCAGCTAGAAAATGTAGACGTGAAAGCACCGCAAACAAAGACTGTTTGCAGGTAGATTGTCAAAAGTCAGGGCCGCTTGTTCACTTGTAACTGCTGTTTCGCTTTGAATTTGAAGGGTGGTCAACAAAAAAAGAAAGACCAAAAAAAAGGCCCAACAAAATTAACAAAACAAGTGTCATACAAGGAGGGCAAATCATCTCTTCAACTTCAGTTGCTGATGAACACAATTTGCACTATAACTGGATACATTCCCTGAGTGGAATCCCGTCTAGGTGCCCCGGGGTCATATCTACATACCCCACCCAGGGGACTGTGTCTACGGTTGCAAATTTTCCACATTCACGGAACTAAGATGTTTTTATACTCTTTATTTCCCCCAGGATATCAAAAATATGCAAAGTGCGAGCCACGGATACTCAGAAGCTGAGATGTAGAACAAGTCAGAACTATCAAGGCTACTGCTGGCAGCACAAACACAGCCAGTGGCCCTTCAGCAATTCTATAGTGCACTCAGCGATGTTTATTGGGCACACGCTCCCTCGACAATAGCTGCATACCTTTTCTACCGCCAGGGTTTTCTGCATGTGCATTGCCAGGAGGGCTTCGACATTCCACTCACAAGAACAACATTAAAATGTAGTATTTTACTCACCATAAAGTGTCAGGTGTTGGGCTCTGATTAGGGCTGGTTTCCTTTATCGTATGATTTGTGTGTTCAGCTTGTAGCTCTGTTCTTTTAAATAATCGTTTGGACGTCTCCCTGATCAAAATGGTGTTGGTTGAATGAAGTGAAGACTTTTTTGTTGCCAAAGTATTTTATTTACCTAAATACAGCATATTGCTAGTCTGTTACTGTGACTCAGTCATGGTCAGCTCAGTGTGCAAAATAGATAATGTTCCCATTACATTTGGTTGGGGAAGATAGGCTTAAAGTCAGAATCTCCGCAGTTAATGGAGATTGCTGAACACCTGCAAGCCCCATTTGAAGAGAGCCCACCTTTGTGCCTGTGGTATGAACATCTGTTAAGAAGCCTACTTATTGTCATCCCTTAAATGACAATGTGCAGGCCTTTGTCTTGCCAGGGGAGAGTCAATGATGGGGGTGTTCTGGAGCATATTTAAGCCTACAGTAACAGCTGGATGGAGACATACATTCATCAAAACACCCCTCCACACACATTCACTTACTCCCACACACCATTTCTTCTATACCCTCCAAGCAACAACTGGGTTGCATTGATTCGAACCGTAATTTAATGTAATTTCATTTATCACTCTGAATTAGATTTCATGTTGCTACTTAATAATTTAAATCCTCTAAGAAGCAATCTTGGCTTTCATCTCAGTATTGGAGAACACTGGAAGATGACCGGAGGTAATGGCTACAGTGGCCGTGATTTACAACTGCAGTGTGGCACAGTGTATGGAAACAAAGAAGTGTGTGGACCATTTTAAAGTCATAGTCCAGGATGAGTGTTGAGTCTCCAGTGTGTGAAACTTTTGTCCAGTCTGGGCTCATACTCTCATTGGTACAAGTACATGCTCCCTGTATTCTGAACTCCACCTTTATCCACAAAAGGTCTCTCTAAGTTTTGTTTGCCTACACTTATTTTCAATTTAGCATCTCAATGTTTGTAATACATAGATTACACTTAAATGTATCATACAATTTAATGATAGAATTATTAATTGAAATTGATTCCGGTCATGAAATGGAACCAGTGACCTTATCTATCCTGAATCTTGGGCTAATTGACCCCCTTTCTGCTCTGTGCTCCCATAACCATTGAGTAAGCTTGAGAACCAAAAGAGTCAACGTTCTCTTTTCCTGTAATGGTTAAATATGCTATGCCTGTTCCAACATACCATCAATGTGATATTCACATGCCATTGGTGTCACAATCTTCATAGACACATTACATTGTATGTTGTCGCATCTTACGTAAACTCATGTTAGCAAAATATTGCAAGAAAACCAAAGTGCATCAAGAGGAGGCGGACTAACGTCAGATTGCCAATAAACATCAGATCACCCATATTGGCCAATAGTTGCTGGGGAGAGAGGAATCTACATCACTCTGCCTAGCCTGCTGTCCAAGCGACTCACCCGGCCACAGATAAATAGAAGAGAATGGAGAGATGGATGTCTGACCTAGCAACAGTGACTAAAGGGCGGGATCAGTCAATTCGCTCAAATAAAGCAGTTTTTATTTGATTGAGACTAAAAGGATGTCAAATGTGAAATGCCATTGATTAAGCACAATTTAATTAATATGTATCCCATGTTTTGTTTATTTAGTCGCTTTGACAGACTGTATTAACGGAGTAAATGTCATTACGTTTAAGTGCACCTCAGCCACTTAACAGATTTATGGTATAATGCAGGCGATTGATTGATGGTCTACTGTGGCCTTGTCATCATAACACATTCATATAAAACCAGTAAGTTGCCCATTCAAGGACAATGGAAGACCGAAAACACATTTTTAGATTTCATGTTTATCTATGCTTCATTGTTTTTATGGCAGTGAGGTTTTTGAGTGATGCCACGATGGGGAACTTTGGCATGCAGTTCCTGTTAAAGTGAAGGACTGCGAGCGGGCAATTACGAGAGAACACCGAGTCAATTTTAAACACAGATAGTATGAGGTTGCTGGGATGGTCAAGCTAAAAGTGTCCATGAGTACAATTAATCCATATCTGATTGTTGGTGACCCCATGCTCCATATCTGTTTGTAGAGATGGAGGAGTAAGTGAGAAGGTAAGATGGATGGATGCTGCATGTGGTGCTCTTTATTAGTACGCGCAGGAACCACTCAGTCATGCTAAGATGAATGCTTTGAAATAATAAATTACAAAATGCAAATAAGGAGAAGATTAGTCTGTGTTTATGGGTGGCATTTAATTTTAATTGGTTCATTATTTCCGTAAATTACATTTTTAAACTCTCCTGACTGCCACAGCTGTGCTTATTGCTGGGTTAAGGGACTGAAGGCTACAGGTCGAAAGCATCCCTCTCTGCAAACCTGACTCCGGGGTGTAGATTTCCAAATTCACTCTCCTGTGTGAAATGAATCCAACCAACAAAAAAACCCACTTGATTATATTAGCAAGTTCTGCGCACAATTACTATATCTAAGCTACTGAGTCTTGAAATGAGGTTCCAGATACAATTCAACAATTCTAAGCAATGCAGTTTTTGCCTGTGCAAATATCCAATTCGCTCAGACAATCAAACGACTGTGACATCACTTGGCACTCATCTTGATGAGCCTTGAAACTGATCAACAGGAGTTGAAATGAACAGACCCAACATCTAAAAACCCTTATGTAAAGCGTTGCTGCTTTTTATTTTTCCTACCATTCCATTGGCGGTGTGATCACACAGCCAAGAGAAGCCACGAACAGGATCTATGCCGGATGTGTTTCAGACTTCTTTTGTCCATCTGACATCCCAAATAGTTCCATTGTAACAAATGGAATCTAATCCTCTTACTGGTTTTTTTGATCCACATTCCTTACATTAGTGCTACAACTTAAACCCCCGAGTAAAAGCTTCTCGCAATTATAAACAAAATGGGTCAACTCAATAATAGCCCCATCCAGGACTTATATCAGCTTTTATCATTCAAACACCCATCCCTATTGGCGCAATTGGCCCACTGAAGCCAAGGTGCCAGAGAGTCACCCTTTGTACTGTCAATGGACTATCAAAAGCCACCTTTCGGATCCCAAAACATACTTTCATTATTTAAGTGAAGAGTCTTTGAGTTGGGAATAGATGCACAATTGCAAGCATAATTATTGACCGCTATACAAACATTTTTAAATGACAGAAATATATAAAATTCCTCTCCCGACAACCAGATTAACACCCCAAGGAAACGGGCTACATGCTAACCTTTTTGACAAAGAGGTAGTTGAAATACTGGAATTAAAGGATTTTCAAGAAACATTGGATAACTGTCTCACACTGGTGCCATTTTCATTATTGCAAAAGCACGCTTGGTTTGTGACCTTTTTTCTAATCCTCTGCATTGTTGTATGTGTCTCTATCTTCAGTCTTGGGGTATGATAAAGAAATGCCACATAATATATATGTATGCCAAGGCATTGTGTTATTAAAATGAACCTAAACCAGAGTAACCTTTGAATTATTTCTTTGACATTTCGACTTTATATTAGGGGGCATAAAATGCATCACCCAGAACAACAAGGGTCAGAAGTAGAAGTTGGTGTCACATTGTTAAGATATTGAGATGAATGCTAAGCATTTCCTTGAGTCGAAAGATAAAAAAGAAATAATAGTTCAAAATGTGCATATTAAAACCGCCCACCAGTGGATCATTTGCCATCATCAGGAATCCACATGTGTCACACGGTGTGCAGTTGAGCCGCTGTTGCCCATAAAATGTCTGCGTGCCCTCGTAAATGACTGGTTTTAATCGGGATGAGGCTTGATCCAGAGATAAAGTTATTCTCCTCATCGGTCATGACAGTTCTCGCTTTTTCCATCACACACAACATGTAGCAGCACGCTGTGCCATTCGCAGGGCTCCCCACTGGCATCTATAGCAGCAGGATTTTCGAACTGGATTTCACTGGTGAGCATTGATCCCTGATGCAAAGCTGTCTTATTTGACACGTGTGAGGGTGTTTGTGTGTTAGTGTATTTATGCACATGTATCTGTGTGTATAGGAGGTTTGTGTTCATCACTCTGAATAGCTACACAGACACTGGTTATCTGAAATCAAAAGCATGAGGGCATTAGAGTTCCCTCCACTACTCCTCCCCTCCCTTCCATCCATCCATCTTTCCAGCCATCCATCTATCCTAGCACAAGCACTCCCCCCAGACCCCGCTCCATTTCCCCTTATCCTTCATCCGCAGCACATGGCTCAGACACCAGGGGAGATTATGTCTGCCTGTCAGCTTCTCTGTTCTGATAGGTTGGAGCAGAGTTTGTATTATTTATTATTGTCATCCCCCTTTGCACACGTGAAAGCCGACATGATTGGCACTCATCTGAAGTTCGGATTGTTGTGCTGTGTGCAGATATTGCGGGGGAGTCACTTTTCAGTTTTTGATACAGAGGCAAAGTGCTACTGACAGCCAAACTGACGAACGTGCGGCGACTTTATCGGTAAATAGTCTTTTGTCTCCAGCGCGCCTCCTCCTGGGAGAAGTCTTGTATTCCTGAGTCATAATGGGAAATGGCTCAGCGCCGCCACATCTGAACTCTCAGAAAGCACGTCAGTAAAAGACTCTGTTCCTCCAGGAATGCAAAGAAAACAGAACATCTATTCTAATTGAATTGATTCCAGCGGACTTAATTTGCGGAGGAAATTCAGGCAATGAACGGCCAAGGGAACATTTGAACCCAGGCCAAAAGGTGGGCATGAGTAATTGCTCAAGTTACAATTTTAACCATTACTGCATACGCTTTACAATCAAGGGGCATCTCTTTCTTCATTACCGCAGTGCTGCAGAGACTTCAGAGCGCTCTCATTACTTGTTCCTGATGGCCAACTCCCATTTACATTTGTACCCAAACAGAATTACTTCATTATTGCTCTCTAATGTACAATGTCAGTACAACTCTAATTCCATAAGCTCCCTGCACAGTTCATTTCAAGATCATTTCCGAGAAGCATTGTTCAGTACACTCATTTGTGATACACATTACATAGAAGTTAGCCTTATTTAAATGTTGGTAGCTTGTTTTTCAAGAAATATTCAAAAAAGGAACCAACAAAAAAGTTTTTCTTTCCTCTGGTAAAGTCAGCGGGCTAAATGATGAATGAAATCAAGCAAATATACTTTTGGGTTTTAAAACCATACAGCAGTTCTGGCAATCCTGCTCCATTATTTATATATATTTTTTAAACCTACATGCTAAACTTGAACATTTAGACTTGTTTCTCTTTGTAGCACCCACTCTTCTGACATCTGTCTCTGCATCCTGCATGCATAGCTCCCAGGTTCCTAGCAAGCAAACAAATATGTTACTTTGACTAAAAATCGAGTGGCAGCATTTCGCAAAACAGTCACTCGGCAGCTAAAGCCAGGCAAAAAAATAAGAATCTGTCATTCGTCTGTCGCTCTCAAGCAAAACAAACTTCCCTCCAGTAGGTTCTTGTTCCGCCAAAGTAATCGTGGCAGTCACCTCACTCTTAAAAAAATAAATAATACACGAAGAAATAATCTTTGGATTCAGTCATGAGGGCTCTCGCAGCACAAATGTGAAACATACTCTTGTTTTCCACCATTATTGTGCCAGAGTAGAACATGAGAGGGAAGAGCAGCTTGCAGCATGTAATGTGTGTGCACTCATTTGTGCAGCAGCTGACTTATATCGAAGTCGGAGGAGAAGAGAAGTTTGAAGAGATCTTTCGGCAATGTGGGTCGAAAAAAAAAGATTTTTCATTGTTTTCAAAACATATCTTGAGTATAGATCTGACCAAATAAGGCAAGAAAAATAAATGATGACCGAGTGTATCTCAAGAACAATTTAGGAAGTAATTGTTGAAGCAATTATGTCTTTCCAGGAAAAAAATGATCTAAATGATCCACAGACCTCACTTTCAAAGCATTTTCACAGGGACCAGTTCTTTGGTAGAAAGCATTCCAAGCAAAATATTTCTTTATGGCTCGCTACAACGAAGAACTAAAGCGGTAAAATGCAATTTGATTGAACTGACCCTTTTATTTAGCCATAATAATTGCGTAGTGTCAGCGGTCAAGGAACAGTAGGGAACTCTTCGTCATATCCAGCAGCACATCTTCTTAGACCCTTAATGGGCCAGGCCTCTGATGCACATGAGCTAATTGGTGCTCATGTGCTATTGAGCAACACTTCCTCATTGATCAAACTCAATGGATGACATCATGTCAGTGAGTTCACTGGCTCATTATATATAGTGTTGAAAGCAGTTCCATTGTTCCAGTGTCAGTAAAACCATTTTGGCTTTGAGAACAGGAAGTACTAATATACTGTAGCTTTTAACAGAGCTGCTGGAGGAACATGAAGAACTCCATGAGTTATCCATCTTGCTGCATGTATAAGTGAAATTAATAAAATACAAAGCTTAACCACGGTTGGTTTTATTATTTATGTTCATGAATGTTGTCCTTTTTGTTGTTCTTCCTCACTTCAGTGCATCCTCACTGTCGTTAGGGACTCTTACCAGTGAAAATCACTGTCATTTGTGACATTAGGTGTCTTTTCCCACAAGCGTTCGGATTTCTCTTCGACTTTCTAACTGTCGGAAATACCTTCAGTCGCAGCGTGAGTGTATGAGTCACCCTCATTTTCTTGGGGGAATAGAGAGAGAAGTACGGGAAAAGAACACCTCCAGCGTTCCAGGAAGTCCAAAAACTGCCCGAGCATCTACGAAAAGAAATGGACTCAAAATTGCGTTCAAACATACAATGCGGTTAAAAACACGGCACATGGAAGCTACTCTGTGCCACAGTTTGCACACCCTCCGTCACAGGGTTGAAGCAATGACTAAAGGCAGTCCTAAGGAATAAAGTTCATAATGGGGGAAAGACAGGCGAGCGGAACGGTGCGGGAAGCTTACTGGCAGTGATGGTGGTGCCAGATGGGAGAGGGACAAACTGCCCAGGAGAGGCGCCAGTAAGCAGAGACGAGTGGTGCCAGCCCAACTGTGTCTAACAGGAGGTCCAGCTATTTAATCAAACCCAACAGTGAAACCGCACGAGTGCCAGATGCAATTTGAATCCTTGTATAATGCAAACTCAAATTAGTTTTATATAGATTTCCCACCACACCCTCGGTCGAAGCTGTTAGAATAGCTGATTCTTTTAATAATCATTTGTGATAAACTGGATCTTCACGGGAGAGGAAACACGGGGGAGGGGGAGTAGGGGGGTGACGGATTTCAGAATCACACCTTGGTGAGATCTAAAAAGAAACACACACACATACATAAAATTCACTCTTTCTACAGTGCTATATTTACACAGCAGGCACTTGTTACATTACGTGGGATGTTTGAACATTTGTCCTTCGTTCAATCCAAATGTGGCTTGCAGCTGGCTCTGCCTACTGCCCAGATTCAAACATCCTGTCTTTTGGGTGATTGAGCTGCCAATACTCTTACACCCACACGCACTGCGAAAAAGAACTAATGCTAACTAATAACAAGACCATCGCTCAAAATGTCAAGGTATCCCTTTGAGGTGGCTGATGAAATTATCTTGTGGGGGATGAAGGGACAATCCGACGGAGGAGAGGACAGCTAGTTTGGAGCGAAAAATAACTGGAAATACCTTGATTAAATTCAGAGGCGTGAGATTTTCATCAGTGAGATACGGCTCAGTGGGGGCGTCGGGGTAATGCCGGGGGCAGGGATTCTCTCCTGTTGCCAGAGAGGACACACGGCTTGTCAGCAAAGTCATCTTTTCCTGCACACGACGTCAGCGCTGGTGTCGTGGAGCACTGTAAGCAGGTCATTAATCTAATCCAGGACCACTCCTTATCGCGCAGAGCGACAGTCACCAGCACCCTATATACGGAGAAGGAAAAATAGATATGCAGGTTTTTTTTTTAGCCTTCGCTGCATTCGTCTGTCCGTCTCTCTGTGCACCTTACCCCTTATCAAGCGCCTCCTCTTTCGCCTCCTATTTTAGTTTGATTGGTGGTTTTGTGTCTCCAGCTCTTATAAGCAGTGCAACAGAGAAAATAACTCTTCCGGAAATAGCACCGTGCCTTTTGACCCCCCCAACCCTCCCTCTTTTCCTTCTTGGTGTTGGATCGATGCACAGCGGTGCTGATGCTGTGGCATTTCCACAAGGAGATGGATGTTGTGGGGTCTATAAGGCAACATAGTGACATTTGCATAGGGAATAATGGATGTTGTTGGGCCAGGGAGGTAAGCAAAGAGGTGGGAGAGGAGCAGCAGCACCGTGGTTATCCCCCCATCCTCACTGATGCTCCTTGACAGTCATTTTGCCCCTCCTGCTGTGGTACAAAGACGGTTCATGAAATATTTTCTTTTCACCACCCACAATTCCAGCCAGCAAAGGAACCAAGGCGATGACATGGGTCAGTGCCCTGCAACCAGCATTGGAAGAAGGTTAATGACTAGATTAAAATATAGATTATACGTTTTTTTCAGCCAACAGGAGCGGCAAGATGATTCAGACCTGAGCCAGCCTGCACAGGCTAGTGCACAGTGGGTATTTATAAAAAGAGGACAGGATGTGCAGCAAGACTGAGCACAGCAGAACTCAAAGCTGACCTAACCCATCGTGAAGTTATTCAATCCAAAATGAGTATACATTTCATATTATGAGTACTTTATTGAAAATGGGCCAAGGTGTGCCAGCCACAGAAAATGATTCAAATCTCAGGAAATGATTACTATAATGTACTTTTGTATGTCAGCGCGACCTGCTGCAGACTGTTCCAGATAGTAGCTTGTTCCATTCCAGGAAAGGTTTAGATTTCAATTTGCCATTTGTCTTAGCAACTATTAGGAGTCTTCATTATCCTCATCTCGTTAACATTTGCCAAAATAGTGTTTCATAGTTAATTATAATTCCCAAATAGAATATGCTTAGTTAATTTTTTAAGACAAAAGTGAAAGAAAAATAAATATCTACACACACATCGAGCATTAGGACTTTATAGCAGTAGAATGGATATAGTGCATTTCTTGCCCATGGACTTTCCCAATGCACCACTTACCATTGACTAAGGTTGGTGTGGCTGAAACTTCAGCCCAATATATTGGAGCTTCGGTCTTATTTCCTGCTCTCCAATATCGTATTTCGTCAAATGCAGGAGTTTATTGGCAGGAGTGACAGCCCTGAAAGCTCTTACACGGTTTCTCACAGAGGATTATATTGTTTATAAATGGATCGAAATGGAGCTTCAATTGAGTTATTGACTGCTGGAGTTTTTGATACATTTTTGGGGTTGGAATTAATCTATGTTTTGATGCTCACTGTAGAATCAAAGTGGGCCTTGAGGAGTTCTGACTGGTAAAATACTATATGGGATCCAGCAGTCTTATTACACAAACAGAAAACTAAATTGAATTCCATGACTTTAGAACTGTGCCATATACAGTTGATTTAATAGCTCAAAAATGGACCTTGGTCAACGCAGGTCACATGATTTTACTCCATATTATACCGAAATAAAGAACATAATAAAGAAAGAAAGATTTGTGTCCAGTCCTTGTCAAAAATGATCAGAGGAATTTGTTTGCGACCGTTTTTGCAAATGCTGTTTGTATACAACATTAACAACACAAAAGATCAACTCGCAGATTACAAATGTTAAAGCATAACGCATCATTGGCATCTTCTGATTGTAACAGACGAATAATGTGTTCATAATTTCTTTGGAGTAGTGCATCCGCGAAGGGAGGCTAGATGCCAACACTAGAGTACAAGCTACCATTCACTTCTAATAATCTACCATTCACTTCTAATTAATTCACAGTCTTATTATGTAGTTGTCTTTTCTGGTTGAGGTTTTAACACATCACTGAATAAAGTTGGTTGTCTTTTATCATTGAATGGTCTCAATATTCCACAAAGCTTTAAAACAGCACAGCAGGGAGTCCTTTTTCTTTTTCAAAATTGAAAAATCTGTCAGAGAGTTTTTCCATATCTCCTACTCTTTTAAATCATAAACTGCTTTCCCCTGTCTCTGAACTCAGTGAGTGTCAGATTCCAGCGTGCTTCAGTCCAGGCGCCATGTGACGCTGCACTTCTGTCTGGACAGATTCTGCTGCGTCAGTGCATTAGTGGAGGCTATGTTCGCCGTCTCCAAAGTTTCTTTCTTTATTTTTTGCTTTTAGCAATGTAATTATTTTGTTGATTTAAATGCGTGTCTTCTGATGAAACATATTTGCTTGGTTAACCATGAACACACTGACAAAAACAAGTATGTGCAGTGTGGCTACATGTCCAGGTTTGAGCTGTTTCTCTTCGCACAGATGTCCACACAAAACATTTATTTTTAAACAGCCTTCTCTACAGCCGGATCCGATGCTGCAATGTATTTGTATTTCAAAGAAAGATATAAAATGTTCCTTTTGGCCTCGATGACTTGAAGTCATACTTTCACATCACATTAAGTTGACGTGTGAAATGCAAAGATCGTATCCATGTCTTTGTGAATCAAAAATGCGATAGTTTCCAGTATCAACCAACAGTTCACAGCATTATTCTCCATCTGAACATCTAGATCAGGAAGCTTGTATACTTCCATACTCCTGGAATACACACAAATCACACCTTTACAACAGTGCTGAGACTGCAGCCAGTGGGTCCATTGGAAAGTCGTTCCTCTGCACCGTGTGACACATAACATCTGCAAGTCACCCGACACATTGTGGAATTATATCGCCCTCTCTGCGGAGATGAGTTGTGCCCCGAAGACAAACTGCGGTGATGAATCTCCATAATAGTCTCCCTCCGTTACAGTTGCTGAGAAAGTGGGGACCCCTGTTCTCAAGGTAGGCCAAGCCACATCTGTTTGGATGCATGGGACAGGAGTTTTTAAGTGGTCCCCTGCAAGCTCATATGCCTGGTTACCTGACAGAGACAATGTTTTAACTTAGATTTTTGCATAGTTTTAGAAGCAATCCAGTCTTCATTTTAAATTAAATTTCAAACTATTCATGCAGCAGATTTTTTTGTTTGCAGCAGGAGTTATTTGAGAAGTGTTGACACATTTCTTTTGGCCTTTTTCTGGGTAAACTTGTCCCCGTTGGAATCCATTCCAAGTAATATGATTTTAAGTTGATACTGCTACCTCGTGCCTATTGTGGCTTTGTGTTTCATACTATTAAGTTATTTTTTGTGAGATTGTATTACTTCATGTGATAAAAAGCAACTTTCAGTCATCAAAGAAAAGAATGGAAACTGACTTGGAATACTAGTCATTAAAAGGGACCCTGTGGAGTCTTGTACCACGAAGAGCGCTATGCGTCACTTTCTTTTTTTGAGTGTTATATACCTGTTATGTGTGTCTTGTGCACACACACAAGGACACACGTGCAGTTGGGTGTGCACCTCACAGTCCAGCCAATGGTTTCACATTATTTCACTGATATACGGCATAATGTGCCAAGTCAATAAATTCCTTAAAGAAAAAGGTTTTACGTTTTTTTATTTTAAGACAAAAGACAATACATAGACATAACACCTAGAGGACAACAGTGGACACAACATCATAAAGTCAGAGTATTGGAGAATGTTGTGTGTGTGTGTGTGTATATCTGAGCCTTTTTTAAATCAAAGAAACAAAATACATAGATGAGGGCAGATTTATATATGTGTGTAGCCATGAATGTGGAATTTAATTGGTTTTCAGGCAAGGGAAATATAAGTAAATGAAGATTAATTAATTAATCAATAAGATGGATGGTGTCAAGGAAGTCAATACATTCAAAAGATTGTCAGACCGCAAGGGACTCAAAATACATAGATGAGGGCAGATTTAGATGTATGTGTGTATGCATGTACGTGGAATTTAATTGGTTTTCAGGGAAGGGAAAATCAAAAAAATCAAAAATTAAGATTAAGTAAAGAATCAATAAGATGGGTGGTGTCAAGGAAGTCAATACATTCAAAAGATTGTTAGACCTCAAGGGACTCAGTGAGTAACCCGAACAATGTATCCTTAGTTAATCTGACATTTTACAGAAAAAAGGTTACTCCTCATATTTGGTGCTTTTCTACAAAAGTCAGCAACAGGTGATCATTACAGCTGGTAACATGCAACCAATCTTTTCCATCTTAAGGAAACAACTTTGTCAGGTTTAGGCAAAACAAAGAAGAAGAAAAAACACTCCTGGATATTATGGACAATAAGTTATTAAGGTTATGTTTGACTGTGTTGTGGTTGAGAACTGTGAAGGAAACCCAGTTTACATTTTCAATAATAATAAAAAAAGCTAAATGTATTTGAACTTAAAACCTAACCACATAGGACACTTGGCCCTGGTCTCTAGACTGTTGACTATGCACACTGAACTTAATAAAGTTGTGATGTTGTCATAATGACTCTTTCAGTCATTATAACAACATTAGTGGTGTGCTAAAAAAGTGAGCGAGGTTGAAATCATATGGAATCTCGGGTGTGCATTGTGCAGGGTCCACTGCAGCGCTGCAGAGCGGCTCTCCATTAGCAGTCATCCGGCCAGTGTGATGAGGTGGCGTCTGAGGGTAATGTGTGCCGGAGCCCCGATGTCACAAATCCTTTCAATCCTCATTCCATTTAAAAGTGCTGTACATGTTGGCTGAGCGGTATGAAGTTTGGATTTATTTTTCTCTCTACTTCGCTCCAGTCTGTCTCTTCAGGGAAAAGTACATGTCCTGGCTGTCAAATTTTTCGATATCCCTGTTGCATTTTGTATTTATTCACAAACCTCTCCTCTGAGTTTATTGTGGCATTAAATACTCTTTAGATCCAACACTTAAAAATTATGAATAAAATGAAAAAAAACATGAACAATATGTCATTCTCTGTTTGAACTCCGTGAAACTGTCAGTTCATCTCACCGTGTTACCCTCAACCGCTGACATTTCTGGATGCTTCGTTCGCTAAAAAGCCATGCACCTGATTTTAGGATAATTGACGATATACATGGCCAAATGATTCATGTAACCGTAATCTGGACATACGTTGACAGAGTGTTTCAACTCTGTTAAGTTTGAGATACCAACTGGGAGACTCTTGCTGCCAACTCAACTAATTGTATCACTCAGCAGGCAAGCCGGTTTGGCTTCATGAGCGACTGAACAAACCCGACCCGCAGGATTTGGGTTTGTTGCACAGAACCATCTGAGAGGTCGTCACTGGAAACTGTTTGGATAAACCCCTTCAGTATTTTTGGGAAAGTGCCGGCCCTTTTTTTCCAATCACCAGCTGTCAGTCAAACTCTTGTCTCAGCAAGTCGGGAGAAGAGCAAAAAAAAGGAAAAGATCTTTTCCATTGGGAAAAGCCTTCAGAGACATTTTTTCTTTCTTTCAGTAAAGACATACTCTCCAGTACAAACACATTACTTAAAGCCTGACAATGGGTATTTGTAAGATATGTGATCTTGCTTGATCCGGTGACATTGTGAGAATTAATTGTGTCTGAACTCGTTCTCTATGACCTCTGCTTTGTCAGCAGCTGGGGGAGCTGTGAGACAATTGCCGTGGCTCCATGGGAAGGAGCTATTTAGCCAATTTTGTGAGTTACGGTTTGCTAAGAAGGCGAACATGAATGCGCACACACACCTTCACATACACATACATTTAGTTTCAGCTAAGAAATGTGATTGCCGGCGACAACTGCTGTGACGTAGCCGCCCGCTAGCAGGTGCTTTGGGCCCGTTGCCCACTCTCTGTACAGCCACAGTGGAATACCTGTCAGGCCTGGTTACCGGCAATGCTATCTAGCCCCGCCACTTCCCCTGTTTATGGGAGCCTCAGCAGAAGAAGAGTCTGTGCTTCTGTGTTCGTGTGCATGAGTGGGAGATACAGAGTGCTATAGGCCCGACAGGCGATGAAACAAGATAAACATATAGTCACTAGGGGAGGACCACCTTCTCAGAGCTTCTGTTGTCTAGATTTGTGTTGCAAATTATAGACTTGAATTGGCTAAAAAAAGCACATTGCATGGCTTCTATACCACCACGACTTGAGTGTCTGCAGACAAGCCAAAGTGTTGTTCGTTTCTCCCCCAGGAAAAGATTCCCTTCTTTGCCTTAATGATTTTTAGACTCTTTAAGTGCTGTGTTGAAAAAAGCCCCATTGGAATACTTGACTCGTTTAAGAGTCGACTTAAGATTTTCCTCTTTGACAGAGCTTATAGTTAGGGCTGAATCAGGTTCACCTGGTCCAGCCCCTTGATATGCTGCTATAGGCTTATAGCTGCCGGGGGACGTTTTAGGATGCACTGAGTACCTATCTCCTCTTTTTTCTCTCCTTAAGGATGAATTTTCATCTCTCAATCACACGTTACTAACTCTGCTTTCTCCCCGGAGTCCTTTTGACTTCACGTCTCATGGGGTCATAGATCCTATCTGCCTGATGGATCATCGAGGTCTGGGTCGTGGAATTCCTGCTCCTGACTACGCCACTGTCCTGTTGAGACTCCGCCCACTGTTGAGACTCCGCCCACTCCTCCTCTCTACCGCCATCTGCCTGATGGATTGTGGAGGTCTCCATCGTGGAATATGCCTACTATGAACTATTCATACACTCTGTCATATTCATTGAATGTATTTTAAACTCTAAATCTGTCCTTCTGTACACATTACATCTATTGCACCTGTCCATCCTGGAGAGGGATCCTCCTCTGTTGCTCTCCTGAAGGTTTCTTCCCTTTTTTTCCCCCTGAAGGGTTATTTGGGAGTTTTTCCTGGTCCGATGTGAGGTTTTGGGGCAGGGATGTCTATGTGTACAGATTGTAAAGCACTCCGAGACAAATTTGTAATTTGTAAAATTGGGCTATACAAATAAACTGAATTGAATTGAATTAAATTGTGAATAGAGTACTTTAATGCAGTTCTGTCTGTGACCAACAACAGCTCTGCTGCAAAATTTAAACTAAAAACTAAAAAACATGACAAAATAGTGTAACGGAGTTAGAAATGCACTCTGTCATTTCTTGTTTTCAATGTATTGTATTTTATTTTTGTTTGTTGTTCATATTGTTGAGTGTTTGTGAATTTTATTTTAATTAGCTATTTTTATTTTGCGTTATTTAACCCTTGTGTTGCCTTCGGGTCAATTTGACCCGATTCAATGTTTCACCCTCCTGTCGCCTTCGGGTCAATATGACCCGATTCAATGTTTAACCCTCCTGTTACCTTTATATTTACTAACATATTTTACCCTTGAGGTCAATATGACCCCAGCTATTAAAATCTCCAGAAAATTATTAGAATTAATATTGTTTTCCAAGTTTAAGTGTGAAGTACTTTATGTTTGTTTGTTGACTCCCGAAAGAACACCGACATTAAACATTGAATCGGGTCAAATTGACCCGAAGGCGACAGGAGGGTTAAATATTGAATCGGGTCAAAATGACCCGAAGGCAACACAAGGGTTAAAAAAATCTGTTTCCTGCGGAAATTGCTTTCCATCTCTGTTGCACTTCCTGCTCCTGAGTCCCGTCTTTCCCTCACAATGGTTTTATATTGCTGAGGGTGAGTTGAGTGAAAAACGATGTCGCACTATTTTGGCTATATTCTTTAATAAAAAGTAACCGTTTATGTTACATACAGTAATGGTCGCTAATACGATCACGGCGTCCAGCTGTTGTGTCATTTAGACCGTCAACATATACGTTTGGTGGCGGTTTCATTGAGCCACTTTGGCGCCGTTTGTTTAGCTACATCCGGTCGCCCCGACGTATATTTTCCTTGTGTAAATTGTGTTGTTTTACGTGTATAGGAAGTGGAAGTGCAGACAGATCAGAAGGCAAATGTGTGTGTTCTGTTGTCTTCTGCAGAATAAATAAGTGCTGGGAAAATCCACCATCTGAGTCGACTTCTTCCATGCCCGTTTCACATCCGTTACAATAGCACATTTTAAAAGGAGAATTAAGTGTTGTTTATTGTGGTTTTTTCGTGTTATTTTCCCCACTGACTGTGTAGAGATTATGCATATCCTTCAGGATACTTCAGTCAAAAATATTATGCAGGGTAGCTACACATTTATGGGATGGATAGTGCCTGACCTATCAATTTAAGGTAGAATGCTGGATTTATCCAGAAAGCAGAAAGGAACAGCTGTCAGTGATAACAACCACTCGTATCACATTTAAGAAAAAAGAAACACTTGCATGGAAAAGAAACATGCCTTTTTTTTTCTAGGAATAACAATGTTTATTTTAGTATTCTTTTCATTTTTTCTCTTTCAGATGCAATCATCAACCTGGTCTCTTGGAAAGTAGTCTCGAGTAGCATTACATGCCACGTTGTTACCGTGAGATGCCAGCAGTTAGGTTTAGGAAACACATCTTGCCTGTACTTCAAAACAATCCCTCAAGCAAAAACAATATAATTATGGAAAATACGTCATACACATAACTTGGTCTGAGCATAGCATATTTATGCCTATATGTTTACACTGTAGTCAGTACAGACTCCATGGTGTAAAATGCAAAAAGCAATAATTACGGGTTATTGCACACTAAATGACTTACAAATTGTTGTGCCATGCCGGGCGGCAATGATCGGCAATGGGCTGTCCAGATCTGAAATAAATTTGGGTTGAATAGAGGATCGTTTGAATTAATGGAGGCTGCAGAATCAATACGAGAAACATCTACTCATGTCCAGGCTACCTCACTGAATTAACAAAGTTTAGAATAAAAGTTTGATCTTTTTATTGGGAAATAATATGTCCTTCAATTAATTTGGCTGCTCTGCATTTTGCTCCATTTCTCTTGTCAAGCAGCGATGAGCTCCCCCGGATGGCAGTCTGGCAGTGGGCTTTCCAATAAGGAGTGATGAGTGATGTGTCGTGCGTAAATTGTCCCACATTGGATCAGACTTATTGATTTCTGAGTGTTGGCACTCAGATCTTTTGAGCTCCTTGCTACTGCGGCAAAATGATTACTTTTTCATCATCTTATTGATATTTCATCATTATTGTACTTCTCCTTCCTTCCCTTCCAAACTACTACGGCCAACTGCCCCTTCTGAAAAGCAATTATACAAAGGATGTCTATCAGTTCCCTCTTATGAATCTGTCCATGTGCCAGGAGACCTTTAGAATACAGAGATGTTATATTTGTACATTATATATATATATATATATATATATATATACAGTATATATAAGTCTCACCTTTTTACTTGGCGCTGTTGATGCTCCGAGAGTTGTTGTTGATCTTGGATGCTTCACCTATTAGCCATTCAGTGACACTCTTTTGTTTGTGTTGCACCTTCCCTGCTCGCTGATGCAAAAGCAGCCAAAAGGACCCCCACTAATACAACATAATGATACTGTTTGTCACACCCTCCTTGCGCTGGGATAAATATAAAAATGCATCGCCATCAATATTTAAATTACAATGACAGGTTGGAAAGGTACAATGTGCTTTTTTTTTTTTCAAGAACAGCTCCATTGATTATAGCTATGCCTGTGGCATTTTGGCATTTTACTGTATGGCTGAAACACTATGCATAATGATAACAATTACAGAATGTTGAACTAGTATGCTAAAAAAGGCATTGGACGATTACGAGGCAAAGAAAAGAAAGAGAGCAGTCAGTGTATAACATAACAAGAACTGCTCGCACACGGTCTTCAGAGTGACACCGGGAGTAGATCGTCCCATCTGGAGGTGTGCCGGGAGGCGTGTTGACTTGACAAGAGCATTTGATGTGTTCTTGGGGGGAAGGGAGCCCGCTGAACTGCACAGAAGCATCATGTCACATCATGACAACCAGTAAATGAGGGAAAAGCTGAGAAAAAAGTTGAATCAAGTCAGGAAATCCACCTTTCTGAACAGTTCCCATTTTGAATCTTTCCGATTTGATATTGCAATTTGGAGACATCTATAAGCAAAAAGTAAAAAAACTCTTGAGCAAATAACCAAGTTGCACTGAAAAAGCTGAACTCTACATCTTTCCCTTGTTCTTCTCTGGTAGAACCGTTGCAACATTGATAGTGAGCGGCCCCCATCAACGTGCCATGGAGGCATCACTGTGAAGCAGCTGTGGCTCAGGAAGCAGAGTGTTTCGTCCATTGGTGTTTTGATTCTGGCTCCAACTGGTTACATATCCAACGGTCCTTGCACTGAACCTCAAATTGCTCCCACCTGCCACTGTGTAAGTGTGTGTGTGTGTGTGTGTGTGTGTGTGTGTGAGAGAGAATTGGGAGTCATTTTGAAGTGCTTTGTCCTGCTGAGGTAGAAAGTGTGATATAAGTGCTGTGCATTTATCGTTGCAGTGGTGGATAAATCAAGACTCCGGTTGGCAAGATACTTTCAGACAGCAAATCAACAAGGGTAAGTTTGAGATGGTCGGAGTATACTACATGAAAACAGATGGACTGAATAATTAGTTTTAGCCTCAAGAAAGGACATTAGGACAAAGCCAATCTTGCTCTGGACTCCACCTTCAATGTAGCAGGAGATGGCGTCTATCGTGTCTAAACATCATTCAAAAGGTGAAAGAAGACATACAGTGTGTGTTTATGGAAATACTTTCCAATAAAATAGCATCTGGCTTATTTGGTTACCATACTAATTTGATAACGCTTGATAAACATGTAATTCACAGAGAGAGTGTGTGTGTGTGTGTGTGTGTGTGGGGGGGGGGCAATTTTGACAGCTTGAGAAAGGGGACACGACAGGAAAGCTAAACCGCTTTTGCATAAATGAGCATGAGGTGTCAAGTTTATTGACACCACATTACAGGGTTTCGAGGAAATTAACATCCACAAAATTAGAAAGTCTCCCCTCACTGCCATGTGTGAAATTAGCTTGTATTGCATTAATCCAAAATATACGGCTGTCTGTAAAGTTGCACACACTCGTGCAGATGCCTGCATACACACTCTAATGCATGCTTGAATATGTATACAATATGTGTAGAACAATATAACCTTTTGTATGTGTTATTCAATAGCACCCAGACAGTAGGAGCAGCAGGGTTGTTTAATAACTATTGCATCTTATGCTGCTGATGAATGCTTGGAGTTTTTCCTGAATCGATGTTAGGGTCCCGGGACAGAGGACGTCGTATGTGTACAGATTTTAAAGCCCACTGAGGCTAATTTGTAATTTTGCGCTGTACAAAATAAATGTTGTTAATGTTATTTCTTTACCATAACATAAAACCACCCTCCCCACTCTTTTCATTGGTCTACATGAATCAGCACAGGACTCTCGCACCGTCCTAACTGCGTCCGGTCTGAACGAGGTGAGCGGAGTGGCCACTATGCCAAATGGACACATAAAAAGGAGACATTAATGGACTGAGGAACGGCATAAATCACCCAGAAGAACCTAGTACTCCCAACGCCCGCGTGCAGCAGGCCAACGTAGAAAGAGAGGACGAAGATGCCCCAGGTGAGGCATATATCTCCGGCATCTAATTATGCTGACTCTAAGTGCCAATGACATCACACATCCCACACAGAAAAAGGGGAAACACAATTATTTCTCCATTTGTATGAAGAGTGCTGCAAGATTGTATGCTCTACGTGCTTTTTGAAATTATATTATTTTATTTGCCGTGACATTTCTGCATTATTAAATAGTGGAGGCAGACAGCTTATGGCAGTCTTGCTTTGATATCTAATTATATATATATATATATATGATTATATATATATATATGTGTATATATATGATTATATATATAAAATGTTTACTATATGGATGCACACTTTGTTCTCACCCGACTGATGAAACATAATGACATATTCCCATTCAGCCAAATAAGTTATGCAGTATTTATAATGTTAATTTGAGCAGATACTCTGCTATAAAACATGGGGTACAATCATTTCAGGCACTGTGAAGGAAAGTGTTTATGTCTGCCTATCCACCCAGAAAGAGATGCCCAACAGGTGCTCAATAGGCCCATTTGTACTGCAGGAAAATGACTGTTGATGAGGTGCTTGTCATCAAATGTCCCGAGTTGTTGTGCAGAACAGTGGATGGTAACATTGATTTCCATTTTATGTAAATTCAAAGTAAAATCAATCATTTTTTTAAAGTAACTCATTCAAGCTCTTGTTTGACGAATGACACACATTAGGAACACAATGTGGTACTTGTTAACCAAATGCAGGTGCCTTAAGTACTTTGTTGACAAAATAACCAACAGACTACATTCTATAAGTCGATGAAAAGTAAACATATACAATACTTACATGAATGACATCGGCGTTTATCACGGCACAGTGGAGTCGGAGCATGTACTGAGGACTGAGAGAGTTCACTTTCCAACAACCAAGACAACAGGTGATTTCACTGATTGTTTGCTGTTTCTTGTTTCTTTGAAAACCCTGAATGTTTATCAGTCAAAACCAACAGCGGTGGATGAACTTTGATGGAAGATAAAACTTTCGAGTCTTGGGAATCCACGACAAAAAAGACCACAACATGATTCATATCTACTTTACAAAGCATTGCAATACAACAATTCAATGATAAAAAAAGGAGTCTGGCTTTTCTAAAAACAAGTGCACTTACCAGAACTTGGGTATTTATTTTATGCTAATACATTTAACAAGGCCATATATATAAAGGCTGGGTTCTCTTTAAATGTGGCAGTGTTCAGCAGCATGGCCGTGTAAATATGCTGAGATTAAATGCTGCAGGCATATGAGGCTTTAGTTATGAAGCTTAGTTTAATGATGATCAATATATATACATAATGTGGAACATGCTGTTGTAAAGGTTCTAGAGGACGGGGATGTTGAGGATGGGTTGTAATAGTGTAAAAAATAGCCAGGCTCACAACAAACTGTTCTTCTCCATGCCTACTATTTTGTCAGTTATAGCTTCGATATCTAGAGCCACCACAAATGCGTATTAGGTTATAGCTTTGATATCTAAAGCCAGCATACATATGAGGTAACACAACCTAGACCAAAAGCTACCTCAAGCAACTTTCCACCTTCTTATTATCCGATCACATAGAACAAATCCATCCCCTGAAGTGAGTGAAAAGAAGGAGCAAATTCAATGCTGCCGTTTAAAAAAAAAGTAATAACAGAGCTATTACCGTTGCCAAGCAATCAGCAAGTGCTTCAATATTAAGTGACCATATATATATATATATTGTAACAGTTGAGCTCCACGCCTTCCTTTTTGTAGTAGTTGTTTTCATCCTGTCACTAAGTATCATGTCATTCCAGATCCTGCTTCCCATCTCGTCAATCCAACTCCCCTCACCTGCCTCTGATCTCTCCCTCGTTAGTCCCTCATTCCCTTCACCTGGTCCTCACGCCCTTCTCACCTGCAGCCCATCCCCTCATTAGTCCCTCACTATTTAGTTCCCTCACTTCCACTTGTCCTCTGCCAGATTGTCTTGTGTGTTCGTGCCAAGTTCTCCAGCGTTATTAGAGTATATTCCTGACCTGCCTGTTCTGACCCTGCCTGCCTGCCCTGACCTCTGATTGTCAGCCCTGCCCCTTTTTGGACTTGTTTGCTTCTTCGACTGTGTAGCAGGACTCATGCCTCTACCCGTGGGTTTCCCCCACTCGCACCAAGGACCAGCCAGGCACCACAAGGTTTCGTTGACAGACATCTTTTATTTGTCAGCACACACACCGAGCAGACCGCAAAACATGCGCCTCTGCTCACTCCTCCCCCCTCCACTCTCAAGTGGGAGCTTTTATAAGAGTCGCCTCGGCTGCTGACTGATTGCCAATCATCAGCAGCCGAGGCCAAATCAGAGACAGCTGCCACAGACTGATCTCCCGGTTTTGACCCAGCCTGTTTTCAACCAAAGACAGTTATCTTTGTTACTCCTGTCTGAGTCATGCTTTTGGGTCCACTCTAAAAGCACCGTGACATATATATATATATATACAGGCACATACACAGACGTTTTCTGTAGTCATGGAGAGCAGCATTCCCCAACCTCAGGACCGTTCTGCGGGTTGGTTGGTACCGGACCGCACAGAAAGAAAGATTTTTTTTTTACAAAAAAATAAAATAAAGAAAAAATATTTTATTCTATCAATTGACTGGATACATTTTTGTTGTGCGTCTGAGTCTCTCACAAGGCAACAACATACATTTCACATATGTGTCCTTGTGACAAAAGCTAGCAAACACAAACACTTTAGCAAACCTACAAGCTAGCGAAAATTTGTGAAAAAATGACTAAAAAAAAACGTCTTTGGAGAGTTTTTTTGGCAAGGGGCCCAATAAGGACACAGAAGAAGAAGAACAGCCTAAAAAGAAAGTTGCATTCAAAAGACATTATCAGGAGTCGTACTTAAAGCACGGGTTTATCGCTAAAGGCGAGTCTCACGCGCCAAACCCGCTCTGCGTACCACTGGCGGCACATTTCAGTGACAAAGAATGGGTCTTAATACATATATATTCAACCTGCTTAATGAACTCAATCTGTCACTTCAGGGGAAAATGACAACTGTTTTCAAGTTGGCCGATAAAATCGCTGCATTTAAAGCCAAACTGGAATTTGTACATGTTTCAAAGAAGAGATTGAGCCATCATTCTCCCAGCTGGTGCACGATCACTTGTCTTTGCTATTTAAAGAGTTTGAGTGGTATTTCCGAACCAAATCAGAATGCGAAAGAATGAATTTGCGACCGATTTGTGAAGAAACCCATTGAATCGAGCCTGTCCGAGCCAGAAGTAGATTTGCTGGAGATCGCAAATGACAGTGGCCTTAAAATTTCATTTCACACAACAACTCTGCCGGTGTTCTGGATCAAAATCAAAGCAGAATATCCCAAGATCGCCAAAAAAAGCACTGAAAACCCTGTTTCCATTTCCAATGTAATATCTTTGTGAAGCGGGGTTTTCTGCAATGATCCAAACAAAGTTATGGAGTAGACTGGACGTAACTAACACACCTCGGGGGTCGTAGACCTCCATCACCGGCTCTTTGCAGATAAACAAGCCCAGGGCTTCCACTAATTTGGCAAAATGAGAGTTGTATTTTAATGCACTTTATGCCGGTCATATATATTACGTCATATTAATTCCATCATATTTTTTACATCATATTATTACGTAATATTTATCACGTCATATTTATCACGTCATATTTATCACGTCATATGTATTACGTCATTTATTTACAATGTAAAGGCCGGTCCGTGAAAATATTGCCTGAAAAACGTCCGTGGCTCAAAAAGGTATGTGGACCGCTGATGTATACACTGTAAAAAAAGAACGTAGATTTTACAGTGAAAAACTGTTAAATCACAACAGTAAGTGACCGTTAATTCAAAATAGGTTATATTCCGTTTCTATCACATTGCAACACTGTATATGTATATATCAGCCCAAACAGTAATTTATGCATGTATTTCTTGTAAAAAATACATTTTGTCACCGTTAATTGTACTAAACATTGTACTGATAACAGAAATACACCGTATTATGAACAATAATCAATACCGTAATTTTTACATTAATAACTTTTAAAAAATACAATCTGTCACTGTTAAATGTATGGACTACTGTGCTGACAACTGAGCTATAACGTTTCATGAAAGTAACAGCCAGCCTTGTAATTTTCACATTTATTGTTTGTACAAAATACAGTTTATAACTTTTAATTGCACTAAACATTGTACTGATAACGGAAATATACCGTAATATGAACAACAATTAATACCGTAGTTTTTGCATATCTTACTCTTTAAAAATACATGCTGTTACTGTTAAATGTACGGACTTTTGTGCTGCAAATGGAAATATAACGTATTAGGAATTTAACAGCCAGACCTGTATTGTTTGCATTTATTATTTGTAAAAGATACAGTTTGTCACTGTTAATTGCACTAAACATTGTACTGATAACGGTAATACACCGTAATATGAAAAACAATCAATCCTGTCATTTTTACATTAATAACTTTTAAAAAATACAATCTGTCACTGTTAAATGTACGGACTACTGTGCTGACAACTGAGCTATAAGGTTTTATGAAAGTAACAGCCAGCCTTGTAATTTTCACATTTATTGTTTGTACAAAATACAGTTTATAACTTTTAATTGCACTAAACATTGTACTGATCACGGAAATATACCGTAATATGAACAACAATTAATACCGTAGTTTTTGCATGTATTACTCTTTAAAAATAAATTGTGTTACTGTTAAATGTACGGACTTTTGTGCTGCAAATGGAAATATAACGTATTAGGAATTTAACAGCCAGACCAGTATTGTTTGCATTTATTATTTGTAAAAGATACAGTTTGTCACTGTTAATTGCACGAAACATTGTACTGATAACGGTAATACACCGTAATATGAAAAACAATCAATACTGTCATTTTGACATCCAGAACTTTTAGAAAATACAATCTGTCACTGTTAAATGTACGTATTAATGTGCTGACAACCGAAATGTAACGTATCATGACTAACAGCCAGCTCTGTAATTTTCACATTTATTGATTGTACAAAATACAGTTTATAACTTTTAATTGCACTAAACATTGTACAGATTATAGAAATACACCATAATATATCTAGGAAGGCTTGACCGATCTTAACCAGAGTGGTGTCTCGCTATTGAACTTCTGTGCTCGCCACGGCTTGTCCATAACGAACACCATTTTCGAATATAAGGTGGATCATAAGTGTACCTGGTACCAGAACACCTTAGGCCAGAGATCAATGATCGACTTTGTAATTGTATCATCTGATCTGTGGCCATATGTCTTGGACACTCGGGTGACCTGTTAGTGAGGGTGAATAGGAATGTCTGGCGGACGATCCTGTCCGGCAGGTCTTCAACTCTCACCTTTGGAAGAACTTCTCACACTTCCCGAGGGAGGATGGGGACATTGAATCCGAGTAGACCATGTTCAAAGCCTCTTTTGTGAACCCAGCCGCTAGGAGCTTTGGCCAGAAGGTCATAAGTGCCTGTTTTGGCGGCAACCTGAGAACCTGGTGGTGGACACCGGGGGTGAGGGAAGCCGTCAAGCTGAAGAAGGAGGCTTTTCGGGCCTGGTTGGCCCAGGGGTCTCCTGAAACACAGCTCTGTAAAGTACCAGCAGGCCGGAAGGGCTACAGCTGTGGTGGTCACAGATGCTAAAACACAGTCATGGAAGGAGTTCGAGGAGGGCATGGAGAAGGACTTTCGGTTGGCCTTAAGGAGGCCATATCCCTGGCATAGGTGGCAAGGCGCCTGGGGTGGATGAGATCCACCCTGAGATGCTGAAGGCACTGGACATTGTTGGGCTGTCTTGGCTGAGATGCCTTTTCTACTGAGTATTTTTTATTTTGGAAACATTGTTTTGTAAAAAATAACACTGCTTTCAAGGCATTTCTGAACATACCAATGTCTCCTCTTTTTTACAATGACAACGTTAGTCACACGTTAGTAAAGTTAGATACACGTTAGTAACGTTAGCCACACGTTTGTAACATTAGACACACGTTAGCTAGCAAGAAAGAAAAGATTGACAAAACGTATCTAAAGGGAGCTAGCGCACCAACACACACATACATGGCAACAGCGTCAGATAAGATAATATTAGTAACACTAACGCTCGCTTACTGGTGCAGAAAAGTGTCTCCCTACTTCTCTGAAAGTCATGTATACAGCTAACAGTAACTTTCCTTGAGAAGACGACTGCTTCTGGGCCCCAGAATTCGTCTTGCTCACTCTCCCAAGTCCTCGTACTCCCATGAACCGATACCAGAGCTACAGATGCACTACAGATACTAACTGCACAGCCTGGCCTTACAAGAGCATATACGTCCATTTTACATGTTTATTATACAATTCAAACATAAATATTAACATAAACCATAAATAAGACTCGAGAGGACTCGAAAATGACTTGAGAGAGCTCCCCAAGTTATGTAAATATTATTTTTTATAACCCTAGCTTGATGCTACACATGATTGGCGCACTTTTTTGGAAAGCTGACAACCTACGGAATCCGCCAATTTCGCCAAAACCACTGTCAGACAAAGCCTCAGCAAGATATCAACCACATTCCAGTGTGAAAAAACTGAAATGTGACTTACTTATGGATTAAACAATACTTGCTTGGTATGTATTGGTGCATCTGCTTGAGCAGAGCCCCTCTGTTGTGGAACCACAGGCTTCCAAAGTCCAGGAAGAAAGTTAGGGCATTTTGGCTCTCAGCGGACCAAAACCTACGGTTCACGAAATGTGCACTAAACGAATTACTAAAAATATTTAACTTCACTTAACCCTTGTATGGTATTCGGGTCTGTGGGACCCGTTTTCATTTTTCATCAAAACAAAAATAATATGATTCATTATTTTTTCAAACTCAGACTTATTGGCCTTGGCTAATTTTCCGCGAAGAACATATATCAGACAAAATTTTCATCGACAGCAAACCGTAACCCCCCCCTACACATTTGTATTACATACAGGGTGTTCGGGTCCACTGGACCCGGACTAATAAAAGTGTGGAAATTGTTGGTCCTGTGTACCTTCAGTCTGTCCTCCTCATGTCTGGGCCTGCTGTAAGTGTGTGTGTGTGTGTGTAGGTGTGTGTGCCCGCGTGTGTGTGTGTTCGCGCATGTGTGTATGTGAGTGGGCCTGCTGTAAGTGTGTGTGTGTTTGTGTGTGTATGTGAGTGGGCCTGCTGTGTGACCATGGTTGGAACGATGAGAAAAAACAGGTCTGAGCTCCCACCTCAATTGCTGCCTACAAAGAACAGGCATGTCAACTCGTCCAAGTGTGTCTACACGGCTGACACATCCCTGGTATCATATGTGCCAAAGAAAACCAAAAATGTAGTACTAATAAGTACACTACACAGGGATGGGAGAATCTGTGGCCTGGAGCATCAGAAACCAGAGATACTTATGGACTACAATGCCTCAAAAGGAGGAATAGACAACTTGGACAAGCTGGTGTCTGCCTACAGTTGCAAGAGGAGGACCCTACGCTGGCCACTGGTGATTTTCTTTGACATGCTGGACATCTCGGCGTACAACGCCTTTGTCATCTGGATGGCATTGAACCCAGAGTGGAACAGAGGGAAGCTCCAGAGGAGGCGCCTCTTTCTTGGGGAACTTGGAAAGGCACTGGTGAAACCACAAATCCTAAGAAGACGGCATGTTCCGAGAACCTCAGCCTCTGCAGCCACCGTGAGGAGGATTCAGGAGAACAATGCTGGTGCCCCATCCACCCAACCTACAGAACCACCATCTGCAGAGCCTGAGGTAAGTGTGTGTGATGCTGTTGCAGTATATGTTTGACACTCATAGCTTACGAGACAGAGGTTTTAGTAAAATTCATGATCTTTTCATCATTCTAGGTTGCGCGGCAGCAACAAAAAGAAACGGTGCGAAGTGTGTGGACCCAAGACGGACAGAAAGACGCAATATACATGCATCAAGTGCAAGACGTACATATGCAACACACACACAGTAAAACTCTGCCACTCATGTGTTGAATAGGCTGGTATGAAAAGGCAATGTGTTCAACAATGTAATGTGTTCAATGTGTTATGTAAACTGTGTGTTGTGCGATGTAAAATTACCTGATTACTAATGAAATTCAATACAAATTCAAAGAAATAAAAATCAATAGCTATGAACAACCTTGCTTCATTTGTAAATTTGTTGAATATTGTCCACTCATATCTTGATAAAAAATGTAAAAAACAGTAGCACTTTAATTCGTAAATGTGTTATAACAAAATTAAAGGGAAAATATTAACCATAATTGCTGTTTATATTGCTCGTAATTGGGATGAAGAAAACATCTGTTAAGTATTTTAACATCAAATTGTTTGATTGTGTTGAATTAAAAGCCCAAAAATACAGCGGGTCCAACAGACCCACAACACCTTCTGAGTAACAAAAAAATAAATACCATACAAGGGTTAATCAAAGTCAAACTTTGCGGAGATACACTTAACACACAATGCTATTTTATAGGAGGAAAAAAAGCGATGATATGCATAGTTAAAAAGAGGAAATACATCCTGAAGTGTTTCTCTTTTCGGAAGTTCAACTCTGAGAGAAGCAAGTGTCCATTGATATATGAACATATGGTCTGTGTCTGCGTCATAGGAAAAACTAACAATTCTATTGGAAATAATGCAAGATAATTCAATCTGATTCATGTTTATACTGGTGAAAGAAATGACTGTATTGTGATTGACTTGACTTTATTTGATATGGACATCACCATTGCATTAGAATTGTAACTGTGATGCACTGTGTTGAAAACTGTGGCGGCCATATGGGCTCTATGGCAGATATTGCTATAAAAACTGCATTTTCAATTCTGTAGACAGTTCCATAGTTTTTCTCCTTGAACAGAGAAGACTGTTGTCCAAATGAGGTCTTGCACATAGAAATACGACAGTTCCCGTTTCCTGAGGCCCGTGTGTTCACTCTGCTGGTGTTCTGGTGTCTTGTAACAAATTATTTAAGAAGGGAAGGAGCATGACCATGTTGGCCTTTCAAAAATAAGCTTTAATCTTGTATCGCTTAAAAAGCTTTCAAAGTTGAACATAATGTGTTTGCAAGATCTGACAATGGTGCCACCTCATTGTTTTTTGTCCATAATTTTGATGGGTTGTATCGTTGTTTGTGAGGCTTGTGACCAGGTGATGCAGTATGATAGGTGTGAGAATATCATGGCATGCATGTAAAGCTGGGCTGTACTGAATGGCAGATACTTTCTGATGAATCTGAAGCAGTTGAAATATGTTTTAACTTTTTTGCTGATGTTACGTACTTGTATACACAGTAATATAACTGTGAAAACTAGAGAAATGTGTTACAGTGCAACACTTTGATTTTTGAAAGACATTTCATCACTGTTTCATCATTCAACATGAACTAAGATTAACCAACAAACAAAACAAAATAATAAGTTCTAGTTGCCATTTAGTCTGCCCATTCAAAGCAGTGGAGAGTAACCTTGTACCCCTTGCTTAAGTTCTCCTTGTTTTGACGAACTTCTTTGCAGAGCCTAAATGCATCTCACCCCATCCCCCACCCATGCTTGCAGGTGCAGATCTCAGGAGAGAACGGGGGGAAAGGGAGACAGATGGAGAGATAGAGAGAAACACATAGAAAGAGGGAGAGACAGACAGAGAGAAAGAGGGAGGGAGAGAGAAGAGAGAGATAAGTGACTGTTAAAAAAAAGAAGAAAACACGACGTAGCCTACATGACGTTTGGAGATTGAACTTTTCAAGTCATTTTAGCGCCATTTCTACGCGCTCTGCATAGCTGGAACAACGGCCTGACTCCAAGCTACATTTCTTCTTGAAGTAAGTAACATGCCTACATAATTATCTCAGCTATATTTTAATTTGAGGCTTTGTTTTCTACAATTTTGCGTCGCCCTTGCAAAAACGTTGATGTAATGTAGGTTATGGGTTTCTGCATTGAACATTAGCTAGCTAACGTTAGTTTACCAAAGGTTGGCTAAGAAAATGTTTAATTGTAATTTCTGTGGCAGGTCGGTTAAAACACAGAGGGGTTATGTGCTTCATTGCAAACTTCATAGAAATGAACCACGTTGTTTGTTTAAGTGCTTTGAAGCTGGTTGAAAACAGACCTTTGTACAAACGTGTTTTGCAGGCTGTCACAAAGCTGAAAATTCTTAGAGGACAGTTGGAGGGCTGCTCAGAAGATGTGAAAGACATGGTGCACCTTCTTCTCTCCTATTTTGATGAAAATGAGGAGAACCTCTTCCACTATGTCGAAGAATCATGTCTGGCAGACGAAGTAGTAGTGGAAAGCTTGCCTGTCACACCATGCATCATTGTATGTGGTAAGTTGAGATTCAGTTTTACTGAAGAAACCTCTAATATAAGGAAATATTGCATGACATACATAGTCTTGTTATGAAGTGCAATTGTGTTTCTTCCCCATCCAGTGGTATTGTCTTCTACATAAGAGTGTAATAGATCCTTTAAGTTAGACCTGTCAGCTTCTTTCCTGAAGCTTTACACTGACTCGTCTGCTCCAAAATAAATGAAATGGACCAGCAATCTTGAGCTGAAAAAAGTTTAGAAGAATACACATTTGTTCATTCGGTTATTGTTATTTATTTTTCAAAGCCTTTTACCAGCCCAGAATGGTGTTGTTGGCTAGTCAAGATCCACCTCATCAATTTTGGAGCAGAACAGTCCCAAACTTGGAGGATCTGTTACACTTGTATGGAGGAGAAAATACCACTGGATGGGGAAGAACCACTTTTTATGACCGATTTTGGAATGGTAATGGCTGGTTTACTGTTAAATATTTTCTACCTGTATCTTTGTAGGAACCTCCTGCTATGCCTCAAGGCAGTTCATGCTAAGTGTAGACGGCAAGGTTGTGAATGACCAAATCCCAAACTTTGTTTCTGCCATCTGTTTGATGTTTGGAAGCTATTACTGCTTCAATATCCACTATCCTGTGGTTCTGGGCTCCACACTTGAGTTCCTTCAGAGGTAAAGTAATATATATATATATTTTAATTTATTTCCTCATTTAGAGCTAATCACTGTATATAGTGTTTGATTATGAATTATTGTGTTCACAAAGGTGTTTCTTCCTGATCAATCCAGAGAAGGGCACAAAAGTTGAAACCAAGAAAAACAAGAAGCAACTTTCAGTGAACTTGAGTTCCTTCAGAGGTAAAGTAATATATATATATATATTTTTTTAATTTCCTCATTCAGAGCTAATCACTGTAGTGTTTGATTATGAATTATTGTGTTCACAAAGGTGTTTCTTCCTGATCAATCCAGAGAAGGGCACAAAAGTTGAAACCAAGAAAAACAAGAAGCAACTTTCAGTGAACTTGAGTTCCTTCAGAGGTAAAGTAATATATATATATATATTTTTTTTTAATTTCCTCATTTAGAGCTAATCACTGTATATTGTGTTTGATTATGAATTATTGTGTTCACAAAGGTGTTTCTTCCTGATCAATCCAGAGAAGGGCACAAAAGTTGAAACCAAGAAAAACAAGAAGCAACTTTCAGTGAACTTGAGTTCCTTCAGAGGTAAAGTTATATATATATATATTTTTTTAATTTCCTCATTCAGAGCTAATGACTGTATATAGTGTTTGATTATGAATTATTGTGTTCACAAAGGTGTTTCTTCCTGATCAATCCAGAGAAGGGCACAAAAGTTGAAACCAAGAAAAACAAACTTGTTATATCTTGCCAGAACAAACTTTTCAGATAAGCAAGGTAGGTAAGCTACTAGGAGGGACTTTGCAGAGCTTGTTGACTAACCATTCATTTGATTTAATAAAGCTGTCCCTAAGGAAAATTCAAGCCTTTGTTTCAGTGCTTTTGTTGTTTTGTGGCATTTCTAAGAAGAATCTCCTTTTAAGGTAAGTAAATTGCACATATATGTAAATATTTAAATTAGTAGAAGAGCAGTTTGAACAGGTAATTAAGACAATGTACTCTTATCTTGTAACATTTAATGAATTTGCCCTTGCCACCTTTCAGACATTGCATTCAAACTTGAGGTGCTGGTTTTCATGACACGCAGGAAAACGGTAAGATTCTAATCCATTTATATGCCAAAAGCAAGCAGGTTTATCTTTTTTATTTTTACTTTTAAATATTTTTTTTTGTCATTTGTGTTTTATTGGACAACAGAAGTAGAGAGAGAGAGAGACAGGAAACACAGTGGATTGAGAGGGAATGATCTGCAGCAAAGAGCCCACGAGGAATCAAACCTTTGTAACGATATACAGGCTTAACCAGGTAAGGCATTGTTTTTGTTTTTGAGTGTGAATTTAGCCATTTCATATAAATTTACTAAGTCAAAGTTGATGCTTTGTTTTTTTGTCCTCCGCTCATTCTTTATCTCCTCGTTCTTTATCTCCTTGGTTGTGTCTCCTTACGACGACACAACCACTTAAAGTAGTGGTTCTCAAACATCTTTTGTAAATCACATCATTTTGTGACTCCATCTGTGCTTTTATAAATACTAGAATAAAGAAAATATCAATCACTTTCAAGTAAACCAGATTGCTCCATCAGACCTTTAAAAATTGCAATCACTAGAACAATGAAAATAAAGTTATATTTGAGGGGAAAAAAACTAATATTTAGTTACAACTTAATAGCTTATTGTTGAAACTAAGATATAGCTGTCTGCTTTTCATGCAACATATTTTTCGATGCTCTCTGTCTACTGGTGTGAGTGTGCTCTGTGCTCAGTGCTCACCTGTGTGCGCGCACGTGTCAGTGCACCCCCCTAATATAATGGTAGGGGAAACACTGCATTTCATTTCTAAGACATCTAGAGATGCACCGATCAGGTTTTTGGTGCCGATCACCGATCACTGAAATCAGTATCTGCCGATCACCGATAATACCGATCACCGATCACTGAAATCAGTACCTGCCGATCCGATAATATCGATCACCGATCACGGTGTCGATTGAAGCATTCTATTTATTGTGTAGCATTATTGCCTAGGACTATGAGGAAATACATACAGGACTGTCTCAGAAAATTAGAATATTGTGATGAAGTTCTTTATTTTCTGCAATGCAATTAAAAAAACAAAAATGTCATGCATTCTGGATTCATTACAAATCAACTGAAATATTGCAAGCCTTTTATTCTTTTAATATTGCTGATTATGGCTTACAGCTTAAGAAAACTCAAATATCCTATCTCTAAATATTAGAATATCATGAAAAAGTATACTAGTAGGGTATTAAACAAATCACTTGAATTGTGTAATTAACTCGAAACACCTGCAAGGGTTTCCTGAGCCTTGACAAACACTCAGCTGTTATAAATCTTTTTTTTTACTTGGTCTGAGGAAATATTGTAAACCGGAAGTTGTCACTTAAATCCTTCCGCTAACTTTATCAAAACACTCGCGCGCTCCCGATCGAATGCGTTTACCGTGAGCATCAGTCTGTAGGGGCAGACATGTGAGAGTCGGCTGAGTCGACCCAGAGATTCAACTCTGGGGACAGGGACGCCGCTCGGTGGTGAGGATCCCCTCGTGGACCTCTCACTCTCGCCGGGCGCATCGTCTCCGTTGCGGTGCGCGGCGATTAAAACGTCTGATAGTTCTCGCAGATGTTACGTCATCTGATCGGCCGTTTTGAGAACGCCGATCAAAACCGATAATGGGAATATCGGCCGATATGGATCGGCGCCGATCAGATCGGTGCATCCCTAAAGATATCTATCTTTCCCAAAATCAACCCTAAATAGATATAAGAGTACGGACCACTTGTGTGCAAAGACACAGTTGCACGTACTCTTATGCTCATTTAATGGTAAATGCAGGAGGGCATTGGACTGGATCTCCTTATTAACAAAAATCTTACTGTATGGCGGAGGCAGATATAATATCTTTTGTACACTGAGTATTTAAAAAAAATTCCAGGATCCGGACTCAGGCAATCAAGACTATCATCACGTGAAACAGTCGAGGCATCTGTGTTGGCTGCAAGATGACAGAAATTAAACACATGTTGATGCCTTTGTACTAAAATGTGTCCTTTTTTAACATTCAACCTGACTCTTATTAATTTTGATTAACTATAAAAGTGTTCAGAGTGCTGGTTTCTTCTAGGTCATTGAAGCTCAGTTTAACACCAGAAGGCAGTGAATGTTTCTCTGCTCGAGGACTGCATCAATCTAACTTTGCCTTTGTTTTTGTTTTGAGGCTGCAGAGAGGATCCTCCCAATCCACAGTGAAGATGGTCAACATGCGAGTCCTCAAGCAGAACTTCCTGAACAGCTCAGCTTCCTGAACTGTGTGTCCGTGTGAGACCCGATGACTCGTTATGATCAAGTGGCTAATCTTTTCATGTTTATTCATGGATATACCTTCATGTCCACATGCTGTTTCTTCAAGATCTCAACAATGCCTTGTGAGTATACGGTTAAGTTATTGGATCAGTGCAACCTGTTTCTCACAGAATGTTAGTTTCTTAAGGTTTATCAACGATGGTCTGAATCTTGATTTACAATAGGCGTTATTTGATATTTCCATTGTAATTTACAATACGTGAATGTTGACTGTAAAATCTATGCCAACCAATTGTAATACGTTGTACCATATTTTTTGCAACGGAATTTGGGCAACTGCTGGCCATTTACTTTGAACTTGGTAATAAAATACCGTAACTCATACAGTTGTACTGTGTTTATCTCTGAGAAAGACTGTAATTAGGTTTACAGTATAACTGCTGTTTTTTCAAAACATACCGTAATGTATTATACGTTGTCACTTTACTTTTTACGGTGAATTTCTGGCAACCATAGCTGCCGGTAATTCACCGTTAAGTTGAACTTTTCAATAAAGTACCGTAATATATTATACAGTTGTACTGTGTTTTTCACTGAGAGACTGAATTAGCTTCACAGTATAACTGCTGTTTTTACAAGAATTTACTGTAAACACGTTTATAACATAGCTGTTTTTTCTAAAGCAAATAACCGTAAACGGATTTATGATATATCCGTTTTTTTAATAGTAATTTACCGTAAACAAAAAGCAGTTCTCAACTGTGAATTTTACGGTTTCAAAAACGTATACCGTAATGTCTTATACGTTCTCACTTTATTTTTTACGGTGAAGTTCTGGCAACCACAGCTGCCAGTAATTTACCGTATATTTCACAGATTTTTTTTTACGGTGATTTTTTTAAATTTATAGTAATTTACCGTAAACAAAAAGCAGTTCTCAACTGTGAATTTTACGGTTTCAAAAACGTATACCGTAATGTCTTTTACGTTCTCACTTTATTTTTTACGGTGAAGTTCTGGCAACCACAGCTGCCAGTAATTTACCGTATATTTCACAGATTTTTTTTTTACGGTGATTTTTATTTATTTATAGTAATTTACCGTAAACAAAAAGCAGTTCTCAACTGTGTATTTTACGGTTTCAAAAACGTATACCGTAATGTCTTTTACGTTCTCACTTTATTTTTTACGGTGAAGTTCTGGCAACCACAGCTGCCAGTAATTTACCGTATATTTCACAGATTTTTTTTTACAGTGTAGGATCTAAAAAAAAAAATTGTAAATTGGTGCTACATATGAGCATTTTTAATCAGTCCAGATATTCTGTTGACAGTTTTTATTCAGTGTAGAAAGCTTGCTAAATTGTCTGAATGGCTGGGGAAATACACCACTTGTGTTGCCAACGTGCACATGGGTAAGTATGAATGAAGGAGAATGAAAAGTTACTGTTTTTGAGCTTCTTGAATGTACTTATGTATATGGAATATGTGACAATGAAAAGGCCCATTATTGCTGAAATGGCACAAAGTCCTGCACCAACCCGAATATGCTTCCTTATCAGCATGTCTGAGCAACAATACCGATACAGGTTATGAATAGATGGCGGGCATGCCTTTTACAAAGTGCACTGTAACTTGAGTTGCCGAGACAACTCCTCAACGTCAATGGAGCGTCCCCACACAGGTGTTTCAATAATTGCATGTGATTATACCTCTGCTCAGGTTGTTGACAAAAAGTTACACCCTAATAACACCAATTATGACTCCATTAAAATGTTGTGCAGGATAAGTCAGTCAATTTAAACATGGAGCTGCTGTGTGGATATATTCTAGACTAGGATATGACTCCATTATTTATGGAGCGGCAGTAACTGTGATACATCATGCCACTGATAATTCCTACCTGTGATTGTATTTGAGAAATTGGTCCTGTGATTCACACTTTGTGGTATTTTTAATCTCCCTCTGTGAGCATAGAGAGAGAGGAGCGTGGCACTCTGCTCTTTTGTTGAGCCTGAGAGGCTTTCTCATCTGCGAACAGCAAAGTGAAAACACCTGTGTGGATGGATTATAGGTGTGTGGAACTTTTTTTCTCTCTCCATAAATCATTTCATATAGACGGTGCAAATGTAATTCTATCTGAAGCTATTTATTCCCTTAATCCAGCCTTCAAAACAACAATGTAAGCAAAACGGAAAGGAGGTCAAAATGCCAGTAGAAATATGACTGTGAATTGTTGTTGATCTCACACTGTTAGACTGCATTTTATTCAGCATGAGGCAATGTTTTACTGTTGATTGTTCAGCCTCTTGTTTCCTTCGATTTAACCTTCATTAAATTGTTACTGTACAGTGTCTCGTGACACTATAATTCAAAAAGATGTATGAGAAAATGAGGCGCACGTGTGTGAGTTTAGGGATGGACACCAGAGGAAAAAGGTCTTTAGTTTTATTTAAAAGCTTTGTTTATAGGTGGTGACAGGATGATTTTCTTCAGGTTGAAAATCTGAACAAGAGACTGTACCAAGTCTTTTCTCCTATTGTCATGTCACAGCCCACATGCCACCCGTAATTCAGAGCTATGGAGATGTTCTGATTACGTATTGTGATCATGGACGGATTAAGAAACCACGGGCCCCTGGGCCTGGACGTGTCAAGGCCCCCCCCCCCCCACACCCGAAAAAAAAAAAAAAAAAGTGTAAAAAAAACTTAAAATAAAATAAAAATTTAAATATACTTTTTTTTAAAAACATCGCTAACGAAACAGTCCGTGTGGAACAACGATACCGGAGCTGAGCAGACAACATAACGCGAATTATATGACCATGACATGAATGACTTAAGCCTAGCATATACCGGCTATGGCGCATCGTGTCATATCATCATATCAATACAAAGTTAATAACAGCTACTTCACGCAGAGGCTCTGGCTTAGGGGCCCCCTGAGCTCATGGGCCCCTGGTGCCGGAAGGCTCGTTCGGTAATCCATCCCTCAGTAGGACTATTGGGGCCCTGTTACTGACATGAATGATTTAAGCCCAGCATATACCGGCTATGGCGCATCGTGTCATATCATCATATTCATATCAATACAATGTTAATAACAGCGACGTCACGCGCGGAGGCTCAGGCCCAGGGGCCCCCTGAACTCACGGGCCCCTGAGCTCATGGGCCCCCTGAGCTCACGGGCCCCCTGAGCTCACGGGCCCCTGAGCTCACGGGCCCCCTGAGCTCATGGGCCCCTGGTGCCGGTAGGCTCGTTCGGTAATCCATCCCTCAGTAGGACTATTGGGGCCCTGTTACTGACATGAAGGACTTAAGCCCAGCATATACCGGCTACGGCGCATCGTGTCATATCATCATATTCATATCAATACAATGTTAATCACAGCGACGTCACGCGCGGAGGCCCGTTGGTTAATCCATCCCTGATTGTGATTTGCAGATACACTGGTCGTGTGTGTCAAGATAATTCAATTTGACCATAAAGTTAGAAATAATACGGAATTGAACCTGAAATGAGAATGGGACCATGTACTTCAAAGTTTAATTTCACAAAATTGTATTTGTGCATGAATAATTTAGACCTTCTCCTCTTTTACTTTGGGTGTACAAGCACATTTACCCCCCAAATAAGTATCACATAAAACAGTGGTTCTTAAATGGGGTTAGGTGTAAAAAATGAGCGTCCATAATAATAATAATAAATAGTTAATGACCTGAATTGTATATATTCTATATTACCTGTATATCAGACACTAATGCTCCGTATTACATCTTTTTTTCAACACAAAATGCTGTTCACTAGTTAGGAGGTACTCGGCTGAATAAAATATTTCACAGGGGGCTCATCACTGAAAAAAGGTTGAGAACCACTGACATAAAACACTGTTTAAAAAAAACACAATTACAGTTTCATCGTGATTATCCGTCGTTAAATGGCATCACATTATTCTCATGTGAACTTCTCCACGGACCCTGCATCCCTCGACACAACCTTCTGATCCACTGATCTATATCAAATAAAAAGATAGAGTTAAAGGTATTGTTGCTTGTTTCATCCTGTATCTGTCGTCTGTGATTTGAAATCATCTGGGTGTTCAGTTGCCGATCCATTTCGGTTCTCCCTGAGATGCTGTCATGTTTTGTTTAATTAGTATTCTACATTGTTGGTGTAATTAACTTGAGATCATTATCTGGGGAAGGAACACAGTGTGTTGCGTAAATGCAAGCACAACACATTGTGCTCCGAGTGCAATCAGACCACATCCGAAGGTGGCATTGTTACCACCTGGCTCACGGCTGGTAATAAAAAGGGAGGCCACACATTGATCTTCCAAACAAAATCTGTAGCATAACAACCAAACTCTACAAGAAGCACATGATGAGGCTGGGGCAGCAGGCCCTGCTGAGTGAGAGAGCGAGAGAGCGAGAGAGCGAGAGAGGACGACACTCCCCTTGGAGCTGCGTTTTATGCCGTCTCATAGCTCCTCCCACCAGGAAGCCCTTTTAGGAAGGGTACCCACAGCTGTAGAGGGGGAGGGTCGTCACAGGCATGCATTGCGATCAGATCTCAGACACTCATTTACACTCATCATGTCATACATTATTGGATCACTTCCCATCGAAGAAAAAGTCTAAATGCATCCAAGAATATATAATCCAAATACCAGTGGTAATCTAAAATAAATCAACACTTAAAAGAGAACTGAATCAAGGTAATAAATACTTTCCCTAAGTATCTGTATCCTATTTATTTGTATTTCACATATTGTGATAAACATGTCCAGTTGATTTGTCCCTTTTTGACGTGCCTCCATTACTTAAACCCTATCAACATAGTGGGGCAGAAAGTAAAATTGTGCAAATTGTGATACAAGCATGACATTTGGTGGAGTTGTTCTCCAGAGGTATTTGGTCAAATCTGCCTGATTGGCCATTCAAAAATCCAAGATGGCGGCTATTTTTCAAGATGGCCGCCAATTGAGTCTCCAAAAATGTGTTTTCTTCATAAAAAAATTAAAATAATTAAAAAAAAACCTATTTTAATAAAAGAGTTGAATTATCAATTGACACACATTCGTAATGGTTTCCGCTAAATGTCCAATTACATCAGTACATTCATTATTCTAGTTTTCTAGTTTTGGACAATTATTTAAGTATATTTTGTTTTACCTATAAATAGACACCAAGATCATTCAAATCAGGGACATACAAACAGTTTTTTGAAGAAAACTAATTTTTGAAGACCCAATTGGCGGCCATCTTGAAAAATAGCCGCCAACGGGCAGATTCGACCAAATACCTCTGGAGAACAACTCCACCAAATGTCATGCTTTTATCATAATTTGCACGATTCTTATTAAAAAAATGCTTTTATCTGCCCCACTAAATGATCAGTAGAGATGTCCTTACTGTTTCCTGCTTAGTAAAAAAATATATATATTTAATGGATATACATTATCCAGCTTGGTGATGAAAATGTTATGTGGCTTCCAATCATCTATAATTTATATACATTTTATTTGAGAAAAAATGTGACCTAAGCTAGTATTTGTAATACTACACAGAGGAGCTCTGGGAATCTCAGCCAGCATCATAAAAAGGGAGCTCTCCCACACAGGCCTAATTGATATTCTTCACTGTCTGCTTAAAGTTTATCTATCAGAATGTATAATTTGCTCCCATTTTTTTCTGAATGGATCTATTTTCAAGCAGAAGAACATTTTCATAATAAAACAATGCATCTTACACTCATCAGAGTTGAATAAGTCTGCGAGGAAGTGTGCAACTTATAGTCTTAACTTGTGAGAAATTAGAAGCACTTGATATATATTGTAACATTGTTTGCTGCTGCTATACAAATCAGTTTCCCACTGGGGATGAATAAAGTATATATCTATCTGTCCATCTGTCTGTCTGTCTGTCTGTCTGTCTGTCTGTCTGTCCGTCCATTCATCCATCCATCTATCCATCCGTCTCTCTTGTATGAGCGCCGGGGCCAGTGGTTAAGATAAAAAAGTAAAAGCTTATTGAAATTATTCTAGGTGAAAGAGAGAGCAGGACAGCTGTGTGGTAAAGTAGGTGGAAAAGATGTGTTTCACTGCCCTCGACCAACATCTATTACCCCTCCATCCACACTGCTGGCTGTGATTGGGTGCGTTTGGAAGTGTATGTGTTGCACCTGTTCCCACATCCGTCGGTACTGACACACCGTGTCCAGTCAGCAAAAACATAAGTCAGCAAAAACATGAATTTCAGCTGGTGTTAATTTACACTGCAAAGAAGACAGGAGAAAAAAAGTCCCACATGAAACCATGCCCATCTATATGACAAGCATGTATATATTCTGCAGCCAGATATGCTGCTATAAGCGTTTCATCTAGAATTATTTGAATAAGCACTTTTCTTGGAAGTGACATTTCGGTGGTCATTTATGGAGATGGTCTTTCTTTATATATACAATGGTTAGTCAGAGAAATGTTCATTGTCTTCAGTGATCAGTGAACCACGACTGCAACCTCCTTGCAAGCCGCTTTTGAATGTTCTCTTGAAGCACTTTTTAGCGATCCATCAATCATTCTTCCCCATTAGAAAATGTACTGTATGTATAATTATTATCTATATTTGATGCAATTCATCATGAGAGGAGAGATAACTTACAATTCCACCCTCATTTGGATTCCGACTTCAGCAATTTTGGCTTAGCCGCAATATTATTAGGTAATTATTCATATTTGTTTGCACAAAATGTGTACATAGATAAACTTAGGTACTATTATTCGGTAAAGTCAGCATGCTCTTGACTATTTCCCACATGCACCTCATACCCACAAATGTCCTGACCATTTTCTATGTGAAAGCAGGACTGAGAGTTAGTTTTCCAAAGAATGGGCTCTGGAGGGTGCATTTCCCAGCAAGCTTTGGTTGAGTGAAAGGTTTCGATACCGTGGAGAAGTCACAGGAGCCACTAATTTGAACCAAGGCTCCATGTGTTTAAATGAATCCCTTTACTGTCTCTCTCCCTCTCCCCTTTTATGAAGTGCACCAATTGCCTGACCTCCGGGTGACCTTGGATCGAACCCTTCATTGTTATCTCAGGCTCCAGCAGTCCAGTGAAACCACTTGTTCAGACTCTGTTCAGTCAATCCAGCCGTTTCTTTTTGGAAAGATGAGACACATTTGAAGTGCCGTACACAATAGTATGTAGAGCCTTCCACGTCTCCCTTCACTCAACACTGCACTCCCATTGCCTCCTCTGTGAAGAATAACAAAAACGCTTTTGTATATGCGCTGTGCACAGTGTGTGTGTGGGCTGTGTGTCTTGTTCTCCCGGTGTTTGTTCGGTTGCCGTAGACGGTCTTTAACTTCAAGGATGATACTTCATATCATGGATGATTCATTTAATAAACAGGATTGTGAATGGTTTCTGACTTCCTGGTTGAAATTAAACAAAGCAGATCTGAAAATAAGTGGAAATCTGTTCTTGTATTTATTGAAACGCTGTTGGTACTGTATCAACACAAACACTGAATGTACTGGTGTGAAGCGTATTTTATTAAATATTCTAAATAGTTTTTGATCATTTATGAGACATTTCAGGATATGGAACATGCATAATGAGCCTGTAGACTTTTTCCTTCTTCTGTCATTCTAGATACAATGTAAAATAAATCTGGCCAAAGGAAGCGCTCATTGGAATAGCTAATCAGTTTTAGTTAGCCTTCCTGCAGGGTGCCAGCAATGTTGACACCACAGATGGATTGAACATTTTGGTATTCTAATGGGCATGATATGAAAAAATGTGATGGCAGTTTTCCCATTTGAACGCGTCCTGAGCAAACTCCCTCCTTTTAATTAAAAGATGGCTGCTGATGTGAACCCCTGTTTTCAAACGCCAAAACAAGTAGCCGGCCAAGTGCCACCATAACGGATCCACAATAGAACCGTGCGTAGCGGGTAAACCGGAGCATTTATCCTCTTTGTGGGGCACAGGAAGTGGTCACCTGCATTGTTTGATCTGGTGTACGGGAGCCACGTGAGGCGTTCAGAGTTTAGTGGTCACAGAGAGTCTGCTGCTGCTAGCATGCTCCTGTCTGGTCAAATTAATACATTTAACCCTTGTGTTGCCTTCGGGTCATTTTGACCCGATTCAATATTTAACCCTCCTGTCGCCTTCGGGTCAATTTGACCCGATTCAATGTTTAATGTCGGTGTTCTTTCGGGAGTCAACAAACAAACATAAAGTACCTCACACTTAAACTTGGAAAACAATATTCATTCTAATAATTTTCTGGAGATTCTAATAGCTGGGGTCATATTGACCTCAAGGGTAAAATATGTTAGTAAATATAAAGGTAACAGGAGGGTTAAACATTGAATCGGGTCATATTGACCCGAAGGCGACAGGAGGGTGAAACATTGAATCGGGTCAAATTGACCCGAAGGCAACACAAGGGTTAAGAAAGCCTCCCGCAACCACTCTGAACAACTCGCACTGTGACAGAGACTTAATGTGAATCTGTGACACAATGTGTAAAAACATTTTTTAATTCAATTGACCTGAAGGTAAGCAGTGATTTTAAACCCTAATTTTAAATGTGGAAGAATACAAATCTAAGATGAAATGTCAACTGACAACAAATCAGTGAATGCAATATATCATTTTATAATTGTTTAACATCCATCTTCTGCTTACGCTTCAGCATCAGAAGACAATATCTATAATTGTTTGAGGCTTAATCTTTGTTTTATCTCTGTAAACAAAGTAATGACATTTATTCGTAGTCTAAAACAACTCCAAGATTACAACAGCATCCATTTCAGCATAACACTTTATTGATTATTCCATTGTCAGACATCCTAATCAATCAATAACTATAATCCATCACTGACACTAGAACAATGCATGAATTCATTTGGAGGAATGTATTTCGTTTTCCTTAGCACCCGCAGGCAATTATTGAAACAACTATCAGCAAGTTCTAAAAAGCTGTAGTAGAGTTATGATAAATCCCCGCTTCAATTTAGACTACATATGAAAACTTTTATGTCCATGCCTTAAAGATTAATTAAAAGTGCAGCTCTTTCTGGCTTTGATCACAGGAATATATCAATGGAAATGTTAAGTCTACGGTGCACAAATCTACAATAACCTTGGCTAAAAAGCAGTGTGGATGAAATACTATTTAGAAAATATAATATAATAAAGTCATTTTATTAGCAGCCTTCAAGCCACAAACAATAGTAGGGTTAACTTTTAAGCCAGAGGCAAGCAAATCTGACAAACCAATACCAATTGTTGTGGAAAACAAGTTGGCAAAGTGCACTCAGTGGAAACTAAAACACATTATCATTGATTGTGTCTCTGGCCACAATTGTGAGATATGTAACTCTAGTATTAACTCGATACATACTTTTGAGGGAAATATCAATCCACGGTCTGCCTTTATCACCATCAACCCGTCTCTGCTGCAGGACGAGCTCTCCCAGCAGAACCTGACCGACTCCACCTGGAAGTGGATCAGAGACTTCCTGTCTGACAGGAAGCAGCATGTGAAGCTGGGAAAAAACGTTTAAGCCTCTCAGACCATCATCACCGGTTCCCCCACAAGGCTGCGTCCTCTCCCCTCGGCTCTTCTCTCTGTACACCAACAGCTACACCTCCAGTCACCATGCCCGTCAAGCTCCTGATGTCTGCGGATGACACCACCCTCATTGGACTCATCTCGGGTGGAGATGGGTCTGGTTACAGGTGGGAGACTGACCATCTAGTGACTTGGTGCAGACAAAACAAGCTGGAGCTCTACGCTCTAAGAGAGTGAAGATGGATTTCTGGCAGAACGCAGCCCCACCCGTCCCATTAACTATGTGGGACTCTCCAGTCAATGCTGTGGAGTCCTTCTTCTTCCTGGACTAAAACCTAGTCTGGTACGCTGTAGCGACTGCCGAAGACGAGGTCCAAGTGCAGCGCATCCTCCGCTCTGGTGAGAGGGTGATTGGTTGCAATCTGCCATCCCTCCAGGACTCGTTCATCTCCAGGAGCCTGTTGCGGGTAAGGAAGATTGTAGCCCACCACTCTCACCCTGGACTCAAACAGTTTGAGCCCCTTCCCTCTGGCAGGAGGCTGCGGTCCATCAGAAACAAGACTTCACGCCACAAGAACGACTTCTTTCCTGCTGCAGTCAGGTTCATCAGTCCGGGACCCCCACTTACTGACTTTACAATTACAGCCTTAGACATCAGTTATTTTCTTATTAAAATACAATTCCTATTTTTATTTTATAATAAATAATTTTTCGAAAGTACTGTAATCTGTTTACCATATTTATATATTATTGCAATGCTTAGTTTTTATTATATTTTTATCATGTTTATTGTAATGCACCTTTCAAATTCCTTCGATGTACAACGTACTTGGCAAATAAATAATTCTGATCTGACTCTTTGGCTGCTAAATGCTCCACTATATTCACGTAGTAATTGCTAACTTTGTCCATTGTTTGTTTCTTGGCCATCAGCATGTGGATCTTTCAGAACTTGTTTGGTAAAAACATGTGACTGACTCTGGATGAGTGGTAGACGAGAACCAAACAGCACAACACAGAAGTCAGAGGACTAATGTAATGTCGAGCTTTAATTAGTTCACGAAAGGGTCGAAATCACCCAAAACAAATCCTTCAAGGGTCAGGGAAGCAGAAAAATCCCAAGTCCAAGAATCAGGCACCACATGGATCGATATTGCTGAATATTGCTGAGCAATTCATACAACAATCTAGAAGAGGAACAATGGATCCGGACCGCTAAATACTGAGGTGCAGGTGTAGAGATTGGTGGGGAAACTCAAAGGGAATGAGCGGATTGCACAGCTACATTACTATTGATTCTATGATAGTTGTACACACATTTTAAACATGTGTTTAAGGGGTGTTTTCTTGTTTCAAGTCTTATTTAATACAGCATTACGTTCATTTCGTAAATTATAGTCTGGTTTAAAGTAAAAAAATCCATGAACAGAGTGTGCTTTAGGGCGGGGCTACCTTGTGATTGACAGTTTGCTATCGCTATCAGAGCGGGGTCTTTACGTCGCTCGCCCGCAGTCCATTTATAATCACTTCTGTTCCCTGGTTGCAAAAAGCCCAGATTGCAAAAATGAGGACTTCCAAAACGCCAAACTCCAAGCTTCAACACGTCACGCCGCATACCAGAGACGTGACTTCGCCCACTTCTTGTATACAGCCAATGTCATGGAAGTAGTGTGGTTCTTTTGTTTCAAGTAAGTAAGTGGTGCTTGCAAGTAAGTGGTTGTGGACGGAGAAATAAAACGTTGAAATTTGAAATCAAGACCTCAGTTCGATAGATTTTTTATTCAGAATTAAATCAAAAAATATTATTTCCCATGATTCTTGGTTGGGTGAGTATAACTTGTTCTTCATGTTGACGCAGTTTGCTGTAGGGAAACGGGAAGGAAAAAAGTGTGTGTGCAGGCATTGTGTGTGTTGCTGATGGTGGTGCATGCCGGTGTGTTATAACAATAATACATCATGCATGAGGGCAAGGCTGCACTCCATATTTTAAAACCAGCTCAGTGCTCCTGCGTCACTTCACCCTCTGCTTGACGAAGTCAAATAATGGGGTGGAAAGCAGATCAGCTCCCCGTTATGAAAATGAATCACCTTTTTTAATTTACCATGAGATGTCTCTCAGCACTCTCCTGCATTTTTTCTGCTTCATTTGCACTCTGCTGTCTTTTTTTGTTGAGCTCATCAGTTTTTGCCCATGTCAAAAGCTCCTCCTCTTTAATGGATTTTAAGCTAAAAGATTGTCTATATATACGATAAGAGGATGCTCTTAGTCTATAAACGGCACGTTGAATGTTTATTTATTTTTTTCACTGTCTTTGCCTGTGTTTTTTTAAACTTTTTGAAAGATTTGCTCTTTAGTAGAATGTGACACAAAATATAAAAAAATAAGGATTTTTATTAACCTCACCAAACCGACAAATACAAGCTTTATGACTGGATGTTGAACATCCAGTAGCATACTGTAACTCAATGTAGTAAACTTTATACACTGCCCAACATGGATGACATGAACTTATTGTACTGATCTGGCATGCCATGTGCACCAACTGTGAAATACTTTTAAAAAGTGTTTGTGAATATGGTTTGATGTGTAGCTCAATGTAGTATATCATTCACATAAAAATGCTGGAAGGCTAAACGGCTACCTCTCAGTGCAAAATTATTTTCCTTTGGATTGATTCAGAATATTTCTTATATTTATTGATGCCTGGGAGGGCTGTAGTCTGAATGTGGCCGTGGTATAAAATGATCTTCATCCCCCCCCTCCCCCCAAGGTGTTCTGTTATTACCACGCACAGCTGGTGAATTCTCGCAACATCACAGGAACCAACAACAATGGTGGGAACCCGTCGTGTCAGGATGTGCAGGTGCGGTTCAGAGGTGTGTGTCACCACATGTTGAGGCTATTTGTTCCAAACAATGGCGTCTCTTTAAGAGAGTATTGTAGATACTGCATGAGCAACCCGTTTCATCAGACCTGGAGTCGTTCCTCATTGAAAGAAGAACAAATAACTACAATGAAGAAATTTGTTGATGTTTTCGCTATTCTCCCAGATGGTCCCGTGGAACAAAGCAATGAAATCAAAGTCCATTTCATTTGTTTATTTTGTCTGGTATCAGGACACCTCAACTTTTCTCATTGTGACTCTCGGGTATTTGTCGAGCACCCCTGGCTCTGAAGTCCGGTCCCGTACATGTTTCCGCCTGGACAGTGTGCAGTGACACACACTTGGAGCACTTCCAGGGATTGGATGGGTTCTAAACTAACTTGGTTGAATCGTCACTACGGAAGACAGATATTTGCAATAAAATGTGGACGTAAGGTGCATTTTTTTTAGAAGACTTGAAAGTTTAAAATGATTTCATAGACCCCAATGGTCAGCAGAAGCTAAAGCGTTTAAAAATGACTACTTCCCCTGATTTAACTCCTTTAAACAACAGAAACAAATCTGTAGATTCATTTATATTTATCAATGCTAATTTATGATGAAAAGTACAACTGTTGCAACATGTTTGTTTTCAACTACAAGATAGAAGTGTTTCATATCCAACCCCACTGGCTTCTTCCAGATAGTGGTGGTAGCTTTGGCTCATTTTTTATGTTTTTAGAGCTGTCCGCTTGACCATACTTATCAGGAATAAACACAAGTTCTCGAGCTGAATTTATTGAAACACAATCGATACATCATTCAGCAGACTCTTTAGTTGATGAGTAGAGGAGGTAATTAAAACGAAGAAAACAATGAAATGGTTGTTCAGTGAGGGGGGGCAAAATAATTGCGGGACCCAGGCGCTCCTCCCGCTGAAGAAAAATTAGTTATTTCATGAATCAGATTTTGTTTCCACAAATCACATCGCCTCCACATCCAAAACAGACGTCACAATGAGTTTGAGGAAGCCCATTAATATGAGGACGGACCACTGCAGCTACTGTATTTGAGTCAAATATGAGAGCAATCAAAAAGAACTACCTCCTCATCAATAAACCACAGCGAACCCATCCATCTCACCAGAGTGATGATGGATAGACATGGACTGGTCTAATTAAAGGATGAATTATGGAATGGACTTAATTTATCACTATAGTGTCATTGCTATTCAATTCACAGTCAGTCCCATGTTTCCGTATCTGGGTTGTGCTGCTTTTCTGCATCTATCAATCATAAATCAAGGAAATGTAATCCCGGCAGGGGATCTTTTGTAGTTTTTTTCTGGGCCGCACTTCTGGTCCAAAAAATGATCTGCTTTTAAAATCTGGTTGTGTTCAAACAAGACTTGTACTTGACAATCCCCACATTGCTGAACCTTCTCAACTGCATATGGTAGCCAATATAACGTTGGAACAAACTCACACACACACACACACACACACACACACATGCACAAAGTGCACAGCCATGCGTTCATGCACAAAAACCAACACATTCCCACGAGAGCTTGGATGAAGAGTGGAGCCACTCGGAGAGCTACGGTATTATGGATTGGTTTAGCTGTGTTGCACACACTGACACACAAACACACACACAAAGTGGCAACAGGACTTGTGAATGTGAATGGCCACCTTTTAGCAAGGATTCTGCATCACAGGTTTTGTAAGTCTCAGATTGAGGTCACTCAACAGTTTCTGTCCAGAGAAAAGAGTGTGAAACAGGGCAGGAGAAGGAGTCAACTGGTAGCAATGACTGTCACATTCAAGGCCAGAGGTGTCGTGGAGCTCTTCGGTGTCCCTTTCTTCATTATCAGATAAAGTGGGCAACATAATGAGCGCCTTTCAAAAGACCCGAGCAAACCAGCCTATTAGATCACAGTCGGGGAATACAAAACCACCACTGAGGTTAGTGTCAGTTCATGTCCACTGTGCTATACAAACTTTTTAAAAAATGAAAAAAACATATGCGCTTGAATTTCTGTAAAAGTGCATGTTCATCTGCATGGTAAGTGGGACATTTGTTATACGGTGAAGCTATGTCTTGTTCTGCACACGAGAAAGAGAAGGAGGATGCTGGAGGAATGCCCGAGGCCCCGTGCAGTTCTATTAGCAAGGCTGTTGAAGGAGAGGAGTGCAGTTGAATGGACCAAAGCAATCTTCTTCTTTTTTTTACTCACAAAATTATGCAAAGTCCACAACGGCCTGAAATTCTTTGTCTTTAAAAAAACATTGCAACACCTTTGAAACAGGAAACTACTTTAACTAGCAATTGGCAGACAATTATATAACTCACTCTGAGAATTTGAAAAATAAATTTTTAGATGTTGTACACGGATTATAGCTCCACTTTCTTTGTCTTATAAGTTCTTACTCAAACGGATTGCTTTTTCATTTTTTCTTTTCCCTCAGCGCTTCTTATTGCAGCCACAGTGATGAAATGTAATAAGTGAACCTTGACCTGCAAACAGCCAGTGCCATCAAGCAACCAACCACAAATAGAAACACAAATCAATTATGCTTCTACAGGGGCATCAATTATTAGCAAGGCTTTCCTATAAAGAGTTTATCGTGATCGAACTCGCATCAAGAACAGCATGATGCTTCAACAATTTACCTCATGGAGATTTATCACAGCCTAAAAAGAGATGGCAAAAGTCAGGAAAGTTGGTTTGGTTGGCTGAGCATGCAATATGTTGATTGCAGCAAACACAACAGTACGGTTACGTTTTTTAAGGCATTGTCTTCAAGTAAAGAATATTGACCTCACATATGTCCTCAAATGAATCATGGTGTAAAATAAAATTAGCAAATAAAACCCTTTTTAAAATTGTTGTTTATAATTGTTTATATTAGCTGGGGTCAGGGGTTCTGAAACAGATGTGGGGTCTGAGGGGTGTACAACATAGTGTTTCGTATAAAGGCCATCCATTACACTGTGTTTTTAATGGACTCTGAAGCTCATTGATGGACTCGGGATACGTCAGTGTTCTACTAAACAACCCAGAAGGTCTTTCGTTCCAGCATCAGTTATGTTTTAATGAACACCTTTTTAGATGTCGTTTTTAGATTCAATCATGTTTCATATGGCATTTTCTGGTGTTATGTATTACTTGCAATGTGTGTCTTGTCTGTTGTGCACTGTATTTATGGTTGTCTGTAAGCATCTATTATTATCTAAATGAGTTTTTTGGTGGCAAATGAGTTTTCCCACTGGGGATCAATAACGTTTTTCGAAGATGATACATTCTTATTAAATCTTTACAATACCTATTCAGGACGTCTGAAGCTCTTCAAACAAATCATTCTGAGAATAAAACACAACTCTGGTTGAATCATGTGCTCATGTTATGTGCCACCTGTGATATCGTGTCGTGAGTATAATGGAATTTGAGTTCCTGAACTGAATGGGAAAGAAAGCATTTAGCAATGCTTGATAAGTAGGTGAGATGGTACATGTGAAGCACAGCGCATACCGGATTTCAGATTCATTTCATATTACCTGCAATGTATATATAATATTAACCAGGATGACGTTTGCAGAATGAAAGTATGCCATTAGCTCTTTTTAATTGTTTTAATAATTAGCATGTTGATTGCATTTGACATGCTCTGTGACATGGATTGCTACTCGGGATAAGGTAAAGGCAAACTGAGTGTTTATCATTTATAAATGTGCTAAAGCATTATCCAAAAATTTCGGAAAAACTTGACTTTTTATCCAATTACCAAGACAATTGAGTGAAAGTTGCCTTAAATACAACGGGGTTGCATACATTTATTTCTCCTTTCATCCATTACTTTGGCATGCAAAATCTTAAAAATACAAACATCTGTGTTAAAAATGCTTTTTTTGGCATTCTTTTTATAGTAGATGGCGTTTGTGTAAAACTGCTTTCATGATCTTATTTGTAATTTGCATTCTAAATGGGGACTTTCCCTCTAAGCAGATGTGATTTCCATCTCAATTAGAATACGGAAAAAATCAAAGCGTCCTTGAAAGAGAAGACTATGCACGGGGAGAAAACATCGTGAAAGCTTAGATGAATCAATTTACGAAAGCGTATTATTACATGAAAGAAAAAATAAGGAGGTTAGATTTATGTATGGCGGGTGGAGCTGAGTAAAATATGAGTTGTGTGTCACCAATGTTGCAATTTTTATTCCCCCGCTCCTCAAAAATCATTTATTTGTGGTTATATATCCTTAACCCTGAATGCATAACACTGATCTGTGTCATGGATCAGTGCAAGAACACACACACAAACACACACCTAGACACACAATGATGGAAATTACATCAATGAGATGGAAATAGAATAAAAAATACAAATACAAAAATCACATTGGCATGTATTTGTGTGCAAATTCCCAGATGGTCACAGAACCACCTTCATGAATAAACTCCTGCATACATCGACTCTTTTGTGTGTAGTTCGGCAGTTCACGCATATATACTGTAGGATCAATGAAACTCAGAAGGGAACCATCTGCAGGCTTTTTGCTGTAACATTCAAGGATGCACGGGGCTGCGGATAAAGCACCGAATCGTTTGAGTGTAACAGAAAAGACGGCACTATTTGCAACGGATTTGCAGAGGTGAGTCAGAGGTCACGTCACATGTGGCTCTGAACTGCTCAGCAGTTAGTCTAACCTTTGCTGTACTCCATAAACAGCAGCCACTGTCCCTTGAGATGCAACAGGGTGAAAGACAATGAACAGCTGGACGGATTTTTCATCTCTTTGCTGTTTGATGTTCGTAGCAAATTTGCACATTTTCATACACAAAGCGGTCTGGCTCTTTTTGACATTCCACATTTCGCTTGAATGTTTTTTTCTTCTGACTGGCGCTCATGTGGGTGTCTGTGGTTTTTGTTTTTTTCAATATGGCAGGCAAGCTAGTGACTGGACGGCCGCCAGTTGAAATCCCTGGACTACCTGGGCAAATGGGAGGGGAATGCAAATTAGTAATACTCTCAGCTTTCTAGGCAGCTAGCGTTGAGGTGCCTTTAAGCAAAACACTGGAATCTGCTTCAATGTAATTGCATTAATGTGGTTGTTAACTGCGGTCGTTTAAAAAGAAATTGGCATCAGTTGCGAAATTAAAAATGTATGGTTTGACTAACCTTGGGCATAGGGCCGTTTTACAAGTTTGCTTGGCATAAGGGAACAGAACTTCTTTTCTTTTTTTACTAAAGAAACACTTATGCATGGAAAAACCAATGTATAGTTTAAATGTTTTTATCTTTCAGACTTCACTGAACATTCATTATCATTCTATCGGCCTTTTCCAGTAATGTAGCAACAAAGAGAAATATAGGGTGTTATATTAATTCATGCATGTAAAGGACCCACACATTTTAGAAACATGTGGAGATGACAGATCTGTTTCTCTTTGGTGTAAAGTCCCCAAAGACATTCTGCACTTGTGGAAGAATTTGTCCAGTAAGTCCTCCATGTTATGCCCAATAAGTCATTTAAAATATGAGAATGATCTATTGAAAGCTTCAGTGGGTTTAAATACTTGCTTGAAGGATCAGCTCTAAAGCTACATTGCAGTCTAAACTGAGCTCCCCACTGTAACTCGGGCAGCTCCTTAATCTCCCTCCCTCCCCCACCCCATCTCCTTCCCCTCACAGTATCATGAATTATCTCTTCATTGTTGGATGAAGTGAATAGAGAGAATTCAGAGGGAACAGGGGATAGTTCTCTTGTGACAGCGTACATATTGAGAGGGCCACACACAAAAGAGGTTAAGATTTAGGTGGTGGCTGGTTAGGAGAAACTCGGAGCTAATGAACTGTATCCTTCACTATCTATTAGCTGTCTTGACAACTAGCAACGGACACAATCGATACAGATGTGGTCAAAGATTTGGAAGCGCTTGAATGGGAGTACTCACCTTAATCTATCTGTGCCATTAACTCTTTTCCTTTTGTATTCCGTCTTTGGCTGATGGCGGTAAACAAAGTCCACATGAGACGAGTCTCGACTGTCCTTTCTGGCTGTGGCACCCTCCTATGTATGTATGTATAATAACCAGTGTGAATCATTGTAATTCAGCTGCAGTTATTAAAGCTTTAGTTAAGCTGTCTGGCACTCATCAAGCCTCATCTTTGAGAATGTCTAAGAAGCTGAATGCAGTTTTGTTCAATGCATTGAATATGATGAATATGAAAGGTTTACCATCCCTTGGATGACATACATATAAAGCAGCATGAGTCTTACATCGGTATGGCGTATTGGAAATAGTGACACATGGTATTGTGAAATACAAGGAATGTATTGCAATAAATACCCTTCCATTAAAAACAGTATATACCTCTCATTAGGTATTTGAAGAACGAGCATCCTAACAAAATACATATTTTTGAGTGACATCAATAGGCTATATCAAGACAGTATGTGTGTGCGTGTGTGTGTGTGTGTGTGTGCAGCGCTCGGCTTCCACTGCCTACCAACCCGTTGTCACTCAACTCTTCAAATAACGGTGCTTTGTCAGTGCCCCTGGGTATCAGATACCGATGCACTGGGGTTTAGTGTCTGTCGGAGAAACACGGGCCTTTCGACTAACTCTCATGTAAACCAGTCCGCATCAATATTCGACACCTTGAGCAACCTGCATAGATTGAACAGGGAGGAAGGCCGCCCAGGTCGGGTGGGATGGGTCAGTTGTTAGCAGGTCTGTCTTTCAATCAGGTGGTTGGCGGTTTAATCCCCGCCCTAGTCGATGTGTCCTTGAGCAAGACACTTAACCCTGAATTGCTCCCTGTAGCTTTGTCTACGGTGTATGAATGACATAATTGTAAATCCATTTGGGTAACAGCAACAGCTAAATGACATGTAATGTCGTGAATTGGGATAGTTTGGATGGGTCAAACAATCACATGACTGTTTCGTGAGAACTCGTAAGTCTATTTTGAAAAGACACATAGCGTTAGTTGTCTGACAAAGCACAAGGTAAAATATGGCACTGAAGAAGTTTAGATGAGGGTTATAGTTATGACAATAATAAAACTAATAACACTGAGGCTCCGCTGTCTGACCTAAGACTGCAAACTCTTTATTGTTCCCACCTTGTCAACAGCAGTGGTGACGCATTACAGCTTCAATCCAAACCTTTAAACTGTATTCACAGCAGAGTGATATGTGAATGTGGAGGGATGTATATGTGTATATGGCTGGTCTTAATGAAGCCTTTTTGCCGTCCTTGATATATATCTCAATGTCAAAACACATTATTGTACAACAAGTCCTCAGAAAGAGAGAGAGAGAGATAATGAGAGACTGCCGATGTTGCACAATAGAGGATGAGAGAAACTGCTGTTACACCAGAGGGAACGAGAGATGTTGGTCTTACACCATAAGGAACAACAAATGCTGGTGTTATGCCACAAGGAACGAGAGACACTAGTGTTAAGCCATGAGGAACGAGAGACACTAGTGTTATGCCATAAGGAAAGAGATACGCTAGTGTTAAGCCATGAGGAAAAAGAGACGCTGGTGTTAAGCCATTACAAAAGAGAGACGCTGGTGTTAAGCCATGAGGAAAAAGAGACGCTGGTGTTAAGCCATGAGGAAAAAGAGACGCTGGTGTTAAGCCATGAGGAACGAGAGACACTAGTGTTATGCCATAACGAAAGAGATACGCTAGTGTTAAGCCATAACGAAAGAGATACGCTAGTGTTAAGCCATGAGGAAAAAGAGACGCTGGTGTTAAGCCATGAGGAAAAAGAGACGCTGGTGTTAAGCCATGAGGAAAAAGAGACGCTGGTGTTAAGCCATGAGGAAAAAGAGACGCTGGTGTTAAGCCATAAGTTACGAGAGACACTAGTGTTAAGCCATGAGGAACGAGAGACACTAGTGTTATGCCATAAGGAAAGAGATATGCTAGTGTTAAGCCATGAGGAACAAGATACACTAGTGTTATGCCATAAGGAAAGAGATACGCTGGTGTTATGTCATAAGGAAAGAGATACGCTGGTCTTAAGCCATGAGGAACAAGAGACACTAGTGTTAAGCCATGAGGAACGAGAGACACTAGTGTTATGCCATTACGAAAGAGAGACGCTGGTGTTATGCCATAACGAAAGAGATAGGCTAGTGTTAAGCCATGAGGAACGAGAGACGCTGGTGTTATGCCATAAGAAATGAAAGATGCTGTAGTTGCACCTTAAGGAACAAAAAGCCTTACGGCATAAGGAATAAGAGACAGAATAAACAAACGTGGCCTGTAGCTACGATGTGTTTGAAGAGTAAGGAACACACCATCATCTAACCGGACTTTATTAGCTGATGCGTGTTGTTGTTCAAACTTTGAGGTACCCTTCTTGCGTCAGTTTTGGACATCATTTAACAGTTGTTACATGCATAGTGTCTTTTCTAAATAAACTTTGTCTTCAAAGGAAGTGAGATTTCGGCATCAAAACCACTTAGTTGCGTTTTGGAAAAGAGGCTGAAACTGAAGGCTGCCCCGTTGTCACACATGACAAAATGTCAACATTTACTTTGAGTTTCACGAGACACAAACAGCAGTCTTTTGGAAAACAGTCCTGTGTTTGTACTCTTTATACTACTTCAGTTGCTCTGAACACAACACAAATAAATAGCTAATCCCAATTGGATCCTTTCAAATCATCGAGTACAGATTCCTCTCCAAAATCTTTTAATATGAAATCCACATCCCTTCATAAATACTTCATAACAAATCACAGAGGTATTACACATTACAGTGGGTGGAAATTTACTTTTGGAGAGACTCAGTTGGGTTGCTGTTAGCATTAACTGAAATATTTCAAGAAACAAACTACTTCAAAGTGCTTTGGTTGCTGTCAGTTCAAATGATGAGAACCCAGTTTGACGTGGGCCTTGAATTTCACTTAGCTATCTATCAGAACCATCTGCCTTCTCCTCTTGAACTGCATGTAGCGAAAGGAAATGAAGCCATCTTCATCAGAGCAAATGGTTTCATCTCCTGTTGCACAAGCGATTACTTAACATCACAATGTGGAGCTTTAATTTGATAAAAGGTAAGAGGAAAACAATGACATTTGAATAAATTAGATGTGAGCTGAGGGAATCGATAACCATTTCAGGCTGGCTTGACACTTCAATAATTGTGTTTTAGTGTTTGCCTTCTTCCATTTCTTATATAACATACCCGTCAGAGTTTCATCCGACAAAATCATGTCCATTTCATGTTAAAATGAATACAAATTCAAGGTGCAACCTAGCTTCCATCTTTTAACAAATATAATAAAAAAGCCAGGCCGCTGAAAGATATTTGATCGAAGAAGTCTGGCGAACTTAAAAGGGTGGTGAATGCATTTTAAACTTGTCTCTCTTCTAGGAGTGTTATTGCATCCCGCTGAAATAAGGCCATCTACCCAGCTCACACAGAATGAATTGTGGATTGTATATAATTACTGATTCCTTCTGGAATATTTTAGACTGAGCAAGATAAATTAAATAAGAATCTCAGTCTTCTTCGTGCATATTTCCTCCTCCAGTGCGTGCGAGAAGAAAGCACTGACATTACATTTCTTTTTTTCTTCATTTTGGGGGCATGAGGGCACACAACATTTACCGGCTGGAAAAGCAATTATCAGGAGTTCTAAAGAAGTCTGCAGACAACAGGCTCTGCAGAATTTTGGCTAAATTATATTTTTAGCATTGTCTGGTTTTTAGTTTCTTTTTTATAATTTGAATAACTAACTGGAAACCAAACATGTCTGACCACAAAGACATATATTTATAATTGAATCCTTCCTGCAACTCTAATTTCAAATTTGAAATACAGTATTACAGTTTTTTTCAATCGCTAACAAGCGCTTACCCATACTTCAGATACTTTTTCTAAACTCTTAACACAGACTCACACCTACAAAGCACAATTGGCCAAATGGATAATTTTCTTGTCAAAAGCACATTTTGTTAAATATATACAAACTCTTCATTTCAAAATAGAACACATCTTTTTCTGCAGACACTAACTTTACCAAAACACTGGATATCTGACTCAAAATGAAATTATTCTGTCAAAGAATAACTCTTGTTTTCACTTCACAAGCTCCTTCCAGTCAATCAAAGTACACCAGGTTTCAAAACACTGGCTATTGCTGACATTACAAAAACTGCATAGACTTTTATGTTTCAGTTTTTCAGGTATTTGCATGCAAAACATGCAATCCACTGTTTTTAAACTAAATTTCTTGGTTGGGAACTGTATGTCCACATGTAATGTTCACATTCAAAAGCATTCCAGTAAAAACCAAATCAGTTTTTTTCTCTTTACTGTTTACTACAGGAGGTACAGTATAAATACTGTTTACAGTATGATGGAACAGAAACAGTTTTACAGTATTGCTTACAGTGAACAAAATATCCAAGAAACACACAAGAGCATTCTGAACAAAAAAACAACGGCAACAAGCCCAGATAAAAAGGGGGGGAACTATTGTTTCTTTAAAAAAGTTCAATCCAAACTGTTTTTTTATTTTTATTTTTTTTTACAAATAAACTATGTTTTGGGGCAACGGCTGCAATAGATGATTGAACAACATTCGGTTGGTCAATGTAGGCGGTGTCTGCAACATCTCAACCTGTCATAATCAAAACTTAAATTCTAATCCAAAACTTGCTAAAACATATTTCTCAAAAACATTCCAAACTTACCTACCATCAGGAGGAGATGGGGAATCAATTGTTTGTTTATTATCAGCTGAGATATATTGTTTTATAACTGATATCATTGCAGAACAGGTTATGAGACTGCATCTAAGGTTTGGAATATTGTGTTTGCCATTGTGGGATGTTGTATGTTAACATTCGTAAATAATACAAAAACAATCCATAGTTTTGTTGGGAGGTATAGCTTATCTGTTAAGAAAATGTAAGCATTGTGAAAATGTGTTCACTGACTGCATATTGTGTGAAAACGACATGAAATGTGTGAATGGTACGGCCACAAAACACCGTTGCTGTGCTAATTGTGTTTAGAGTTCTGAAAATGTGACCACTGATTGGACGAACGCTTGGTAGCGCCTGAAAAAAACTGTAACCACGACAGTGACTGCTCCTGAACTTGAATAGGCCTTTCTAATTGCAAGCACAAACCAAGGCCGGTCTGTCATTGTAAGACAGAGGAATGGTATAATTGGTTTAATATTTGAAATATCAAACCCGTAGGGGTATACTATAAGGGTAATGGTTATACAGGTGCTGTTTCTTTTTTGTTGGTTTTTGGCTGCATATCTGACACTCAAGTTATTTGTATTCTCTTTTCTTCATTTGAGAAATGACTTCACTGTTCGTGATAAATGGAGTTAGAGTTTTCTCTCTCTGAGGGAGCTATTATACTTACATAATAAGAATAATATGGACATCCTTTTCATCGCAATCTTTTTAGCAATTGTCACGAGGCCTATTTGATGAATTAAAATAAACTTTTTTAATTGACATTGAAAAACCAAGACAGCAGATTAGTATACTGCATTGATATACTGCTGCAAATTGCAACACTTGTCTCGGCCACGATTGTGTAGAACTAGACTCGATTAGAACAAATCGTAGTAAAGGTTATAATATACAAGGAGCTAAATAACCAAGTTTTCTTTATTTAATACTGCTTTACTTGATTCTTAGCTACTTATCGAAGCAATGCGCACAGTTCAGAGGGAGTGGGGACCTCGGTGCACCAGTGGCACACTACTCTGTCTGGTCCAGGCAGAAGTGATTAAAGGGCAGCTGTCAGGAGATGTGATTTTATCTCCCCCAAACAGGAGCAGAGCAGAGCTGACAGCAGCAACACTTACACCTCACACGGGATGGTCTAGACCAAGACAAATGGAATTATGTCTTTCTCTCATTCTGTCAAGCGCCTTATCTGTCTGAATCAATGCAGCTTTCTCCTCCCCGTGGGGAGCGGGAGGAAATGTGAGTGCAGCCGTTGCAGGTAAACAGTAATTGGACTCCTTCCATTCTCCCTTTTAGGTTTGGGATAGAGTGAAACTTCCTCCTGACTGGTAGAATATGTAGCATAGAGGGAGCGGCAGAGATAACAGCGAGGCAGCTGAGTCTTAAGCCCAACATCAACAGTGTTACTGCATGTGCTTTTCTCTCCGTCAATGACAACATATCACTTGAAGTTGGGAATCTGTCTGTTGATACAGTTGAGCTTTCTGTGTGTACTTGGAATCTTGTAATATAATCACATAATTGCAAAACTCTTGCACCGTAGTGGTCAGATTCTCCAAGTAAGTATTTAAACAGAACATAAACACACAGATTGAGATGAAAATGAGGCCCAACTGATGCATTTTTATGAAGGGGAAAGTAGGGAACGGAGGAGTTACAGCACAAGAATGAATGGGATATGAATTGGACTAAAATACACGAGGCAACATTGCAGCAAAATCTTCTTTATCTGAGGTTCTCTGTTCCTTAGCAGGTCCCGTCGTTGCATGAGTCCGTGTTTGTGTGTCCCGCTGTCTAGCTGATGGCTTTCCTTCTGCACATATGCAAGTTTCCAGTGATCACGTTTTCCCAATGCACGCTATTGTTGCAAAAGCTTAGCAACCGCCCTCCGGTTCCTACACAGGTCAACACTGTTGACTCTGTCAACAGCATTTTCATTAGCGCACCGGTTGTGCTGCTTGCACCGTGAGCTGAGTACTCGCTATATTGAGGGCCGTGTAGAGGCTATCCATCAATCATGGAGTTGCCTTACGTTCCAGATGGAGAACCTCTAAGTCCTCGTCACGGGCAATAATTATTTCTCAAATTCCATTTATTAGCTTTTTTTCTCAAGCTTTTATGACCACAAAGCCATCTCCATGACAACTAAACCAACTCAATCCCCAGATGATGAGAAGATGAGAGGGTTGTCCCTGGAGAAAAGCTAGAATGCGGACCTAGAATTGGTATATAGTCGATAACTCACCCCTAACTGGGATATCTCTAAATAATAATAATAATAATAGTGAGCAACACTTTCAATCAACACATTCCTCTGGTGAGGGAAGTTTTATCAGTCTCTCCAAAAAAGGAAACCGTTAATCCCACTCATATAAAATAAATATTAGTAACACAAAATGTTTCATAGACCATAGAAGGGGACTTTCGTATTACATGTGTCTGGAAGGTGTTCATTGTCAAAGCAAACTGTTAAACATATCTAAAAGTGTTCATTGTGAATATATCTTTATTTGTTAAACTATTTTGTTTCCATAAAAGTTCTGCTAATTTTATGTAATTAGTGAATTGTATGTGCACTTGCACATGTAAACAAGGAGTCTTATGTGTTAAATTAATGCATATAGAGAGATAATTTAGATAGGAGATATTATGAGGAATATTCTGAAGAATGTATTATAAAGCATAGAAAAGTATGGTCACTCTATTTTATTTGTAAGTGTAATGTTGATTGTATGATGTCTTATTGTTATCATAACTATCGGATGTTGATTGTATGATGAGATGTTTTGATTATGGGAGAAGTGAGTTCATCTCAGGAGATCACTGAAAGCTTTTATTGTGAAGAGGCTTCTGAAACCGGAAGAAGAACTCAACACACCAGAAGTGGTAATCAGCTGGTCCGTGGGGATTGACTCAAGGAGCTCTTTTTTGTTTGGGGAGGCAGAAGGATGAGCACACACTAATCTGGGAGCGTTAACATCTACTAATGATGACTGCAAGTATTTACACTATTTGGAAGATGTTGGATGGGTCCTCTGCGGATCGGCGATTGACAGAAACTGTCTTTAGGATGGGCTGTGGGTTTAAAATGCAACGAGACGTTGGAAGTGGTGGCCGTATCTGGGTCCTTAAGACAACCAGGAATAGTATGTGTTTTATGATAAAATAAATACTTTTAAGATGCACTACTGGCTTCAAAACGTCTTCCTCAAACACCCGACTCCTCTAGACTCTTTGTACACTCTTTCACAACTAAAGAATGATTAACATTTAAGTGAGAAGGCCGAGCAGCTCAGAGAACATTGTTAAGGTTACAGAAAGATCAACGTCAGAGTTAAATGTTAAAAACTTGAAGCAAAAGATAGGAAGCGTTGACCATCTTTCCAGAACCTTAACTGGGCCCTTTGGACCGTAAACCTGTAGGATGCAAAATATAAACTGTGATCTATGGTGTGACAATTATGTAGTTAGTTGACTCCTCCTGCCTATGACTGTTGTGCAGTTGTGAAACATATAATAATAACAAATATCTAAGCAATTTAAAAAAAACACATAGCTACCAGGCTTACAGTGCCCACTTTAAAAACCCAAACCACCTATTAAATAAATAACAATATGTATTTATAGCTACAATTTAGAAAGAAAACATCGTAGATGCTGGGTTTTGAATGTAAAAAAAAAAGCATAACTTTCAATTATGTCAGCAGAAGCATTTGTATTTAGTCTCCGATCATGGCGCTATCAGGCTCCTACCATGAACTCCTCTGCCATTTGGTTTGCCCTTTACATTTGCCAGAACTTCATGGCGTTTTAAATGCAGAGTGAAGATGAGCAACCCCAGTGTGTGCACACAAACACACATTCTCAACTCATTCGTTCACATTAGCTGCTTTTCACCCTGCTTATGCAGAAAGCCTCCATTTCCAGGTGTACATTTTTTCATTACAAGGAGAATTGAAAGGGAGATGGGGAATACTTTTTTTTCTGCCTTTCTCCCAGTAATGGGTTCATGCATTTGAAGAGGAGCTTTGTCACTCGGGAATTAGCACTCCATGCATGCGCCCTCTTGGCTCTCCCGGACGGCCTTTACATCATCTGAGGCTGAGAGAGAATTGGGGAAGAGAGCACAGGCTCCATATGCATGAGAAGGAGATAATAATAAAAAAGACAGAAAGAAAAAGGAATGCTGCCACGACACTGCTGTGAAACATGGAATATAAATCTGTATATTGATAAATCTTTGCTCAACCAGTGCAAATGCATACCTAATGTAAGGTTTGTCAACACGTTATTCTTTGACTTATTCCATTTCAATGAGGTTGGTCGTATTTAACCACAGAGCTGTCTTGGGAAGGCTTTAAGAGTGCCTGGACAGAAACACCTCAACTGAATTTAACAACCTGCCATGGCAGACAGCCTGTATTGAAAGAAACACAATGAATAAATAAGATGGAACTTCAGTTGTGTGCCTTCGTGAATTGTGTGTACGTATTTTCTTGAGTGTTTGTTTGCTGTATGCCAGGGTGTATTCATAGCGGATACAGTAGGTGTCAAAGCCAGCTGCTTGCTTACGATGACACTGCTCATTAGTTGGCTGATGGGGCTATTCTGGGCTCCTTGGAACTCTTAAAGAGAAAGGAAGGATTTCACGAGACACCTCGCGCGGCCAATATGTATGTGTGTGCATGTGTGACAGCATCACTCCAAAAACAAGAGAGGCCTAATGTGGCAACAAATCAAAGTATACTCCCAAAGGAATCCCTCTTTTTGAGTAAAAATCGATGATTATGCCTTTTGCACATGATCGTCTTCCCTTTTCACATCACATGAATCAGTTAAAAAGGCTTTGGATTATCCAACAGCTGTATGATAGTACTCTATTGTCATATAAACAATCTGGTTCTCTTTGCACTTTTTGACAGAGCAATTAGCAAGCATGATCCGACATGAATGTTATGAAGTTCCTCATTAATGGGCAGAGGCATCATTCGCAGCTTATTCAAAAGTTCAAATTCAAGCGCACTAGATAGGGACAGGCATTGTTTTTTCTTTTTCTTCTTTTTCTATTGAATGCTTCTGTGCTTCCAGTGTGAACCCTTGTATCAACTTTGCTAAGTATAATCTATTGATGCAGGGTGGTTTTACATTCAACTGGCATTGACATTGTGCGAGTGAAAAGCAGGGAGTGCTTTGTGGATTTATCTTCGACTCCCACACAGTTCTTTGGCTTCTAATTTTCTGATAACAGCGGAACACGAGTAGGCTCCCTAACTTGAAAACTCGAATGTGCAATTACAGCGGAATGAAAGTGTTGGGCTCTTTCATAACATACATACAATAGAAGTCTTGGAAAAAGTCCCAGTGTTATTTGGTCCAACTGGCATCGGTTGTTACAGGATTGTGTGAGAAGGCAATAGATACAGTGTTGATTTTGTGAATAATTTCTTTTACGCCCGCTGATCCGTGAGGATGGCGCGGCTGTGTCCAGTCGCCGTCGCGGCAGCTCCGCGGAGATTGTGCGCTCTTTTAGTTTTTGTGTTTATTTTTCATATTTTCTTTGCCACAAACACATCGGCACTAACAACATACGACCGCAGCACACTTTTGGACATAAACTTTTGCGCAAAACAAGGGTTTTTGTCCACTTTTTCCATCGATCCAGCGTGGCCGGCAGAGATTGTACGAGCGAACCACAACAACAACAGTGGGCCGCTACTACGGGAGACGACGAAAACATCGAGGGAAACGGAGCGAATTGAACAGACTGAGAGTTCAAGCCCACCGTCCACCTTTGCCCAGCATCCTTCTTGCTAACGTCCAGTCTCTGGAAAATAAGATGGATGATTTTAGGGCAAGGATCAGATTCCAACGGGACATGCGGGATTGTAACATCTTTTGTCTGACGGAAACTTGGCTGACCCCGCTGGTGCCGGATCGAGTCATATGCCCAACCGAGTCCTTCTCTGTTTTCCGTGCAGACAGAACGGAAGAGTCTGGTAAATCTAAGGGTGGAGGGGTTTGCTGCATGACAAACAACATGTGGTGTGACCCCAAGAACATTAAGACTCTTTCTCGTTCCTGCTCGCTGAACCTGGAACATCTGACGATCTCATGCCGTCCATTCTACCTTCCCCGGGAGTTCAGCTCGGTCATCACCACAGCCGTCTACATTCCACCACAAGCGGACACCGGCGTAGCACTATCGGACCTACATGATGTGTTATGTCGGCATCAGAACAAGTATCCCGACGCGGCTGTGGTGGTGGCTGGGGACTTTAACAAGGCAAACCTAAAAAAAGTCATGCCGAACTTTCACCAGCACATTACGTGTGCTACCAGAGGGGAAAGAACGTTGGACCTCTGCTATACGCCATTCAAGAGAGGCTACAAGGCTGTCTCTATCCCTCCGTTAGGGAAATCAGACCATGCCGCCATTTTTCTGCTTCCGGAGTATAAACAAAGGATCGCTGGAAGCGGTAGTGACGAGGAACGTAATGCGGTGGTCTGACCAATCAGAGGCTGAGCTACAGGACGCTCTACGTATCGTCGACTGGGACATGATCCAATCCAGTTCCAGTGGCGTCAGCGAGTTTGCGGAAGTAGCAATGAGCCTCATAGCAACGCTAACGGACACCATCGTCCACACGGTAAAAGTTAGGGTCTTTCCTAACCAAAAGCCGTGGGTTGATAGATCCATCCGTGAAGCTGTGAACGCCCGTACTGCTGCCTATAACTCCGGTCTTGTATCCGGCAACATGGACGAGTACAAGGCAGCGGTCTATGGACTGAGGAGGCGGTGAAGGCGCCAAAAGGAGGTACCGAGACAGAGTGGAATCACAGATGGAGCAGCGCGACACCAGGCGCCTATGGCAGGGGCTACGGACTATCACAAACTACCAGAGCAGACCCAACGCATTGGTGAGTGCCGACGCATCCCTAGCGGACGACCGAACTCATTTTATGCACGGTTTGAGGCTAGCAACAACAGCGCTTAGCTCGCCGCTAACAACAACACGTTAGCGTAGCCGAGGTGAGTTCTACCGCTGGGACGAACACACACTCTCTGTGACCGAGCACAGTGTGAGGAGGGCTCTGTTGAGGGTGAACACCAGGAAAGCTGCAGGTCCAGATGGCATATCTGGGTGGTACTGAAGACCTGTGCTAACCAGCTAGCTCCAGTGTTCACCACAATATTCAACCTCTCGCTGGCTGAGTCCGTGGTCCCCGCCTGCTTCAAGAGATCCACTATTGTCCCTGTGCCCAAGAATGCTTCTCCAGCATGTATGAATGACTACCGACCGGTGGCCCTCACCTCGGTGGTCATGAAATGCTTTGAGAGGCTGATAAAGGACTACATCTGCGCCTTCCTCCCTTCCTCCATGGACCCGCTGCAGTTTGCTTATCGCCCAAACAGATCCACGGATGATGCTGTCTCCCAGGTACTGCACACCACACTCTCTCATCTGGACAGCCAGAGGGGGACCCATGTGAGACTGCTGACCATTGATTATAGTTCAGCCTGCAATATCATAGTTCCCACCATACTGACCGGCTAGATGATTGAGCTGGGACTGAACACCCCTGTGTGCTTGGATCCTGGACTTCCTGACCGCCAGGCCACAGGTGGTCAGGGTGGGCAGACACACCTCCAAATCCCTCACCCTGAACACAGGATCCCCCAGGTTGCGCCTCAGCCCCTACTGTACTCCTGTACACACATGACTGTGTGGCCAGGTTCAGCTCAACACCATCATCAAGTTTGCGGATGACACAGTGGTGGTGGGCCTGATCTCCGACAACGACGAGAAGGCCTACCTGGAGGAAGTTGCTGATCTGTCACTCTGGTGCCAGGACAACAGCCTCATCATGAATGTCACCAAAACTAAGGAGCTGATTGTGGACTTTAGGAGGGTACAACAACAGAGGACGTACTCACCACTGGGGATTAACGGACTACTGTGGAGAGGGTGAGCGGGTATAAATACCTGGGAGTCCACATCACCGAGGATCTGACATGGTCAACAAACACAGACACTCTGGTGAGAAAGGCAAGGCAGCGCCTCTACCACCTCAGGCAGCTGAGGAAATTTAAAGTTTCCCAGAGGATCCTTCAGTCCTTCTACTCTGGAGCTGTAGAGAGCGTCCTGACAGGAAGCATCACAGCCTGGTTTGGCAACTGCTCCGCTCAGGACAGGAAGGCTCTGCAGAGAGTAGTGCGTTCGGCTGAGCGCACTATTGGAACTACACTCCCACCCTGCAGGACTTGTACACCAGGAGGTGCAGAACCAGAGCCGGCAGGATCATGAAGGATCCTCACCACCCCAACAACAGACTGTTTCAGCTGCTGCGGTCAGGCAGGCAGCTCCGTAGTCACGCTGCAAGAACAGTGAGACTGAGACGGAGTTTCTTTCCTCAGGCCATCAGGATTGTGAACTCCGACCTCACCAGGACCCCCACATAGACCCACACAACTGCCCCTCTTAGGCACACACACACACACACACACACACTTACTGTAAATATTGTGTTGTTTTTTATTTGTAAATAGTGTGTACTTGTTGCCCTTGCACATTCCTGCTGAGCATTGCCACTTTCATTTCACTGCACACCCTGTGTGTGTATGTGACAAATAAAACATCTTGAATCTTGAATCTTGAATCTTGTTATGCGCAAAACTTTTCCTTGAACCACCGGTGGCTAAACCTACAAATCCTCGGGAGCCGCGAAAGTCAATTCCTGCTCTGTCCAGCCCTTATTTTAGGATTCAGACTGTTCAAACGTCTGACAAAATCCAGACAGATTAGCCCCAGAATTTAAACGAGTCACCTTCAAAGCCTTCGAAGACTTTATTCAGTTACCACTGAGCAAAAGGTCTTTGAAGAGCGCACGCCGTGTCGTTGTTGGCAGTCAAAGGAGATAAACATTTAATGAAATATTTTTTGTCAGTGAATAAAGATGGATATGTTACTGATACAATGCAACACACTGGCTATTAAGATTATTACTATTAAAACTCGGAGGTTATATTTAGCCTTTAACCTTGTTTTATTTAAAAACACATAGCTACCAGGCTTACAGTGCCCACTTTAAAAACCCAAACCACCTATTAAATAAATAACAATATGTATTTATAGCTACAATTTAGAAAGAAAACATCGTAGATGCTGGGTTTTGAATGTAAAAAAAAAAGCATAACTTTCAATTATGTCAGCAGAAGCATTTGTATTTAGTCTCCGATCATGGCGCTATCAGGCTCCTACCATGAACTCCTCTGCCATTTGGTTTGCCCTTTACATTTGCCAGAACTTCATGGCGTTTTAAATGCAGAGTGAAGATGAGCAACCCCAGTGTGTGCACACAACACACATTCTCAACTCATTCGTTCACATTAGCTGCTTTTCACCCTGCTTATGCAGAAAGCCTCCATTTCCAGGTGTACATTTTTTCATTACAAGGAGAATTGAAAGGGAGATGGGGAATACTTTTTTTTCTGCCTTTCTCCCAGTAATGGGTTCATGCATTTGAAGAGGAGCTTTGTCACTCGGGAATTAGCACTCCATGCATGCGCCCTCTTGGCTCTCCCGGACGGCCTTTACATCATCTGAGGCTGAGAGAGAATTGGGGAAGAGAGCGCAGGCTCCATATGCATGAGAAGGAGATAATAATAAAAAAGACACGAAGAAAAAGGAATGCTGCCACGACACTGCTGTGAAACATGGAATATAAATCTGTATATTTGATAAATCTTTGCTCAACCAGTGCAAATGCATACCTAATGTGAGGTTTGTCAACATGTTATTCTTTGACCTATTCCATTTCAATGAGATTGATCGTATTTAACCACAGAGCTGTCTTGGGAAGGCTTTAAGAGTGCCTGGACAGAAACACCTCAACTGAATTTAACAACCTGCCATGGCAGACAGCCTGTATTGAAAGAAACACAATGAATAAATAAGATGGAACTTCAGTTGTGTGCCTTCGTGAATTGTGTGTACGTATTTTCTTGAGTGTTTGTTTGCTGTATGCCAGGGTGTATTCATAGCGGATACAGTAGGTGTCAAAGCCAGCTGCTTGCTTACGATGACACTGCTCATTAGTTGGCTGATGGGGCTATTCTGGGCTCCTTGGAACTCTTAAAGAGCAAGGAAGGATTTCACGAGACACCTCGCGCGGCCAATATGTATGTGTGTGCATGTGTGACAGCATCACTCCAAAAACAAGAGAGGCCTAATGTGACAACAAATCAAAGTATACTCCCAAAGGAATCCCTCTTTTTGAGTAAAAATCGATGATTATGCCTTTTGCACATGATCGTCTTCCCTTTTCACATCACATGAATCAACTAAAAAGGCTTTGGATTATCCAACAGCTGTATGATAGTACTCTATTGTCATAGAAACAATCTGGTTCTCTTTGCACTTTTTGACAGAGCAATTAGCAAGCATGATCCGACATGAATGTTATGAAGTTCCTCATTAATGGGCAGAGGCATCATTCGCAGCTTATTCAAAAGTTCAAATTCAAGCGCACTAGATAGGGACAGGCATTGTTTTTTCTTTTTCTTCTTTTTCTATTGAATGCTTCTGTGCTTCCAGTGTGAACCCTTGTATCAACTTTGCTAAGTATAATCTATTGATGCAGGGTGGTTTTACATTCAACTGGCATTGACATTGTGCGAGTGAAAAGCAGGGAGTGCTTTGTGGATTTATCTTCGACTCCCACACAGTTCTTTGGCTTCTAATTTTCTGATAACAGCGGAACACGAGTAGGCTCCCTAACTTGAAAACTCGAATGTGCAATTACAGCGGAATGAAAGTGTTGGGCTCTTTCATAACATACATACAATAGAAGTCTTGGAAAAAGTCCCAGTGTTATTTGGTCCAACTGGCATCGGTTGTTACAGGATTGTGTGAGAAGGCAATAGATACAGTGTTGATTTTGTGAATAATTTCTTTTACGCCCGCTGTTATGCGCAAAACTTTTCCTTGAACCACCGGTGGCTAAACCTACAAATCCTCGGGAGCCGCGAAAGTCAATTCCTGCTCTGTCCAGCCCTTATTTTAGGATTCAGACTGTTCAAACGTCTGACAAAATCCAGACAGATTAGCCCCAGAATTTAAACGAGTCACCTTCAAAGCCTTCGAAGACTTTATTCAGTTACCACTGAGCAAAAGGTCTTTGAAGAGCGCACGCCGTGTCGTTGTTGGCAGTCAAAGGAGATAAACATTTAATGAAATATTTTTTGTCAGTGAATAAAGATGGATATGTTACTGATACAATGCAACACACTGGCTATTAAGATTATTACTATTAAAACTCGGAGGTTATATTTAGCCTTTAACCTTGTTTTATTTGTTATCTTTGCTGCAACACACCAAATAACTGGATGTTATTAACAGGATGTAATCATGTGGCTTTCTCAGTGAGGTGTGTTTTTTTTTTTTACCCAAGCTGACTAATATAGTGTGTGCTCTACTAAAAAGATAAGTCTTCTGTACACCCGGCTAGAAGGTGACTGACCACAGATTGTGAAGCACAGGGGGTGTACAGAGAAGGCAACTGTGATAAATGGCAGTGCAAGCTGTAACCTGCCTGTCCGGGAATGCTTGTTAAGCAACTTAAAAAATATATATATATTGAATATGATTTAGAATTGATTCACTTCTGGAAGGATCAACACTATCGGAAGAAAACAACAGTATTGTTGACTGTTTGTAGGTGGCGGAGGGCAAACGCTGATCTCCATTGTCGAAGATGGGGTCTTTGTAAATGAACCAGTGGTCTGCCTCAACATGAGAGACGACTTGAAAATAAAAAGAGTGAAACATAAAAGAAGAAGAAAAAAAGTTTGACTATGAACACAGCAGGTTCAAATCAGGAATATGTTCATCGTCAACTTTGTATTCAAAAGTGGGGAAACCTGTAGTCGTAATTTAATTGGGGACCGTTGGAGAAAAATCACTACTTTTATATTTTTTCAATGCTTTGAAGCATTTCAAATTAATTTTTCTCTGTAAAAAGGGGGAGACACACACAAATTTACAAAGAGATGCCACAGAATCTGCCACAATGACCTCCAACAGCCATTAAAGCCAAAGCGTCCCAGCCTGACCCCTTCTCTTTCTTTGTCTAAATGGAACTCATCCTGATTTGCATTAAATAGTTTTCCCTTTCAATTCATACTCACATGCTATTTATACTCACAATGCTATACATAATTCATTACTTGTGACAAACGCAAACTTCGACACAAAAGCACGACAAGCTAATAAAGGAATCTGTGCAGTAGGAGAGTTCAGCTTTTCTTTGTTCAAAATTCAGGTAGGGATCAATTGATATATTAAAAAAAAGGCAAACATGAAAACAATTCTGATTTGAGGCAGGTGGGGAATCCAATAATCTGGCAAGAAGGTCAAGCAGGCAAGTCAGGTAAACCAACCTTTCAGAAACACTGAACTATCGGGCAGAGGAAGAAAGCATCCGGCAATGAGGTGCAGGTGGGTAAGCTCCGGTGAGAGAAATGAGGTGATTGCAGGGCAGAGTGTAAGGGCCTGAAACGACAGAACAGTTATTCATATTTGCATGAGGAACAGAACGGAAAAATTTAACATTACCGTGTCATGACATTGGGAAGTGATGCAGTTGCAATTACATTAAACAAAAACAAAGCAAGATAACATATCATTGTATCACCTCACCTTGCCTTGTTGCTGCAAATTACAACTTCCATATTTTTGGGTTAATGTAAAAATAAGTAATTGAAATCTACGGCGAAAAATTCCAATTTAGTGTTGATGCATTGGACGACATTAGGAATAATAGAAGTAGACAATATTTTTAAATGATGGTCTTGTTTGTGTAACCAGGTAAATCATTTGAGTTTGTAATATTTTTATTTTTAGATTATTGTATATTTATGGTGTAACCAGACCAATAATGTAAGTCTTTAAAGTCGTTCATATCAAAATGTAATTCTGGTTGTTAAACACAATTTAAATCACAGCAGTTTTACCAAGATATGCTTGTCATCGTTTTTTTGGGAAATGCAGAATCCCGATTGGTGAAAGGAAAATCCCACTCTTCTACTAGGAAGAAGATTTGATGTGACCGAGTAAGAAAATATGCGAGTGAGCGAGCAAATTAGTTAAGCCGACATAAGTGATGACGGTAAAAGCTTATAGAGACGCATTGTGTGCTCTTTAAGTTTACTACTTTTGGCAGCGTCTTGGTGAGTTTTGCTGAGTAAGCTAGCACGCTAACTGTATTAGCCACGTGTCTGTCAATGCGAGGGCATCCACACGTGAAGCTGCCGTTAAAACTACAGTTGGGAAATAAGGTGTTAAAGGTTTCATTAGAGCTGCATATTTTTAATTGTTCGTTGTATGGGTTGTTGCCAAATAATGTATTTGTGGTTGTTTGGTACTTTTGTTGGTGTTATACCAGGGCTCTCAAGTCTCACGCATTGAGCGTGAGACTCACGCATTTCGGTCTTAACTCACGCACTCCCGCCACACATCGTATTCCTCACGCTGAAAAAAACTCTCGGCTATTTAATGGGGTGCTCAATACGCTGATCGATAGGTCGACCGCGGTCGCTGCAGAGCTCCGACGCCGGTCTGCGCGCATCGGGACGGAGCAAAAAAAATAGTCACCAGCACCCCCCCCCCCCCCCCCCGTCAACAACTCTTCTCGGCTCGATTGGGTGCACAGCATAGGTGAGCATCGGGTGCTGATGGAAATCTCACGCTTGCCTGTCTTCAAAACTTGAGAGCCCTGTGTTATACTGTTTTAAACGTGACTGCTCTGTGTTGCACTGTCATTGTTAATATGGATATTAAGATAAAAACTGAATAGCTGCATTGAGAATGTCTTTACGCTTGTGTTGCCTTCGGGTCATTTTGACCCGATTCAATATTTAACCCTCCTGTCGCCTTCGGGTCAATTTGACCCGATTCAATGTTTAATGTCGGTGTTCTTCGAGTCAACAAACAAACATAAAGTACCTCACACTTAAACTTGGAAAACAATATTAATTCTAATAATTTTCTGGAGATTTTAATAGCTGGGGTCATATTGACCTCAAGGGTAAAATATGTTAGGAAATATAAAGGTAACAGGAGGGTTAAACATTGAATCGGGTCATATTGACCCGAAGGCGACAGGAGGGTGAAACATTGAATCGGGTCAAATTGACCCGAAGGCAACACAAGGGTTAAAACATGTATGTGAAGAAGATGAAATTATTCTTTCGTTGTTCATGAGTCAAAAAAGAGAAATTGGTTAAAGGACATACTCCATCCACACATGTGATAATTGCTGTGTTCATATTGAGAATTTAGATTGTGTCATTATAGTCATAACTTAAATGTCATGACATAAATAGCGTTGTATACTGTTTACAGGCTAGGTTTTTGAGGTTCCCTGGATACCTTTTGCTTCTGGATATTGGACTCCCCTGACAAGGAAGATGGCGAGCCACCACTGAACCCGATCATCTCCTTACCCCGAGGAGTTGGACCAAGATATTCTTTGATGCTGAGGAGAAGACAACCGCTTCATCATTTCTCATCACCTGAGTGTACCAGTGCCGTAAGATTAAGAAAGCAAATAGAGCTCACGACTGACTTATTCTTTTGACTTTGCAACTGAAACTGACTGAATATTTGAACGGAGTGAGAAAGGAAACAAGGAATGAACTTGAAGTTAAAGGAACTTGATCTTAAAGGAACAAAATGAATGAACACTGAGACAATTCAGCGATAATTTTACACTTTCAATGAAAATGTGTTGGGTAATACATCAATCAGAGCATAGTCAACGTTGTGCACGGTGTCCCTTGAACGTATGCTATTTTTTTATTTTCACACAGATCAATATAATCTTTGAAATTAAACCATTCAGTGGCTCTATTTCCTTTGTGTGTCGATTCTTATCTTCTAACCACTCCCAACGAACATAGACCTTGGCCCAACAATTAATTTGAGTATGCTGTGGACACGAGCATCAGAAATTTAATTAACACACGTGCACTAATGTAAACTTAGATTTTATTTTGCATTTTAAAATGCATCATTTCTGACTTAAATATTTTTAACATCAGACCAGAGTTTATAAGTAGACCCCAATAAAAAATGTTAAACATCCAATATTAGTTTTTGTTTCCACCAGACTAACAACTTGATTAAAGACTGGGTTAGGCGTTCCTCCGCTTGTGAAGCATCGATCTGTTCGCCTCAAGCCTGACCGCCACTGCTGTGCCAGCACAGCCATCTGGATAGTGTTCATAATGGTTATGATGCCGTTCAGGGCCAGCCGAGGGGCAACGAGCAGTGTGCTGCTCTCGATTCCTAGCTTGACCTTGATAGTGCTCTCGGTAGAACACAGTTTAGCTTCGTCATTGAAGAGTGAAGAGGAGCATGCTGCCTGGTCCTCTTCACTCCCGGGGTGCCTTTGCGACACTGTGCTACCGAGACGACTAGCGCAGAGGCACCAATGATGTGTTGTCCGCCATGGCGCCATGGCTAGTAGGACACTGCCACAGTAGAGGAGCCAAGTCCCTTTTTACTGTGAAGTTGCTCGTACAGTGCTCCACAGCTGCTCATGCAGGGAAGAGGACTGGGAATCCTCTTCACTGCTAGGGTGTCTGTGAAGGGCGTTCTGCCGGCACGATGCCAGCAGTGAGAGAGCTGTGTATTCTGATTGCAGCTCCAGGTGACTGTGTTAGCACGGCACGGCGGTCAGAGCTCGGCCGAGGAGGGGGTTCTACCCATCGGAGGAGTGCCATTTTAAATGTTCTCCTCCGCGAACCACAACCTTAACATGGTGGAGGAGTTAGAGTGGCTCATTGATCCTGAGAACTATGTTATCCGGGGCATCCGTCCTTGGGAAGGTCAACCATGGTAACAGGTTTTCCTATAGCTATATACTCGACTGATAAGTTAACTTGCTAAACACAAGTAGCTTGTTAGCATCAATCGCTAGCTTGATAACCATCACCATGTATATACATTAGGCTATGTAGCCAGACCCAGACTTACATTATACTAGTTGACATAATTACCTTGACAGGCAATATGTCGAACTTGAAGATCAGCTGTAGCTTATGGGTAAAGTGGTCGTACCGTAACCACAAGGTTCCCGGTTCAATCCCCGCTCGCCCTATAGTTGCATGTCGAAGTGTCCGTGAGCAAGACACTGTATCCCCAATTTCTCATTGGGCGCTTCACTGCAGCCCACTGTTCCTTAATAACTAAAGGTAGGTTAAATGCAGAGAATACTTTCTCCATGGTGGGATCAATAAAAGGACATTATGATTATCTGAACTTATGAACTGCTTTTTTGAGTATTTTAAATACAAATGTATTTTGTTATAAATGTTCTTAGATTTTTTTATCAACCTTATCAAATACACATTTCAAAATACTGAAGTACTTGAAATACATATTTAAAATACAATAAATATAAATACTGATTTTCTCTGCAGACACTAAGCAGGTCACATTTGCAAATAGTTTATAAAGAGGCATCAGTGTGACATTGAGACTGTTTAATAACCAGTTAAAACTTATTCCAAGTAACTTTAAATGAATTACTTACGGTGTTTTAATGCGAAGACAAAACTGTGCTATTTGAAAAAAAATGTCGAAATGTTGAGGACAGCAGAAAAGCAACAAATAGAAATCAAATTTTTATTTTCCAGCTTGCCATACCGATTGTAATTGATAAATTATGGCCATTTCTTCGAAAATAATCGACCGTTTCAGTAATTGTGTGGTTAATTAACCTAGACCAGAGGTGCCTTTCGCTCAGTTTTACTCTATTTCCCTGTAACCATGAGGAATTACAGAATTTAGAATTAGATTGATGTTGGTGCCATCAGCTCCTTAATCCTGCACAGCGCTTCTCAACTGTATCGCACTGAATCACAAATTGCCAGTGTGCTAATGGAACCTCATGCATAATCCAAAAGAATGAGTGCTCAACAGTTAGTCATCTTGCACATAAATATGAGTTAGACCTCACATCTAATTTATGAACGTGTGAATTTCTACATTTGAAAAATGTGGAAATTCCCGTATGTTGTGCTCACCATTACTTGAAGCTTTCTCCCTGCTACGTAACTTTTTAATCACTGGTAAACATGAAAATAATGAAGATTAAGTCAGGAAAAAATTTAGCAGGATTTAAATTAAGCTGCTGACACTTGTATCATGGTGGCATTGAGCATTAATGTTTAGAATAAAAAATTCCACGAAGCCTGTTAAACACTTTATTTATGTTGACCACCATATTTCCTTCTTAACATTGTTCTGTGCTAATTTAGCAAAAACCCACAATGCCTTGGAAAGGTCTGTTCACTAATGAATGCAACATAATTGTCCAGCACCACCTCTGCACATTCATTGATTGGATTCTTGGATGCTGTTTTTTAACTAACTTTTAATGAAAACCTGAAACGGTTCATCATGATCACATAATTTATAAAAGAAGAGTAAAAGATTTAAGGAGTATCATTTGCAGTTATCATGGCAAGACAATTTCATTAATTACAATCATGAGATTAACTGTCTTTCAGAGTAGAAGAGGGCAGCGTGGACATAATTTTAAAAAGCTTTGTCATGTAAAATCAAAGGGAGAATAGGCCTTGTTAGCCGTAGACTGCGTTTGCAAGGGTTCGTACTGAAATGGACTGTATTTAATAGATGTGACGGCAAATGAAATGTGAACCACGAAAAATATTGCACTGTTTTGCAATTTTGCTCGTTGTTTCTCGAATGCCAATGTTGTCTTTGGTACCCATAAACATACTGAGCAGGTTAGTTTTGTCTAGACCAGCACAAACACATTTCATATACATAATTTGCATACAGTTGAGAAACTTGAGTTTTAGAACATAATGCTCCAAATCCATGTATCAGATGACATCTTGCCTTTTAGCCTCTAAGGCTGAGGCTCCAAGAGCTGGATCTTAAATATCAATTGGAAAGTATCCTTTTATTTTTTTTGGCACATACGGATGGTAGACGCTGCTACCTGTCCATCGGGGCTGCATTAATTCACATTCACTCTCACACCTTCACCACACACACTTCGGGTGCAATTTGGGGTTCAGTATTTGATCACAAGGACACTTCAACATCAGTTCTGGAGTCAGCCGGGGATCAAGCAACGATATCCCGATTGGAGGATGATCCGCTGACCCTATATTGAGCCATAGAGGTAGGGCACTTCCCATAATGCAACTGATTTAGCATAATTTCCGTACGCCTTAACCTCAGCACATGAATCGTCACATTTTAATGAAAACTTTCCTCTAAAATATATTATGGTCGGGCTGAGATAACCTTAATGAAATTGTTCAACATGTACAACTTCCTTCCAGAGCAACAGCAGATGTATAACTACCTTCACAGGAATATGCTAGTACTCCCCATGACTAGTACATTAATCTTGACCTGTGAAATCAATGGTTTTAATTTGCCTTAATAGATTTTTTGGGGCTTTGTAGAAGATTAAAGACACAACATTGACATCTTCTTGCCTTGAATGGTAGTTATAGTGAACGTTTGAGCATAGTTGCCTATTTTCATATTTTTTCAAGTTCTCTTCTTTAGTTGGTCCTCTTTCAACGTTTCTTCAGCAGCTAGGTGCTAAATATTTTTCACCAGTGGCTCTCTGTCTGCTGTACAGGTGGAGTACAGTGGATTTACAAGAGCTCTTTCTCTGCCTGATGCTGCACAGAATTGGACTGAATCCATATACAGCAAATGTGTCTAAAAACCCAAATGAGCTAGACGAGACTAAAACGCTTTGTTTAGCTCGTAGGTGATTATCCTCTTGGTGTTCTTCAGAGAGACCACTTTTATTTGATCCATTCGATAATAATATGATATTAAAACATCCATTTTAAAAAGTAGGCCTAACTCTGGCTGACAGTAAGGGGCAGGATACATAACTGATTCTGTGATTTGTTCAGAGTATTCTGAGGCTCCAAAATTGCTGACCTCAGGCCAGTGGCCCCGTCAGCATCGAGCCTCAGAGGCTTGAGCTGGTAACGTTTTATCTTAAAGTACCCATATTATGCCCATTTTTCCACAAGTTGATATGGTTCCTTGGGGTCTTAATGAAATGTTTGTAACATATTTTGGTCAAAATACCACAAGAATCATTTCAAACAGCACCCTTTTTACCCTGTCAAAAACACCTCCCCACAGATTAACCTGTTTTGAGTGCCTGTTCCTTTAAATGCTAATGAGCCAGCTCCCCCCTCCCCCCTCTCCCCTCCTCCACGAGATGCGCTCGCCTAGCTGCTGCCTGCCCAGCTAGCCATTACCTTTGTAGAAATATGGCTACTGCAGATGAAGATAGCGTCGTGCAACCATATCGTTTTGAACCAGAGTCAGACCCTGAACAAGAAGAGGCTCCCGAACAAGTTTGAGAAGTTAGGGCTCAACAGGACGTTTCTGAATGTCACTTCTACATTTTTTTGTTTGTACATTGGCTAAGGTCTCACAGTCTTGTTAGCGGTTTTGAGAGCATAGTGGTGCTAAAGATACGAGTACGTGAATAGTTTGTGCATGTATGAGTATGTAGCAAATACAGTGTGTTTATGTAAGTTACTGTTTGTGAAAGTGTTTGTGTAAATGCAAGTAACGGGAACGCCATAAAGATATAAATGCTACATGAGTAAAGTTCCATCTGTAAACTAAAGTGTTATTTGACAACAGTAAGTGACCAAGCAGGGGCGGGGGTAACGTTTTTACCTCCATTATGTGAGGATTTGCAGTGCTCTCTCCTTCTGTTCCCCTTTGTTTTGTGTTTGTTATTGTCTATCTGTCTTCCGGGCTGGGCGTGGCTGACCCACTTTTGATTCCGACCAACTCTCCTCCTCAGCTGCTGCTCATCCTCCTGATTACTACTCACCTCCACCTGCATATATACCCGGTTCCTTCATCCAGTATTTACCAGTTCGTCGTTTCACCACGCTGGTAAATCGACTCGGTAAAACGTAGTTAGCAGTACCTTGTACTCTCAGTATCTCTGTCCAGTACCCCCCTGCCTGCTCCTCTGCCTGCCACGTCCAGCCACCATTCCCCCATCTGGGTTCCTCCGTGCTTCCACGCACACCTGCCCCAGCCTACCAGCTCACGTCAGCTCTGGAACCCCGGCATCGGACCTCCACTCCTCCTCTCCTCCGTGCTTCCGCGCACACCTGTCTTAGCCTGCTAGCTCTAGTCAGCTCTGGATCCCCGGCTTCGGTCCTCCACTTCCACCTCGGAGGAGACTCGCTGCTGGTCCGGGACTTTGTGGATTATCAGTTCCCCTGTCGTCAGTATAACCGGTTTTGGGAGGAATAAACCTGTTTCCCTTCATAAGTTCTGTCTCCTCGCTGGAGCTCTCGGAGAGCGTAACAGTACGAACTGGTCAATATGAACTCCTCTGACACTGGATCGGATCCCGCCGCTGTCCAGCACGCCCTGTCTCATCAGGGAGGTCTTCTGGGCCAACATGAGCAGATGATCCGAGCCTTAGTTGATTGCAATCAGTCCATGGCACAACACATCTCGAACCTTGCTGCTCAAGTCACAACCCTGACGTCTTCTGCTGCTTTTCCTGCCCCCTCCACTCCATGCCGGGATTTCCCCATTGCCGACCCTGAGCCTTTCCATGGAGAGGTGGAGAGATGCAGAGGATTTCTTTTTCAATGCAGCAAGGTATTTCGCCAGCGCCCCTTGTCCTTTGCTTCTGATGTGACAAGAATTAACTATGTGTTGAGTTTGCTTCGTGGCAAGGCATTAACTTGGGCTGAAGCATTGAGTTCCGCTGTGGACTATGACTCTCTTTCCTTTGGAGATTTTTCTGAACATTTGTCCGATGTTTTTGATCACCCGACTACTCTGGCTCAGCTGCAAATCGTCTGCTAAATGTGCAACAAGGGACTCGTACAGTGGCCGACTACTCTATCGAGTTTCGCACACTGGCGGCAGAGGCCCGCTGGGACGAAGCGGCGCTAAAGGCAGTGTTTGTTAAGGGGTTGAGGGATCAACTGAAGGATGAGCTGGCTGCACGAGACGAGCCGGCCGACCTTCAATCATTAATCACCTTGGTATCTCGTCTTGACAGCCGTCTGCGAGAGCGCCGTGCGGAGCGAACGCAGCGGTCTTCATTTACTTTGCCAAGCCAGTCAAACTACTCACCCAAGTTTGCCCCCTCTGAATCCAGACCGGCGGGCGTCACCTTGCCACCTCGCGTGCCCACCGTTGCTAAGGAGGAAGCGATGCAGTTGGGACGTGCCGGACTATCTCCGGAGGAACGTCTTCGACGTAAAAATTCTGGAGAGTGCCTGTACTGTGGCAAAGTGGGGCATATCCTGGCTGGCTGTCCGGTCCGCCCAAACGCAGGAGCTCGTCAGTGAATTTGGGGGTCCTGACGAGTCCACATCCTACTACTATTGTAGCCCCAACCTTGCGCCGTTTTCTCATCCCTGCCAGACTTGGTTCTAACTCTCAGTCTTTGCCCCTCTCAGCCCTCATTGACTCTGGAGCAGAGGACAGTTTTGTGGACCTGGAACTAGCCAAACAACTGGGTCTCCACTTGGAAACATTACCGGACCCTATGACTGCTTATGCCTTAAATGGTCAAAGGATTTCTAAGGTAATACAGCAAACACAACCCGTAACCCTGATTATTTCTGGTAATCACAGAGAATTAATTCAATTAAAGGTTATTTCTGCCCCAGCTACCCCTTTGGTTCTTGGTTACCCTTGGCTTCGCACCCACAATCCACATATCGATTGGGCTGGAGGTAGAATCATTGAATGGAATCAGTTGTGTCACCTTAACTGTTTGCAGTCTGCGGTGCCTCGCGTCTCTGATCTCCCATGGTCTGCCCCTTGTGTCTCAGCTGTCATAGATGTATCCGGCGTTCCTGAGGTCTACCACAACCTGAGTGGGGTCTTCAGCAAGGATAAGGCTCTCGCTCTCCCTCCTCATCGTCCTTATGATTGTCCCATCGATCTTCTTCCTCGGTCTCCTTTACCTACCAGCAGGCTCTATAACCTGTCCCGGCCTGAGAGAGAGGCTATGGAGAGATATATAAGTGACTCCCTGGCTTCAGGTATCATTCGTCCTTCCTCCTCCCCTCTGGGTGCTGGGTTTTTCTTCGTGGGCAAGAAAGACAAATCACTCCGGCCCTGTATTGACTTTCGTGGGTTAAATAACATCACAGTTAAAAACAAGTACCCACTTCCCCTGATAAACTCCGCTTTTGAGCCTCTTCAAGGTGCCACCATCTTCTCAAAACTCGACCTCAGAAATGCTTACCACCTGGTTCGTATCCGCCAAGGAGATGAGTGGAAGACTGCCTTTAACACCCCACTTGGTCACTTTGAATATCTAGTCATGCCTTTTGGACTCACTAACGCCCCAGCTGTTTTTCAGGCCCTAGTTAATGATGTCTTGCAGATTTTCTCAATCAGTTTGTTGTGTACCTTGACGACATTTTGATCTTTTCCAAGAGCCTGGAGGAACATCAGAACCACGTCAGCCAGGTTCTTCAGAGGCTGCTTGAGAACAAACTGTACGTCAAATCTGAGAAGTGTGAGTTTCACCAGGAACGGATAGGCTTCCTGGGATACATCATCAAGCAAGGCAGGTTGGAGGCAGATCCTGGAAAGATTAGAGCTGTTACTGAGTGGCCAGTCCCCACTACTCGGAGAGAGTTGCAGAGGTTTCTGGGTTTCGCAAACTTCTATCGCCGGTTCATTAAGAACTATAGCAAGGTTGCAGCTCCACTCTCCAGTCTCACTTCAACCAAAGTCAAGTTCTCCTGGACCACTGATGCTAACGATGCTTTTCTGAGACTAAAATCACTGTTCACTTTGGCCCCCATTCTCATCCAGCCAGACTCAAGCAAGCAGTTTGTGGTTGAGGTAGATGCATCAGACATCGGGGTTGGCGCTGTTCTGTCCCAGACAGCAGGGCCAAACAATAAACTTCATCCTTGTGCTTTCTTCTCACGCCGTCTTTCCTCAGCTGAGAGAAACTATGATGTGGGCGACCGGGAGCTGCTGGCGGTGAAGATGGCGTTGGAGGAGTGGCGACACTGGCTCGAGGGCAGCAAACTGCCATTCCTAGTTTGGACGGACCACAAGAACCTCGAATACATCCAGTCAGCTAAACGGCTAAACTCCCGACAAGCCAGATGGGCTCTCTTCTTTGGTCGTTTCAACTTCTCTCTAACCTATCGCCCTGGTTCCAAAAATACCAAGCCTGATGCCCTGTCCAGGGCGTTCACTTCTGTGGGACCAGTTACCTCTTTGGACTCTATTCTCCCTCAGAGTTGTGTTGTGGGTGCCCTCACTTGGGAGATCAGTAACTCGATCCGAGAGGCGCTTTTGGAGCAACCTGACCCTGGTAGCGGTCCGCCTAATCGTCAGTTTGTCCCCAACTCTGTCCGTTCCCAAGTTCTTCAGTGGGTCCACAGCTCCCGTTTCGCCAATCACCCAGGTGCCAACCGCACACTCTCCCTTCTCCGGAGACATTTTTGGTGGCCAACAATGGACAAGGACACTAAGGAGTACGTTGCTGCCTGTACTACATGTGCCAGGAACAAGGCCTCTCATCAGAGACCTGCAGGATTGCTTCAGCCCCTTCCAATCCCTAGTCGACCCTGGTCACACATAGCACTGGACTTTGTCACCGGCCTACCGCCCTCACAAGGAAACAATACTGTTCTAACCATTATTGACCGTTTCTCCAAATGTGCCCATTTTGTAGCTCTGCCGAAGCTCCCCTCAGCCCTGGAGACCTCCCAACTTCTCACCCAGCATGTTTTCCGCCTGCATGGAATCCCGGCGGACATCGTCTCCGACCGTGGCCCTCAGTTCATCTCTCAGGTCTGGAAGAATTTCTGTCATGCACTTGGTGCGTCTGTCAGTTTAACCTCTGGTTATCATCCCCAGTCAAACGGTCAAACTGAAAGGGCCAATCAAGACCTGGAATCTACTCTCCGCTGTGTTGCCAATCGCAATCAATCTACCTGGAGCTCCCTGCTACCCTGGGTTGAGTATTCCTTCAATTCACTCACATCCTCCGCTACTGGTCTCTCACCTTTCGAAGCCTCCTTGGGGTACCAACCTCCCCTGTTTCCTGAGGAGGAGAGTGAATTGGCAGTTCCGTCCGTCCAGCAACACATTCGACGGTGCCGTAAGATTTGGAGGGACACCCGCTCTGAACTCCTCCGGACGTCTGCCAGAAATCAACGGTCAGCCAACCTTCACAGACATGCCGCTCCCCCTTACACCCCTGGACAATCAGTTTGGTTGTCTTCCAGAAACATCTCCCTCCTCACCGAGTCTAAAAAGCTGTCTCCTCGGTTTCTTGGCCCCTTCCTCATTGAGCGAATCATTAACCCCTCTGCTGTCCGCTTGAAGCTCCCCAGAACCATGAAGATTCATCCCACGTTTCATGTGTCCCAGATCAAGCCAGTCCACACCAGTGACCTGTGCCCTCCGACCGTTCCCCTCCTCCCGGGGTCATTGATGATCATCCTGCCTACACCGTGCGTCGGCTCATGGATGTCAGGCGCCGGGGCAGGGGCTTTCAATACCTGGTTGATTGGGAGGGTTACAACCTGGAGGAACGTTGCTGGGTGCCTCGGTCACGCATCTTGGACCCGGTCATGTTGAGGGAGTTCCACAGGGCAAACCCTGACAAGCCTGGTGGTCGCCAGGAGGCTCCCATTGAAGGGGGGGTACTGTGAGGATTTGCAGTGCTCTCTCCTTCTGTTCCCCTTTGTTTTGTGTTTGTTATTGTCTATCTGTCTTTCGGGCTGGGCGTGGCTGACCCACTTTTGATTCCCACCAACTCTCCTCCTCAGCTGCTGCTCATCCTCCTGATTACTACTCACCTCCACCTGCATATATACCCGGTTCCTTCATCCAGTATTTACCAGTTCGTCGTTTCACCACGCTGGTAAATCGACTCGGTAAAACGTAGTTAGCAGTACCTTGTACTCTCAGTATCTCTGTCCAGTACCCCCCTGCCTGCTCCTCTGCCTGCCACGTCCAGCCACCATTCCCCCGTCTGGGTTCCTCCGTGCTTCCACGCACACCTGCCCCAGCCTACCAGCTCACGTCAGCTCTGGAACCCTGGCATCGGACCTCCACTCCTCCTCTCCTCCGTGCTTCCGCGCACACCTGTCTTAGCCTGCTAGCTCTAGTCAGCTCTGGATCCCCGGCTTCGGTCCTCCACTTCCACCTCGGAGGAGACTCGCTGCTGGTCCGGGACTTTGTGGATTATCAGTTCCCCTGTCGTCAGTATAACCGGTTTTGGGAGGAATAAACCTGTTTCCCTTCATAAGTTCTGTCTCCTCGCTATAGTGTTCAGTATTGTGGGTTCACTCCTGGAGCTCTCGGAGAGCGTAACATATTAATTAGCGTTTAAACCTTGTTTATTTATTAAATCGTTGTATTTGATGACTTATGACTTATTTGATGACTCATGTCTGTAATATGAACACAACTTTCAAATAAACTTTACCTGCAAAGTTGTGGTGGGGGGCGGTCCAAGGCCATGTAGCCAGACTCCCTACATGGGCGTGCTTCAAAATCTACGTAGATGTTGGTGGTGATCCCTTTGGACGCACTCAAGCATATCGTTTCTGATGTAGAGGAACCACAACAAGCCGCGTGAGTTTTTTTTCCAGCGTTTTTGTGTTGGAAGACATGCCAGATACCCAAATTAACGTATAGAAGCACTAAAAAAAGTGGAATTTTCATAATATGTCCCCTTTAAAAATATATAATTATCATGAAATGTTATTAAACTGACCACCCTAATCCAAGTGCAGTTACCAGTGTGTATGTGTGTGGAGGTGTGCGTGTGTGCGTGTATACACGTGTGTGTGTTTATAGCAGTGGTTCTCAAACTCTTTTCTGTCGCACCCCACTTTAGAGGAAGAAAGATGTTCGTGCCCCACCGCCTTAACAATGGTTATCATATGCATGCCATTATTTATTTCATTGACGGATATGCAGAAATGTTTTTACAGGGAAGGTAGAGATCATATTGACAAGATGATCAGAGATCAGATCAGTTGTAATATAATGTATATATTATAAGTCATACGCTTAACATAGTATAAAATGTGCAATATAATGGATTGAGAGAGATTGATATTGAGATATCTCCTAAAACTAGAGATTTTATTTTCAGATTTTATAGGTAGTACTGATGATGCCATTATTTTTCTAAATTAAATGTAAAATGGAATATGATGTTTGCACTAGTCATACAATGCAGTTCGATTAAATGGAATGCAGGCATTAGTGTTGCAGACAGAGTAGCAGCACGTGAACACCCCGACTTCAGCCGTCGATAGTTTAAGCTGAGCCCCAGACCTCGTCAACTCCTAGAAACGCTCCTGCCCCAGGCATTACAATAAAAGCAAACCCATGTTTTTTAAAAAGTAATTTTCCCAACCCCAACACATAAATTTAATAATTTCCCCTCTTGGGTGACAGGCTTTCAGGCAGCCATGCGTGCCACATGACCCCCGGCAATAACTCCAAGAGGCCTGGAAAGGTAACCTCTGTGGATTGCATGCATATGACCAGACATTGTCGGTAAAGAGGCTATAATCGTATGCACAGTTGAGTTCTCCATCATGCCGAGAGGTGTGCGTGTGACAAATGTGTAATGCTCAATGATTTCAAGGGAGACTGGCAGCGGTTTGGGAACAGGCAGTGTCCACTCTTCAAAATAACTGACATATCTCATTGCATTTATTAGATTAATATCTCTCCCTCTGAACAACCACGAGAGTGACTCGCTGACAGACGTTGCTCCTTCACACTTGATTAAAGCAGTTTATTGTTAAATCATTGTAATTAGACCTGACACACAACATGCCCGTTACCCATTAGTGGGCTAATACATAATAACTAAATACTAATGCATTCCTCTCCGGTATTTTACACAAGACAATTTACTAGATTATACGAGCATACATGTTTACTTATATTTTTGATTTTTGATTGTTTGAGTCGTAATATTTAAGAAAGTGAGATGCAATTTCCTTTTTACCAAAGTTATTATTGCATTTGGATCAACAATGCTCTGCTTCAATGGCACTTGAGAGCTTTCCAGTTGTCTCTCAGGCCTTTATGGGCCAGTGTTGATGTTGAGGACAGGAACACACCACCGGACGGCTCTGACTGAAAGAAACAGCGGTAGACTTTTACTTTGCATCTATCAAGCATTTTATTCAGAAATCAGGATACAAGTAGACATCATGCATGGACCCCCCCTCAGCCCGATACCTATTGTATTCAGACCAGAGAGAGGCGCTTTAGCAGAGGGCACGACGGTTTAAATAGTCATCAAGACCAGTTCTGATTGGTCCAGCGAAGAGAGGGCGGTGTCTTCTCATTGGTTCTTCGTCTCTCTGCTTCCATCGCTGTCGCTCATTCATTGGTCCTTCTCAGCCCGCCAATGAGAGCATATGTTGTGAAAAAGTGTGGGAAGAGAAAGACGTGTTGCTTTCTTTGAAGCTTATTCCACTGAGCTCGGGAGTTTTCTAAGATAATCTTATCTCTTCCGAGGTGGGATGCGCTGCGTCTAGAAGGTCGTTTATCAAAAGGGCCCTTCACGTGTGTGTGTGTGTGGGTCAGAGTGGCCTGTGGTAGAATTCGGATATTAATTGCCAAAGCTTGGACCGTTCCTTATCTTATCTGCGCTTAGTAAATGTCTCCAGTTGCCTTCTCCTGCTCTGAGAGTATATAGAGCTATTTGTTCCAGTCATCTTCTAGGATGAGCGTGGTGCATAAAGTTTCTTTCGTGTGTCACTGTTATCTTCTTTGATCAGTTCAGGCGCCGGAATGCCCTGCTGAAGCTTCTAACTTTCCACAGTGATTTTCCACTTTACACATAACATTTATGCACAATACTAGGCTATGCTAAGCTGTAATATATATTATTTACACCAGTGAACTGCTTTCTTGCTTTGAATTCCTTTCAGCCGCAATCTGTGCGTCTCTCTCTCTCTCTCTCTTTTACTTCTCTCAGTTGAAGGAAATGCTGCTTGTTTGATGTATGTTGAAAGATATGAGACATATCTCAAGGGCAGAAATCTGTGACATATTTGAAAAGATAAATGTCAAAAGCAATTCAATCAGCTAGGCCTGTATTGCAACATGTATTTGTTGTGCAAAAAGTGGTGATGTGCTTCACCTTCCCACCAACAGCAATTCTGTTTTGTACATATTTATTTTTATAATAAAGTAAGTATTTCCTATTAAATTCATAAACGGGCTGAAAAGACCTTGTCCATGAAAACAGCATTCAAGAACGACACTCTGAGGGGTGGATTCCTTCCAAGCATGATTTGCCGTTATTCTGCTAACAGCATGTACACAGAAAGTTGAAGCAATTTCTTCCTGATCCTTCACTGAGGTTACAGTGTCCTTGGTGCTGTAATCCATTTAGCTGTTAAAGAGTCCTTATCAGCCATGCATACTGGAGTGGTACATGGTGTTGGGGCCCAAAGTCACAATGTGAGAGAATGTCCCTCAATTTGACTGAAACACTTCTGTTTGAGCTCCATAAATAGTTCCAAGCATCAATGACGAAAACCAGTGCAGCAGAGCAGAGCGCTTCCGTGTGAGGTGCTGGGACTAACCGGTGACTCAGTGACCATGGCACTGGCCCTGTGGCTGGAAGGCTGGAAGGTTTTGTTTTGCAATATCTCAGCAATATACTGAAAAGTTGTTGAGTTGACATCTGTGAACTCTCCCAAAGGCAGAAAAAACTGTACTAAGGAACTTGGAAATCTCTAGTCATCAAGTTGTAGAAGAAAACTCTCACACACTATCATTCTCTCAAACTGTATATTCTACCAATTCTACCTCGGTTTTTTTAGTTCATTTTGTTATCTGGAGATGTTTTTATTTATGTGACCAGCCATCAACACGTAGATATAATGCAATTTTGAGATATCCCCAAAGCAGCAAAAATAAACTTTGATGAGTGAAATGGGTTTGACAGTCTGAAGTCCGAACTGCAGCACAATGGCTCCTCTTAACTCCCCATTGTGCATGTTCAGCAGTCATTCAGGGAGACATCCATACCTGATGAGGCACAACGAATGAAAAAAATATTTTCTCCAACGAAAGTAGCCTCAACAGGACAGAATGCAAGAACTCTGAGTAAGACACATGGCTCATTGTGTGACAGTACACTCTCTGTTTACAGATTGCTTTATGTAAGACCTGCATAGATTTCTAAGAGGTTTCTGAAAGGCAGTTTAGCAAATTAAAGAGAACAGTAACAGTTTTAGGTTCAACCGGGGTCCAGAAACAGATTTATCTTTATTTCAGCCATGGGCCCCTAAAACATTTGGGGGTTTCTTCACACTCTGTGTGTAAGATTGGTTTTACATTCATGCAGAAGTGAGGTTTCCAGATGGATTCCCAATGTATCGCTCAAGCTCATTTACCACAACAATTACTGCTTGACTGGGGCAGTTAGTCATGTAGCAAGTCAATAATCACAATGCGCTAAACATATTACAATGCAATCTATACATCCACTGCAACCTGTGAAATGTTACCTGCATTGAACTTTCAAGTGAACATTTCCCATTGGCAGCTGTTCAAACGGCACTTTCATGTGACTGAGATGTTCACAAAGATAGAAAGCTGAGGGGAAACAGCCTCTCTACCTTTGCCAATGTGCATATTCATCTTGGGAATGTAACAATGTATAGCAATAGGATATGAGACATTGCAGCAGTTAACTTAAACATTAGTGGTATTCACTGCCACCAGTAGCATGGACACTGAGTACTTTATTTTGCTCTAAGCCCTATATTACACACAGGACACCAGCTTATGGTCAGAATATCCAATTGTTCACTGTCAGTTTGGTGGCACAAAGTTATTTTACACACACAAAGAATAGAGGGTAGATTATACGTCTACTGCAGAGGACACAGCAGGCTGTATTTTCTACCAGGTTAATGGTCAGTCAAGAACTGCTTCAGGGAACTGGTTTGGTACTAAAACAATCTTGAGAGGGGATCCATAAAACACACCTTGGATTCACAGTCTGCCAAGGTTACAAAGCCATCAATATATTTGTGAAAAGAATGATGGCCAAGTGATTGACAGGAAAATGTGTGTGATACCATGATTCTAAAATGTCCTTTCCTTTAACCTGTATCTTCATTGTAAGGCAGTACTCTCTAACATGGAAAGAGACATCCTTTAGTTTTCTGTTGTGGGGTTCAGCTTGTCTTTGGTAAAAAAAAAATCTGGGCGGATGTCATGGTTTCTGTCAATTCATGTCTGAGTCTCTGCACATATCCATCAAAGTCCACCCACTGTTGATCAAAAAGGATAGACTACAATATGTTATGTTGTCAGGTAAGGGTTCTACCCTCTGAAGCTGCTGGCTTTGCAACGTCTTAAATCAAAGTGATTCCAGCTGCATACAAATACTTGAAACTAAAAATAAGTCTTTAAATCGGCATTTCTATGACTCCGTTGCAGAGTTGTCGATGTAGCGCACTGAAACATATTTCATATGTCTTGCTCATTGTTGTATTTTCTAGAAAGAGAAATTACTTCACAATTGTTTTGATCGTGATTGAACTAGAGATATTTTCTCAAGGATTGAGTTACAGCTGGAGTATGAAATATGAACACTCTTTCAGCTAACACAACTCGTCTATTCATTGACTCTAAAACCACCGAGAAATACATTATCCCACTGAGGTCAAAGGAACGTATGTAAATGTGTTATTTTAACCGGAATGGCTGTTATCAGAGGAGAAGTCAAGAGTTTTACACTTATAAATACAACAGCCTCCCTTACAACATCCTCAGTATGATCTTAATTCACATTGACATGTGTACAGATGGTAGAGTTAAGCAGTATGCTAACCTCCTATACACCCAAAGAGGTGGGAGAAGAGGGGGAAGTAACGCCACAAGTATTCCGTTTTTTTAGTTCGAGATACAATCTGTGAAACAAATCAAATATTCTATCATGTACAAGGAGGTATTTTGATGAACACTTCAAGCGTCCAGATAGCTAGCTATCCATAAAATATGTATGAATGCATGGGATATATCTCCACTTTCTTTTCCTCACACACACCAGTTAATAAGTAAAACAACACTGATTGATAATCTCCATGCAGTGGAGTTCAAGGTGTGAGAGGAAAATATAATGACAGTCATGGCACCTGTCGTTATTCCAATATCCTTTCTAATTTACCCTGACCAGACTGTTTTGAGCAGGGAATCTGTTCCATTCATGACGTCGGGCCACCAGGAAACCATTTAAAATTAGTATTCATGGGAGTTCATCCTTCTTCTATTTTTTGCCTAGGAAGTGAAAATCAAAAATTCAAGATGCATATATTCTGTGTTTATCGCTTTGATAGAAAACAATTGTCCTGCTGTGGCTCCCTGTGTTTAGAAAGTAGCAGTCTTGGGTATGCAGGATTTGAACTCTCTCACTCTCTCACTTTCAATCTTGTTTCAGTCAATGCACACATGGAGTCACATAGGCACAGTAATCGTTACAGGACATAAGAGCCAATCCCTTCCTCAGCAGATTCCTCGCGATAAAAAAAACCCGCCAGCTGCCCATCATGTCTTCAAATGGATAAAGATTACCTGTCGACAAGGAAGTAAAACAGAGAGGAAGAAATACAGGGAAGACAAACAAATGTAACACAAGAACAAGACTCAAGTGTGGGAGGTAATAAATCATGGCAAAAGAGGATAGTCAAACTTCCTTTTCCTCCTTTTTCTAGGGGATTGCTGCTAAAGCGCTGGTGAGGCTATTCCCAACTGGAGGAAACTTCTAGAGATTACTGCGTAATAAGCCTGAAACGGAGCGCGGGTGAATTGAGACTGAGCGTTCACCCTTCATACGGGGTCATGGGACTCATTCGCTCAGGATCAGCCACTTGTCTACCAATCTTTTGTCGGATGTATTAGTGAAGCGGAAAAATGGAAAGGCGAAAGTGAGATATTTATGAGCCTTCAGGTTATTGTTTGCCTGCCTCTACTCAATCAACACATTTGAATCATCCAATATCAACCCATGACGGCTGGATTTTGAGTTAGGATTTAAATTTTAAATATATACTGTACATTCCGGGCCAGTCAAATTATTTCTTACCGCGATTTGTTTGGATTCTGTTCAAGTCACCAAATGTCCCGTGTGAAGCCAACATTATTCAATAAACTGGCAAAGAAATTTCCTTTTTTTTAACTTTTGGAAAGTAGATCTGTATTTATTAGATAGATAGTATATATCTATCTATCTATCTATCTATCATCTATCTATCTATCTATATCTATCTATCTATCTATCTTACTGTGTGTGTTGACATTCCGTCGAGCAGTTTGTAGTATTAATGTATATTAAATATATTAAAAGGTTTTCTGATGGGTTTTTTGTTTTGGCGGCCTGGCCCCACCTTGAGCCACATAAATTATAATAATAATATTTATAGATTATACAAATTGTCAATATTTGTGTTTTGGAAATATGGAACGTACCCAGTAATATTTGTAAAATAGGATATCTGCACAAAATATATGTTTTTCCTGCACGTCCTCTCCGCCTGTCTGCATGTCTCAGCTGTGCTGGAGCCCAGAAGAGACACGTCTAAGAAGCAGTTTAGCCTATTACTGATTAAAAATATAAATGATAAACATACAATTTAGCCAATCAGCATCTTAAAATAGATTTAGCTTTAGGCCAAAGTCATCTGGCTCAAAAGCTGTCAGTTTAAGGACATGACAATGGCCAGCGCAAGCACTTCTCTTCCAACAAGACCCGACCCGGTAAAATCTCTCCTCAAAGACCAGTTTAAAAGAAAAACTTTACCATTAGATGTGATGAAGGACTTGTCAAAACTCTGCTGAAATGTCTTTTTCTCAGTTCATTTTTACACTGGTCTGGAAGTTGCTCATTTTCAGTTATTCTTGCTGCACTTCATTCCTTGTGCCAGCTTTATTTGTGTCTTGACTTTGTTTGACTGCTTTCACTGCCTCTCCCTTTCTCCCCTCCAGTATAAATCATGTCAAACCAAACAATCCCCAGCAAGAGGTGGTTTGAGCGTGCTCTTGACAGATCCTCAGTTATAAGGAAGGGTTTGCTGGTTTCAGCCGCTGATATTACAGAGATTCTTCATGGCTTTGGAACTCACTCTCCACTTTCTGGTTGTTATTGCCTCCATCATGAGTTGCTGTCTCGGGTGTAGTTTGAATATGGCTTAAACGTTTTCTGTGTGAAGATTAAATACTGTAAATGTGCCGATAGACATGAGCACTGGAATTAGTGCCTTTATCCACTCGGCTTTTCTTCATGCAATCATGGAAGAGACTTTTATTATTTGATAACAGTTTAAGGGACTCAGAATCATTGACATTTTGGCAAACCTAACCGGCAAGTTGGAAACACAAATCTAATTGAACTACTTCAAAGAGAGTGAGGTAATACATTTGAGAGGGAAACAAAATCATATTGGTTGCAGTGCAGCCCACATTAACACTGATGCATTTTGAAAAGTGAAGGCTTCATTCACACAATAATGTCTGAGCCTAAATGTTGTGAGAGTGGTTGAAATTGCTTTAGATCATTTGTATTGTTGGGTTATATAAATTAACAAGTGAAATTTGTTTTAGTTTTTATATTCATATTCTAACAATCAACACTGAGCTTATACTTCAAAGACGACTTGAAGCTCTGAAAGAGTATCTTAAAGGAGCATAAACTTAGCTATACACTGGTAGTATGCTATGTTAAGCATTTATATTGAATGGCAAATCATGATTTGTAATTTTTTTTAAACGGTTGAGTTTTCATAGTCTCACGGCCTGATTTAAAATCTCAACCCTGGTCCTCTGTTTGTGCACTGTGCATGTTCCCCTCTTGTTAATACAGTTTACAAAATGCATTTGTGCCCACAATTTTCCCCTACCGTTCACCAAGTGAGTGCTGGGATAAGCTCCACCTGCATTACAACAACAACACAATGAAGCTGGTATAGAAAATCAATGAGAACATTGTTGTACTTAGCTGTAATGTTTCATTTAGAGTCAAACCTCTCCTCAAGGTGATGCTCAATGCTATTTGTGTTTCTTTTTTTCCCCGGTGACACCTTTACCGCTGCTGCTGTCACCGTTTCAGTGTACTGTACTGCATTTCCCGGTGATCGCCTGTCAGAGTGTCACCAGTGGTTTGAAGGCACTGGATTGACAGCGCCCAAACAAGCAAGGATGCTATACTGAGACAAGAAACAACCAGAATAACAGAATGGTGCCAGAAAGAGATGATCATGCCACCAAAAATGGGAATGAATATGTCTAAATATACTAAGAAGATATGTGATTTACAATTAATAGCGGCCAGCAGCTCACACACAGCAATTCCATGTTAATAAAAAGAGAGCAACTGTTTTTGTTCTAAAATACCTTTCAAACGACAATACCACCGCACTGAAGTTAACATGAAAGTGTGCTATAGAGATCATTTATGGAAACACATTTTCTGCCAAATATTCATAAACTTTTAATTTAAAACTGGCAACTTTGTGTCTCTTCAGTCCTGAGGCTAACCACAGATTTCTATAAAAACACAAAAGAAACATTCAATAGAAATGCAGCCCAACATACGGAACATATGAAAAACATCTTTGTGGCAGATATTCTTGAATACGCAATCACATAAATAACTTTAAATGCTCGTCTAGAAAATAGATAGAAATATCAAAACCACAAAATCCCACTTATTTCTACTTTCTGCTATTCGATTCTTACATTTCAGATTTTTTGTTCTTCCTTTTCCATTAACATCATGATCATCTGAAACACAGCACTTATTTCAACCTTCATATCAGTAAAATGTCTGGACAATTTCTGTCTGGAGTTCAAGCTTTAAGTTATCAAATACGACAGCGTGGTCAGTGGCCCTATCTGCTTCAAGCGGAATGCTCCATCTTGTGTCACTTTTGCACGGCTTCCTCTTGTAATGCATTCACTGTCTTTACGAAATTAACTTCTGCAGTTAAAGGGAGACAACTCATTTTGGTTTAGGCAACAAAACGTCTCCGTATTTTTGTTACGTTGTTAATTAAGCTGCATTTATGTCTTTGTAAGACAAGCAAGGTACCATTCAGAGAATTAAGATTTTTCTTTCAGATGGGACCACAATCACCGTCTCCTGAGGGAAAGTCTTGTGTGGTTTTTTTACCATACTGACATCCTCCCTATGCAGCCTTTATACATCATGTGACTGCCTCTTTCACTCCTGGCCACATAGACAGGCACGTGCACAGATAGACCCCTAGTGGGGCTCAAACACCGGCCCTTTTGCCCTGGATGAGAAAAGTGCCCTTTCTGCTGGAGCCACATTTTTTCTTTATTCATCAGTATTTAAGAATAAAACTTACTCTCTCTGTCATCAATTCCCCCCAAATGTGTTTGGGTTTCTGTCGGGGCATTTATTTGAGTTCTTGTGAGAATTTCGCCTCGACCTGCTCCGCGGCGCTCACGAGCCCCCGCCGCGCCCTCCCTCCTCCTCCTCCTCCTCCTCCTCCACTTAGAGCGCAGTGCTCCTCGCGTTACCAAACGGGTGGACCTCCTTCTCCTCTGACCCACAGCATCGGACAAACAGGTCATAACGGTGTTTGTGCCTTGACTTGTTCGATGAAACATTAACCATGTCAGCATTAACGCTTCTTTATGTTGTTGTATAAATGCTATTTAGACAATTTCGAAAGTATGTTGAATTTATAAATTCATTTCATAAATGTCACAATAATTCACAGCTAGAAAATAGCTACAAAACTATGCTAACAATGCTAGCTGTCTGTGTCAAGCTATCCTGTGCCACATTGTTTTATGTGGTATGTTTCTCTTTGTTTTGTCTGTTCCAGTTTCACAAAGATCAATCTTGTATGGTACTTGCAGAGGCTGAAAAGAGTAAACGCAGGAAAAAACAACACTTGTAATAACTAATTACTAACCGAGAGTGAGGTCATGCCGGGAAATATCAGACTTCCGTAAAAACGTTATAAAGCCTCAGTCTGATATCTCCAGGCATGACTTCACACTCGGTTAGTAATTAGTTATTACAAGTGTTGTTTTTTCATGCGTTTACTCTTTTTAGCCGACTGGTCGAGGTTAGTAAGTTGTTTATTATATGGCAATGTTTGCTCCTATTGTTTTGTAAATAAAAACAAATTGTAATATGTCATTTTGTTCAGGTGTTTCGTAGCAACCAGTTACTTGCTCACTTCAAGTTACAGTGATCAAAAGAAAACATATTTTGCCGATGGGTGCCCTTCTTTTGGCTTTGAGCACCTGCCCCCCAAAATGTCTGTGCACGTGGCTGCACATAGAGCACCGTTTAACACTTAGTGTGGCTGCCATATTCAACAACTTAGGAGTGAGAACAGGCTAACAACCAATATGGATAAGAACAATGCAAAATACTTGACACCACAGAGCCAAACAAATGTGTTAATGTCCAAATATTTACAAACTGCTCCCTCTATGAATATACTTAGACGAGTGTAAGAGTGGCCGATGCTCCTTGCCACATAATTAGAGCCCAATGAGGATTCTTCCAAATCACAATTATCCATTTAATTATGTCTGATAGTTATCAGGCCCGGCGGCTTTATCAACAGAATCTGCATTTAGAGGAGTGGTGGAGGATGGCCTTAATGAATTTAACATGTGGCTCAAGCCAATTATTATTAACATCTAATAATCCCTTTTAATACAGCTATGAAATGAACAAAGAATGTTTTTATCAGATTAATTTACAGGTGACAGAAGTATTACATGTTATATAAGCCTCCATAAAACAGAATGTGAAGAATCCTTTGCCTCTGGTAATTGAAGTGTCCTGATATGCTGATGACAGATTACTCGCTTCAGGGCAACCTGTAACTCCCTTCCCCCCTGAACGCCACCATTTTATCCGCGCTTGCCACGAGTTCAAAACAAACTAAACGGAAGCAGGTTCTGCACTGTGATCAATATGTTACACTTTGCACCCCAAAAAGATAACAGACAAGAGTGTTTGAGTGAACTGCTGTCAGGATAAAAATAATTGTGAAATCGTGTCAATATAGAAATGTAGAAAACTGTAGGACCTCTTTTCCACCGTACAGACAACTTCCTCTAGTTGCCAGTGGTTTTGATGTTCATCAGATGAAATAACGCAGCTTAGTTAATGTACAAATATGTTTTTTTCCATTTCTGAGTTGTTCATGCACTTTGCCTGGCAGAAGTTAACTTTAATATAATGCAGGGATTAAAGCAGATAAGGCCGGATCTCTGTGCTTGTGGCAACGTCTGTACAGCTGCCAGAGCTGCGGAGTCACAGCACTTGGCTTCAGGTTTAATTGGTGCCCATAGAAAGAGAGCAGAGAGAGATGACGTTATTCAACAATAACTTTTATCCACTGTCCCTTTCTTCCTGCTCCTGGCACTTTGCGGAATTTCGCGTTCTCAATTCTCACTTTGTGTTTGCAACCCACACAGTGGTCAAAATATGGCTTCCATTTCACACTCAACTACTTTATTCTCCATTAATCAGACACACACAAGCCTATTCTTTGGCCATCCACATAGTGGCTATGACTTATTTGAGATTAAGTGATTTCATCCCCAAAAAAGCAATATAGTTTAAATCCAGTAAACCACATGTGAGCCCGTGGCTGTAGAAGGCACAATTGCATTATAGCATTACATTGTGATCATTACTAAATTAGAAACAGCTCCAAAGTCAAACATACCAGGACTACTTTCCTAAATAGCTTTTTTCCTTTTAGGGTTATGAATAATTGAAGGCCTTTTTTATCTCACTGTTTTTTGTTTTTGTAAGAATCCTGCACATCCACTGCTGAGCTCTCTCAAAGTCTAAATCTAAATAGTAGCAAAGGTACACATTCTATACAAATGGCTTAGTTTATCTAAGTAACCATATCGTTCATTTTCATACTCAGAATGGAAAGATGTTCTTTGCTGAATACATTAAAATAATACATTTGACCTATTAGTTCCACATGAGGTCATTATTAATTCATCCCGAACGCATTGCTCGCGAGGGGCTTATCTTCATTCATTTAATTACCAGCGTGTTCGTCATATCTAAACACCTACTCAATACAGTTGAATTGTGCTACAATACTGTAATTGAACAAAGGTGGTATTCTTAATTCCCCGAATACTACCTTGCTTCATATCACGGCTATGAATGTAGTCTTTCCAAATTCCAGAAAAGATTTAGTGTCCCTTAAATCTTCTACACATGGAGTACTGTGATAGTGTGGCTGAAATGAGTTGAGAAGATGTGTTATTTAGTTGTAGGACCCTAAAAAGTCGAAAACATGACAAAGTGCTCTGACTCAAGGAGGGTCAGGAATCAGTCAAACCCAAAATATCACTGAGTATGTTAATTGGCAAAAGATCCCACTTGATTTGCAATCCAAACTTTAATTAGATGCTAAGTTCTTATATGACATCAATATGTTTATATCGTGTCTTGTTTGTTATTTTTAATATGAACTATATGCCAATACACATATATCTCACAGTCTGGTGTGTTCCTGAAAGATCAGCTTTGCTTATGCAACAAATCTGATGCTCATTAAAAGTTGAAGAATAGTTTGGGTTATTTTAACATAGGCCGTATTTGCCCAAGCGCTCCTATTGTGATAACAGACATTCTTGAAAAATCAATTTAACTGTATGCCTTAACGTTCCTCCACTTTGGCAGCAGCATGCTCTCTAATAACTCACAAAGGGGCAAACCCAAAATCTCCATCAATTTAAACAAAATGCAGCAACTCCATTTGTGGGTTTTTTCACGCTCAAGCAGTGAGAACAGATTTTTTAGAAAGGTAATCACTTTATATTTTTAATTTATATATTTTTCTTTTGGCCTCTTGAGTTGAAAAGGACAACACAGTGTGCAATTACTATACATCTTAAACATTTGAGAAGATGCCCCCCACTGTGTCACTGTCCACAGGGTCTGATGACAAGAGTAGTGAGTGAGGAGTGAGCAGGCAGTCATGAGCAATGTAAAATAGGTCATGAAAAGGTGTTTTGAAAAAGTATTTCAAGGCTGCCACGAGAGGTCCTTGAGCATGCAGCCATAACCGGGCATTCAAAATATGCAGTTTGCTGCTGCAGAATGCAAGATTAGCTATGGGCAAGCACAGGGACGTACAATCACTCAGCCAAGGACACACAGACTCACACTGACTGAACGTGTTCGAGCGTAGATTATTAAACAAAAGTCAAATCGAACCGTAATTAAACCATAATTGGAAAGAGAGGTTCCAGGACATTCATCCACATAATTAAAAATGAATTTGCTTTATGAGGGTACAATGGCTCAGTGTTGACTTTTTTTTTTTTTAAAGGAACCAACATTAAAAAGATATGCTAACTAACTGTGGCACTATATATACATTAATAAAGAACATTCCTGTATAGTAGGATAGTGTCCAGTTAGTAGGGCACCGGCCCCTCACAGCTTGAAGGTGCACACTATTTCTATAAATTTGTCTTGATGGTAAAATGGTTAATAATTCAAATATTTGTATCACTATTTATGTACATTGACAACTTTCTACTGAGCATCCATCATATGGCATTGTTATTCCTTTGCTTATAAACCTTGGAAAAATAAAAGGATAAAAATGGACATTCCCATTCAAATGCATAACCGGATGGTCAGAGCGGCGGCCGTTTTAATGTGTTCTATTGTCATGGCCATCATTGTACCTTACAGTTTAAACTACAACTATGTCCCACACTCACTTGTGAGGTTTTGCAGTAGCAACTAAAACAGGCAGTGGAGTAGTACTCATGTTACGAAGCACAGAGAACAAGAGTATATGAGTTAAATGTAAAAACATTCTACTTTATATCCCCAGATACGTGAGAACGTTGTTTGGCTTAATTGTAATTTGTGTAGCTTTAAGTATCGTTGAATTAACAAGCTAGCAAGCTAACCAGCGGGTAGCTCCCTAGCTTGCTAGCTTGCTACTAACGCCATATGCTTTAAATGGTATATAGTCCTGTACTTGTAAAGTGTTTTTCTAGTCTCCCGACCACTCAAAGCGCTTCAACGCTACAGGACATCATTCACCCATTCACACAGTACATTGATGGGAGGGACTAAGGTTCCACCTGCACAACAGCAGTAACTAACATTCACACACACCGTAGGCTACGGGAGCAATTTTTGGGGTTTAGTGTCTTGCCCAAGGACACATCAACATGGGCTACCAGAGCCGGGGATCGAACCGCCGATCCTCTGTTTGAAAAACGACCCTGCTCATCACTGAGCCACATTCGCCCCATTTAATGGTAGGCCTACACATAAAAATTAGTCTGAGAGCGGGTTTAACATTCCCTTCGCCTCAATCCTCCCGTTTCCGGAGAAAGAAGCAGCTAAAGCAGTTAACTAGCCAGCAATCCGTCAAGAAAACTTTACTGACAACAATTGCCATTGTCTTTGGAAATAGTTAAACGACCATTGCAAACTGTCCCTTATACTCCTATTCTATTTCAAAAGAACATGTTCAGGTCATGGAAGGTCTCATTAAAGCAGACACGTTAATTTGTTTAAGTCATTTAGAGCACATAGGTCCCTAATGGCTAATGATTTATCACAGGAAATAATTCAGCATTCAGGCATCCTTGGACCTACACACCTTGCCAACTCCAGAGATGTCATGTTACATAGGAAATTAGTGTCAGAGGAAGTTTCTGTTTTGGACTAGTGAATTAATCACAAAGGAGACAGTGAGGAAGTAGTCAAATGCTCTGTCACACTCCTCTCCTGCACTGAAGATAGGCCGATTTCTGGAGAATACATCAAAGACTAAATAAGGAAAGCTGGTATCCGGGAGAGGTGTGCAGGTCGAATGACAGTTCTGCGAGGTTGAAGGGTGATTACGAAGGTTACTCTGACATGGAGGGGAAAGGAGAGGGAGATAGAGAAACTAGATTGTTCCACAGCACTCATGTCCAACTTTGGATTAATTACAGCATGCTCTGTAAAAATCCTATGAAATTCCACTTTTCAAACAATCCGCTGAATGTTTCCAGTGTCAATTTCCGAGCGAATCTTCGATTACCATTACAAAAGGCGCAGATATGAGAGCAGTAAGAAACAAAGAGAATGGGAGAGCTTACACTGTCTCTTTGCTTGCCATATGACGCTGGAGCAGAGGGACTATGCGGTTTTAATTGGTGCCCTTGTTCAAGGCGTTGCTTTGCAATATGCATTTCTTTTTGACCATGACTCAAATTTAGACTGGTAAATGTACTTCGACCAAGTCGAAAAGTCATGTGATGATGTCATCTACCGGGTCACCAGATTACGTTTTCTTAATCGTTCAAGAAGAGCAAGTCTTCATGCCCTTGATTTCATATTTTTGTGAAGAAAGGCCATCACAGTTTGTTCCTGGGAGCAGAATTTAAGGTCTACACTTGGAAGGTGTTTGAATTAGCTCCAGTATTTTCCATTGAGGCATGCAGGAAGATGATATCTTTTTAATTAATTTTCTCTTCCCCTTAACTTCCTGTCCGCTTCGCTCACTCACGGACCTCCTAGTTCCAACTTAAAAAAGCACACTCATGTAAATTCAATTCATTTACTGGTAAACTAGAGAGTCACAGATGTGACACTGGAAAGTAGAAAATCACTCGGCAGGAAGATTCTCCCAGAGAAAACACGGTGCCAGAAAATCTTTCCCTTCCTAAAGGTGATGTGAAAATGTGATTTGTGAAGCGTCGGAGCTCTTTAATATGTGGATTATGCAATGATGCTTACGGGCCTCTTTGTTGTTGGTGTCTTTCTTGAACCTGACCAGGAATTTGCAAATTCGAAGCGCGATGAAAGTTCAATGAAAATTTACTGGCTCATAACTGGAATTGGTTAATGATGGGGGGAAAGCAGAGCTGATTGCATTGGGTTTAGTGGGACAACTTTGAGGGTACATTATGCCCTGTCAAACAATAAATACATGGATTTTCAAAGATGCTGGTATCCATAAACAGCACAGAAACCAATTTATTTGTACAGCACTATAACCATTAGCAGCAGTTTATTCCAGGTGCTAGTTTATTCTAGGCGCTGGTTTGCCCCCTGCTGTGTAATGGCTGAGCTGCTTCAAGAGCCTCTTCCACTGCCTGAGTACCACTGCATACCTCTCAGCAAAGTCATGCAATTACCCAAGAGTGAAATAACACCTTATATAGAGAGATGCTTAATGCCCTTATGACATGCCCCCGCCCCTATGAAAGGCCAAACAAACAGTAATTCAGAAAAAGCTGATTATTATATATTTTTTAAAGATATACACCACTGTTCAAAAGTTTGGGGTCATCCAGACAATTTCGTGTCTTCCATGAAAACTCACTTTTATTTATCAAATGAATTGAAAATTGAATAGAAAATATAGTCAAGACATTGACAAGGTTAGAAATAATGATTAATATTTGAAGTATTCATTTTGTTCTTCAAACTTCAAGCTCAAAGGAAGGCCAGTTGTATAGTTTATACCACCAGCATAACTGTTTTCAGCTGTGCTAACATAATTGCACAAGGGTTTTCTAATCAGACATTAGTCTTCTAAGGCGATTAGCAAACACAATGTACCATTAGAACACTGGAGTGATCGTTGATGGAAATGGGCCTCTATACACCTATGGAGATATTTCATTAGAAACCAGACGTTTCCACCTAGAATAGTCATTTACCACATTAACAATGTATAGTGTGCATTTTTGATTAATGTTATCTTTATTGAAAAAACAGTGCTTTTCTTAGAAAAATAAAGACATTTCTAAGTGACCCCAAACTTTTGAACGGTAGTGTATATATAAAATATATATATATATATATATATATATATCTTTTTAAAGATATGATTTCCTGTATATTGGCTACATGAGTTATGACTTTACACTCCATGTTAATGTGATCTCTCACTCATGGCATGCAGCACAGACTGAATAGAGGCGTAGGATGACAGCGGTGAGCAGCTACATGGTGAATCAACACTGCCACCCTTAGGCCAACAGGGAATAGCACACAAACGACACCAAACTCCAGTGCAGAACTGATCATTTTCATATGCGCTGCTGACATGTTTTTGCCTAAACAGTTTTGCAGGTGAGTAAAGAAACCTGGTAACAGTTATTTGCATGAATTAAACACAAATAACCAGAAACAGCTACAACAGTAAAATGAAGCAAACCTACATTATTCAAGAAAATGGGTTCTACAAGAAAACACGCATTGATATTTAGTTATTGTGTTAGTAAGAACAACATTAATATGTATACAATGCTCGCTACTTGTATTACTGTCATCAAGCATATACCCTTAACAGTGGTCAGCGAACGTCTCAATAATTAGATCCCTTTGCTGCCCATGTAAACCAGGAGAATAGAAGGCAATGGGATATTTAAGAGGCAGATTTGCTATGGGGAGAAAAGATTGACAAGGTTGATTTTAAAGTCAGAGGGATTATTTAGAGCGCTGCCCTCTATACTTTTGAGAGCTGAACGCCTGTCAGAGTCACACCAAGTGTTAGAAGTGTTAAAATCAGGACAGAGTGTGAGGGGAGCCCTGTGGTACCCTCTGCGGACTGACAGTTTTCTATATTCTCTCTCTCCCCAACCCTTCCCTCCATTACTCAGTGTCTCTCAAGCTCCCTCCGTCTCTCACTCTCTCTCTCTCTCTCTCTCTCTCTCTCACACACACACCGGCACACACGCTTACGCACACGCTCGGAGTCCAGAGGAATAAACAGATTGTTGCAGCTGACCTCGGGGCATCTTGAGATGCTGAGAGTAATGACCACCCGATGCCGCATGATCAGCAGGGTGAGTGTGTGTGTGTGTGTGTGTGTGTGTAAGTGCTGACTTTTATTTTGTTTGTGTTGTATTTTTTTGGAACAGATCTCACATTTAAAAGTAATTATCTTGCGGGTTTGTTTATATTTGTAGGTATAAATAACCTCCATTTAATCAGGAAATGATCATTGGTAGTCAGGCCTCGTATTCAAGGGTGACCTGAGTCGAAGTTAAGTCAATACATAACATAGAGATTTTATAATGAAACGATATATTAAAATGCTAATATGCATTGGAGGACAGTAAAAAAAATAGTGCCTATATTACATAATGTAATTACAAATTGTCAAGAAAAAAAATGTAATTAAGAATTTAAAGTTACAACAAGGAACCTTAATTTTGATGGCAGTGTTTACAACAGCTGAAGGACCAGAACCTGCAGAATCCCACCCAACCAATAACAACCATTCAGGAATAAATGCATAGAAATCGCCAATCTTCTTGCTGATGGCCTTGTTTACTCATTATGTAGGTCATATAGAAGCGTCAGGATTACACTGAGACTCTACCATAACCAATTACAGGTTAATCTCTCCTGTCTCCTGCATTAGACCCTGTTTGATCTTTTCAGCTCAGCCTTGTCCTATAACACAATAGGACAGTGCTCGTGTATAAGGGCTAAATATTGGATTAAATGTAACATGACAATCTGCATGAAACCGTACAGATGGTGGAGTAGAGTCACTGGTTTAACCCACAGCAATTAAGGGGAAAACACTGTGTATTTCCAGTCTTTGGCATTTAGTCCAAACTTTGTATCAACAGTTAAAAATATTTTATACGTGTTGATTCAAACTGTTACAATAACCATTTGAAGTTCTTTTATTCATCGTGTTGCATACAAACCAATACAACAATGTCCTTTTAAAAAATAAATGTATACATTGTCATTTGAAAGACAATTTTTAACTTAAAATCCTGCCTTCTATGTTTTGCTTTCACCCCCCTGTACTCTTAATCTCACAAGTCCATTTGGGCCAAACCACTCTGTGTCTTCTCCACAGTCCGGGTCGATCCGTGGGCGTATCAGTCACGTCTTTGTCTGCCCTCCACGCTACAAAGCTGCTCCGACGAAGTGTGCTGGCAAAATCAATAGCGACATATTCCCTACGGCATACAACGTTGACAGGTATCCCTCCACACTGACTGTCATACGGGATTCTCTTCTCACTGATTCATCAGCCCTGAGCTGTGCTGAGCCTGTCTGTTTTAGCATTCCCCTCAGGGCACTTTGGACGGGTTGATCCGCCAACAGCACCCCTCTTGTAGGTCAAACCTGTGTGAAAATGTCCTTACAATGGTCAGCCTAAAGCCTTTCTTCAGACTTTAACTTTTAGCCTTGGCAACTTTTGTTACCCAAAAGGGAAAAAGGGCCAAAGTAAATATAGTTTTTTTCCTGTTAAATCATGTTACTTTGAACCAAAGGCTGTCCAAATGTAGCTTTTGTTTTTGTGCGGTCCCATTTAGTTCTGGGCAAGCCAGGCAGTCATGCTTCTTGACAATGAGCAAACTAACCTTTCTCCCACTCAGGGAAGAGACATCTAACTTGGGTCAGATCTTCCCAGCTCACAGGGCCCAGTGTCTCACACCTTTCCCTGCCGTGATATGTCATCTGTAGGCGCTGAAAGGCTGCTTTTACCAGAGGGAGGTTTTGTGTCAACTAACTATAGGTCACTCTTGTAGTTACAACTTCAACACTGCAGCCAGTCAGTGAAATATTTACCATAAATGAGGACTGCATAAAAGAACAGGTATACTCCAGCGAGAAGTGCAGGGAGTTGGACCATTGTTACGGATGGGACGGCTGCCAAAGTGAGACCTGTATCTCATTCGGCACATTGAGGGCCCCTTACCTTTGTTTTGGCACCGAGGAGCCCTGTGCACTGAGAGAGGAGGCATTGTCAGCGGGTCTGTTTATTCATCATAATGAGAAAATGCAGGTGACACTGTTGAGCACACAGCTAAAATGCAGCGTGTTGGAGGTGGCCTGTTTGGAGCGATGGCTTTCATTGAAGCCACTCTGATAATGGACTGCAGAATAAAGATGAGTTTACTCACATTGAAAAGCCCTTTGGAGAGGGCTGGCTCTCTTTCTCTCTCGGGCCTTGAGAGTATTAATTCACGTTTCAACCCTCAATCGGTGCCCACAGCTCAGGTATCAGAGTTTACTGATTGAGAAGATGAAGATTGGAAGGTCGGGTTTTTTTTTTTTCTCGAGATAGAAATCTCTGAAGCACTTGGAGCTTAATCACAAGCTTGGTGAAGACCTGCCACTTTTCAAATACGTCGGCCTCCTCATGTGACCTGCTTGACTTTCTTTTCAGGATTTAGACACAATGTGTGGTGGAAAAGTCCATTTGAGAATATATTGCAACATCGCGCCAACATTGTGGCAGATTGATTTCCCTTGATGAGACACAACAGAGGCGATCAATGGTCATTTTAGTGAGGAGAATAGATTCAGTGTTGACTTCCCTTTTAAAAGTATGCAGCCAGTGTCACCTTCATTAGCAGCTGTGACATCAGAAGTCTGTTTAATCTTGCATAAAACCTTTCACATCAAAGACCCCATGCAGGAAGGCTTTTATCCCAAGTCCTAGAAGGTCGCAATGCACTCACCCATTTATTACAATCAATATTAAAGATAATAATAAACACTCCGGTGGGCTGGACCGATTGCACCTCATGCTCTGTTCAAGGACGGCCCACCGGGAAGTCAAATGGATGGAGATCCACAGACGGGCCAACAGCGCTGGGGCTTGTCTTGTTTGTTTGTCTCTTTGAAATGAAAAATAAAATAAAAAAATAGCTTGAACATGTCTTTTGTTCTCCTTTACCATGACTAGAGTAGAAGACAAACATGTGGAAAAGAATAGAAGAGAATGGAGCAGAGGAACAATAGAACAGAAGAGTCTTTTCTTTTCCATCTCCACCGCTTGTCAGAAGGAGTCTGGAGTGAACACAGATTTTACCTTTAATTCCAGTAAATCTGTTTGAAATCAAGCTCGTCTCACTGGCTCTATTGTCCGATGCCATCACACTCTGTCCTTGGTGCTCATACGGAGGAGCCCCGCGCCGAAAGAAACAGCATTGGGGTAAGGAGGCCGCCAAAGACACAGCATGAGGCCATTGTCTTGTTTTCTATGATTCTGTCCATTGTGAGTAGAAGCTGTGAGCAGTGCGTCGGCGGTCACACAAGCATGTTGCAAGTCTTCTTTTCAGCGTCCACCCTCGCCTTGTGTGTTTGTACATCCGTGTGCATGCATGTGTGCTTGTGTCAGTTGTTGCGTGTTGGATGTGCCGCGCACGCCCAACGAGCACAGTGGGTGCTGGACAAGGTGTTGTCTCTTTCCTTTTTTTTCTTCCGTCGACAAACACCTGTTTATTCCTTGTTAATTAATTGTTTAACATGGTTTCAATTTGTCAAGCAGTTCGCTCTTGGTGGGAATTAACTTACTAGCTTGCTGACGCTAGCTACCACGCCCCCTAATCAGTGTCCAGATGAATTATAAGTGGTGATGTGGCCAGATGTTGCACCGCCATACATCCAGCAGAATATAAATAATAAATGGCATCTGCTTCCTTAGCATTGTGTAACCACGCAGATGAGCAGAAAAGGAAGGACAAACTGAGATTATAGTTACATAAGAGAAAAACTCTTTACAACTACTGGTTTAATATCATAATTAATAACAAAGAACACGTCTTCGCAGCTCTGTGTACACATTAATTATGGGCTGCTGGCTTGATTTTTTTTTCTCGGTATTTCTAAGTTTTCACATCCTTTTGCTATAGTGTTGAGGCATTTTTTACAGTGACATGTTGTTGTCACAATAGCAGTGAGTACTGTGTTATCCCAGTGAGGGGCACTGCAGCAGTGCGTACTGCTCTGAGCCTCTAAAAATGGCTTTGCAATATTATACAACACAAATGGAGCTCTCTTTAGCATGAGGGATCCAGATTGAAACATCACTTTGTGAATATAATCTACAATTTACTAAATATTAAACAAACTATGAGCTGCTGCTATGTCTATACAGTCTTGTATTATGTGGTCTGAGAATTGAACCCAATGACAAACTTCTAATTGTGACTTTTTTGTAAAAGTACAGATATGTAAGAGCATTTATACATTCTCATAGCGTCTAACTATGTTATAGCACTTTATCATTCACCACAGACCTTTTCCTCCACTACATCCTCTGACCTCTCTCTCTCTTTCGTTTTCAGGTATTGCAGGCAAGCGCGATGGTGGCGTTGACAATGAAGGCTCACCTCTCCGAGTCCATTCACGAGTCCATTACCTATTGCGTGCGTCCTTCCATTAGTTAGTATTTTGTCTCGACTGCAGCTGGTAAAGTGTCATTCATTAATGGCGTAGCCCTGACCTCAACTGATTTCCGTTTACATTTATTAATTTTTATATTCTAACGTATTCATATGATTTACCCTAACGGAAAATGCTTTCGATGACCGCAGATGTGCCATTTGTTTGAAGGTTGTGTTTGACGACAGTTAACTTGTAAAGCATACTATGGAGCTTTAAAATACAAATATGCTCCGCTGCTACCTCTTAACTTAAAATAATGCTGGACTCCAGTGACTCAAAAGTTACATGGGCATTATCCTGTCTTTCAACCGTCCGAATATATTTCTACCATAAGTTTTTCTTGCCAGATGGTTAGTGCCTCAAAGATTCATCCCTACCTGTAATGAGTGCTGAGCATGCTGTTAAAACAGCTTTGTTGCCCAGGGGAATCCTGCCCACTGTAGTCTGCATGGTGCTATGAAACTAAGCATCATATCAAGAAAGTGACAAACACTCTGCATAAGTGAGTGTGACACTAACATGATACGCAGTATAATTAAAAATGAAACAATCCCATGTAATGTGTGTTCTTTAAAAGGATGTACCCTTTTTCAAATTGGTCACGAGAGATCAAACATTCCTCTTGTTCTTTAATCATCACAAGGACAGATACAGGAGAACATTCCTGACAACTGCAATTAGACTTTATAATAAATCACCTCTGGCCAGATTGCATTCTCAAATTGAACAACATCAATAAACCTTGCACCGCTTTTACTTTATAGACTATAAATACATACACTGTCTACACTTATATTTACATTTTTTAATTAAAATTTATTTTATTATTTAAATTCTTAAATGTAATATGTCCTGCCCTGCTATTTTCTTGTATATATTGTAAACTTGCTTGCTGCCTCAAACTAATTTCCACCTGGGGATGAATCAATTCTATCTATCTATCTATCTATCTATCTATCTATCTATCTATCTATCCATCAATTAAAAACATGAAACTGCTTTTGCCGCCATGCGTTCCCTTCAGGATTGCCACAAGCTTTTCAGTTTGCTAAGGGCTTAAAGGACATTTGAAAAGGCTGTCAGCAGCTCTGCAGAGGAAATGGCAGAGATAATGCCACCCGGTTTTTAGAATAGTGAAGCTGAATTATTAATGATGAGTAACTACGTTTCCACTTGCATGTACTTAGATCTAAATGTCAAATTGTATGTACAACATGGTCATAACAGGGAGTCTATGGGTCAGTGGTTAGCAGGTCTGTCTTTCAATCAGGGGGTTGGAGGTTCAATCCCCACCCTAGTCAATGTGTCACTAAGCAAGACACTTAACCCTGAGTTGTTCCCTGTAGCTGCGTCTACAGTGTATGTAACAGGATTGTAAGTCGCTTTGGATAAAAGCGTCAGCTAAATGACATGTAATGTAATGTAATAATATGTGCACCTAAAATGCGACGCAAACTAATAAACAACCACTCAGTAGATCACTACATCTAAATCATTAAACTCTAATAGATTGCAGAAATGCTTATGACATTGCATACACTAATTTTATTTAGTAAGTGATATACATTATATTATTCTTTTCTTCACTTTTTACATGAGGGGAAATTATGTGGCAACAGTGTTTGTTATCCATAAGTAGCCTATTAGTGTTTTTTTTCCAAAAGCAAGTGTGTACCAACAGCACCTAAAAATGTCCTTTTAGTCAAATCGGATCAATCGGTATACATCAGAGATTTAGTTTCTCCAAATAATAGTCACAATAGAAGCTAGCATGTGTTACCTGTAAATTAATCATTATAGCATACCTGTCACTGTGTCAGTGAATAGGTGTGCAGCTTGTGTGTTGATTATATTGATACGCTAAAGGGGATAGCTGTAATAAAAAAAATATGTTACCAACTTAAAAGGGGAAAGATAATCATGAATAAAATGTAATCTTTTTTTCCACTATTTTGTCCACTGGTGTAGAGAGAACTCAGTTTGACATTTGTATCATCCAATATAGTGAAAGCATGGCATGAGAATGCAGGTTAGAAAGCCTGTTGTGAGAACCATAGATCTCAGCAGTTGGCTCAGTAATTCTTGGATCATTGGTATCGATCAACAACCTTATGAATCCCGTGCACATATATCATGCTCTTATTTATTTTTTTACTAGAAGACAATAAAAATAAAAATGTTTGCGATGGACTTTAATTTATTTGTTCCCACCCATATGACCTGCTCTGCTTTAAAGTTTTTGGGAGAGTATGAAAAGAAAAATGAATCACTTCCATAGCAGCATCAGTACATTGTTGATACTTATTGTATCAAACGGAGTCTGTGAATTGTGTAAAAAGCATCTCTGTAGTCTAGAAATTAAAGTCAATGCCATCAGAATCAAATTGTGTTCATTCAGTACAAAGAAAAGCAGAACACTTAGATAGAAAAAAAGTCAAACTCAAATCATCATCAAACTTAAAATTATTGCTTTCTTCACAGAGCTATATATAGCTAAAAGAGCTATAGCAGGTGACCTGCTGAAATAAAACAGCACATTATCATATGTATTTGTTTGATAGCATCTCATGGTGGTCCAAGGAATAGTTTGTTACAGCAAAGCAATGTATAGCCTCCACATGCAGCCACCATGTCTATGTTATTATGTCTTAATTTAACCAAGAATCACTGAGTTGATTAGGATGCACTCAAATGTAGAGCGCGGAACCAGACGTTCCTGTGTCATAGTGTAGAACTGTAAAGCTCTAATGCAAGCAAATACACCTACATTTCCTCACATGCACACGCATACACACACACACACACACACACACACACACACCTACACACACTGATCTAACAAGGTTACACTGGACCAGCTTGTATGAATTAGTTGTTATGTTAAAAGGTTGAGGAGCACATAGGTCAAGTGTTAATTACAAATGGTCTCAGTTCATCGAGTATAAAGCTTGTAATTAATCCTGGACCGGACAAATTCATAGCAATTTACCACACGAGTGTACCTGTGTGGCTCACAAACAGTGTCTCACACATTTCTCAAGAGCATAATAAAAGAAAAAAATGACTAAGCCAAGATTAATGTTAAAGCCAAAAGGTTAAAAATGCTTTTGCGCGATATCATCTATGATTGCATCCAGGTTGGGCATGACCTTACATGGGTAAGATTTTAATTTAAAGGCAGAAATGCAATATCAATGAAGTATAGAACGGTTCAGACTGAAATGAGAAACATCACATTAGTTCCTCTTGATTTGAAGCACCAATGGTTTAATAAATGATGGAGGTTAAGCTTTAGCATGCATGGTTACACCAAAGCCAGCGTCGGTCTACAACCCTACACAATTACAATGAGATATAAATTGTATCCAAAAAAGCTTCGAAAAAAGTTTGAAGCATATATGAAAAGGAAAATAGCATCTGTGAATGACGATTTTCAACTTTTTGGTACAGCACATTGTATCGTCCTCTCACTCTCTTTAATTTGTCTGTGCTTTCGTTGCTGGGCACTTTAACATCCTCAACTCTAGAAACCTGAAAAGCTCTCTAATGCAACGCTGTTCACTTCAGGATCCGCACCAATGACTATGAATGGAACATTAAAATGTTTGGAGGTCACAGTTTCTCTGAGCTCTTATACCCAAGTGCCTATTATTTCCTTTTCAGTTCAGCAAAAGTGAAATAATTTCCACCCCAAGAAATGCCCCAGAGATCATCCGAGTGTCTCGAATGTGGGTCTCCCATTGAAGGTCAAAGATGTTGCTTTAGACAATGTCTCATACAGACTCATAGATGCCCACACGTCTAGACTTCAGACTCCAGACATCGTATCTAATGTACTGTTTTATATCTCATCCTTCGCCATTATTCAAACCTGAATATTTTTGGTGACCTTTAACGTTGCAACTTCATAGCGTAAGATTATAATGACTGTAATTATTACGAGGGAACAATCATTCCCAAATGACTAATGTGACCATTAGAGCCAACACTGCGTACAGCGCTCTTTAAGAGAAAGCCCACGCAGACGTCAACAAAGTCTCACAATGAGGCAACACATCTCTGGCAATGAGATCAATAAAGTACACAAGAGCGAGCTTCATCCGGGCCAGCGGTAATTGAAAGGGTTCTAACTTTGTGTGCCGGCCCTCTCAAGGTGACGAAGCATGTTGCGGTTCGATTAAATATGTATTGAGAGGTGTCATTACATTGCCATTATCATTTAGATCAGCTCATTAAACAACAAGATACACAAATGATGAGACAATTACAGTTCTTAAATAAAACAGGATGAAAAGAGATACAAATAAGACTCCCCACACTTCTTGTGCAGACGCTGTTTTTTCTTTAGCTTTGTGACTTATCTGGATTTGATACGTTGTTTACATTTTTTCTTTTCTTTTTTTTGGCCTTTGGCAGTTGTGTTGCATCAGGGAGGATTTAGCTCATAGAGTTCAAATGTCTCTGACTGATGTGTATTTATTATCAGTTGCATGGCAATGGCTCAATGAGACTTATATTACGTGACATTTTAAAGAAATTTGTCGGAACTATTCATGTGATTATATCTACATTATCTTATCTTCTTATAGCTATGGTTTGTAGAAAAGTAATCCTCAAAACACCAGCTGTAACCATCTGGCTTAGCGGTGGTGGAGGTGTCAGAGAGTGTCATTCAGGGACACAGGAGTATAACATATTTTAAGTCTTTACTTCCCTTTTTTTTCTTAAAGAAAACTTTTTGGGACTTCTATTGTTATCATTACTGCTCTCAAATGTTATACCTAAAAATGTAATAACCTACCTTAAATCCAGATGATCCGGCCTGTTCTTTGGTGCTATCCAAAGGTATTATGTAAGATATTTGAGTGAGCATGCTTTTCATTTACTTCAGATAAAACCAAAGGCAGAAAGACCCACAAACAAGCAGCAACTGAAAGAGGCTGCTGCAGTAAAGGCTTGGGAAACCATTTCAAGGGAGGAAACTCAGCGTTTGATGATGACTATGGGTGTAAAACTTCTGGCAATCATTAGGCTGCAAAGGATGTTCCTTCAAGTATTAGAAATTATCATTATATTCACTAAAATGTTAGTTTCTCCAATTAATTCTGAGCCTCTGAAAATGTTGGGGACTGTGTACAAAAGGCTGTAATCCCTAAACAGTTAATGCCATATTTGTGTTATATCTGTTGAAATAAAGCTGAACGTTTAAACTTCAACCACATATTGACTGCTTTCATTAAAAATGCAGTCGTGTAAATAGTCCAAATAATGGTGAAGATACTTATGGCCCTGACTGTATGTTGCTATCGTATTTGCATTTTTCCCTGACAACTCTATAGTTGTAGATTACTATGAAGAGTAAATGTCCTTTATCTTGTGGCGAACACAGCAAGTTGATTCGTAAACATCACATGAATTCAACTCCAGCCATATCCTTTACACAACATTAACTGTAAATGTATCTGCATAAGACATCACTCACGAAGCGACACATACACTAGATACAGTTTTTTTCCTTGAATGCCTCAGGCATGCTGCTAGATGTGTTGTTCCCTTTGCCGCTATTAGATTTCTTGCAGCGTTACATGAAAAGGTGGCATTCACTGGCTCATATTCGTCTGTGGAAAGTTTCTTCTGTCTGGGCATGAGTCGAACGGAGGAATGCACAACAAAAAGCAATGATCTACTGATGTGGCCATGATAAAAAAATACTGAAAGACGTCCTCTGCTGTGTGTGACACGTGTTTAATGTGAATGAGTACTTAGTCGTGTCCAATGAATCAACAGCAAGGGTCCTATTTTTAGAAAAGTACTTCTAAATGTCGAGCGGCATGATGTACATCTCCTACAGAGTGAGGGGGAAGAGAACCCTTCATCTTGATAAGTGTAGCTATTTGATGGTAGTTGCAAAAATATAGCACATACGAATGCGTAGTTGCCACAGGCACAATATATGAGAGCTTTCAGATGTCTCACAAACAATGATGTCTTTGAAGTAGACTGGATGAAAACATCGAAACTGAATTTGTTTTATCATTTTTAACTGTATTTTGTATGTGTTTTGTATCTTTCATTCAATTTCTGTCTGTAGAAGTAGAACATGTTCTTTTTTTTAATGTGTCTTTGTGTAGTTAAAACTTACACTCTGCTAAAGTATTTAATACCGTCCCCATAAGACCAGTAAATTAGTTGTTGACTGTGGGTCAGTGGTTAGCATGGTCCATCTTTCAATCCTCGCCCGAGTCGATGTGTCCTTGAGCAAGATACGTAACTCTGAATTTCTCCGTGTAGCTGTTTTACAGTGTATGCAAAGTAAGTTTCTTTGTATAAAAGCGTCAGCTAGATGAATGAATCTAATGTAAATCACAAATAACTAAGTTACAATTAACCAGTATTTTATTAAACAATTCAAATGCAAATGCACTGCACTTTCCAAGTTGAATTTTGAACTATGGTGGTTGATGACATTGTGGAATTACAGGAAAGGTCGTTTTCAGTTCAAGTTTTGGACCTTGAAACCAGGACAATGAGGAGCGTACAGACATTGTGGAATATACAGTAAGTTCATTTTCGCCGGTCCCCATTTTCGAATTTGAGTCTTTTTAGATTTTCAGAAAAATTGGGACATTGTGGAAAATGAGGACATTTTGGACTGTTAAGTCATTTAGCTGGTCCCCACCTTTTACTTTTGAGTTTGAGAATTTGAAAGCAAGTGCTTTAAAAAAAAAAAAAAAAAAAATGTGAACAATGTGGGGAGTAAGAACATTTTTGGAAAGTGAACCTTTTTGGCTGGTCCCCACATTCACATTTAGATTTACTGTTTTGGAATGTGATAATATGTTGGCCTTAACAGGAAGCACATTGGGAACAGCAAGGACATTATTGGAAAATAAATGTGGGTCCTACATTTTTGGATTGCGTTTAAACCTTGTCATCGAGGGCATGTTTCTTGCAAGAGTTTTCAAAGATGAGTTTTTATTTCGAAAAAAAGTATTGTAAAAGAATAACAGACAATGTGAACATTACCCAATTTAAGTTTTAGACTCTTATAAATTGGACATTTTAGAAAGTTAGGTCCTTTCCATCCACACTTTCCAAATATTGAAACATTATTTATTTATTTTTTGTTTAAGAATATTTATGCTCCTCCTTACTTCTTCAGGAGACTGTTTGGAGGTTAAGAGGTTATAGGGTTATGGTAATAATGACATTTGGAAAAAAGCGCTTGGGTTGCAGTAGACATCCTGTGATGGAGAAGGTTAGAGTTGGCGGTGACAGTGTACGTGATGTCAGCGCAATCATGGATGATAATTACTGTGCTAACGTCTTTAGAAAACAGAAAGCAACACATTCAAGGACAGTTGAACATGAGGCAAGGCTGAATTATCATTTTAGTGTGAAATTTGTGGCTATATAACTTTGCATATTCATTGCAATTCAGGGCCAAATTCAGAGCAAGTGCATAATATTACCATATGTTTCAGACGCATGTTTAATTATCTTGTATCGGAGCTTTATGAAAATATACAGGGATTTATATTCAGGCTTTGAATCCAAAAGCACGGATTAAGACTGTGTGTGAAAATATTAATTAATTACAGAAACCTTAATTACTTTTAGTCGTAAAGGTACAAATGAGATATATTAAAACCAAGCACATTAAAAAGGGACTGATTATCTGGAGAATAATAAAATAACATGATCATATTCATGCGCTGAAGTCATTTGTTGAACCCAACATGCTGATACAGTGGTGCAAAAATATTTCAATTGTTTTTCAGACTGATTGGAAAGTTACCATTGTCAAAGTAATAAAAATAAGGTATTACAATGTAGTGTTATCAATCCAGTTTACCTTAACACCGGGGATGATTTGTTTTAATTTAATAACATACCACATCGACTGCAGACAAATATAGGATGAAAATAAACACTGCACACTTTCAATAACTACACTTTTTTCTGTCAAGGTCCCTTTAAAAATAAAAACAACAAAAAACTGCTTCTGAAAAAGCTTTGTGAGGTCACCGTAAAGTGGAGAAGGTGGTCTTGACACATTGTACAGATTTCCTCAAAAGCTGCATGCGCCGAGGGAGTCGATCATTTGCTCAGAGTGAGAAGTGCTCAGAAGTGTTTCTCTACAAAATATGGAGGGCAGGGAGTCTTTCATGCTCCGGCCAGTCTCCTTCTGATTTAGATATGTGGTCATTGGAGACTTTTCTGACCGAAATGGGTTTCCAGAGGCATCCTTGGCTGTGAAGATGTAAGCCTCACCAGGTAAAGAGGATGTGTAATTGGAGTTACTCTAACAAGGCCGTTATGCTTTGCCATACATCATGACAAGTGAAAGTTGTGTGCCCTCTATTCAGTGTCCTGAAATAGTGCAGGAGGAAAAATGAACTGTGCTGTGCTCGAACTTTCCTCCTTATTCCAGTGGGGGTTTATTGAATTGTATCCTGGTGGGTTTACAGTATAGTGCGAACTTTATAGTAAAGTAGTAAAGCTCTCTGGTAAAACTCTTTCTACTTCAAGATTAAGAAAAAAAACGCAATTATGTGAAGCATACGATTTAAAGAACATTTTATTAGGCTCTGTCATTTTTTTATTCTTTTTATAAAATTGTAGGTACAATTCAAGCATCGCCTCCAGTTTTCTCTTTCAACAACCCGAGTTTCAGTTGCTGACTTTTCATGGAGGCATTGTTCAAACGTTTGTTTTGGCTGAGTGCTTACATTTACTAACCTTGACAGTTTTTGATTTGGAAAATTAATTTAACTGCATTCTTTCGACAATACAATAAAAACTGATTGTACGAATCCAATACATTTGATACTAATATTAGTGTTCCTGATTTTCAGTCTTTATATGGTTAATGACAAGCCTAGTTATTCAGGTCATCAATTATTCTTTGTATCTTCCCTTTTTACTGATTGCAGACTTCGAATTTCACTTCAGTGTTTTGATCATGAATTGTCATATTTATATCACAATGGTCCAAAACCACTGTTTATGTGCCCCGAGTGCTCTAGGCCTCTCCATTTCTGAAACCTGGAAATTATGTTTACTGTATTATAGTACATAATGATGGTTTGTAAACATAATCTTGATACTCCACAAGCATCTGTACAAATAAAGACAGTCAATGGGTCAGTTATGCCTGTGAAGACCATCATGCATTATTAATACACGTGCAGCAGTGATCGCAATGGGTCAGGACACAGAAGGTGTCAAAAAGGATGAAACTGGAATAATGTGAATAAAAGCAACAATTGGGCAGGATGGCAGGTTTGCTTTTTTTCGCAGTGCAATAATTTCCAGTACAGGTACTTCCGGAGCAACAATTTCCGTTTCCGGTACATCCGGTTCAGTAACTTCTGTCAGCGGTAGGGAGGACCACTGCTCCAGAAAATAATCCACTCACATCCATTAGGACACATTTCAGAGGCAATATATATATGTATATGTATATATATATATGTGTACAGTATATATATACACTACCGTTCAAAAGTTTGGGGTCACTTAGAAATGTCTTTATTTTTCAAAGAAAAGCACTGTTTTTTCAATAAAGATAACATTAATCAAAAATACACACAATACATTGTTAATGTGGTAAATGACTATTCTAGGTGGAAACGTCTGGTTTCTAATGAAATATCTCCATATGTGTATAGAGGCCCATTCCCATCAACTATCACTCCAGTGTTCTAATGGTACATTGTGTTTGCTAATCGCCTTAGAAGACTAATATCTGATTAGAAAACCCTTGTGCAATTATGTTAGCACAGCTGAAAACAGTTATGCTGGTGATATAAGCTATACAACTGGCCTTCCTTTGATCTTGAAGTTTGAAGAACAAAATTAATACTTCAAATATTAATCATTATTTCTAACCTTGTCAATGTCTTGACTATATTTTCTATTCAATTCTCAATTCATTTGATAAATAAAAGTGAGTTTTCATGGAAGACACGAAATTGTCTGGATGACCCCAAACTTTTGAACGGTAGTGTATATATATGTACAATATATATATATATATATAATATATATATATATATATATATATACATACATAAAAAAACTTGGTGTTTAGTCAGTGTTTCGACACACTGCATGAGAACACTACAGGACACAAAGGTGAGTCCAGCCTTTAACACCTAGTGATTGGTTCAAAGTCCCGATAGAACAATGGAGGGGTCGAATGTCACTGAACCCCGGGTCAAAACATCACTTCCGGTCAAGTATTTTCACAATAAAAGTCCTGTTTATTATTGTAAGTCACTTCACGGAATTCAACCGGCTTCGTCAATCTATAATACTAACATAGAGTCACTCTCATGCAACATTAATTCTTGCCATTTACATTTGCATAGAGTAAACATTACCCCTATGCTTCATAATACATTAATAACAATATCAATATTCTCCCTAATATTTCCTATTTTAATATCTTTCTATATGTATTAATTTAAAGCATAAGACCTCTGCACATGTTATCAAAATAAACTATTACAACCTAACAGAACACATACATTGCTGTACTTTAATCTGATAACACAGGAGCGGACTTCCATTGCAAAATGACACAGCTCTGTAAGAATTAATGCAGAGTGACTATCAAATCCACACTCTATTAGTCAGATTATTTCATGTAATAGAGTTGATGATTAAATTAGTTCTATGAAGATGTAATATGTGTACTTACAGAGGCTTATTAATTAGTTGGTTAAACAACTTAAGGATGCTCAAAAACTGCTCAGTCATGATGTGTCACACAGATCACTGTTTATCATTGTTTTCCTGAGAGAAAATGATGATGAATGGATGATAAATAAGCTACAAACAGGAATTCAAACTTTTTATAAGCTCAACACATTTTGTTTTCAATGTAAGTAGATGAACACACGTGTTGGGCAACTTGCATGTATATATATATAACATTGCATATTTGTACACATACTTAGCAGCAAAGAGGAAGGATTCATGAATATTTCAACTCTTCTGGGAAATCTTTTATTTTTTGGTAGGATGAATGAGTATAGATTCTGTGATTCCCATTAAACTCCCAGACATCTCTTCCTGTGTAGTAGCGCTGTGATGGTCTTGTTTGACAGATATATGGAGGGGACTAACAGTATGCGGACCAATTATTCTGTCAATATGGCAGTGTTGTAAAACATGAGCCCAGAATTTGAAAATGTTCTCATTCAAACAACTACATTTCTTATTTATTTGTTTGCATACACATTGATTTGTTGTATCCACTTGCTGCAGCCTGTGCAACAGAATGTTAAGCTCTGTGATTGGATGCGTTTTATCAGATTGCTTCTCGGAAGTTGCAGTTGACTCCCGTGATATTTTGTTTTCATCAGTCGTGTATAGTAACGTAGTAGACATTTTTGGAAGATCTTTACTTTACTTTACTATTTGTATTTCTGTTTACTTTCACTTTTACTTTACTACATTTTGCAAAGAAAACTGATACTTTTTACTATACATTTCCCCTGAAACTTTCATTACTCACGACAAAATCAAATCTATCTTTAGAAAACAAATTAATCATGTGACCAACAATGGAGACTGTTTCTGAACATAGACTCCAAACAAGGGTGTCATTACGATTTGAAGCGCGTCGTAGTGTGCAGTCAGTGCGCGTAGCTATCTGTGAAGCTGAATACACCTCTACCTGCCTCAGCGGCCTGTGAAAGACTATTTAGCATCGCAACACGAGTCTTCAACCCTAGACGAGCAAGACTGAATTCTTGCAATTTTGAAAAACAACTTATTTTGAAGATGAACAGGACATTTCAAGAAATGACTGGGTTGTTACTTTCGGTGCGGCTTTAGTATTGATCATGTTTTGATATTTGAGTCATTTTGTGGATAATCAGATCGATTTATGATGGTAGCAGTCGCCCAATTGCAGATTCAGCTTGAGCAAAACCGTTGCCTATCAGGCCCAAAGGAGTTTACAAGGTAGGTTTCCTTTCTCAAACACTGACCTGATGCATCCAGTTGATATTCTTTGATGAACACAATATTATGCATTTGCCCTCTACATCCTGTGGTCGGAATGAGCATAGGCTACTTCTAAACGCGTTACAACTCCTTCATAGTGTCATATTGCTTTTCGTAGATTTATGATGAGTCTATAGTCAATGAAAAAGTATACGTATGTACAATACATTATGTTGAACATTGTTGCTCTTGGATGGATCACAGCCAACCCAATTATTTTCACCACAACCTCTTGTCCTTGGTCATGCCACAGCACTTAAACTAATAAACTTCATACCTCTCAAAATTCTGACCCTTTGCTTTTATATTCACAATATTTACTCTTACTTTCAAGACTTAAGTACATTTAATATCAGAAAATTAGTTTTGATACTTAAGTATAGTGAATATCACATACTTTACGGCTTTTACTCAAGTAGTTTTCTCATGGGTGACTTACTTTTGCTGGAGTCATTTTCCAGAAAGGAATCTTTACTTTTACTCGAGTATGGTTTTTGGCTCCATTATACACCACTGGTTTTCATTCACAAAAGTTTGTATATTTTTGATAACCCTATATCTCCTAACATATGCTCATCTTCTGTACTGATGAAAGTGCCCATTCCAATTTCGCTACATGCACTATGCAGAAAACAAAATAGCCCTCTTGGACTCTATTCTGTAGCATTACAGTACATGTTGATGGATGAATTATTTGTTTAATGTTAATTATTTTTGTGTGTGTCATTGTTACATTGTTATTGTCTAAATATATTTCATGCAAAGCAACTACGTTAACAGATCAACTGACTGGATAGTGTTGACTTATTTGCAAAGCAATGCTCATCAGTGCACATTGGTCACTGCCTTGTGTATGGTATATTGATAGAAATAGAAGGCAGTGCTTCCCTCGCCTCTTGTGCCTCCTCAGCCTGCAGGCCATAGAGTTACATGTGCAGACTGGTTTAATGAGCCATCATGTGTCAGAGGATGATGGCTTTATTTCAGGAGTGCAAAAAGAAAAGAAAAAAATCCTCTCTATATCCCGCACACTCTCCAAGTCAAACCTTTTAAATGCTAAAACCTTTCTTTTCGTCATCTTATCAATCAATCTAAGGGCACAACGATTGCAGACGTCACCGTAAAGAATGGCCTGTAATTGAAATCATGCTTTCACAACAACTAACTCTATAATTCCCCACCCCCTCCTTTCCTGGAGAGAAAAAAGACACATTGTAGATATCCAGGGTTTGAGTCTAGCCGCTCCCAAGCTGGATACATAATTAGCAACTCAGTGGGAAGCAGCAGCTAATACAGCAATTACCTTATCCAATACCTCGACAATCACTAAAAGGCTTCTGTATTTTCAGAGGGAGCACTTCCGCTGAGAACTGCTCCAACTTGCTATTCATTGACGACGACTCTGATTCAGGCATTGGTTCGGCTCTCATTATAAAAGACTTTTAGAGATTTAAAAAATAAACTGTCTGAAAAGAAATCCAGGCAGTAGCGTTCCCTCAATGTATCTACACGTTAAGTGCTTGTTTTTGTCATTGACAGGCTCAGACATCCTACAACCTTTTTTCTTTATCTTTCTCTGGATCCGATCCATTTGTTGTGTCCTTGATGAAAGACCTGTGTTTTTTTGACTAGAGAACAGTCTTTCAATGTTTGTGCAATTAAACATGTCCCTCCCAATACCCACACCTGAAGTCTAGTCTGATTGTACGAATAAGTAAAAGCAAATACTAGTGCACTGCAGCAGGAACTTAGAGACAAGTATATCCAACGATTTATCAAGTTAAGCTTATTGATGTGAATGATAAAACCATTTTCGAGGGACATTGCAACAACTAATTAGGATTGGACAACACCTTTTGATGCAAGGTTCATTAATATTCAAGCAATGGCAGAACTTCCACTTATATTTCACTTTAAGTTTAGTTTCAGTCATTTTCAACATAAACGTTGAATCGTTTTCAACTTTTTTTTAGAAATGTGTTCCGATACCTTGAGCACGTCCCACAAACATTAACAAACTGTATGTTCTATTATATATATGGGAGGTGCTTCTGTTCAACTCAATTTAATTGCCTTTCAAGTACCTTCAGCCCCTGAATGTGTTTTTTTTGTCTCTAAGCAATGTGATCCGTAACACTGGTGAAATCGACTTAATTACTCATGTGGAAATAAAATAAAACAAAGACAGTTTAGAAAATCAATTGAGCCATGTAATTTCCAAATTGATGAGATAGTGCCATAATGTCCAGGTGTGTTCTGAATACCTTCCATTGCAATCTCAACTTTCAACAGGCCCTTATGGCAGTTGCCTGATATCACACAATAAGGCACTTGATAATCTGCAATTCCCACAAGTGTGAGTATTAGGACATAGCCAGTGTTCCAGTTGCCTGCTCTTCCATTGGTCAGCATTCCAAACTCATGTTCTCATCCACACATCCAAAACAGTCAATGTATTTTATTTCTGAAATGTGTAACCTGGGCTGTGATCTAAAAGTTCACTCGAGGTAGATCAAGTCTGAAAATGTTTTTATAAAGTCGAAGGTCTTTGAAGCCTCAGTTGCAGAGTGGAGGCATGCAATCAACTCTCCCCATTATTTGTGATGCTTTCAGCAATGGCATTGACTTCAGTCAGATGCCTTAGTATTTGGATTTGTTTTACAAATTGCATTTGTTTTCCAGCAGCAGGGTGGGAACAGACAGCGATTTTAGTTTGTAGGTGCCCTCAAGTAGGTTGGCATTTCATGAGTGCTTTTGAATTACCCTCTGATTAGGTATTCTGGACTTGAGAAGAAAAGTTGTCAAAGTTCAAGAGTTTGAAGATCAGCTTGTGTGTATGCTATTTTATCGATTTGATTGTATTACATTTTATTGTCCTGGTAGAATCAATAAAAGGAATAAGGCAATGTCAATTCGGAGAAGCTCAGTTGAATTCCAAGAATATCACGTACTGAACTTCCCAAGTTTGAAAATATAAACTCAAAATGGATTATTTTCCCTGAGCAACTAAGGTAGTGGTTCTCAAACTTTTTCTGTCGTGCCCCACTTCGGAGCAAGAAAGATGTTCGTGCCCCACCGCCCCAACAAAATTGTAACAAAGTGGCCCACAATTAAGTTTGATTCATACAACAACTTTGTGTGACTCCTCCATCTGTGCTTTTTCAAATAATAGAATAAAGAAAATTGAAATCACTTTTAATTAAACCAGATTGATCCATCAGAGAAAAAAAATTTAATAAAGTTGTGCAAAAAATAACTATTATTTGGCAAATATTGTGGCTGCAATTAACATGTTTTGCACTGTATATCTTTTCAAGATAACAATAAGGGCAACCTGTGAAAAACAAAAACAACAAATTTCAAATATTTGGCAATAAAAACTTTTACAAGAAATATCTTTTCAAAACAATAATGTGCAAAACAAAATCATTGCAGATATGTGTGAGCCATCAAGTTGCATCAGCATTAGTTCAAATTCACTCAGATTCTCAAAGGAATCGAGATTCCCTTGATCAAGTCTCCTGACCCACTTCTCCAGCTTCAGTGAAACCTGCGCCGTTCATCAAGCAGCGTTCTCCTCTCTACTTCTCTGTAATTGTGTGCAGCCCGAGTACATATTGCAATTCAAAGTCTGATTCTCATGAAGCACGGTCAAAATGCCCGGATGTGACTTGGTCCTTCCACTTTCCGGAACATGCATCAGAGGAGACTTGTGCATAGTCTGGCCAGCTGATATGCCAGAATGCATTTCACACCAGCAAACGGAAACAATAGCGGAAGAAAATAAACAAATGACAGTTGACTACTTCTTAATAGGCTACTACTGTTGTTGAGTCACAGAATGTCATTTTAGGATGTTTTCAGGTGAGAATTTAGTAGTTTAAAAATCTAATCTGTGTTCGGTTTGTTATGATTCTCATAAAGATATGCGCCGGAGATTTGAGGTCCTGCTCGTGGGACCAGTGAGCCTCGCAGCACCGGGCGGTCAGCGCGCTGTCTGGCCGCCGAGAACAGGCTCATCTCAGCAGGACTTTTTTAAATGCTCCCTTGGCTGTGATATCTCCATAGCGGTTACACATGGTAAATAATAATTGGGTTTTAAATCAGTTTGACTGAGGGTTAAGATTCCTAACTTCATATTTTAAATTTTTAATCAAACTTTAACGTTGAAGTATAGCAGTGTCTTTTTACTTTTAATAAAATACAAAAAATGAAATAATTATATTTAAAGAATAATGAAAAAAGAAGGGTTGTCATATTTTGTTTGACTGTAAAAAATAATTTACATTGAATAATTGGAGTAAACTCATGAGCAAGAACAGCTGATGTGGTGACGTCATCAAGTGAGCTGCTGTTCCAATCGCAAAAAGACCGTCCTCTGTCCTCCCGTCCCTTGGAGTCTGTCTGGACTCCAAAGACCAGATTCCAAAATAATTCAAGTAGTACTCAGCGTACTTGGAATTAATAAATGGCTCTGATCTGATTGGTCTGCAGCTGAGGAAGCTGCTGCTCTCTGCCTTGAAGATAAAGATTTAATTAATTCAGCTTTCCAAATATGTCACTGACAATTTCATCAGAAATTATTCATCAGCAAACTTAATAATTATAATTGAATTAATAAATTTGACTCCAAAAATATATACATGTGTAATGTTTCAAAGATACAATAAATGATAAACTGAGTCCATCTCCTCTTTGCAGAATAATGTGCATGAATAATATGTGTACACTTTTAATTGTATTGTACGGTCCTGTATGACACATGGCATGCATATGACGGATGTTTAGTGTCTCTGAGCTCAAAGACTCGACAACATGTTTCCTTGTGAGAGCTTCAAGTGAAACAGCTGAAGGCTCCCGTCTCCTCACAGAGTGAAAACAGTGGTGCTTTCAGGGACCTTGTTTTTATGAAATTGACCACGCTGATAGCATCGGCCAAAACCTCGGGTAGTTCATGTTACATCTAGCGCTTCTCTGTGTATGACAGTGTGTACATACCCAGCACTGCCCTCCGCGACCCACCTCTAATACTTTGGCCCCCCACTTGAGGGTCTCGCTCCACAGTTTGAGAACCACTGAAGTAAGGGCACTTTTCCTCAGTGACAAAGAGCAAGACAGTGATGAAGCTAACCTGACCCATCAGGCAAATACTGATTAGCATCGTACATTCATTCGTCACAAATCCTCAGTCATACGTAGTTCTACATCAGAATGTGTGGGATTCTTTTTTTTAAAAGCACCACTGTGGTAAATCAAAGAGCTTGAAAGGGAAAGTGTAAGATGACTGTCTGCAGCAACAGGGATTCTCACCTCCATACCACTTAGCCTACTTGCCCAATAGGGACCTTCTAACAGAAAATGTGTTTTGGCTTCACACCAGCAAGAAGAATGAAGAGACAGAGCTAGGAGAGACTAAGGGTTGCACGTTCAGTTCATCACCTCACTTTTGTCTCCGCTACACACATGCCCAAGCGCTCCTTCTGCCCCCGCCAGGAAACAAACCCGTCTAAAACGTACTCAACAGCATTTTTTAAACTTGTTTTTTGTCTCGTGAAACGAAGCGCCTGCGATTGCAAGAAGTGCCGTCGTGCTGCAGTAAACCATGGAGCCCAGCACATCGGAGCCTAACCTTGAAAGGATTCATCAAAGGGCAGCAGCAAGTAGCTTTTCTCTGTTGTACCGTCAGGAAACATGCCTTGTGGGACACTTTCATTTTACTCTATACCAGACCTGAATGCAATGTGACAGGCTGTAGGATCAAAGAAGGCCTGGCTAGATATCTGGCACAAGTTGCAGCGACACACATGTCTGAGAACAACAGCATTCTGACAAATGTTTGATGGAGAAGGAGTAGAGAGAGTTTCATCAGCTGAGCGTTGGTGTCTTTCTTGTGATATGATAATAGGATCGCATGAGGACAGATTTCAAGATTGCAGGACTTCAGTGAATTGTTAGTCAATTGGAGTCATGAAACATATTTGGCTGAGCTGGTAACAAGACTGAGTTAAAGTAATACATCCTGGATGTGTTTATTTGATGAGAGTTTTGTGACATTGATGTCTGCTTTAAATGAACTATTTCTGCAGTGTACCCTGCAGGTAGATTCTTCCATGGTATGTTGTTTTAAAGAATAGTCCATGGAGCATTCTTTTAAACACCAACACAGCATGCTGTCTTTACCCGTCTCACAGTAAATATGTCCTTCAGTAAGCTTCCATAATGTCTCTTTTTGTCTTTTCCATTCAAATGTTCTTAGCTGCTACAATGAATGTATCCCACCACAGCGTTTCTGACAAGAGATGAGTACAGACTTCACCATTTATCATTGTGCTTTCCCTCAGTGCCCCCAGTTATGGGTTCATGTAAGATTTATAGGGTATGGTATCTATAACATCGCAGTCCCTGAGGCCGTTTGTTTTCTATGCTGATGATTAATCGACAGGTCATTCATTTTGGTGTATGCGTCACAAGAGTTATTGCATATGAGATGTATCTACGAACGGCAACGTGCATGCTTGTGTAGAAGGGACAACGATTGTTTGCAGTGCAGCACCTTCTTGATAATCATATCCATTTATAAATGGCTCAGTTTTCCTCTCAGCCATAAAGACTATGTCTCCAAGACAATTAGTATGTAAAAGGCAAAGACGGCGAGTCATGAATATCCGAGACTCCTTCAGTACCCATCAATGTTTTAAGCACTGCTTTGGGATAAAAAATGGCAGAAGGCTTGAAGTCTTTTATTTTGATCCATGTGAATTTAATTTAAAAACCAGTTTGTAAACATCGCTGTGACAATATAAAGCTTGATACTTCTAAACTGAAATACCCGCCTTAAGCAATTATTGAAACAGTCAATTTCAACAGCATTTAGAAGCTTTTCTGAAAACTTGAATACATCCCTTACTTGTCTGCCTAGGTTTTTGCTGGAAATACATTTACCGGTAAGCGTTTTATCTCTGCTATACACAAGCTAACATTCACAAGAAATGTTCACATGCGTTTGAATGAATATGAACGGACTGTGAGCCAAGTGCAAGCAATCCATACCAATTATCATTTTAACGATAATGATCAAGGTCATGAGGTGAATTCTTGAATCTAGAGACTACAATGTATTAAAAATTAAACGTCTCTAACCTTTAATTTACGATACATTGCATATTAAATTACCTCAACATTATATAAGTGTGCAAGCCTTCAGCGACCAACCAGGATTGTTAATATTGAGTAATTTGTTTTGTAGGACATGCATTACTGAGCAGAAGACACGTTCTCCATGTTGTTATTCAAAGAGCTAGCTGAAGATACCCGATGAATGCAGCCCATATCAGCTGCAGGAGACCACGAGTCATGAGAAATATGAATTATTATGATAACAAGCACAACAAGAAGGAAATAAGTACACAGTCCCAACTTTCAGCTTCAACTCAAAGGTGTTGACACATTCACACATTTTTACACTTTTACTTTATTTTCCAATTACTCTGTGAATGCCAGGCCGAGATGGCACAAAACATGTGTACCAAACTTTTTAAAAAAAGTTGAATTCTACCCTTATAACATAGGATATCTTCCTCATCTGCTCTCCACATAAACAAGTGTGAAGTCGCTGCTTGGCCATGGTGATGGAAGCTTATTGGAGTCCGGGGCTAAAGCTGCTTCAGTTCCACTCTAATCAGCACTTCACCAAACAGGAAATCTGGGTGGCATGAAGGAGCTCGAACCTCAATTACACTTGCACATCTGTCTGGAGCTTTTGAATTAACTGTGGAATTGTATTGGACATCAAATCGTGGCCAGCTAAGGCTACATTTGCTCTCACTGCGCTCACTATTCTGGATCTTCTACTGGAAGGGTTATATGGAACAAATAGATACGGAGTGAACACTGCAAATAAACCTGCAAGAGCGCACCAGCACGAGTTTATGATAGTGGTTTTATAGAGATCCGAGCCGACCCAATTTTAGATTCATGAATGAAGTGAAACAAAAAGGCAATCAGTCATATTTGAAACAAATACATTGTTAAAATTATAGCCATGTCTTACTTTTAACTGTGCTTACTGTAATAATGATAATAATAACTAACATCATAGCCATAATAATGATGAAAGGAATACTTGTTTATTCAAATATCACTTTTTTATACTACTGTAGACTATATCATGGTTCAAAGCACGACCCACGATAAATTAGAAGATTTTCAGGGATCTTGAATGGCTTCATGATCTGGGGAGCAGCTGCTGGATCTGAGCTAAGACTTTTACTCCGGCTTCCAAACTTCTGTGTGTTGTGTGGTCACAGTTACAGTGTCGATGTGGAGAGCAGATAATATAACACACAGGGGGATGTAACTCACATTACTCATTAGTTATCAAAAGACATTCTGCAGTTCCCGGTCCTTTCATTTTGTTACTTACTCTTCAATTTGTCTCACCCTTTTAGATTTGTCTTTTGAATTCAAAATCAAAAGTATTCATCATTTCAACGGCAGGGTTTTATTCCTGGCATGATCGAGAGGGCACTGAATGAAGACTGAGGCATAGATTACTGCTGCAAATGAAAATGAATAGTTATGTACAACAATATGAGTATGAACACAATATTTTCATTATTTAAAGGTTGCATGCATTTACATGCTTGTTCAGGGAGGATCCTCCATTGTGATATTTTCAAATGTCGTCTCACAATATATACAGATTGTGTCAACAGAATTGTCCAACGGCATTCATGACCAATGAAACAAAACAAATGTTTTACAAAATACATACAATTCACTCACTTCTAATGTGCATACAATTTGTTTATGTTTTACACACTTAAAAAGAAAAATAATACACAGGCAAACTTTTTTTTTCCAACAAAACAAAATGCAACTACAATATAAATCAGTAGAGTGAGTCATTGTTAAATGAAATGTATATATGCTTTACATTTTTTCCACATGTTTGCATCTGAAAATAAAATTATATCAGTGGCCCCTTTGCTTTATATAATATAAAATTCCAAACCATAACCATAAACATGAAATATATGAGGTTAATTATAACTAAATACATTTAAATGCAAGCTGCAGCATTTTGAACAAGCTTGAGATGCAATATTGATTACTGATTGAGGCAGGTACAGGAAAAGTTGCAATAATCAAAATGAGTTGAGAGAATGCACTCAGTCAGAATAAGACTATTTCCGTTTAACATGCTGTGCAGGAGGCAGATTTAGGTGTTATAATATTTTCATTACAAGCACTCTTTCTAGCTGTTTGATTATTAAATATGTATTAAGGTATTTTGGGCTTGTATTTTTGGATAAGGAACACCAAAATTGGTCTGGATGATTTTACAGTTGGGCTGAAATTAAAGAGGAATATAAAGAGAATCTAGATAGACTATCATTTCTTCATTACTTTAAGTTTTATACTTTCATATGTCCAAATGTCATGATTATTGTTACATATTGGTGATGACAATTTTCAATGTAATCTTTAAATTGAGATTGATGTCCTATTTTATTGTAATAAAAAATGACGAATTATATGATGCCTTATTCTCTTAAATCACAGTCAGTACCCCCCCACTCCTCCTATTTAATGCTGATCAGCACACCAGCCATAATGAGCCTCATCTGTATCACTATTATTATCATTCCTGGAAATGATTACCAATGCAATTTTAGAACTTGTTTTTGCTTTTCATTTCCACCTGCTTAGACCAGGACTCATTGCAAGCGCAACAAGTTATATCTTTGCAAAATCCCCAAAAGCCCCTTCATTTCTGTAGATTGTTTTTACTTTGACTTACACTCATCTAATATTTCAATGCATATCCAGATATAATGTTCAATATGATTACGGGTCTGTATTCAGTTTAATAAATAGGAGAATCTTACAATTGATCATTCATCCACGGCTTAGTAGGATGTATTATTCCTTTTTAGTACGAATGACGTGTGTTCCATCTGCACTCTCTAATTTAAGGGAAGTGCTATTTAATTATACACAGTTCAAAGAACTGCAGCAGATTCATGTATTAGTTCAATCTTCCAAAACGGCGACAAGATTTTGCTAAATAACTACACAAGACCTTCTGTATCTCTTCCAAGCATAACATAGAATCAGCATATACAGTTTAACAATTTCAAATACAGGCCCAGCTGTGAGCTCAGGAGATTATTTCTAAGAAAAATCTCATTTCAAAAAGACATTTCTCATAACATATAAAACTAGAATGGGCACTCGGTAGAGCGCATACCTTCGCATATCACAAGATTGGGCATTGAATTATGAACATTTTGGCATTATTTGCATGCCAATTGGATATAAATGAACCACGCTATGGTAAAAAGAAGATGTTGACCTGTTCATGACTTTGACCATGACCTTTGACCCGATCGATCCCAAAATCTAATCAAATGGTCCCCGGATAATAACCAATCATCCCACCAAATTGTATGCGATTCAAGAAGATTTTGACCTTTTTCATGACCTTGACCTTTGACCCGATCGATCCCAAAATCTAATCAAATGGTCCCCGGATAATAACCAATTATCCCACCAAATCTCATGCGATTCGGTTTAATACTTTTTTTCTTATGCGAATAATACGCATACAACTAAATACACGGCGATCAAAACATTACCTTCCGCATTTTCAATGCGAAGGTAATGAAGGCATTACTGTGTGCAGCTGTAAGCAAACAGCTCTGACTTCAGGTCAAAGTCGGATCTGGGTCTGAGAAAGCAGTCTGCGCTGAAAGAGTTTCTGGTAAACCTCCATTATTTTTGTCAGAATGGGCCTCTGTGACACGGATAGCAAGCATTAAGAATAACTATATAGCCAATGTTCTTGCCGATGGTCTTGCTTACGTATGTGCATCATAGAGGCATCAAACTGTTTCCCAACCAGTTAAAACGTTGTTCTAGTAACTTTAATCAGTAAACTCAACTACGGAATTGGCATCATCTCCCCTCAGAAGCAAATCTGGGGAGCTGTAGATTTACATTCGAGGTGCTGCATATTTGTGCCTCCCAGGAACTGTTTCCTATTCAGCAGCAGCCTCCTCCCCCCCGACTCATTAGCAACTGTCTGCTGCTTTTAAAGGGGATGAGAGGTGCTGCTGTGATTGCTCATTAGCGATCGTGGGGAATTTTACTGTATGTATTATATATTATATATTATATTTTTATATAAGTCAAACATTCAACTTGGCTGAAATCAATTTATTTATCTTCTTCAGTAGAGGACGGTAGAAAGAAAAGAAGAAGGTACGAGAGGACAGGAGAGGACAGAAGAGACAAGAGGACAGTAAAAGAGACGAGAACAGAAGAAGGGACTAGAGGACAATAGAGGAGAGAATATATGAGAGGACAGTACATAGACTAGAGGACAGTAGAGATGAGAGGACAGAAGAAGGGACTAGAGGACAGTAGAGGAGAGAATATATGAGAGGACACTACATAGACTAGAGGACAGTAGAGACGAGATGACAGAAGAAGAGACACGAGGACGGTAAAAGAGACAAGCGGACAGAAGAAGGGACTAGAGGACGGTAGAAGACAGAGAAAGAGACTAGAGGACAGAAGAAGAGACTAGAGGACAAAAGAAGAGACAAGAGAACAGTAGAGGACAGAGGAAGAGACTAGAGAACGGTAAAAGAGACAAGCGGACAGAAGAAGGGACTAGAGGACGGTAGAGGACATATGCGGCACAATACTAAAAAAGGACAGGCAGTTTACGGGGCTGGTGGGTTACTACAGACGGTTCATCCCGAAATGTGCAGATCTGACCGCCCCCTTGACTGACCTGACCCGGAAAGGTGCCTCAGATTCGGTCCAGTGGACAGTGCAGTTCCATTTGGTGTTTGAAATGGAACCACTCCTTCATACACCTAACTTCTCTCTCCTTTTTACTCTGCAGACTGACGCATCGAACAGAGGGCAGGGGGCCGTTTAGTCCCAGCAGGTAGAGGGGGTTGACCGCCCGGTCCTATACATCAGAGGGAACGCTGTAAGAGAAGGAGGGCAGGTACAGCACGGTGGAGAGGGAGTGCCTGGACATCCAGTGGGCAGTCGACTCCCTGCGCTACTTCCTCCTGGGACGCTCATTCACCCTCTGGTTGGACCACGCCCCGCTGCAGTCGCTCCACCGCATGAATGATATCGACGTCCGGATCATTCGGTGGTATCTGGCTTTGGAGCCTCTTAATTTCAAGGTGATCCATAGCCCGGGGTGGCAGATGGTCATGTCCGACTTCCTCTCCCGATGTGTGTCTTTTCCCTATATTAGGTTCGATAGGGATGCGGGTGCGACATGAGAGCAGAGGCACAGTCTGGGGGTGTGGGGTCCATAGGAGTGTGACAGGAGCTTGTTACAGTAGGTTACGCAGTAGATTAAAATGTCTAGATTGCTTAGAGGTGAGATTACATTTATCAGTGCAGCATAGGACTAATAGCCCTGTCGGTGACTGTGTGATCATACTGTCTTATCCTGAACAGGATATTAGTCAAGTTAAATTACCTTCGTAAGTGAGGGCTAATGTGCAAAGGTTCACATATGGAAGTAATCGAAAGAAATCCAGTTAAATCTCTTTCTTAATAAAAGGGTGGAAAGGTGAGATGAATGCATGTGCACTCTTTTGTACGGCACTTTTCTAAAAGTATTTTTATATGTAAATACATCCTATTTAATGAAACATGTTTCCACTAATGTCACAATAAAGGCAGTAAGTTTGTAGCCTATGTTGTATAGAAAGGGGTGAGTTAAGCTTTTCTGGAACCCATCGGTTCTGATCCCCCAATGTGCCAGTGTGTGGTTATCGCTGTGTTTCATGAACACATTGATGTTAGAGTTTGTCAAATGTTTTATTTTCATGAATAAATATATATACAGTCATAAATGTTAGTTTCCTTGAATGACAACTCATCTCGCTATATATATATATATATAAATATATAAATAAATATAATATATGCATATATATATAAATATTAGTCATTATTAAAACAACATTTCTGATTAAATGTGTTATAATATGTAAGAGCCCACCACTCCTATGAAGCTGATTCTCAAAATCGATTTTTAAAAGGCCTTTTTAACAAGTTGAATCACACTTTAATTGCTGGAAGGGAATACTGTATTGCAGGAGTGCAAAAAGAAACTGTGGAGATGTATTCATTATCAGTTTTTTTATTTGTCAAAATGTAATTACATTTGCAAATCAGTAATATTTAATTCCTAGGAGAAAGGGTCTTGAAAATAATAGAAGCAGGTCTGACCTATTTTAATATATTACCATCATAACGTCTTTGTTAAGAGACTGTTATTAGCTCTTTTATTTTAAATGTAGAAATTAAACAACGGTCTAACGCCATACTGGCAGGACTTTAATGAATACATATTGCGGTCTCCATGGTACCGAAAACAAATATACAAAACTGCTCTCGTTATTGCATCTGAAGAGAACCTCATGATATCAAAAGAAAGTGAACATATTGCTGTTATTTGATAAACAATAACATGCCGGTAATCTATGTGTGATGGTCTTTGAGGAGTAAAGACACATATTTATATCATAAATTACACGGCACTGTGATAAAGTATAAAGCAGTTAAATAGCATTCAAACTTACAATTGAAATAACACATGGTCAATAAAACAGCGAAATACACTGGGAAATAATAAACATTGTGTTAGTGGATTTTATAATTGCTTTTGAGAGGAGACTAGGCCCCGACAGTGGCCAAAGGCAGCCCTTCTATTGCAGTTGTGTATCTCTTCGATGCTCAAATGACCTTGGGATGCAATTCAATCTGCAATTCAATCTCATCCTCTCACTTTTGAGTTTCAATTAGACTTAAGGCACAAAGGCACAAAGTAAATGTGACTTGCTGGAGAGTAAAAAGAAGAATGCAATTTAAGATGGGTCCTTGTGCTTCACGCACATCTGGCGTGTTGTCTCTGTCTTGGCTTTGCGCTCACTGAACTCAATCAGTTAATCAACTATTTCTCATGATGCATTTAGAGATATATGTTTCCCAGCGCGCAGAATATATGTGAGAACTTTTCAGGGAAACCAACTTCAATTTACAGCACACTTCCTTTTGTAATGTAGTGCTCGCTGTTTAAAAAAAGAATAACTGTATAGTATAGTCTAGTGCTATGCCAGGTAACTTAATAAGATGCTTAGATCACAGAGAATACCTCAACATATGCCTCAGTGTCACTTCTGTTTAGGAAGACAACACATTGTGAATGGGGACGTTTGAACTTGAGTTCAAGGCATCCTAGCATGCATACAAATTCTTAAATTATATATTTATGTGTATAAAGTAAGAGCATCAATGTATTGGGTTATTTACATTATATTAGTTTAACTGAGACAGCCTGGTCTCCGAAAAAATTACATTCACATACAAGTAAACGGCATTGTTGTTAAAAACTACGCCATGGAAAATAAACGAAATTTAAATGGAAAACAAAACTAAAATATAGTGCAGTTTACTTGTATGGGAACATCATTTTGTAGCATACAGGAACACCAATGCGAAATCTGCATAACAGCAAATGGTGTCACGACGACCTTTAAAACTGGATTTCCAAACACAATCCCAGCAAACTATCTATGTGGTACAAATTAATAGAATTGTCGTGCAATAAATACTAACCTTGCAAAACTTAGAATGTTAAAAATTGTTCCTAGAAATTAAAGTTACCTCGGCTTTTTTGTACCCCAGAACTCGGCCTCATGGAAATTATAGACTGAAATTAGAAGTAGAATCATTACCTCGCCCACATAGTCTCAAACTAAGCATCATAGGTTAACAACAAAATGTAGAACTGTATTGTTGTATCATGTTGTATTTATGTGCTTATGTTGTCCCAAATCTCCTTACTTTAAGACAGGAAGAGATCATCATCATCCTCTTAGAATACATATCGTACAGCAACTTATATTGGATGTACATGTACTTGCCAGTTTGCAGCTGTGTCCGAAGGCACGCCTGAGGCAGATTCAACATCTTTGAAATACAGGTCTAGAACATGAATTATGGTTGTCTTATTCTTGTCTTTTAAGAAATGCTTAAAACAGATTCCAGTGCGCTTTCGGATGGGTTCTGGTTTAAAGAAATATGTAGCCGAGTTCAAATGTTACAGATTAAAATCCTTCTTCCGAGAGATATTCGGTGAACATATCTGTTTCTTTCAACTATATTAATCTTATCTGACATGTCTGGGCATGTTTTTTCGAGATATGTAAAAATAATGCAGATATTGACAAGGATCTGGCTTCGTCTGACCTCGGAACATTCAACTGAAAACTGTTATTCATGAGATAATAACGGAGCATTTCTAATTGTTATGATTTTAATGTGAAGGAATTTCAATTTTCTAAGTACGTTCAAAACTAATACATATAATATATTTATCCTTTGTTATTTATGAATAAAAGTGATTATTAAAACATATTTACGTGGAAATGATTTCCATGCTCATGTCATTAGGAAATAAACTTGTCGCTACTAACCTGAAATAAACCTGACCTTGACACATTTATTTTGTCTGCTAAATGCCCCCTAAAAGATGAATGTTTTCTCATAAATATGTGTTTCTCGTATTATCAATGAGTTTGCAATAATAAGGTACAAAATTGGCTAAAATTAAATCTGAAATAGAAAATATGAGGGTTGAGACAGCACTGTTTGTGTGGTGAGGAGACAGTGATGTGGTGAGAGGATAGTAGTGAGGTGAGAGGACAGTGATGTGGTGAGAGGATAGTAGTGAGGTGAGAGGACAGTAGTGAGGTGAGAGGACAGTGATGTGGTGAGAGGACAGTAGTGAGGTGAGAGGACAGTGATGTGGTGAGAGGACAGTAGTGAGTGAGAGGACCGTGATGTGGTGAGAGGACAGTAGTGAGGTGAGAGGACAGTGATGTGGTGAGAGGACAGTAGTGAGGTGAGAGGACAGTGATGTGGTGAGAGGACAGTAGTGAGGTGAGAGGACAGCAGTGAGGTGAGAGGACAGTGATGTGGTGAGAGGACAGTAGTGAGGTGAGAGGACAGCAGTGAGGTGAGAGGACAGTGATGTGGTGAGAGGACAGTAGTGAGGTGAGAGGACAGTGATGTGGTGAGAGGACAGTGATGTGGTGAGAGGACAGTAGTGAGGTGAGAGGACAGTAGTGAGGTGAGAGGACAGTCGTGTGGTGAGAGGACAGTTGTGTTGTGAGAGGACAATAGCGAGGTGAGAGGACAATAGTGAGGTGAGAGGACAGTAGTGAGGTGAGAGGACAGTAGTGAGGTGAGAGGACAGTAGTGAGGTGAGAGGACCGTGATGTGGTGAGAGGACAATAATGAGGTGAGAGGACAGTAATGAGGTGAGAGGACAGTAGTGAGGTGAGAGGACAGTAGTGAGGTGAGAGGACCGTGATGTGGTGAGAGGACAATAATGAGGTGAGAGGACAATAATGAGGTGAGAGGATAGTAGTGAGGTGAGAGGATAGTAGTGAGGTGAGAGGACCGTGATGTGGTGAGAGGACAATAATGAGGTGAGAGGACAGTAATGTGGTGAGAGGATAGTAGTGAGGTGAGAGGACAGTAGTGTGGTGAGAGGACAGTAGTGAGGTGAGAGGACAGTGATGTGGTGAGAGGACAATAGTGAGGTGAGAGGATAGTAGTGAGGTGAGAGGATAGTAGTGAGGTGAGAGGACCGTGATGTGGTGAGAGGACAGTCGTGTGGTGAGAGGATAGTAGTGAGGTGAGAGGACCGTGATGTGGTGAGAGGACAATAATGAGGTGAGAGGACAGTAATGTGGTGAGAGGATAGTAGTGAGGTGAGAGGACAGTAGTGTGGTGAGAGGACAGTAGTGAGGTGAGAGGACAGTGATGTTGTGAGAGGACAATAGTGAGGTGAGAGGACAGTGATGTTGTGAGAGGACAATAGTGAGGTGAGAGGACAGTAGTGAGGTGAGAGGACAGTGATGTTGTGAGAGGACAATAGTGAGGTGAGAGGACAGTAGTGAGGTGAGAGGACAATAGTGAGGTGAGAGGACAGTGATGTTGTGAGAGGACAATAGTGAGGTGAGAGGACAGTAGTGAGGTGAGAGGACAATAGTGAGGTGAGAGGACAATAGTGAGGTGAGGACATGTGAGGTGAGAGGACAGTAGTGAGGTGAGAGGACAATAGTGAGGTGAGAGGACAATAGTGAGGTGAGAGGACAATAGTGAGGTGAGAGGACAGTAGTGAGGTGAGAGGACAATAGTGAGGTGAGAGGACAATAGTGAGGTGAGAGGACCGTGATGTGGTGAGAGGACAATAATGAGGTGAGAGGACAGTAATGTGGTGAGAGGACAGTAGTGAGGTGAGAGGACAGTAGTGTGGTGAGAGGACAGTAGTGAGGTGAGAGGACCGTGATGTGGTGAGAGGACAATAATGAGGTGAGAGGACAATAATGAGGTGAGAGGATAGTAGTGAGGTGAGAGGATAGTAGTGAGGTGAGAGGACAGTGATGTGGTGAGAGGACAGTAGTGAGGTGAGAGGACAGTGATGTGGTGAGAGGACAGTAGTGAGGTGAGAGGACAGTAGTGAGGTGAGAGGACAGTAGTGAGGTGAGAGGACAGTAGTGAGGTGAGAGGACAGTGATGTGGTGAGAGGACAGTAATGAGGTGAGAGGACAGTAGTGAGGTGAGAGGACAGTAGTGAGGTGAGAGGACAGTAGTGAGGTGAGAGGACCGTGATGTGGTGAGAGGACAGTGATGTGGTGAGAGGATAGTAGTGAGGTGAGAGGACAGTAGTGTGGTGAGAGGACAGTAGTGAGGTGAGAGGACAGTAGTGAGGTGAGAGGACAGTAATGTGGTGAGAGGATAGTAGTGAGGTGAGAGGACAGTGATGTGGTGAGAGGACAGTAGTGAGGTGAGAGGATAGTAGTGAGGTGAGAGGACAGTAGTGTGGTGAGAGGACAGTAGTGAGGTGAGAGGACAGTAGTGAGGTGAGAGGACACTAGTGAGGTGAGAGGACAGTAGTGAGGTGAGAGGACAGTAATGTGGTGAGAGGATAGTAGTGAGGTGAGAGGACAGTAGTGAGGTGAGAGGACAGTAGTGAGGTGAGAGGACAGTAGTGAGGTGAGAGGACAGTAGTGAGGTGAGAGGACAGTGGTGAGGTGAGAGGACAGTAGTGAGGTGAGAGGACAGTAGTGAGGTGAGAGGACAGTGATGTGGTGAGAGGACAGTAGTGAGGTGAGAGGACAGTAGTGAGGTGAGAGGACAGTAGTGAGGTGAGAGGACAGTAGTGAGGTGAGAGGACAGTAGTGAGGTGAGAGGACAGTAGTGAGGTGAGGACAGTAGTGGTGAGAGGACAGTGAGTGAGGTGAGAGGACAGTAGTGAGGTGAGAGGACAGTGAGTGAGGTGAGAGGACAGTGAGTGGGTGAGAGGACAGTAGTGAGGTGAGAGGACAGTGATGTGGTGAGAGGACAGTAGTGAGGTGAGAGGACAGTGATGTGGTGAGAGGACAGTAGTGAGGTGAGAGGACAGTAGTGTGGTGAGAGGACAATAGTGAGGTGAGAGGACAGTGTGGGTGAGAGGACAGTAGTGGGTGAGAGGACAGTAGTGAGGTGAGAGGACAGTAGTGAGGTGAGAGGACAGTGAGGTGAGAGGACAGTGGTGAGGTGAGAGGACAGTAGTGAGTGAGAGGACATAGTGAGGTGAGAGGATAGTAGTGAGGTGAGAGGACAGTAGTGAGGTGAGAGGACAGTGAGTGAGGTGAGAGGACACTAGTGAGGTGAGAGGATAGTAGTGTGGTGAGAGGATAGTAGTGAGGTGAGAGGACAGTAGTGAGGTGAGAGGACACAGTGAGTGAGGTGGAGAGGACAGTAGTGAGGTGAGAGGACAGTAGTGAGGTGAGAGGACAGTAGTGAGGTGAGAGGACAGTGTGGTGAGAGGACAGTGAGTGAGGTGAGAGGACAGTAGTGAGGTGAGAGGACAGTAGTGAGGTGAGAGGACAGTAGTGAGGTGAGAGGACCGTGATGTGGTGAGAGGACAATAGTGAGGTGAGAGGACAGTAATGAGGTGAGAGGACAGTAGTGAGGTGAGAGGACAGTAGTGAGGTGAGAGGACAGTAATGAGGTGAGAGGACAGTAGTGAGGTGAGAGGACAGTGATGTGGTGAGAGGACAGTAGTGAGGTGAGAGGACAGTGATGTGGTGAGAGGATAGTAGTGAGGTGAGAGGACAGTGATGTGGTGAGAGGATAGTAGTGAGGTGAGAGGACAGTAGTGAGGTGAGAGGACAGTGGTGAGAGGACAGTGAGGGGGTGAGAGGACAGTAGTGAGGTGAGAGGACAGTAGTGAGGTGAGAGGACAGTAGTGAGGTGAGAGGACAGTGATGTGGTGAGAGGACAGTAGTGAGGTGAGAGGACAGTGATGTGGTGAGAGGACAGTAGTGAGGTGAGAGGACAGTGATGTGGTGAGAGGACAGTAGTGAGGTGAGAGGACAGTGATGTGGTGAGAGGACAGTAGTGAGGTGAGAGGACAGTGATGTGGTGAGAGGACAGTAGTGAGGTGAGAGGACAGTAGTGAGGTGAGAGGACAGTAGTGAGGTGAGAGGACAGTAGTGAGGTGAGAGGACAGTAGTGAGGTGAGAGGACCGTGATGTGGTGAGAGGACAGTCGTGTGGTGAGAGGATAGTAGTGAGGTGAGAGGACAGTAGTGAGGTGAGAGGACCGTGATGTGGTGAGAGGATAGTAGTGAGGTGAGAGGACAGTGGTGGGGACAGTAATGAGGTGAGAGGACAGTAGTGAGGTGAGAGGACAGTAGTGAGGTGAGAGGACAGTAGTGAGGTGAGAGTACAATAGTGAGGTGAGAGGACAGTAGTGTGGTGAGAGGACAGTAGTGAGGTGAGAGGACCGTGAGGTGAGAGGACAATAGTGAGGTGAGAGGACAGTAGTGAGGTGAGAGGACAGTAGTGAGGTGAGAGGACAGTAGTGAGGTGAGAGGACAGTAGTGAGGTGAGAGGACAGTAGTGAGGTGAGAGGACAGTAGTGAGGTGAGAGGACAGTAGTGAGGTGAGAGGACAGTAGTGAGGTGAGAGGACAGTAGTGAGGTGAGAGGACAGTAGTGAGGTGAGAGGACAGTAGTGAGGTGAGAGGACAGTAGTGAGGTGAGAGGACAGTGGTGAGGTGAGGAGAGGACAGTAGTGAGGTGAGAGGACAGTAGTGAGGTGAGAGGACAGTGAGTGAGGTGAGAGGACAGTAGTGAGGTGAGAGGACAGTAGTGAGGTGAGAGGACAGTAGTGAGGTGAGAGGACAGTAGTGAGGTGAGAGGACAGTAGTGAGGTGAGAGGACAGTGATGTGGTGAGAGGACAGTAGTGAGGTGAGAGGACAGTAGTGAGGTGAGAGGACAGTGATGTGGTGAGAGGACAATAGTGAGGTGAGAGGACAGTGAGGTGAGGAGGACAGTAGTGAGGTGAAAGGACAGTAGTGTGGTGAGAGGACAGTAGTGAGGTGAGAGGACCGTGATGTGGTGAGAGGACAGTAATGAGGTGAGAGGACAGTAGTGAGGTGAGAGGACAGTGATGTGGTGAGAGGACAGTAGTGAGGTGAGAGGACAGTAGTGAGGTGAGAGGACAGTGATGTGGTGAGAGGACAGTAGTGAGGTGAGAGGACAGTAGTGAGGTGAGAGGACAGTAGTGAGGTGAGAGGACAGTAGTGAGGTGAGAGGACAGTGATGTGGTGAGAGGACAGTAGTGAGGTGAGAGGACAGTAGTGAGGGGAGAGGACAGTGATGTGGTGAGAGGACAGTAGTGAGGTGAGAGGACAGTGGTGAGGTGAGAGGACAGTGATGTGGTGAGAGGACAGTAGTGAGGTGAGAGGACAGTAGTGAGGTGAGAGGACAGTGGTGAGGAGTGAGGTGAGAGGACAGTAGTGAGGTGAGAGGACAGTGATGGGTGAGGTGAGAGGACAGTGAGTGAGGTGAGAGGACAGTGATGAGGTGAGAGGACAGTGGTGGTGAGAGGACAGTGATGGGTGAGAGGACAGTAGTGAGGTGAGAGGACAGTAGTGAGGTGAGAGGACAGTGAGTGAGGTGAGAGGACAGTAGTGAGGTGAGAGGACAGTGAGGTGAGAGGACAGTAGTGAGGTGAGAGGACCGTGATGTGGTGAGAGGACAGTAGTGAGGTGAGAGGACCGTGATGTGGTGAGAGGACAGTGATGTGGTGAGAGGACAGTAGTGAGGTGAGAGGACAGTAGTGAGGTGAGAGGACAGTGATGTGGTGAGAGGACAGTAGTGAGGTGAGAGGATAGTAGTGTGGTGAGAGGACAGTAGTGAAGTGAGAGGACAGTGATGTGGTGAGAGGACAGTCGTGTGGTGAGAGGACAGTCATGTGGTGAGAGGACAGTAGTGGGGTGAGAGGACAGCGGTGAGGTGAGAGGACAGTGATGTGGTGAGAGGACAGTAGTGAGGTGAGAGGACAGTGAGGTGGGTGAGAGGACAGTAGTGAGGTGAGAGGACAGTGATGTGGTGAGAGGACAGTAGTGAGGTGAGAGGACAGTGATGTGGTGAGAGGACAGTAGTGAGGTGAGAGGACAGTAGTGAGGTGAGAGGACAGTAGTGAGGTGAGAGGACAGTGATGTGGTGAGAGGACAGTAGTGAGGTGAGAGGACAGTAGTGAGGTGAGAGGACAGTGATGTGGTGAGAGGACAATAGTGAGGTGAGAGGACAGTAGTGAAGTGAGAGGACAGTGATGTGGTGAGAGGACAGTCGTGTGGTGAGAGGACAGTCGTGAGGTGAGAGGACAGTGAGTGAGGTGAGAGGACATAGTGAGGTGAGAGGACAGTGAGGTGAGAGGACAGTAGTGAGGTGAGAGGACAGTAGTGAGGTGAGAGGACAGTGAGTGAGGTGAGAGGACAGTGATGTGGTGAGAGGACAGTAGTGAGGTGAGAGGACAGTAGTGAGTGAGAGGACAGGTGAGGTGAGAGGACAGTGATGTGGTGAGAGAACAGTAGTGAGGTGAGAGGACCGTGATGTGGTGAGAGGACAGTAGTGAGGTGAGAGGATAGTAGTGTGGTGAGAGGACAGTAGTGAGGGAGGACAGTAGTGAGGGTGAGAGAGGACAGTGAGTGAGAGGACACTAGTGAGGTGAGAGGACAGTAGTGAGGTGAGAGGACAGTGATGTGGTGAGAGGACAGTAGTGAGGTGAGAGGACAGTGATGTGGTGAGAGGACAGTGAGGGTGAGAGGACAGTAGTGAGGTGAGAGGACAGTGTGAGGTGAGAGGACAGTAGTGAGGTGAGAGGACAGTGATGTGGTGAGAGGACAGTAGTGAGGTGAGAGGACAGTAGTGAGGTGAGAGGACAGTAGTGAGGTGAGAGGACAGTAGTGAGGTGAGAGGACAGTAGTGAGGTGAGAGGACAGTGATGTGGTGAGAGGACAGTAGTGAGGTGAGAGGACAGTAGTGAGGTGAGAGGACAGTGATGTGGTGAGAGGACAGTAGTGAGGTGAGAGGACAGTAGTGAGGTGAGAGGGCAGTGATGTGGTGAGAGGATAGTAGTGAGGTGAGAGGACAGTAGTGAGGTGAGAGGACAGTAGTGAGGTGAGAGGACAGTAATGAGGTGAGAGGACAGTAGTGAGGTGAGAGGACAGTAGTGAGGTGAGAGGACAGTGATGTGGTGAGAGGATAGTAGTGAGGTGAGAGGACAGTGATGTGGTGAGAGGACAGTAGTGAGGTGAGAGGACAGTAGTGAGGTGAGAGGACAGTGATGTGGTGAGAGGACAGTAGTGAGGTGAGAGGACAGTAGTGAGGTGAGAGGACAGTGATGTGGTGAGAGGACAGTAGTGAGGTGAGAGGACAGTAGTGAGGTGAGAGGACAGTAGTGAGGTGAGAGGACAGTAGTGAGGTAAGAAGACAGTAGTGAGGTGAGAGGACAGTGAGGGGGTGAGAGGATAGTAGTGAGGTGAGAGGACAGTAGTGAGGTGAGAGGACAGTGGTGAGGGGAGAGGACAGTAGTGAGGTGAGAGGACAGTGAGTGAGGTGAGAGGACAGTAGTGAGGTGAGAGGACAGTGAGGTGAGAGGACAGTAGTGAGGTGAGAGGACAGTGATGTGGTGAGAGGACAGTGAGTGAGGTGAGAGGACAGTGAGTGGTGGGAGAGGACAGTGAGTGAGAGGACAGTAGTGAGGTGAGAGGACAGTGAGTGGGTGAGAGGACAGTAATGAGGTGAGAGGACAGTAGTGAGGTGAGAGGACAGTGATGTGGTGAGAGGACAGTAGTGAGGTGAGAGGACAGTAGTGAGGTGAGAGGACAGTAGTGAGGTGGGTGAGAGGACAGTGTGTGGTGAGAGGACAGTAGTGAGGTGAGAGGACAGTGATGTGGTGAGAGGACAGTGAGGTGGGTGAGAGGACAGTGGTGAGGAGAGGACTGTGATGTGGTGAGAGGATAGTAGTGAGGTGAGAGGACAGTAGTGAGGTGAGAGGACAATAGTGAGGTGAGAGGACAGTAGTGAGGTGAGAGGACAGTAGTGAGGTGAGAGGACAATAGTGAGGTGAGAGGACAATAGTGAGGTGAGAGGACAGTAGTGAGGTGAGAGGACAGTGATGTGGTGAGAGGACAATAGTGAGGTGAGAGGACAGTAGTGAGGTGAGAGGACAGTAGTGAGGTGAGAGGACAGTAGTGAGGTGAGAGGACAGTAGTGAGGTGAGAGGACAGTAGTGAGGTGAGAGGACAGTAGTGAGGTGAGAGGACAGCAGTGAGGTGAGAGGATAGTAGTGAGGTGAGAGGATAGTAGTGAGGTGAGAGGACAGTAGTGAGGTGAGAGGACAGTAGTGAGGTGAGAGGATAGTAGTGAGGTGAGAGGACAGTAGTGAGGTGAGAGGACAGTAGTGAGGTGAGAGGACAGTAGTGTGGTGAGAGGACAGTAGTGAGGTGAGAGGACAGTAGTGAGGTGAGAGGACCGTGATGTGGTGAGAGGACAATAGTGAGGTGAGAGGACAGTAATGAGGTGAGAGGACAGTAGTGAGGTGAGAGGACAGTAGTGAGGTGAGAGGACAAGTGAGGTGAGAGGACAGTGAGTGAGGTGAGAGGACAGTGAGTGAGAGGACAGTAGTGAGGTGAGAGGACAGTGAGTGAGGTGAGAGGACAATAGTGAGGTGAGAGGACAGTAGTGAGGTGAGAGGACAGTGGTGGTGAGAGGACAGTGAGGTGAGAGGACAGTAGTGAGGTGAGAGGACAGTGAGTGAGGTGAGAGGACAGTAGTGAGGTGAGAGGACAGTGAGGGTGAGAGGACAGTAGTGAGGTGAGAGGACAGTAGTGAGGTGAGAGGACAGTAGTGAGGTGAGAGGACAGTAGTGAGGTGAGAGGACAGTTGAGGTGAGAGGACAGTAGTGAGGTGAGAGGATAGTAGTGAGGTGAGAGGACAGTGTGAGGTGAGAGGACAGTAGTGAGGTGAGAGGACAGTAGTGAGGTGAGAGGACAGTGAGTGGGTGAGAGGACAGTAGTGAGGTGAGAGGACAGTAGTGAGGTGAGAGGACAGTGATGAGGTGAGAGGACGGTGAGAGGACAGTAGTGAGGTGAGAGGACGGTGAGAGGACAGTAGTGAGGTGAGAGGACAGTAGTGAGGTGAGGAGGACAGTAGTGAGGTGAGAGGACAGTGAGTGAGGTGAGAGGACAGTGAGTGGTGAGAGGACAGTAGTGAGGTGAGAGGACAGTGAGGTGAGAGGGAGGTGAGAGGACAGTGAGGTGAGAGGACAGTAGTGAGGTGAGAGGACAGTAGTGAGGTGAGAGGACAGTAGTGAGGTGAGAGGACAGTGAGTGAGGTGAGAGGACAGTGATGTGGTGAGAGGACAGTAGTGAGGTGAGAGGACAGTAGTGAGGTGAGAGGACAGTAGTGAGGTGAGAGGACAGTGAGTGAGGTGAGAGGACAGTGAGTGGGTGAGAGGACAGTAGTGAGGGGTGAGAGGACAGTGAGGTGAGAGGACAGTGAGTGAGGTGAGAGGACAGTAGTGAGGTGAGAGGACAGTGATGTGGGTGAGAGGACAGTAGTGAGGTGAGAGGACAGTGAGGTGAGAGGACAGTAGTGAGGTGAGAGGACAGTGAGTGAGGTGAGAGGACAGTAGTGAGGTGAGAGGACAGTGAGTGAGGTGAGTGAGAGGACAGTGATGTGGTGAGAGGACAGTAGTGAGGTGAGAGGACAGTGAGTGAGGTGAGAGGACAGTGGTGAGGTGAGAGGACAGTGAGTGGTGAGAGGACAGTCATGTGGTGAGAGGACAGTAGTGAGGTGAGAGGACAGTCATGTGGTGAGAGGACAGTAGTGAGGTGAGAGGACAGTGAGTGAGGTGAGAGGACAAGTGAGGTGAGAGGACAGTAGTGAGGTGAGAGGACAGTGATGTGGTGAGAGATCAGTAGTGAGGTGAGAGGACTGTGATGTGGTGAGAGGATAGTAGTGAGGTGAGAGGACAGTAGTGTGGTGAGAGGACAGTAGTGAGGTGAGAGGACAATAGTGAGGTGAGAGGACAGTAGTGAGGTGAGAGGACAATAGTGAGGTGAGAGGACAGTAGTGTGGTGAGAGGACAGTAGTGAGGTGAGAGGACAGTGGAGAGGACAGTGGTGAGAGGACAGTAGTGAGGTGAGAGGACAGTGTGAGGTGAGAGGATAGGAGAGGACAGTAGTGAGGTGAGAGGACAGTAGTGAGGTGAGAGGACAGTCGTGTGGTGAGAGGACAGTGATGTGGTGAGAGGACAGTAGTGGTGAGAGGACAGTAGTGAGGTGAGAGGACAGTAGTGAGGTGAGAGGACAGTGGTGAGGGTGAGAGGACAGTGGTGGTGAGAGGACAGTAGTGAGGTGAGAGGACAGTAGTGAGGTGAGAGGACAGAGGTGAGGACAATAGTGAGGTGAGAGGACAGTAGTGAGGTGAGAGGACAGGAGAGGACAGTCTGGTGAGAGGACAGTGTGAGGTGAGAGGACAGTAGTGAGGTGAGAGGACAGTTGAGGTGAGAGGACAGTGTGGTGAGAGGACAGTAGTGAGGTGAGAGGACAGTAGTGAGGTGAGAGGACAGTGAGTGAGGTGAGAGGACAGTGTGAGGTGAGAGGACAGTGAGTGGTGAGAGGACAGTAGTGAGGTGAGAGGACAGTAGTGAGGTGAGAGGACAGTAGTGAGGTGAGAGGACAGTAGTGAGGTGAGAGGACAGGTGAGAGGACAGTAGTGAGGTGAGAGGACAGTGAGAGGACAGGTGAGAGGACAGTGATGTGGTGAGAGGATAGTAGTGAGGTGAGAGGACAGTGAGTGAGGTGAGAGGACAGTAGTGAGGTGAGAGGACAGTAGTGAGGTGAGAGGACAGTAGTGAGTGAGGGGACAGTAGTGAGGTGAGAGGACAGTAGTGAGGTGAGAGGACAGTAGTGAGGTGAGAGGACAGTGTGTGGTGAGAGGACAGTGAGTGGTGAGAGGACAGTAGTGAGGTGAGAGGACAGTGAGTGAGGTGAGAGGACAGTGAGTGAGGTGGTGAGAGGACAGTGTGAGGTGAGAGGACACTAGTGAGGTGAGAGGACACTAGTGAGGTGAGAGGATAGTAGTGAGTGAGAGGACAGTAGTGAGGTGAGAGGACATGAGGTGAGAGGACAGTAGTGAGGTGAGAGGACAGTAGTGAGGTGAGAGGACATGAGGTGAGAGGACAGTGAGGTGAGAGGACAGTAGTGAGGTGAGAGGACAGTAGTGAGGTGAGAGGACAGTAGTGAGGTGAGAGGACAGTAGTGAGGTGAGAGGACAGTAGTGAGGTGAGAGGACAGTGAGTGAGGTGAGAGGACAGTGAGTGGGTGAGAGGACAGTGAGTGAGGTGAGAGGACAGTGATGTGGTGAGAGGACAGTAGTGAGGTGAGAGGACAGTAGTGAGGTGAGAGGACAATAGTGAGGTGAAAGGACAGTAGTGAGGTGAGAGTACAATAGTGAGGTGAGAGGACAGTAGTGTGGTGAGAGGACAGTAGTGAGGTGAGAGGACAGTAGTGAGGTGAGAGGACACTAGTGAGGTGAGAGGATAGTAGTGAGGTGAGAGGACAGTAGTGAGGTGAGAGGACAGTAGTGAGGTGAGAGGACAATAGTGAGGTGAGAGGACAGTAGTGAGGTGAGAGGACAGTAGTGGTGAGAGGACAGTAATGAGGTGAGAGGACAGTGCTGAGGTGAGAGGACAGTAATGAGGTGAGAGGACAGTAATGAGGTGAGAGGACAGTGATGAGGTGAGAGGACAGTGGTGAGGTGAGAGGACAGTTGAGGTGAGAGGACAGTAGTGAGGGGAGAGGACAGTGGTGAGGTGAGAGGACAGTAGTGAGGGGAGAGGACAGTGGTGAGGTGAGAGGACAGTAGTGAGGTGAGAGGACAGTAGTGAAGTGAGAGGACAGTGATGTGGTGAGAGGACAGTAGTGTGGTGAGAGGACAGTCGTATGGTGAGAGGACAGTGATGTGGTGAGAGGACAGTAGTGAGGTGAGAGGATAGTAGTGTGGTGAGAGGACAGTGAGGTGAGAGGACAGTAGTGAGGTGAGGAGGACAGTGAGGTGAGAGGACAGTAGTGGACAGTGGTGAGAGGACAGTAGTGAGGTGAGAGGACAGTAGTGAGGTGAGAGGACAGTGAGTGAGGTGAGAGGACAGGTGAGGTGAGAGGACAATAGTGAGGTGAGAGGACAGTAGTGAGGTGAGAGGACAGTCATGTGGTGAGAGGACAGTAGTGAGGTGAGAGGACAGTAGTGAGGTGAGAGGACAGTAGTGAGGTGAGAGGACAGTGATGTGGTGAGAGGACAGTGAGTGAGAGGGTGAGGTGAGAGGACAGTGATGTGGTGAGAGGACAGTCGTGTGGTGAGAGGACAGTAGTGATGTGAGAGGACAGTTGAGGTGAGAGGACAGTGAGTGAGGTGAGAGGACAGTCATGTTGTGAGAGGACAGTAGTGAGGTGAGAGGACAATAGTGAGGTGAGAGTACAATAGTGAGGTGAGAGGACAGTAGTGAGGTGAGAGGACCGTGATGTGGTGAGAGGACAGTGATGTTGTGAGAGGACAATAGTGAGGTGAGAGGACAATAGTGAGGTGAGAGGACAGTAGTGAGGTGAGAGGACAGTCATGTGGTGAGAGGACAGTAGTGAGGTGAGAGGACAGTAATGAGTGAGAGGACAGTAATGGGGGGAGAGGACAGTAGTGAGGTGAGAGGAGAGTAGTGAGGTGAGAGGACAGTGTGAGGTGAGAGGACAGTAGTGTGGTGAGAGGACAGTAGTGAGGTGAGAGGACAGTAGTGAGGTGAGAGGACAGTGATGTGGTGAGAGGACAGTAGTGAGGTGAGAGGACAGTAGTGAGGTGAGAGGACAGTAGTGTGGTGAGAGGACAGTAGTGAGGTGAGAGGACAGTGATGTGGTGAGAGGACAGTAGTGAGGTGAGAGGACAGTGATGTGGTGAGAGGACAGTAGTGAGGTGAGAGGACAGTAGTGAGGTGAGAGGACAGTAGTGAGGTGAGAGGACAGTAGTGAGGTGAGAGGACAGTAGTGAGGTGAGAGGACAGTGATGTGGTGAGAGGACAGTAGTGAGGTGAGAGGACAGTGAGGTGAGAGGACAATAGTGAGGTGAGAGGACAGTAGTGAGGTGAGAGGACAGTGATGTGGTGAGAGGACAGTAGTGAGGTGAGAGGACAGTGATGTGGTGAGAGGACAATAGTGAGGTGAGAGGACAGTATGAGGTGAGAGGACAGTAGTGGGTGAGAGGACAGTGAGGTGAGAGGATGTAGTGAGGTGAGAGGACAGTAGTGTGGTGAGAGGACAGTAGTGAGGTGAGAGGACAGTAGTGAGGTGAGAGGACAATAGTGAGGTGAGAGGACAGTAGTGAGGTGAGAGGACAGTAGTGAGGTGAGAGGACAAGTGAGTGGGTGAGAGGACAGTAGTGAGGTGAGAGGACAGTAGTGAGGTGAGAGGACAGTAGTGTGGTGAGAGGACAGTAGTGAGGTGAGAGGACAGTGATGTGGTGAGAGGACAATAGTGAGGTGAGAGGACAGTCGTGAGGTGAGAGGACAATAGTGAGGTGAGAGGACAGTAGTGAGGTGAGAGGACAGTGATTGAGGTGAGAGGACAGTGATGTGGTGAGAGGACAGTGAGTGAGGTGAGAGGACAGTGTGAGGTGAGAGGACAGTGGAGGACAAGGACAGTGAGGTGAGAGGACAATAGTGAGGTGAGAGGACAGTCGTGAGGTGAGAGGACAGTCATGTGGTGAGAGGACAATAGTGAGGTGAGAGGACAATAGTGAGGTGAGAGGACAGTCGTGTGGTGAGAGGACAGTCGTGAGGTGAGAGGACAATAGTGAGGTGAGAGGACAGTCGTGAGGTGAGAGGACAGTCGTGTGGTGAGAGGACAGTGAGGTGAGAGGACATAGTGAGGTGAGAGGACAGTAGGAGGTGAGAGGACAAGAGGACAGTCATGTTGTGAGAGGACAATAGTGAGGTGAGAGGACAATAGTGAGGTGAGAGGACAGTAGTGAGGTGAGAGGACAGTCGTGAGGTGAGAGGACAGTCGTGTGGTGAGAGGACAGTCGTGTTGTGAGAGGACAGTAGTGAGGTGAGAGGACAATAGTGAGGTGAGAGGACAGTAGTGAGGTGAGAGGACAGTCGTGAGGTGAGAGGACAGTCGTGTGGTGAGAGGACAATAGTGAGGTGAGAGGACACTAGTGAGGTGAGAGGACAGTCGTGAGGTGAGAGGACAATAGTGAGGTGAGAGGACAATGGTGAGGTGAGAGGACAGCGCTGTATAGCGTGCTGCACTCTGTGCCTAGTGAGGAGTCCTTTTCACTTTCCCATATATGATGAAGATTAAGATGAGTGGGAAATTAACCTCATCCCTCCATTTGATTAATGTCCACCAAGTGTAATTAAAGACGTTTAGTTAATTCTCATGTCTCTGCTCCCAGGTAACCATTTTTAACCATTTCCTCAGGTTGGCTCTCTGTAATTGAATGTCTTCATAATTTGGACTATGGCGGCTGGAATTAGATTTTTTTTGTCTGCTTGCATTTATGTTTTGGAATTTAACTGGAATGTAGGGACACAATAGTGGTTGAGAGTTGTGAGGATACTGTTCATTTGAATGACAATGAAAATACATGAGGCCTTGCTGCCTTTTCATTTTTTTGGTTAATTACATGGAAACATGTGCTCTTATTTTTAGGCCATGCTTTCTGAATTGCTCTTGGGTTGGCAATACAGTTCCGGCACATAATCATGGCTCATGACCTTTCCTCCAGCGCCACCAGCCGGTCAACGTTTTCACTCATTCTGTGATATATTTGATCATGCTGTTACATCATATAATTCCCACAAGATTTAATCATAAGAACGCTAGAATTGATATAGGATTACCTCATGAACAATCCTTTGGCGATACCATGATCTTTCCTCTGTCACCTACACCAAATGGTTGAAAATTGTCGTTTAAAGTAGAATATCTCAACAACTATTGGATGGATTGACTTCGAATTCAATATGCACATTTATATTTAACCTTCAGATATTGTAAACACTTTGTTGATTGACCTTTAACTTAGCGCCTCCATATAATTTACAGAAGTAAACCCGTGACGACTGTGCCACATCAATGAGTTGTTTAAATAAACCTTTCGTGTATGCCTGGTAACTTGGCAAATAAGAAGGTTGACCGACCTCACCTATTTTGTGTAAAAGGGTCTTCAAGGATGCGACTACTCTCTTGAAATAACATAATACATCTAGTGTATTAAACAAAAGAACAATATAATAATCATCAAGAAAGTCAACAGAGGGCCGAGCCCCATGGGCGTATCCAAGTGCCTCTATCTTACAAATAGGAACAGATGTTTACTTTCCACCACAATGGATCAGTGTACACTGTAAAGCTGTAAAATACAGATTGTTAATTAAAAGCGGAGCAATATCAAAGAAATAAAAACAAAAATACATTTTCTTAGGACAAATAAGCACATGTTCATCGCTGTCGACTCTTGTATGGCAACCTCACCTGTCAACAACAATAATGTTCTGGCATCCATTATAGTAACATAATCGTCCGTAAATTGTCAAAAGCATTTAATCCACTTCCCAGGCAAAGTGGTGACATGAAAGCATGATTGTGCTCTGCCCACGTAGCATACAGAGAACAAAGGTACCTATAAAGATAATTCTTCTGCGGCACCTGGACGTCAACATTGTTTACCACAGCAAGTCAGAAATGGATTGTTCTCCAGCACAACAGAAAGAACAGTTAGCTTCACCAGTATTGACAGCGTTTTCCGGTTCGACTTTCCAGCCTGTATATTTTCAGTGAACGTTGTCTGGATGCATTTCGTCTGCCGTCAGCTGTTATCAAGGGCTGTTATCTCCTCTGATTCTTCTTGCTCTTCAAAACAAACATGTTTCAGGGAGAAGGGACGCAACATCCTATTTGTGATAAGAAGCGTTTGCGTTGGAATTATCGTCCCACTTTTGACAAGCGGTAGATGCCACTTAGCCAGAATACAGACCTTTTCATTGTCCTCAATGGCAGTTTGAAGAGCTTTCTTCGTACACTATAATTTATGTCTATTAATACTATGTTGTTGACTGATATTAGATGGTGTGATGTCCTAGATTGCACATGTTCTATATATTTGCACTGAGGCTCACTACCTACACAGACATGGCCTCAACTCCTCCAATTCTTAATATGAATTAAATATTTTATTATTTAAACTTCATGGCCCTGCAGTCATCAGTGTTTCCAAGCCCCAGTGAAAAGCAGAATGACTAATCAGTATTGGCAACTCTTTTCTCCAACTGGGCGAATTACCACATGAAAAGACTTGTGTCCAACTTAATTATACTGAGCCAACAGCTTTAATGCTAATTCTTAGACATTTCTGAAAAATATTGTTCAGGAAATATTTTTCTTCACAGACTTCAACTGCATTAAAGTACAGGATGTTTACAAGTACTCTTTTGTTGCTCTTGGATAATTTTTTCATATTGGTAAACCACTGTCTGCAGTTTCTGTGTCACAAATCCTCTCCACGAATCAAGTATTATCAAATATTTTGTTATCCTTGTTGAATGCAAATAGTGTCATTTTCTGTTATGATGACCAACTAATTTGCATCACATCTTATCGTGAACATGTTTATCAAAGACACAAACCATCTTATCTCTCGTATGTGAGTGTTCTCTCCAGCATGACTAATTCCCTAGTTTATTTCACCCGTCAAACCACCGGCTCTGTCATTATGTTGCATTACTTTCATTCAACTTTCTGTTGTCGTCTGACACAAAAGTAAATCATGTGTAAGCTGTGCATGCAGTTCTCGGAGACAGTTGGCTAATTAAAGTGAAATGGGGCAGATAATAGCTTTAAAATACATGTCAGCCATTTAATGAGCTTATTACTTAGTATGAAAAGGAACGCGTCACCAAACCCCCACCTCCAACACCAGCGAGAACTGCCACCGACCCCAATTCCTTCCTGCCGTGTTGAGAGTTGGCGTCCATGAATTGCAATGACGAAAGAAATATTATCACAACTAATGAAATGATGCTTAACCCACTCTAAAACTCGAAGGGTCCCCTCCGGGCAAATTGTCTCAAGCCATTCTAGGAAGATGGTAATTAAAAGACAAACTGCAGCTTCAATGGAATGATCATTTGCAAAGCTGTGGTCCTCTACAGAATGCAAATTAATTCAAGCCAAGAAAGTTATTAGTTTTATGAGAGTGTCAGGCTTTTCATGTGGCATTGATGTTTTTTTCTTTCCATTAGGAGTTTGAAATGATGGTCCACCAGTGTCAGAGTAAAAAATGGGGTCACTCAGGCATTGGCTTATTGGTTCTAAAGGCTCTCTGTAGCCATTCAGTTCTGAGGCACTCTTCATTTACATTCACAGGCTGAGAGCATGTCAATGATGTCGATTTAATTAATGATGTTCGTGCACTGCGCCAGTATAGCATGAATTTACCTCTTTATTTCCTCCTCTTCTTGAGCAGTGATTTGTTTTCATTGCTGCGTGTCAGATAATCTCGTCTATTTTCTCTTAGCGAGACTACACCTGACCACGGAATTGGAAGACAACAGAAAGCAACATGGGAACTCACAATGAAAAATATCCTGCTGCGGCTTTTGATGGCCCAGACCCGTAAGCGTCCTTTTCCGATAACTTAAGTCGGGGAATTTACTCAGCGCAGATAACTGGAGGAGAATACCGTACTTTATGTACCCTCTCAAGAGAAGTTCAGGTCATTCTGTACGCAGCTAGCTAAACCTCAGAGAATGGGAGTGCTTGGAGATTTTTTAAAAAGTGATTTATGAACTGAAAAGTGGCAATTAGCACAGGACAAACTGGCAACATTATGGACGACGGGAGCAGAGGTCGCACCAGTGAACTTGACCGTTGATGGCTCCATCGATCAAGAAAGGATTTTAGTCATTGTGTTTGCCACCAGAGTGCAAGAGAACTGGGTCAACTGGATGACAGAGTGTGTGTCTCACTGGGCCTCTTTTGTGATGGCCTTTGGAGCTTTTGATAGGTCGAAACATCACTGTCATTGTTGTGTACCATCGTGGCTCTGATCTCTGACTTCAAAATGACAAGAGCGTGAGGATAAAAGATAACAGGCAATCAATCCACTCCCCCATGGCAGCTGGAAGAAAGCTGCATTTGAGCAGAAACAACGGTCTGAACACAGGATTTATATAAGCTGATTCATCTGCACGGTATTGCATGAGAAAAAAATGATATATGTCTTCAGGAGTGCGAGGCAACAAAACCTGACCTTGTCACATTGACAGCGAGCCAGCAACCATGCCTGGAGGTGTCACTAACTGACAGCTTTACCAAAGATTACAATTCTCCCACTTTAATTTAATTGTTTTCACCCAGCCATCTTTCAGCTCCCTCCCTCCCGACCCCAAAACACCCACTCCTCCTCAGTTGTATTCATCATCTGGTCCTTATTTCCTATTTACACTGACATACAAAAGATAATGCTGCTTGGGAGCAATTAATGCTGGCCTGTTGTTCTCCTGCTATGCACGTTGTGTATGAATACCCCAAAGGTCAGCGGAGGCATTTATAGGCCTGGTCCTCCATTACTCATTCTGAGTGTGTAGTTTGACACTTGTGTCCCTTGTGGCCCCACCAGGGACTCATTTTTCTCTCCAAAGAGATGCATGGATGCAAACCTGCAGCAAGGCAGGACTTTTACAGCAAGCCAAGTGCTTCCATTACAAAAAGTCTGCCGTGTTTGCTTGTGTGTGTATTGATGCAATTCGTCATGAAGAGATGCTTCTTGTGAGGGCAGATGGCAGGTGGTGTTGATCAAGTTGGCAGCTTAGATGTGGGTGTGTGCCCCTCTATCTGGTTCACAAGCGGGTGGCCATTGACACTTCTATTTTTGCAACTGTTAAAGAACGAGCACTTGAACAAGGAAAATGGACGCAGCAGTTAATTCAAGGATACGGTTGGCAGTAGGCAATAGATTTTCTATTTTTTTACTGTCAACAAATGCTTTGAAAAGACCAAACACAACTATGTCTCTAAATACTATCCAGCTTCTCTAACCCATCTGTAGCTCTGCATGGGACAAACATATATGTTTGTGCCTACTGAAGACAAATCTTAAAAACAGGGCACAATTAGTTTCATTTTCGAAGAAAAAAAAAGGTCTTAAAAACTTCTGAATCTACATTTTAAACAGATTCGTTGATGCAAAGAGGAATAAGCTCCATCAGGTTGTGGCTCACAGACAAGAATCAACGCATTTTTGCTTGTGATTTGTTGACATACATGAAACTATTACAGACATCAGACTTAAATTCAAATAGGGATTCAGATATAGAAGTTTTGACTTGTTGGGCCTTATTATATTACTTTCTGAGAAATGAACCAATTCTGTTTTTCTGTAATCTGTTGAAACGCATGAGTGGGAGCTAATTGAAGCCAACTAAAAAAGAAGAAAAAAAGAAAAACAATTTCAAAAAGATTCCAGCGACACTAAATACATGATAACACATGGTAATATATTAATTTGATCTGTGATGTCTTCCCAATATATATCCTCATTCAACATAATATTTTAATATAATTCCAGAGAACCCTCCAACTGAATAGGAAATCAAAGATTTGGATAAAAACTTAGATTCAAAATTAAAAAAGAAATATGTTGCAATAAACTGTTGGAATTTGACAAAACAGTGGCGTTGCTGTGAGCGCAACATGTTCTTTTCAATGTTGGGTGTTTGAATCATGGCATGGTAATTCCTCTTCATTTGCACTGCATAAATTATATTTTTACTGTGACAGCAGAGCTCGCCTTGCACAGCAGCCCGTTGCCAGTCTAGCAATTAATTTAATATCAGAGAACACAGTTCATTTGTTTGGCTGTGAGGGAATTGAAATCCTAATTAAATAGTTCCTCTCGAAAAACAAGTCTCTGAATTATGCCAGGAGATACACACACACATAAATATATATATATATATAGATAAAGATATGGACTTCCCTGAAGCACCATGTGATGGTAATTTAAGCACTACCATTATAATAGTAAAATCTAAGATATGTCTCTTTATTGGAATTGTGCAACAATAGGAGACAATTAGGAGACATTCATCCTCAGAGCTGTACGCATCATAGTTCATGTTGCCAGGCGGAACAGCAACCATGCAAATAAGCTATTGTAAAGAGATTACATGAATCCATCATTCTATATGCCAAAAATCCTTACACTGTCAACACAATATATAACAAATCCATGAAGATTCAGTAAAGGACAAGAGGTAGAGATAGGCGTTGTTTGTGGCACTGTAGAAGTGGGATCAGGGATATCAAACACGCAGTAAAGCTGCTGAAATCAGAGCCGGGAGGTGACGGTTGAAAAAGGCAATCCAAGTCTTATCCACCTAAAAACTACTACCTCCCTGTCACGATGGAAGCAGCACCTCGGTTTAGCATGACACTATGTTTGTTTTGGGGATCTACTTTAGTTTAAAAGAAATGTGTACTAATTTGGACCGAGCTGTTGAGAGTAATCAACAAAAATGTTATTGCTACCCTGCTGTGCAATAAGTCCTTTGAGATGAAAAATGCGGGGTGTAAATTGGCAGTATCATCTAAAATGACTACATATGAGCAATTGCACAAGGTCAATGGAAATACTTTGTTGTCTTTGTACAAAAAGATTTATTGTTTTCACTGTGTGGAGGAGGGATCCCTAATGTTCATCCTAATCAAGCGTCTATGGATCAAGGGCGTATGTTGTAATAAACGCTGAACAAAACTTTAGATTTGCAATTTCCGTCGATTTAGATGAAATTAAATCGAACTGGATGCTGATAGAAAATGATTCACTCTGTGTGGCACAAACTGAGAGAATAATGTCTTAACAGTATCCACCTGTGTTTTACTCAAGCGTTGAGCAGAAGTCTACTATTTCTGATGTCCAAATCAAATTAAATAGAGTCTAACTCACAAGCTTGTCCTCTCTCCAACCCTTGTTTTTAAATCCCATCTCTAGGTTCAACTACCAAACTGGTGTAAGCTATTGTCAGCCAGGAGAGAAAGACACACACATTGTTCATCTTTGAACCACAATCCATTTTCACAAGTTTGCGTGCCGGCAAACCGTGCAACTTGTAACGTGCTACCGATTGTCCTTCACTGCATGCTCATAGGATAAAAAAAAAATGTCAACACCAAGCATGGTAAGAAAGCTTTTGACTGACATGTCTCGTATCACCGTTAGCGTGACACATCCAGAGAAATCTCCCGATGGTAGCAAGTTAAATTCAAGTTAAAAGAAAGATGAATGCATGCCTTGCTGTGGCGCTTAAGTGTTTGGAGTACTTGACGTGTGTTCCGTTTTGTCCCATTTGTTGCTTGAATATCACCAAATTAACCGCTTGATCACGATAAAACAGTTGACTATTGGGCCATCTGGGAGGCCTGTTGATTCCTGCTGGAGCCATTAGCCTCCCAGCCGGATCTATCTCCGGTCATCAAGGAACCAGCAGACAACTTGCTGTCAGAGGCCAGAGCAACATGGATCCATTGTAATTGCGTCCTGCGTGAAGTTAATGACTTTTCAAGGCAAAGTGGCCATCATTGTTTCGTATTCTCACAGAGATATGTAAATGACCTTGACACGCACATTATGCAAATTGGGACAGGAGAATGCTGTCTTTATGGATGAGCTCTTCCTCCTTAAATGTCCTAAAATAAGGGTTCAGGGTGATTTCATAGAGGGTAATTGAACCACTTTGCTACTATGAGCATGTCAGTTCTACGTTTGAACGTGTAGCCCCATTCACTGTGATTGAATTTCACTTATATGCCATGTTTGTACATATCCATTTACACTTGATGTATTTATGTTGATTGTCATGATTTAATATAAAAAAGTTGTGGATATTAAACATTTGCATTCATTGGTCACCACTCAGAAATAGAATGCAGCACTTAAAATAACTTTGCAAATGGCAGCAAAATGTGCGATATGTACGCCAATTTCCGTTATGCTGACACATACAACTAAGCACTGAATGTATCAGTGCTCCCACAAGAGTTCAAAGTACGCTATGAATTAATTTGTTTGAATAAGTCTTATTTTGAAGTGTGCTTCATATGATCTCAAGCAGATAAAATGAGTCACACTTTAAAAGGCGAGGCGCCATAGTGGTAGTCATACACATATTTTTAATCTAGGTCAGGGTACATTTATACAAAATGCCATGGTATTACTGTCAAACAATGAACACGCTCGCTAATATGTTGGTAGATATATTGCCTAAAAACATCTTTTCGGTATAGAATTTTTTTTATTTTTGAAATGCACAATTGTTCAATTGTTTTCTTTGAATTAGGATGATTACACTTTCTGCTATTGTCATCAAATCTATTGTAACAAACATAATATTAGTATTCTATCAGCATTATGCAAAAATGTTCAACACAGTCTGTATTTTTGCACTTTATTTTTCATGCATTTTCAATTGCAGTGTTGTATAGAAAAAGTCCCTTTAGCTTAGCTACTGATCTTCTGCAGCTGTTCTGAACTTTGTCAACCTGAAGATATGATAAAACAAATAAACAGATGTTAATTAGTGTGTGGACAATGTAAAGCATTAATAAAAATGTATCATGCTAATGTCAAACATCGAGACCACTCATGAAGAGACATGATTTTAGCAATGAAGTGGCATTCCAGATAAGCTAGAGGATGTCTTTGAAGGTGTATGAGAAAATGTCATCAGTCATTAGGACACAGTCCATGAAACACAATGCTCCATTTCAGCTAGAGTGTTTCCTTCAGGGAATTACAGGGATCGTTCAAGTTGACTGGATCCAGCCGCCAACAGTAAATTGTTCCCTCTGAGAAATGAATCAGCACGGCTGAAATGTTCTTTAGGCTTCAGAGTGTGAGAAAAATGTCACAGTAACTCTGCATCCTCTGTTTTAGAAGGTGGAATTGGATAGATTCACAGACATGCAAGTCGGCTGAAGGCTTTGAGTTACCAAATTCACAGTTAGTAGGTCGAAGACATGGACTGTTTGCTGACGAAAAAAGTATGCAGCACATGGAAGGCCAGATGAAAGCCTCGGAGACATTTCATTTAAAAAGTATCGCCTTTGAAGAAAAAATAAACCGATGTTTAAGTCTTTAAAATAATCTAATTTCCATAGTCGCCCTGGCCTCGACTCATTGCTTGGCTTTAATACATTTACTTCAGGAGCCCTCTGGATATCAAAAAGTTATGACACACTTGGGGAAGTTTTTTGAGAAGGACATGGGGTCCTTTATTCTAAACAGTACAGCACACCGAAGGCTATTAAATAAAAAAATATAATAAATAGCGTACTCCATTAACCAAGGTTGTGTAAATTTACATTACAATAACCATTTTCATTTGGATAATTACACAATATGTTGTAAAAAGTCCTCCACCACTTTCTAGTGTTATTATTCCAATCGCTATTTTTATTTAAGGGCATTTGGTACTTATCCATGTTATCTTTCTAGAGATTTGTGTAATTGCACCTGCGCTCTGGTTGTTGGAACACTATTTTTCCTTCTGGTTAAAATGTATGCTTTACCATTTTACCGATCTCCAGGGTCCGAGTGTTATATTAGTGCCATCTCGGCTCTCCCAGGTCCACGCCCTGCCAAGGTCACTTGGCCTGAGCTGCAGTTGACGGCTCCCAGACAGCCAGGCCAGATGGTCCCCTCTGCACTCATTACCTGCTGCTGATACCACTCTGAAGGTAAGGACATAACAAGTGACATTCAGAGGCCAAGAAGAGTTTCAGCTGTCCGATGTAGATCTGTAATACTGAACAAACTGTGACCGATCAAAATGAAAAGGAGAGACGTTTTCCCTGGCTACTAACAATGTCCAGTGATGTCTGATTGATAGTGCACCGATAGAGCCTGTAGAGCACATGTGTCACACTCATGGCCCGCGGGCCACATCCGGCCCGCCACGTCATTTTATGTGGCCTGCGACGGCATGAAATAAATATGCCTTTTCTTAAAAAAGGGAGAGAAAAAAAATCCTGTGCTTTTATTTTGAAGGTCGTTCTTTCTGCAGCGGAGTGCGGTCTGCTCACTCTCCTTCATGCTGCGTTCACGCTGTACTTGCGTGAGTTCACTCTCCGGACTGTTTGTGATCGTTTTCTTGACTCGCACTAGAAGTGCCGGAGAGGGGGCGTGGCTTATCGTGGCATATAACAGTTAGCTACCACCAGTGGCATGCGGTGAGGTTCATGGTTGGTGAGGCACTGACTCCTTTAGTGTCAGATTTACAAATATATAAACCGAAAAGGGTAGCTTATTCAATTGGCTACTGGTTATTTCATGTCTCATCAGCATTCTTCACACAACACACACACACGCACGGTACATAGTACAGGTAAACAAAAGTTTGAAGCAAACCTTTTAGCTCCGGCGTTGGTCTACCTGTGTTAATCACATCCACTTTTGACTGAAAGTCCAGTTTTGAGACATTTTTAAGCTTAGATATATAATCCTCTTCCATTTTGGCAGTCTGACGTAGCAAAATACAAAAACAAACGGACTTGACTCGCCTGGCGCCTCTGCGTAGAAGAAGCAGCAACAAGTATTATCTGCCTCACCCTGCGCCTTTTCACTGAGGTTTTATTTCCCATCAGCAAAACTAAATATGTCACTTACAAATATTAAACTGTAAAAGTTAAAGACCTGAGCCAGACTGTGGAAAATCAGGGCAAATACACATATCTGCAAACATTATATTGGCGACATGCAGATACGGCAACCCGCACGGGCCAATTGCATGCATCAACCCAGCTTGTGATGGATTGCGCAATCAGAGGTGAGGCTCGACCCTTCGCTGCCTCAACTCTCGTTTCATCCTGTATTTGAACAGGAAATAGGCAAATTCAGCGATTTTGACTATAAAATATTCGAAATTAGTCATACATAAAGATCTGTGGACAAATATTCAAATACATTTGATGTTATCATTATTTATTTTTTTATTTGTATTTTTTAAAACTTTTTTTCTTGTGCCAAATTGTTTCGTCCTTGTCCCAAAGCCATAGTCTCTTTTTCCAAGTGTATTGCCAAAACCATGTAAGTTGTTTTCTGTTTCCTCATTGAGTAATTTTCTTGTTTGTAAAGTTTCTAGTTTATATATTTTTTTAGATATATATTCTTAGTATATTGCACATCGCATACACATTTTGAAGCAGTTTAGTCTTGCAGTGGTTACTCATTTTTTAACCTGGACCCTATTTTTCCATGCTTTCGATTCAATGGGACTAAGTGTGTGTGCGTCGGGCAAACTTAAAGAATGGACCCTTGTTCATGAAGCTCAGTGGGGGGATCCGAGCTCTGTTCACAAGGGTCAGTGGGGGACCCGGGCTCTGGTCACAAGGGTCAGTGGGGGGACCCGAGCTCTGTTCACGAGGGTCAGTGGGGGACCCGGGCTCTGTTCATGAGCCTGACTGCCGACAGGAAGAAGCTGTTGGTGTGGCGTGAGGTCTTGGTCCTGCTAGAGGGGACCAAGACGCAGTCCGCTCCGCACATCTGGAAGCCAGCCAGCTGGAAGACGAAGTCCGGCATCGATCCACAGAGCCAAGTCTCCGTGAAGCATAACACAGAGGACGAAGAGAAGTCTCCGCCTCTCCCCACCAGCAACTGAAGTATAGAGTGTATTCACTCACGTGACCACAACAACCTTTGGCGGCCATGTTGGGGTCCATGCACGGCATTGTTTTGCTTTTTTTTATGCCGCTCTTCTTTAGAAATGACCATCATATCCTGAAGGAGACACAATTTCAGTTCAAAACGGTGTGCCTTGTGATTATGGTACTGAGCCTCATTGTTGGATGTGGGACTAATGATTCAGAATATGGGTTTATCAGCAAAATAAGGCAGGCTATTACTTCAACTTGTCATCCATCTACTTCGGCTTCACTCGGCATATGAGCGTTAGGACTGTTCTCATGTGTTTCTGTTGCTACATCGGGTTGTGGGCACGTTTCCATTGACACACTCGTCAATAATCTCTTTTTGCACAGCAAGTATAACGCAGAAATAGTTGTTAATGTCCCATGGTCGATAGCGGAAATGAAAACTGTTTTACAGGAATGTGCTGGTAACTAGGGGCAACTAGCGAATTAACCACATAAAGTGTTGAGCGAGTAAAATCAGGTAAAAAAGCGTTGCGAATATTCAATTCCAACCGCTGAAATCTTTCTTTGGTAATGCAGAAGGACATGAGGTTGCTGGGCTCTCGCATAATCAAACAGCGGACACGATAGCCAGGTCAACTTCTTCTGACATTTAATAAGTGGACCCCAAGATGGCGCGATTGAGATGCTGACGTCACGTGAATACGCTCTATATCCAGTCGGCTGCACAGTGAGCGGATGCCAGAGAGGAACATGCCCCGTAAGCGCTGCACGGAGTCCACGAGTGCGGAGACGCAAGAGCGCGCCGGCACATCCACATTCCTCCGCCTCCCCATAGCGTAGGCCAAGGAGAGCGCATCCTCCATGGAAAGTTGGATGTAAATCCGCCGGAGCCGCTTCCCCAACAATCACAAGCTCGTCTCTGGCGAAAGAAAGTGTCCAAAACAAAAACAAAAAACAACAGCAATGGCAACGGAAGACCACAGCAAACTAAATCATCACCCCAGAAATAGCTAACTGCATCACTACACAGGATTATCCGCTGGAGATGTTCCCCCGATGTTCATAAACTCGTCTCTGGCGAAAGAGCTCCGGGAATCTCAGCAGAAAATCGTGTCCAAGACAAAAACAACACAAAACAATTTGCACAAGCACACCGAAGCAGACATTTGCGGCGCCTTGGTACCCGGAAGGTTTTTGCTTTTGTTTTAGTTTAGATTTCTTAAGCCTTAAAGTTGTCAATACATATTCATTGTTTGCTGCTCAAGTATTTCACCTGACTTATTGTTTGCTTCCTTTGTTCCACCCTTGTCAAGGCTGTATCTCTTATATATGTATAGTACGGCCTGTGTACCCCTAGGCAACCAAGAGAGGAACAACACTACAGAGAATTAAAATGGTATTTTTGTTGTCACTTGACACAGACTTATTTGTTATTGTGTCTTACCAAGCCTAGTTTTAAAATGTCCCGCTTCAGTGGACGTACAGTGCCGGTCCAGAATTGCTCGGAGACATTATATTGCAACCTTTTCCTCTTTCGATATTGGACCAAATTCAAAACTTGTTGTTCACATTAGTCACTTAGACACCCTTAAGTGTGATTTCCTACAGCTCATATTAAATGTACCACATATGGTGACATTTGGCTGAGTTAAAAACTCCCACTCAGATGTTCAGCTAAGCCAGTGACGGTGACTCTATCATCTCAGCATCTGGGCTGCTACCATGGCATTCTATTTCCTGCCTCAGATGTACAGCAACTGTAGCTCAGCAGGTTAGTCTCAATCTTTCTTCACCTTGAATTATTAAACAAGCCTAATTTTCATGTCTAAAACTCAACTTGAGCAATCACAGAAGAGCATGTATATTTCAAGACTATGGTCCCCCATGCAGTAGAAAATCATTTTATAAAAATGTAATAAAATCATTCAGTTTTTCACCAAAAACAAAGCTATAGGCCATAAACACGACTTTAAGTGTTTCCACTGGATGGCTACATTTGGTGATGTTTGCTAACGAGTTCGCCACATCAATTTAAAGGCAATATGCTTTTTTGCTTACAGCTTGTTGCTTTCCCCAAGTGGCCGAATCAGTAATGGGATATTTAATGCACCCGCAATTTGTGATGTAGCACTGGCTTCAGCACCTTGCTGCTTTGTTTAACATGATGATATTGATGATGTTGTACTGTTTTTACTGTTTTATTTTTTTTTTGTAAAAGCACTTGTGTATTCGTATCATGGAAGGGCCATATAAAAAAACTTACTTACTTACTTAAGATGTGTCTTCATGTCAGTTATGTGATTTAATTTAATTTCACTTTTTTTCTTTCTTATGTAATCAATTTACCACAGCCAAAATCTAGAACTAGCTATTTTTGCTTTTATTTGTGTTTGTTTTGCCTCGGTGCCCTCTAACATGTTGAACCATGGTGAACTTGATCATTTACTCACGATTAATGATTCACTTATAGATTTTACCCTGCATTTGTGAATCCATGTTCACCGCTCATCACCCTCTCGCTACTCGTGACACCATCTAGGAAACATTAATATCAAAATGTGCAGCAAATGCAGCGGCCTTAATTGAATCCGTGAAAAACAAGGACATGGTAATGGACTGTATGAAAGAATTGCATCTCGAGGTGTCCTCCGAGGTCTCAGCTCATTATGTCTGGATCTCTGAAAGCTATACGCCGTCGCAGTCACAAGCTAACCCATTTAAATGACCACTCCCTATCTACGCTCTGTCTTTCTCTGCCGCTTTGGTCAAGAAACGAGGACGTGGGATATGCTTTTGAACATTATATAATTACCATGGAATAATCAGCCCATTTAACATTCGTCTTTCCTTTTGTCCAACATGTACAAAGGCTTTAGGATGGCTAATTAGGCGAGGGGGCTTACCCAAATGGTGCAGACTTAAGAAGAAAGGTAGCTTTCAACATAAGGAGATATGAAAGGTTTACGTCCTATTCTGAATAATTTTCTGATAACATTGAGACCACTCTTTTAGTTTTATGAAAAAAGGCTCCAGCAAGAAGAACCTGGCAGAGCACAGCTTGCAGTCACTGTGTCGCTTCGTGAGGAAAGACTGCCTGTAACCAGAGATAAAATGACAGGAGGTGACAAATTCATAACGGCTTTGTTCCTACGATTCAGAGGGATTCTGGGGTTGGCCGGGAATAAGGTGACATGACAGAGGGATTTCATCTGGCTGAACTTGCCACACTGCAGCAAGGAGACAATCCTCAACAAGATGTATCTTGGAAAGTCAATCAGTGCAAGATTGTTTTCCTTCTATTTTCGTCCGCTGACTCAATCAAAGACAAGTCGGACAGTCTGTTGGATGTGCATTAAAATATTTTTTAAATATGAGAGCTGCATACAATTCATGACACGCTATATTTGTTCGTATTAAGACCACTTAGCACACTTGAGGTTTTGAACCCACCAAAGAAAAGAAAACATGGAAAGTACAATGGTAAATGTTTATTTAATGATTTAACAAGCATGTATTTATTTTCTTCACAATTTGTATGTATAAACTAAGGGGTAAATGCCTCTTACTGACTGTTGTTTACTGACATTTAAGATCTGTATTTGCCAATAACCCAAGACATATGGAAACCCTCGGCATTATGAATATTTCAACCAAGTGTACATGTTTCAATGCCATGTAATTAATGGTGGGATTAGCTGGCATCATAAAACCAAAAGTGAGCACATGAAATGCTAACCATTGCATTCATTCTGTTCCAATTTGTGACAGCTTCATATAGATTGAAAGTCACTTGGACAAGCAGCCATTGCCATGAGGTGTCACGGATGTCGCAGTGAGAGAGGACCCAAATGCCGACATAACTGCACAAACTAATATTTCATTCCACAAACCAGACAGGACGACAAAACGCAGACCAAACGGTACGAAGCCACCCTGGGAATGAGACAAACAGGGTTTACATACACAGGCAGGCGGAGGTGATTGGACAACGGGAACGAGACACAGGTGGACACAATGAGGGCGGGACCAGCAATCACACAGAAGGAAACAATCAGGACCAGGGCAGACAATCACAGGGAGACAGATGACATAAGGACTTCAAAATAAGACACCAAACGAGACACACACTCCAGATCATGACAGCCATGTATATACAAGAATATAAAATGCCTGTAACATAGAAAAGAAAAAAACAGAAGTGTTCAGACCACCTTTCTTTGTCCAAACATTGAACATAAATACTTGTTGGAATGTTCCAACATTTTGCATGCCACGTCAACCGGGAATTTCAGAGAGAAAAAAAATCTTCCTAAAAGCTAGTTCGAAGGAATTAATCAAAAGAAACATAAGGAAATTCAAAATCAAAATTGCAAGTCACATAAATACTAAATATGTGTTTTGACCACCTTACACATTTACTCCACTAACATGATATGGTAATAACTGGCAGCTGAACAGCTTGAATACATAGAGAAAGTGACAACCTGTGCTTTGGAAATGAGCTCTCAACAAAGAAAACGTCCATTTCACAGGACTGATTTTTTTTTTTTTACCTTGTACGTGATGCTTTTATGCTTCGTCCTCGGCTATGTGAGGGTAAGGATCATGGACTCAGCTTGTATTCAGAATTGTAAGCTCTAAACCAGAAACTGCTTCGAAGCTAAAATTGCCAAATTGTCTTCTTTGCATCTCTAACCAACCGGCATGCTTTCAGGACTTACTGGGTGAATGTGAGCCTTATTAGTGTGTCCTAAGTTTAGTTAAAGCTCTTCTCTCATCGGTCACTGAACTTGCCAGCATCACCTTACATGATACAAAAAGAAATAACGAATAAATAAAAATACATATCCACCTGCCAGCAATTGTGCAGGTTCCTGGAGTATAGGCTTTGAAGATTAACAAAGGAATACGAGAGAAACACATTCTCCTACTCTAAGCCCTTGACGCCCTCCTTCCCCCCTATACATTTCTCACCTCCCAGCACTTCCTTCCCCAAGCCACTCCAAACCACATACACAATGTGTTTCTTTTTTTTCTTCTTCCCCAAATGTACTTCATCATCAGTTCTCATGTCTAAGTGGGAGATGCTGCTGCGCATATAGCCGCATCGCTCCACCCGGCATCTGTCACACGTGAGGACGGGAGCAACTTTACACAAGATTCCTCTCGGGAAAGGCACAAAGATATCTGATGGGGGAGAGTCGTTTAAATAGGCATGGTGTTATATAAAGAAAGTTTAATGTAAAAAAAATTATATATACTGTTGTGTTATTGATAAAAGTTAATATTTTTGATTATAATATTTCATGCCTTATTAATTATGCCAAAATGTGATCCAATTCAAATGTCTGTCAGTAGAGCACATTTAATGGATTAACCTTTAATTGCTTACATACCTCCCGATGGGCTGCCGAGCAAATGTTGTGCAAAATAATTACGATTAGAATCTAGTCTCTTTCTCACGTTGTCAATACGGACAAATAAATTCGAGCTGCAGCAATTTAATCCCTGCAGGACCAAATTAGACTTTAAATCAAAGTCGATTTCATTATTTACAAATTACTCGTGAGTAACAGTGTGTTGTTTGGTTCTAGTCAGCATGTCAGCCAATACATTTTTGTTCTCATTTTGAGCTTGTACACAATTATTGATTCATTCGTTCACCAGCAACAGGGTGTTAGGCTCTGAGGCCAAAGGTGGCACTTAATTAGTTTGCTCTGGAGGCCACTCGCTTACATCACTTATGGTTTATCTTTAAGCTCCATCGCAGGTTTCTCTGAGCTCAGGAGATTTATATTTCCTATTTTCTTCCAATATTCCCTTTTCCTTTTCCATCATTACTCCCCCACCCCACACACACACCAATTGTCATTGTGAGGTGTCCTTATGAAATCACGAGGCCATGGGGTTCACACCAGACGGGTCACCTGTCTCTTCGGCCACCTGTAGGGAGGTGAGAAGACAAAAGCAAGCTGTCAGACCTGAGAGCTGAGCGGAGGAGGAGAAATACACTACTCATGGTGGATGTTGGTGTGCCATGACATTTCTCTGGGTGTTGACAAAAATGAAAAATAAATAATGAACATAAAGAGCTGTCTTGACGCATCAGTGATCCTTAACCCCAGCTCCACTCACATAAACAGACTAACGGTACGTTTGCGATCCACTTTAGATTCCTATCCATGCTTCATGCTTTTGTGTTATTTTTGAGACTGTCCTCGCTCAAAATAAATAGCAGTGGTTGTCTGATAAAATGGATACAGGATTTAAAATTACCTTGAACAAGAGTGCAACTTGTACGTGTTAGTTAGCAGCAGCTATGCTATGACAACATCCTGGGTGTTGGTCGTATTGCTTGCATGAAACTTTACGGTTTTTTTGGGGTGAACTATTGCATCCCTGATTCAAATGATATGCAACGGGGTGACAATACAAAAACGGTCCTTACATATTGAGCAAGGTCACCAAGTGTCAGAGACATGATTTATTGCAATCCACTTTGTCATTAGATTATTAGTTACCATAAGATTCCTTATCCAAAGTAGATGTGAAATGTGACATTAGCTAAGCTATATAGTGCTATCGTTGAGTTGTCGTGGATTTTATGTATACTTGCACATGTAAATAAGGAAGTCTTACGTCTTAAATTAATAAATACAGAAATATATTATAAACAGGAAATTTTAGGGAGAATATCAGGATGAATGTATTATGGATTGTGAAGCATAAGAGAAAGACACTGTTATTGTTGTAACCGTATGTATTGACAAATGTGATAATTTGTACCAAGCATGAGAATGAATGTTAATTTATTATTTCAGAGATGCTGTTTGAAAGAGACGTTTCTCTTATTTTGAAGACAGGATCTTATTCTGAAGGAACTTCTGCTCCTTGACCGTAACTATAATATTTGACCCCGCCATCTTGAATAATTAACGCAGAGAACAGAATGCCAGCATTGTTTGAATCAGCCAATAGGTACTAACCCTTAGTCAGTGCGTTTACATGCAATCGAATTATTGGCTTAGTCGGACTGAAATCGAATTATCCGTTTCATGTAAACACCTTTGTCGGACTATGTGCGGTCCGACTTCGATCCGATTAACACCCCTGGATAGCTCGGTCCGATCCAGTTGATAATTCGACTCTCGCGGCATGTAACGGTGAATTCGATTAGGAACTGGACTTTGCGTCTTTGCGCATGCTCGAGATCCCGCCTCCCTCCCATGTCGTGACCCGGAAGTCGAAAGAGACGATAAATTAAATTCTCCGTGTACCTTCGGCGACGGCGTCTTCTCTGTTATCAACTCAGCCAATAGCGCCATTTGCATTCGCTGTACTCCTATTAACACCATGGAAGAATAGTAGAGGGATGTAGCTTCGCCATCTTTCTCGAAATGTTGTTGTTGGTGGTGGTGAAGAGGTCAAGCGGAAATGGCTGTATCACCACGAGTTGTAATGAAAACAGCGCCGCCTATCGTATCGGATATGACATGCTTTCAAAGGCCAATGATTCGAATTACTCACTGCCATGTATATTGGGATAACAGCAGATCCCCCAAAAGATAGCATAGTCCGACTAAAGCAAGATTCGAATTATACCATCATGTAAACGCACTGAGTGTTAACTCCTTTTGCATCCTCTAATTGACGAAATCTTTGTGATGGAGCTTTAGAGTTAAACTGGTCTTTGAGGCAGACAGACACTCCCTTGTCTCCGGAGCTACTGCTTCATGGGGCCTGGAGAGTGTGAGCTCCGCCTCGGTCCAACTCCACGAATTCGTGAGCGATAATTATCTATCATCTTTGCCGTCAAATATTGTTGAACTGTAAACCATTGGATCCTGAATTTCCTGGGGCCACGGGACCCGATGCCTTAAACAATTCTTTCACTATTTACAGACATTGTAACCAAAATGTTGAATGAATCCGTCCTCAGCAGACACACCAATTGGTCTTTCTACACTTTCATACTATTCATAGTGGTTCTGGTCCAATATTAAATAGAAGCAAGCTGAACCGAAATATCCACTTATTATAGTTTTCAAATAACCGGTTTGCATTACCACGCTGGGAGATTTAGCTGTAATATTGATACGGACAAACATGCGAGCAAATGAATATATATATATATGCCTTTCTGAAAAAAAAGCTCCCTTTTGCTATTACTCTATGTGATGCCAATGCAAGCGATTTGTCAACCGTTTACAATGCATTGACATCAGAGACAGCACATTGCATATCCACACATTTATAGATTTTTTTTGAGTAGTAGGGCAAAAGAAATGGGAGAAATAAACACATGGAAATGGAGCTTAATTAGACTTTCCTCTGATAAGGCTTAGCTCGATATATATTGAGCACACGGAGGTCTTCCAATACGTTCTCGGGTGTTCCAAATGGGAGAGCAGGACACGGAGGCACATCTGATAAAGTCAATCAAGTGTAATTAATCTCAGTTGTGGGTGAAGGAATGGGTTTGTTGTAAAGTGCCTCACACCTCTGGCATCATTACACACTTGGATGCCCGCTGCCTTTTAAGAGGTGAGCCGCGGTGGTCTATTTGTGCATCAGACCGCGCAGTGTACAAGCAAGGCCAGGGACATTACCCTCGCTGTGTGTCGGGACACTGTAGCCTCATCAAGGTAACCTGCAGAGAGGCAATCTGTGAACGGAGTTTATCAACGCTCTAATCCAAATGTCACTTCCTTGCCTCGGCTCCAAGCTTTCGTCTAAAAGGGCTCACAATCAGATTAAAATGTTGAGCAAGCTAGTGGAGACGCCCTCCTCTGCTTGGGAAAATGTCCCCCTGAACTTTAAAAGAAGATGATCTCACTGAAAACGCTGAGTCTCACATCGTCACGTTGTCGTTATTCTCTCATTTCTGTTCATTTATGTGTTTGTTTTCATCATATATTACTGTTTTGTCCTATTTTAATCGGTAGTGTGTCGTTTAAAATTGCCGTCAATTATTTATTTTCCAGACACGCAACCAATTTGTGGAAGTTAATGCGACTGCGAATAAAAAGAAAGTGAAGACCAAAGAACCAAAAGTAAAAATAGTCTACTTATTATGTGAGTTTGCCCTTTGGCTTATATTATATCTTAAGCTCTTTATGAATTATGATGTAGTAAATAAGCAGTCTTTTTAATACCATAATGGTTGAGGTGGAACCAGTCAAATACTGTTTGGCATCTTAATTTAGGCTATTCAAATCGTGCATATGTTTTGCATAATGCATAATATATAATATTATGCAAAACAGATTTAAAAAGATTCTTGCAGTTCCATAGAGGTTGCGATTTAAGTAATGTTGTTACATCCAAGACAATATCATGTTTTCTGCACCCTCTAAAAATAATTAACCATTATGTTTTTTGTTTACTTTACTTTAACAATGGTGAACTACATGTTTATGTTTGCTCAATACAAAGGTCATACTTTGTATGGGAACTCTTGTTTTAATTAAATATGATATATATTTATATATATATATATTATATGTTATACAAATATTACATTAAGTTTATTACATAAACATTTTTGAATAAATAATACACAGTACTTAAGAGGAACTGCAAGTACATATTTTGTATCATCCATCTGTGGTCATATCTTCAACATTTCAGAAACGTTTTACTTAATCAAAAGTTTTTTTTAGTTTTTGTGGGTTATTGTGCTCTCATAAATGGCTTTTACACATGAATTCCCTTCATTCTTCTGTACAAAACAGTTCATTATGCGTGTGAGTCAGAATCCTATTTAGTTCGTGGCTATGTCTAGCATTCACATGACACAGCTAAACAATTTGTTGTTCCTCTTCATGAATTTCCCAATATTATTAGACGGCCCAATGCGTTCAGTTTAGCAAACATCCAAAAAGTCACCATGGTACATTTATAGTTATGAGATGTTTTCATGGACAAGATGAAAACCCTCCCCCTTTTCCATAATGTATATTAATCTGTTCATCCATAAAATCAGATCAAGGATTATGAGGAACGCTGAATCTAATACATTTCACGACACATTAACCTCATGTATACTTATGGCAAATGGTGTTTGTATCATCAGTGAAAACAAACCAAGCCACAGGGAAGACTAAGAGAGGGAGGCACTAGATTTGACTCTTTGTGTAACTTCCTCCTCCTCATGGTTTTAGACTTGATTTTGGAGTCACACAAAGATTATGCAAGAATAAAACAAAATGGGACAATGGGCTTTTTTTCTTCTTTTTTTTTGCTGATGGAAAAATGCACTTACAGGATTTGTCAAATCAGTCACCCTCGGTGATTTATTCCTGTTGAATATGCAATTACTCCGAAGGACATCAGACTTGTATTCTTGTCAAATGAGACACGGCAGCCATTACGACCCCATCCATGGGAGCGGCAGATGGGTGCAGGCCTCGTGTTGACTGCCTGACACCTTTACAATACTCATCACTGAGGCTTCCGCTCCTCCACCGTTTCCCGAGGGCACGGTGTAGCTGCCATACAAGCACTATCACAGATTTCCATGTCTCTTCTCAGAAGCCCCGGGATTGCCCAGCGGACGGTCGTCTTCACAATGCAGTTTCACATAAAAAAATGAATTAAAAAAAACGTCTACTTCTCCCCAGCTATGTTCCTGTAGAGAGCCGAAATAGATCCACGACTAGGAGGACAGCTGTTATCAGCGGCGACTTGCGACGACGTGGAGAGAACTAGATGGGGAATGAGCAAGTGTTTGGTCAGGTCTCTGGGGGCTGTAGATCAGAAGCAGAGGTCCTTAGAGGTCCGGGCAGAAGAATGGACGGAGAGAGGAATAAATTGTGAGGGAGGGTGAGGGAGGACACCAGGCCGGGGGTCCAGAGAGATGGGGAGGCGAGTGTAGGGGCGGGGGAGGGGGGGTTCAGTATTCAGAGGAATTTGAAAAAAGTACTTGTTCGCGTGTTGCAGTACATGTGTACATTTGGGGGCAGTGAGGCTGATCTTTCCTCCAGCTGTGGGAAGATGCCAGAGTGGGATATAGATGAGGGATATTACTCAAGAGCTCTTTGTTTCTAGGGCAGCTGCGAAAGAGGAACACATTTGTCATTTGTGTGTTTCAGCATATTGTAAAGCTTTCTAAAATCAACCGGATACGATTCGTTGTATTTTTTTTGAACTTGTAGGTGGGTTGCCTCTTTTTTAACCGGCTGATATTTCAACTCACAAGGGCAACCTCCAAAAGGCTCCACATTTTACAAAAAGGCCTCATGTCACCAGGAACTAACTTTACGTCAAACAAATCTGCCGAATATTTACATGTCGTGTTATGTGCAGCGCCAATGCAAACAGTAGTGTGCCCACATGGAAAGATTGGAATGAATTAATAACGTTGTCACTAACAGTTATTCATTCTACCCACATCAGCGTGTAGGTGCACAGCTCCAGCATGAAGCTAGTGAAACACACCTTTAATAAAGGTTGAAGACATGGTTTGGCCATTATTCCATTTCAAACACGAATAAAGACATAAATGAGCAGGAAAGTGTCACGCTAAATTTGACCACACTAATTACAAGAAAATAAATAACAAGCAAAGGTGAGCCCAAAGGTATAAAAACATGTAATTGTCCAGTAAAAATAGAAATTGCTTTAAAAAAATGATAGTCTAGCGTCATGCCATGAAGTAACTCATCAAATATCAACAGTATGTTACCATTGAAGTTACAACACAGTAATTCATCTCATAAATACATACAGAAAATATAGAGCAGAATACAGTTAACCCGAGAGTATGCTCCATAAAACATGCCTCTAAATATTTGGTCACATATCTGACAGAGTATTTAAATATCAGTTAAACTGCAAATTAAATCAGCTGCTAGTAGAAGAATATCAACCAGAGTTACAGTAGTCAGACATTGTGTAAGGATAACTTTTAAATGTAATTTAAAAACATTTGTCAATGAATGTAATATTGAGTTTGGAAGATTTCTTTACCTCAGATGTTCTTTTATTGCAATATGATTGTGGAAAGAGATCTATTTACTACATACAATTGTTGCTACGGTTTCATATATTTTGCAAAACAACTCAACTCGGATCAAATTTTGATTTATTATCACAGAGAGTAGTCCTAATTATTGTCTGAGTTCAATAGAAAATACTTTCCATCTCTGGGTGTGTTCACATTTAGGCACTCATAACGACGAAGTACAGTCTCTGTTACAAACCGTTCATAAATTCGGAATGTACATATGAGCATTGTTAAAAACTAGGGCTGTGTAAATACATCTTCATCCTAAACAGAATGTTTAACCCTCCTGTTACCTTTTGGGTCAATTTGACCCCATTCAATGTTTAATGTCGGTGTTCTTTGGGGTCAATTTGACCCCAGGCTGTTTTTCACTGTGTCAAACATATAAGAAATATCAACTTTTTTATTTATTTAAAGGGCTATTTAGGTAGTCAACAAACAAACATAAAGTACCTCACACTTAAACTTGGGAAGCAATATTAATTCTAATAATTTTCTGGAGGTTTTAATTGCTGGGGTCAAATTGACCCCGAGGGTAAAATATGTTAGTAAATGTAAAGGTAACAGGAGGGTTAAACAGAACATTTTTCTCTTGTTTGTCAACCATTAACTCCACCATGATACAATCTAAAGGCCTCTAGTCTTCCTCTAGCAGCTGCTGAGGCAAACTGACTGTGTGGGTTTTCTTCATGAACTGGGTCGTGATGAAAGGGACGGCGGGGACACCGCTGCAAAGCTGAAACCTCACCGGCCCGGACACGGGGACAGATTGACAAGTGACTTTTTTTTTGCTCGGTCCCGATGCGCGCGCACGGAGCTCTGTGGCGCGAGACGGAGATCGATAAGTGTTAACGCAACGCGAAGAGACAGAAATGACATGCTGCTGTGGAGATACGATCAACAACAGACGTTTAGTTTAATAAAAGAACAAAGAAGTGCTCTAGAGAACATGTCAGGGGGCGGGCCAATCTTTTTAATGTCATGCGATCTACCAACACTACGCCGCGATCAACTGGCAGGTCGCGATCGACGTGTTGAGACCCTGATCTACAGGAAGTAAAAGTCGAAACAAGGTTTCCGGAGGTGAACCTGCGGAAGGATCATTACCGATGAACAGACCGTCTGCATGAGAGCGGACAGAGTTCAGATTGAAGTGGTGTATTGGAAGCTCATTTTGCAAGTGACTTTTTTTTCGTCCCGACGACCAACAACAGACGGATTGGAAGCTCATTCTGCGCATGCGTTAAATGCGTTAAAAATAAATAACTAGTTAAACCTGAAATTGAATTAACTGAGTTAACACGTTATTTTTCACAGCACTATTAAAAACAGATTTCATAATTGGTAATTAGTTATTGTTACAGCGGCGGTAGAAAACCGTCGTGAACCCAAGTGCACGACACAAAGAAAGTAAGAATTCAGTAAGAGTTACTTCTCGATTTGTTCCGACTCACCGACTGTGCACTCTAAGCCTGCAATTTGCAGCCTATTTCAGTGTCGCTCTCCTCCCTTTCCGTTATCTGCTATATATTTTGCAAGGGCAGTATACGACAGTTTAGTCGGTGTTAAACAGGGAAAAAGACACACAAGGCGGGTGGGAGGATTTTTTAAAACATACTCTGGACATTCAACCTAAAGACTGGTGTTTAGACCAGAGTTCAACTCCCTAAACTTAACTTCGGGCTTTTGTTGCCTTAATGGATCTTTTGTTGCCCGAACTGATATGAAATACTTATTTTCCCCATCCATGATTTGATTCTTAATTTTGAGTGATTGTGTTGACTAAACCTTGACATTCGTGTTTTTGTTTAGCCTAAACCTAACACATTTTGAGTTTTTGCCAGAACCTAAAACTAAGATTATATTTTTGTAATTTTGTTTCTTTTAGCCAACCAAGCATATGGTATTTATATTCGTGGGGGTTTATTTTATGAGTTTGGGAAATATATGTAGTCCAAATATCTATATATTTTAAATGTTTACTTTTACCTACTACCATTTCTGCCCAGGCAAAAATGCATGTTATTTTTCTTCTTTTTAATTACATTTTTATTCAAGCTGGCCGAACAATGTAATCGTTGGCTAAACAAATACAATGTCTGTAAGAAAAGCAGAACACCACACATTCATCATTTCTAAATTTTTAAGTCTAAAACAACTTTTATGTAAACAAGGCTATTCACATGAAAATAGAGCAAAGAATTTGAAAATGATATTCATATTTGCTTTCTGACTGACCTTAACTGGCAAAAAGACAACATTTTTATCCATCTCCAAAAATTCTGACATGTTTGCCTGAGGACCATCTCATTTGAAAAGTGGATTTTGTATGTAGACAACAACATAGTAATTTCCCTCGGTACCGCAGCTGAGCACACTCGTCTGTGCAATGACAAACGGAAAGGGCTCTCCGGTCCCCTCAGAATACCTCACAACATCGCTCAGATAAACCTAATTTAGCCCAAGGCACTCTTCACCTGCCTGAAAACTAGAGTAATACATTTGCAAATATCTTCTCTGAACCTGCAGAAACTACACCTCCACAGGGAGAATATCTCTTTCCCATGAGAACTTTGGGAAATATTGTTGAGGCCTCCAATTTTTCCCTCCTACTGTAACAATTACAAATGTCATGGAAGAAAAATAACAATATCCATCAGGGGCCCCATAGCAGGTTTTAGGCGGCAACATTGCCAAATGTGTTGGCTGTTTATATATCAATTTAGTTGTTTTGCATAACAAGATTCATTAATATTAATGTTGCCTCAAATGGGAACTGTTTGCAATACTCAGTGGGCTGGCAGAGGCCATAAAACAAAGCTGGGAAATATCATACTCTGAAATAATCACTCAGTAACACATTTAATATAATTAATATAGAAGTGAAAAGGTTCAGGGGAAAAAAATCAAACCAGCCAAAAATGGACATTTCCAGTCAAATATTGAACATATTTTCTTTTTTCAGAATTTCCAGCATCACATCATCCAAGAATAAGTCATATAGGAGCTGTGGGCTGACCTATTGTGGGTCTTTACCCTGAGATGCTTTTAGAACAGGCAGCCAAACTTCAGGTCACCAGGGATTAATTAGCTTTTTGAAACCCACCCAACAGATGTCAAGGTAATCTTGGGATGCAGGCTGCAGAGGTCAATGCAATATCTCAGAGCAGAGGGAACGAGAGCTGATCTCACCAGTGTCCAGCACTCTTCCATGCCAGACATGAGTCGCAAATAGGCAGAGCCTATTCAGTGCAGCCCAGCCCTCATTCAGGCCTCATTAATGGCAAAGCGTACAGTATAATTGGGTCACACTTTTCATGCCTGCAGTTATGAGCATAACTTTTTACCGTGTAATCAGACCTCCCATGATTAACTGCTATACTGAGTATTATGTGAATTGCTTTTACATGGGCAAAACGTATGAGACTTTGTGATCTCCTTAGGTAAAACAAGTTTTCAAACATTCAATGAGCAGAGATTTTCAAGTTCCTTCATCCATTTCTATCTGGGTGAACGGAGTCTCACATTGGCAGATTGACCTCCACTTTGCCGGAGGTCTGGGCCAACACCGGAGGAAGCTGCAGCCAGAGCCATTATGATTCGGTAAGAGGTGAGAAAACACTCAGGGTTGAGAGAGGAGTTGAGATCAGAATCGTCAAGAGCCGGCCTAAAATGTGCGGGTGCTCTTAAAAAGATATGCCAGGGTCAAATATTATTGCGGTATTATATATGGGGAAAGTACCAACACTTGTGTTACAGCTGGTGTGTTCGAGGTAAGAGGAGAGGGGCAGAAAAAATATACATTGTACAGGCAAAATAGAAGATGTTCCATTATTGAATAAATCAGCTTCAAAGCAGGTACTGTCAAGCAAGTTAACAGACAAGCAGGTGTAGATGTAGGTAAAGGTGGCCAGAAAAGAGAGGCATAAACAAATAATGTATAGCAGTCTGGACACAATGGCAGGAAATGAATAGAACTGGGCCGGTCGAAAGTATGAACTGAGAGGCTAATGAGGAAATGAGATGCAGGGGAGGGGGTGGATAAAGCCTGGCAAATGCAGAGCGAAATTGGGAAGTGGGAACAGATGTGGCGATGGGTAGGGCAGTCAGGTGGTGGCGAGGTCAGAGGGCATCTGGTGGATGGATGGAAATAGCAATGAGAGGGGCCTGGGGAAAATGGAAGGTGGCTGGAGAGTGACAGCTTTCGCATTTTGATGGCCTATACCTGTGTGTGTGTGTGTGTGTGTGTGTGTGTACTTCTTTGTGCGCTTACTGCAGATGACAAAGTAGCTTGTCATATTCAATCAATCTATCAATCAAACTTTTATTTTAGACTCACGGTCCAGATCTCACGGTCCAGATAGTACAAAACATTAAAATAGAATAAAATACATACACAATCACAAGTAAAATACATAGAACTACAAATGCTTTATTAATAGACAGCTGTGCCAACGTCTCCCCAGCTTGGACTGGTAGAGTGTAGTACTGAACTTTATATTTGATAACACCATGATGATTTCATATTAATTTGATCAACATAAAGTCTTGAATAACTGTTTAAACTGTAACCGCTATCAAATAACACAGAAAATATCAACCCGGCTCGCTGTTGCTCAACCTCCACATATATTCTAGTCGTTCTCCATCACAAGCATGTAGCAGATGCATTTAAGAAATTACTATTACTGTTGCTACGCACTGAAACAAAAGGAAATTCTCAAATACACAAAGATAATGTTATTATACGCTATCTTAGATGGGCATGCAGTATCATTACATTTGCAACTAGAATGGGCACTCGGTAGAGCGCATACCTTCGCATATCACAAGATTGGGCATTGAATTATGAACATTTTGGCATTAGTTGGATGCCAATTGGATAAAAATTGACCGTGCTATGGTAAAAAGAAGATTTTGACCTTTTCATGACCTTGACCTTTGACCCAATTGATCCCAAAATCTAATCAAATGGTCCCTGGATAATAACCAATCATCCCACCAAATGCCATGCGATTCAAGAAGATGTTGACCTTTTCATGACATTGACCTTGACCTTTGACCCGATCGATCCCAAAATCTAATCAAATGGTCCCCGGATAATAACCAATCATCCCACCAAATTTCATGCGATTCGGTTTAATACTTTTTGTGTTATGCGAGTAACACGCATACAAATAAATAAATAAATAAATACACGGCGATCAAATCATAACCTTCCGCATTTTCAACGCGAAGTTAATAACAAGTTAACAAATCTAAATGAGCAAAAGTCACATTTCTTAGATGAAGAGGATTTACAGCCAAGTAAGACACTCTGTGAGGCGGTACTTGGGTGCAAATATCATGCTGATGTTTACCAAGTATAATGGTTGTCATGCTCACCATCTAAGTTTACCATGCTTGCTCAAAACAAATGCTATTAAACAGGAAACACAAACGACAGTTGAGGCTGATGGCAATGTCATAATTCATCTATTTGGTCTTAAAACAAGCTATTAGACAAATACAATACGTTTTAGTAGCCTAGTTTATGGCACTATACTCATTCTGATGGGAACATGTATGTCTTAACCAAATGTCATGGAATTAGTTAGGGCGGCATTGGATTCCAAATCACAAATGTCAATCTCCTGGTAGACTCAAAAAATCTGGGATTACAAAAATCATTAGAATTCATCCTCTGAGAACCACAAATGCAGAATTTCTTGCCAGTTGACTCAATAGTTGGGATATTTCACTCCGACCCAAAGTGGTGGTCTGACCTAACTGACATTGTCGTCCCTGGTGGTCCGCTCCTACTGAAAATCACCAGAAGGATCCATGAGGCCCACGCTCGCCCAATCCAATCCTCCATCATTAGCATGTTAGGTTTCAGCTAGAGCATACAGTATGCTATTATTAAAAAGGTCTCAGCCTGTGATTAGGGAAAACACTGTTGGCAGGCAGGCACTAACTGCACTAAGCCAATGTTATTGTGCATGTATAATTAAACACTTGCTGTAAGCAGTCAGCAAATAATGACAGGCTTTCTTTTCTACATGAACCAGAAAACAACATTTGCATTTCTCCAAGACAGACGAAGGGAAATAATCAAATACATCTGTGCATTGGTAAGACACAAATATATGTTCAATCATTAAAACCCAGATAATTACTGTAGATTAGTCCTTAAAAGTTGAATCGTATTACAAACTAAAGCTTTTCTGCACAATAAGGAGATGATAAAGAGGTGACAGCAAAAAACACAAACAGCGTAGTCCTACTACTAGCTGAGAATAGATAAAATACCTCCGTTTCTAGTTGACCCCACTGTTGGCAAGCCGCTTGACTGTGACAGCGTTAAAAATGCACATTGGCAGGATGTGCATTATTTTATTAAGCAGGTGCAGAGCTTGAATGTAGGCCTCATCAAATTCAGCAATTAATATGTTTAGCGGCGCTTTGATGGTGAGCATTTATTTCAGAAACAGCCCAATAAAGAGCGCTGAGTTCAAAGTGGAACATATAAATAATGCCCTCTCTATATTTCTTCTTTTTTTTTTGCAGGTGTGCCTGTTATGATTCATACCGCATAATGGAATGCTATTTTCACTGTACCAGGATATCTGAGAAATGCCACCTATATGTCTTCCGAGTTAGTGCTGAACACAGCAACGTTTTCTGGAAGAACCTGCAGCCTAAAGGCTCCTGTACTCCCGTAAGGAACAGCTGAACTCGTGTCTGCTACGATAATACACTGCCAACATGTGTATTAAGCTTTGAGAAATATGCTGCATGAGTTGTTTGTGAAATAGTCTGGTTGGTAACAAACAGATGAGCTTGCATAACTTGTATATGTTGTAATAAACGGTCGTTCACAGGTATGAAGGAGTTATCCACACAGTGTGACGGGCAAATGACGTCAAAAGTGGTTCTGAAACCTACTGACACTGGACATTAAAGACATTGGCACAAAAGTTGCTTCAGTTCCTCTTGCTACAATAAACCTGACAGGCCTACTTTTCATTTGAGGAATTAATTTGTGTGCACTAATTGCATATTAGAGGGTATGTATTACTTAATTGCCTGCTCACATTAGTTACTCATTCATACAAATAAATAACTCATACACAGTAAGTAATAGTTTAAAGGTTAGCCTTTACTAATTAGGAAAAATCCAGCTTCTGATAGACTCTATAGAAAAGGAACAATGTGAGTGTTTTGTTTATCTGGTGACACCATCAGTCGGAACAATATATTCTTTAAATCAACGCAATCCTGGTCATGCTTAAGGTTAAGTGGTGAGGAAATGATGAGCTGGAACCAAAACCACGATCTCCACTGTCAAAGACAAACACTTTTTATTTCATACATCAACAGACATTGATGAACTTTTTTTTGCAGCACTATAATGATCGATGCTGTTGTTCTTCTCAAGCTGAAGCTAAAAGGCGTTGACATTTAGGCACCACAACTCCGCTTCCTTTATGTCATTGATTTAAGCTGCCTGAAGAAGGTGATATTCCAATATGACCGAATATGAATAGTCAAAGACAATGTTTGAAGTGAGAAGGCCAGAGTGTTACACCTTTCTACAAAATGTTCCCTTTTCTTGTCCTCTTCCACAGGACAGAGGTCATTGTAGGTCATCCACAGAGAAGTCGAGCAGGAACTGCTAGAGAAATCTGCTCTCTTTCTTTCGGACACTTCAAGGTCCTGCATTGATGAAAGAGCTTCGCTGCTCACTATGATAATTGAATGCCCCCAAATTGTGATGAACACGGACACTAAAAAGGTCAGAGAGAATAAAATATATGAAATTGTCACATTAATATTCAAATGACATGCAATGACATTGTGGTCTGTGAAACCAAATTCCTGAAGAGTTCATTTTGAAAACATATTTGGCTTATTCTCTACAATCTTTAAATGAAAACGGTAGCACTCAAACTGAGAGGTGAATTCACAAAAGGACATTTCTTACAACTTGTATGACCGCTAAACCTGCATATGCAATGCACCCTTAACGATACTGCTACACACATATAGCCTCTGTGAACCTGTGCTATTTATTAGGTACGTGTGCAGCACCTGTTGAATACTTGGTGTTTTATAAAAGTTAGTTTTAGAACTAAGACCACGACCCGAACACAGCTAATTACTTAAGCACAACAAACCCATTCACTTCCTCTTCCACTTAGTTTCGATATCCCTCCCCCAACCCTGTTATTGTCTTCTTGGTGTTGTTTCGAACAATCTCTCTCTCTCCTCTCTCTCTCTCTCTCCCTCTCTCGTACCCGCCAACCGCCGGGACGCCAGCGGTCTCTGAGCCCCGTTTTTTTAGACCAGCTCATCCAAACAACTAAACACTCAACGCTGCCTTTCCCGACACCTGCCAAGTGTGACGGCGAATGGATCAATGTTTTTTGAGAAAGGGATAAAATCATTGCAAAAACTGTCCAATTCACACATATCAGTGTGACATAACAACACACAATAACAGGGACATGTTCCTCTTAAGAAAGTTGCTGATGACTCAAGCATATTTATACCGACAGACTGGATGGGTAAATCCCAAAATATGGTTTGTCTCTGTCACATTTAAATTCCCTGCTTGATGTTTTGAGGATTGCCTCTGCACCTCATCGGGCTTTACCGTGTAGCTTGCAGCCTTAAATGTAAATGTCTTTTTTCCCTCCATCATTATTCTAACATACTGATGGGGCAAAGGCAACATTAATACTACATAAATAATTGCAAGCGAACAAATCCTATTACAACAGTTTGTATGATAAAAGCTATTTTTTGTGTATTTTCATACTAATTTCCAGCAACGCAAGCCACCAGTGTTATTTGTTTAAATCATCATTTATTCTTGTTTAGTCTGCTATATAAACTCATAACCACTGTAGTTATAATCATGCCGCCTAATACAGCTTATGTGCATGACAAGCAATGCTTTTGTTTCATCCTCCGAATTTCAAATCGTGGGAATTTCTTCTTAAACTAAGTGTTTAGTCATGTCTGACCATGCAATAAGAGACCTGACCTGAGCATTGTTCAGCCTACAAAGTCTGTCAGAACATTGATGATTCAAAAATGTTATTACATAAACCTGCTCGTAGAGCATCAACACATTCAGTTCAAAACCCTCTTTGAAAACGGGTAGCGACTCAAAAATGACATTTTTCAATGAAAATCTGGTTCAACGAGCGAGTTTGGAAGTAAAGAATCTGGAAGTTGAAAAAATAAATAAAAAATTAAGAATCTTCCTTTTAGCTTCCTTGGTGCTGCTTTCCTGACACAGCAGTCAGCCCTTGATTAAAACATGAAAGTCATGCAGCGAAAGATTTGTATGAAATTTGTATTGTGCTTTGTAAGGACAAAGAAGGATACAGGAGGAAGGAATAATTAAAACAATCTCTGAGGAGCACATGGGTTGTATTCTTCTTCATTATCTTTTAAAGCCAGGAAAGGCATCACTGCCGGGTTTTGTTCCCCTTGAGGAACTATTTACCTCCGAAACCATTTATTTGTTTTCCGTAATTCTTTGCAAGTTGGAGAATGTGTCGTGTTTGTTGTTCTAAATGCAACATCTGAGGGAGGTGTTTCATTAGCAAATGAAACACCATTAACATCCAAGAAAACAGAACTACAAATGTAATAAAATAATAAAAACAGCAAATACCCAAGGCACAGTCTCATCTTGTCTTTTGACTTTTAATGTGCAAATATTGGAATACATTTTCGATGAGGTCACAGTCCACCAATAAACTGATCTCAGCTGTGTTATTCACGTTCGAGCAGTGTAGTTTTTATTACATATTATGCAGAGTAGTTTTTACAAGACAAAAAATTGAATTTAATACATGTAACGGCCGTCATTTTACACAGTGGGGTTATATTAAGTGGATATTATTGTAAGAGTCATAGCACTGTGTTGAGGATGTTCACATGAATACAGAGCTGAGAATAAAGGACACAGTCCCTAAATATTTAATGACTGCCACAATACCATAGTCTAATCAAATGATCAGATTTGCATTTGTTTTTAATCACACAGTTTATGCATATTACACTTCTGCACTTCTCCCCGGCAAGTGAGGGAATCCACATTTACATGAATCCTCAGAGCTGAGCTGGGAATGTTTCCAGTGAACTCAAACCCAATTTGATCATAAGACATGTAGGTGAAAACAGGATATATATAATATCGACTGCGACCGTTACAGTGTATTTTTTGGTCATTACTTTTAAACATTAAATAATCTCTCCAATCAAGAAAAAGGCTGTAATGCTGCCAGGCTCCATGAGAGTTGATGTGGGTTTTCAGCAGTTTATCACCGGCTCCCACTGAGTAGCTCTCAGGAACATAGTGATCACAATATGATGGATAGCTTTCACATACGCTCTCATTTGCAATCCCTCTTGGCCGCACCCACAAAAGTATTCATTCACACGCGCATATGTTGGCGTAAATGTGAGTGCACCTAAGCATGCAATCTGTCATGTTTGGTCATAGCACACTGGGGAGCAATTAGCTTTAATCGGGTTTCAACGGGGTCAGTAATTCCAAAAGCAATCACAATACTCCAGACATTTTGACATTAAATGTAAACTGGGCGCTGGGCTCATTTCCTGTGGAACTGATTCATGTTTGTTTTCACGCTCTGAAATGGTTGGTAGATTCATTTGATCAACAAATATTAACAACAGTTTTGTCAATTGATCAAGACAGGGTCATACTTCAGCTCAGTATTCTGAACCAAATGTCCCAAAGCCAATGTTCAATTCAGGAAGTTGTCCATCCTTTATGAAAATAGGAAAGTGCTGTGGAGGATTTAAGAGGAATATGTCACCTGTTTACCTCTATTTTTGAGATTAAGTCATATTCATTGAATGTGTTTATGTAACTCTTTAATGCTTCCTTCTGTACACATGACATCTATTGCTTCTGTCCATCCGGTCAGAGGGATCCTCCTCTGCTCTAGTGAAGGTTTCTTCCCTTTTTTCCCCGTGAAAGGTTTTTTTTCTATTTTTTGGGTGTTTTTCCTGACCCGATGTGAGGTCCTGGGACAGGGATGTCGTATGTGTACAGATTGTAAAGCCCTCTGAGGCAAATTAGTAATTTGTGATATTGGGCTATATAGAATGAACTGAATTGAATTTAAAAGTTATGGATGGCAGATAATCTTCTACAGCTCAAACGGGAGCTGAGGAACATTTACAGAAATGTGGACGGAAACTTTTCTGTGTCTTTCCACCACTAACCTTTTATTAACTGTTTTATTAACCATCAGATTGATTGACTGCCTTGGACCGAATTTTTGACAATGGGTCAAGCTCCAAAATCCTGGTTCCTGTCACAAATACTGGATTGGATCTGAACACAGACAAAGCAGGGAGACAGGATTAGTTTAATGCTTGGATGCCAAAATGAGTGTGTGTGTGTGTGTGTGTGTGTGTGTGTGTGTGTGTATATATAGGCTGGTAAAGGTTAAGGTCGCAATCGAAAAACACAAGTCAAGAAAAGAAAGTAACACTACTATCGCAACTTCGGGAAACTGGCACGGTGTCAACAGAAAAAGGGCTGATTAAATGTCTGCAGGCTGATGTGGTAAGTAATAACAGCTGAGCAGGTGGGCGAGGTGAGGTGACAGGAAAAAGGGTTGTTCAAGGCAGATGCAAGTGGCTGGATGTGGGAGTGAGGTGATTGGGATAGGAGAAAAAGTCAGAGGGTATCTGGTGGACTGGAGGAAAATGGCAATGGATGGGTTTGAGTAGGTGTGGATGTGGCTGGAGGGATGGAGAGAAAGAATGTGTCAGTTCCTATATTTCCCATAATGCTTGATAGCATCTCTCCATTGGTGGAATGACTCAGAAATCTTAAAAGCAGACAAAAACAAGCAGGTTACTTTACTCACCTCATGGAAGTTGATGGATAACAAGACAATTCTCACCATCTTCTCACCGAAGATCGATAAAGCACTTGAACGTGAGCTGCTAGTGCCATCTGTTCAGTTAAACTGAAATAAATAATTCACCAACATTCTTTGCTCGGCTCATTGTTTCTCAGACACTTCCCGGCACACGTGGGCACCATTAAGCTACGTTGTGCCTCCACTGGCACCTGCCGCTGTTCAGGTGGAGAGGATGGTTGACCCTCCATGCCTTCAAGCTCCGGGTCTTCAGTTCAGAAACTCAGGCTTTCCGTTACAAATTGTAAAGCCACAGACAACTTTGTACAACTTTTTCCCATAAGCTGCAGGACATTGATTTCCCCATCGAGGCAAAAATGACAACATTTGAAGTTCTCAATTTTCAGGGTTTGGACATTTGGTCTGACAAACATAACTATGAAGATGTCATATTTACTTGTAATTTCTTTAAAAAACACTTTTTATAGATCTAACGATTAAGCATAGGTGGACCAATAGACATTGAAAATACTAATAATGAGTTGCAGCCCTGAAGTGTAATACAGTTCTGTATGTTGTTTGCATCTGTCAAAATTGGTTCCCTGGAAGAGCTTTCGGAATAATTCAGTCAACCACCTTCTCTCGTTCTCTCCTTTTTTCGGGAGACTTATATTCTCTGATCACACGTAAAATACAAGCTTGCATGTGTTTGTAATCACAGCGGGAGTCCTCTCCGACAACCCCGGTTGAAACCCAAAACGACTCTCCCTCGCAAGCCAAGTTGAGCCCTCCAAGCATCCACATTTCGTCACGTCATCCTGACCTCGGATTGGCCTCGTCTGCTCCATCTTTTCACCCCTTCTCACAGAAAGGGTCCCTCTAGTGGCCTCGCCCCCCTCTCTCATTGTAACAATATGATAACACGTCTGTGTGTGTGTGTTGCGTCTGTGTGAGGCGCAGTACCTCAACTTTGAGGGACAGACATAATATTTCTTATCAGACACATATTCCATCTGCTATGTGATGTTATTCTAAATTTGCAGGAGGTTGCATCTCACCAGTACCTTCAATTCAGATTTATATTAACAATGTATTCTGAACAGCTGCACTGCTGTTTTTTCACCTGTTTTCTTTTTAGATTTGTGTGTGTGTGTGTGTGTGTGTGTGTGTGTTTGTGTGTTGTTGTTCCAGTGCGCCAGGTTCATTGTGAGAGAGCATTTATTCGATAAAGGCTTAGAGGAATTTGAGATGAATCTTGTATCTCGTTTTCTGTTTCTTGTTTGATTTTGGCATGAAGGCTGAAGATGACGGTTAGACAGAGCTGTGCTTCTTCACACGGAAGTGTTGGGAGCCGCGTGCCTTTCATTTGACCTCACCGCTGATTTATTTATGACTCAATCTGTTACCATTTTGATTCAGAAGTGTCCGTAATCAGTCTAAATGAACTTGTCCTCAGGTCGTAAGCATTTGATCCTGATGACTTCCGTTTTGATCGTTCCTTCTTCAACATAATCCAAGTGGCCTCCTTTGCAATGATGTCACCTTGAAATGAAAGCTTTCACATTCAGAGACACTGAACAAATTCCAAATGTGCTACCCAGTCTATTTGCACACATGGAAAACTACCTAGCTCTGTTGAGAAGACCAGACTTAAACATCTAAATAGCTAAAGCTGGACAAAAGCCAGGGATTAAATAAAAACAGGATAGTCTGCAAATGTATATTTGATGCAAGTTCACATAACGACTTGCACGACATTTGACTGAATGGTGCCTCCACACAGGTATTGGGTAATCAAAATGATCAGTACACATTTCATCGTGAGGTCTGCAGTAAGCTTCCATTGAAATGCCAGCGCTTGAAAGCAGTAAATACTTGTGAAAATGACTCTGTGGAGCAAATGGGCAGCAATGTAGCTGCATTTGTCATATAAGGAGAGGTAGGATTCCCAGCAGCAAGACAACATAATGTACCCGTTTGTGTCAGATTGATAGTTATGACTTAACTTTACATGATATCCTGCTGATCGGGCTTATCTGATGGAGCTGCGAGATAACACATTACCGTGAACACTCATGTCCTCATTAATATTCGCTCTGCATCCTGAACCGCTAGCAAACAGATGGCTTCGCTGCTCTTTTTACATAAACCCACAAGAAATTATAACAACTCTTGCATACAAAACACAACGAAGGCTGTGGTGTCACTCTGCATACGGTCCTCATTTCTGATGGACTTTGGGGATGATAATGGATTCTTAATTAATGCTTGTCCGCTTTGAAAGGCGGCGGTGCCGGAGCAAATGATAAGGCTTTTCCACCCAACCCACACTGGCTTTTTGGAGTCAGTGGAGGTGAACGTGGTGACGGTGATGATGTATTTAAATTCCTGTGTGTCTGTGCTGGCACCAGTCTGTCCTACACATTCATCTGTGACGTTGTAATTTCCTGGAACGTTGGTTCAGAGCATCATTTGTCTTAAGTGTCAAAGGCGTGTGACATTAGGGGCCGTCTGGCTCGCTTCTCAAAGAGAGCTTGACATGGATCTGTCAGGCGATCCGGAGCCATTTGAGACAGGACTGATCCTTCAGAAGTCTCTTTTTCTTTGCACTTTTTCTTTGCACTTCCGAAGTAGAAGACTTTTGGGAGATTTTAGCCGAGGACTGAGACCAAACGTCAACTTGACAGAAGAAGGAGCCAATTGCCAGGCTGCATAATGCTGGATCGAGAAGATGAGCAGATTAGTACTGCAGCATGTTGGCCTTTGGCCAAATTAGCAATTCGTCCAAAGCCAGTTAAGTGGTGGGAAACCCAGTTAAGTGGTGGGATGGACCATTGCGGGAGAAATAGAACCACTTTAATTGATCCAGTGTAAAACTCTTTCATATGCATCTTATTGATCTAAAATGACCTTACTCTGCCTTCTTTCAATACCACCTAATCTCCAAGTTTTTAATGTTCCTAGACAGGTTTTTTCGAAAATAGAAATTGATGCAAATTGCATTGAAGAATAGCCTTCTCTCCCCCCTCTCCTGGTCAAACCAATCTGGGTGAGAATCTTGCACTGCTACAATGTCTGATAAATGTCTCAGAAACGATTTATTTCCGCCAGATACCCATAAAGTGACCTTTCTGTCAAATTCATTCACTCTGATCAAGGAGCAATTTCAGCAAATCCATAGAAGGGCTTTTTTTGTGTAACATTTTTGCCAATGTGTCTGAGATGCAATATATGCAAATTGAACTTCTCTAATAAGCATCTTCTTTGGTTCAATTGGTTCAGTCTTTTTTCCCCTCTCATCTGACAATGTCCGCGTCTAATTTCTTTCCTTATTATTTTCCTGATAAGGGCATGCCTATTGGGATGTCACTATACTGTTCTTGCGGTGCAATTACCCCATCCATTCAATTTGGATACAAAATATCACTTGCACTTCTCGAGGGAGATTGTTACCTCTCTGCGTGCATGGAGGTGCATGCACAGATGCTCGCGTATGCACATATTCGGGCACCTCATCATTGTCATTCCAAATAAGACTGGAATGATGGATGGTTTTTCGACATATTCATTCAAGGCAAAATGAGAACACTGAGGTCTCTCACGCAGCTCATCCAATTTCTTGCTCTCTGCTCTTCCAGGAGGAGGAGCTAAATGTGTGCACTGTTGATATGCCCCTGATCTGAAGATAACACAATAGGTGGTCTGAGTTGGGGGTCAATGTAACTCACATTAACAACCTGTGGCAGAACAGGATCAAAGACCTATATAACCGTTCCTTCTACCCTAAGGAGGTGCTGATTCCCACCTCATGTACAGTCACTGCACCCCCACATTGTGTGTTCTCCCCGAGTGGTTGAAAAATGAGCGGCAAAAGCAAATCTGAGGAACTGTTACCGAGCAGCTGCACTGTGAAATTGATATTAATTGAAATTGATTGTTCAATCTGGGACACATGGGTCATTAATTTCTGATCTTTCCCTTCAATCAATAATATATCCCTCTTTCCAAACCGTCTTTTACAGCTTTTCACTCGTGTTTATGAATAAAATTATTACAATGATAGTATTCCTTCATTAAAGCCGAGGCTTCCCTGCCTCATCATTATTTGACTGAATCGCATGCCTCTGCAAGAGAAACAAATAATAATGAAAGTAAAACTCCTTATTTAAACTCACTCTTTCAAATCAAAATGTTTGCACTTTCTCAAACACTGCTTCATCAGTTTGATTCATTTTAATGTCAGTGACAAATATGCTGTCTGATCTAGATAGATAGATAGATATATACTTTATTAATCCCCAAGGGGAAATTTGTCGAGCCAGTAGCAGCAACACACAAGAATAAAAATAAAAATAAAAAACACAAATATAAGAAGGGTTAGGGTGATCTGGCAAGAGGTGAACTGTTGTAGAGCCTCATAGCCGTCGGCAGGAATGTTCTCCTGTATCTGTCCTTGTGGCAGCGGAGCGTGAGGAGACGTTTGGAGAAAGTACTCCTCTGTCCCTGTAGGAGGTGATGGAGAGGGTGGTCCGGGTTGTCCAATATGGACACCAGTTTCTTCAACGTCCTCCTCTCCACCACCTGTTCCAGGTGCTCCAGCTTGCAGCCGATGATGGAGCCAGCCTTCCTAACCAGTTTGTTAAGACGGCTGGTGTCACCGGCTCCGATGCTGCTCCCCCAGCAGACAATGGCAAAGTGCAGCACACTGGCCACAACCGACTGGTAGAATAACTCCAGCATCTTGCTGCACACGTTGAAGGATCGAAGCTTCCTCAGGAAAAAGAGTCGACTCATCCCCTTCTTGTACACAGCGTTGATGTTGGCCTTCCAGTTCAGTCGGCTGTCGATGGAGACGCCCAGGTACTTGTACTCCTCCACCATGTCCACGTCCACTCCCAGGACACTCAGAGGTGTAGGAGCTGTCGCCTTCCTCCTGAAGTCCACCACCATCTCTCTGGTCTTGGCCACGTTCAGCCGCAGGTGGTTCTCATCGGCCCACTTTACAAAGTCACTCACCACTGCCCTGTACTCCTCCCGTCCATCCCTAATACACCCGACCACTGCAGAGTCATCAGAGTACTTCTGCAGATGGCATGACTCCGTGTTGTACTGGAAGTCACTGGTGTACAGGGTGAAGAGGAAGGGAGACAGAACAGTGCGCTGTGGGGCTCCAACATCACTGACCACCGTTCCAGACAGCACACGGCCCATTCTGACAAACTGTGGTCTGCCTGTGAGGTAGTCAGTGATCCAGGAGATGGTGGACGCGTCCACACCGGCCACCCGCAGCTTCTCACTCAGCAGCAGCGGCTGGATGGTGTTAAATGCACTGGAGAAGTCAAAGAAAGTGACTCTCACAGAGACACCGGTTCCATCCAGGTGCGACTGAGCTCGTTGCAGCAGGTAGATGATGGCGTCGTCCACTCCCACATGAGGCTGGTAAGCAAATTGCAGAGGGTCCAGCGACGATTTCACCTGCGGCCGGAGGTGGGCCAAGACCAGCCTCTCCAGCACCTTCATCACATGGGAGGTGAGGGCGACGGTCGGTAGTCGTTGAGGCCAGATGGTGTTGACTTCTTGGGGACAGGGACCAGGCACGGCGTCTTCCACAGCACGGGACTTCCCCAGCCTCAGGCTGAGGTTGAAGAGGCGCTGCAGGACACCAGACAGCTGGGTGGCGCAGGTCTTTAGGACCCTGGGGCTGATGCCATCAGGACCTTCAGCTCTGCGCTGGTGTAGTTTCTCCAGCTGTCTTCTCACCTGGTCAGTCGTCACAGAGAGAGGGGAGGTGGAGGAGCCCATTGTTATTGAGGGCTCGGTGGATGTGCAGCTCAGCAGGGGGACAGAGGGGAGGTGTTTGGGAGGTGTGATGTGGAGGAGACAGGAGAGGCTGTGAACTGAACCTATTGAAAAACAGTTCAGCTCGTTGGCCCTCTCCAGGAGCCCCTGGCTGTCTCCTCCCACCTTGAAGCCAGTTATCTGCTTCATGCCAGACCACACCTCCCTTGTGTTGTTCAGCTGGAGTTTGGCCTCCAGCTTCCTCCTGTAGGAGTCCTTGCCTCCTGAGCTTCACCTTTAGGTTGCGCTGGGCTTTCCTCAGCTCATCCCTGTCTCCAGACCTGAAAGCAGCTTTCTTCATGTTAAGAAGCGCCTTCAGGTCCCTGGTGATCCAGGGCTTGTTGTTGGGGAAGCAGCGCACAGTCCGTGATGGGATGGTGGTGTGTTCACAGAACTTGATGTATTCCGTGATGCAGTCGGTCATACTGTTGATGTCCTCCCGTGCGGTCCACAACACATCCCAGTCCGTTGACTCGAAGCAGTCCTGTAGAGCGTCGTTAGCCTCCAGAGACCACCTCCTCACAGTCCTGGTGGTCACCGGCAGCCTCTTCACCAGAGGAACATACCTGGGTGTCAGCCGGACCAGGTCATGATCAGACCTGCCGAGGGGGGGAAGGGCAGTGGCGCTGTATGCGTCCTTAGTATTAGCATACAGCAAGTCCAGAGTTTTATTGTTCCTTGTTGGGCAGTCTATGTATTGATGGAAGGTTGGCAGAGCTTTTTCCAATGTATGGGTCTGTATTTTACTCATAGTATTACTTTTTTTCCATCAGTGCAGCATTGGGAGGGGAGAGTGCCTGATATATAGAAAGCTGTCAGGTAATTTAACACACCCTTTGGCAACAATGTGGCGGTTTGGACGGCAAGCTTCATCAGTTTTTCTGACCTCCAGACTTCCCACAATATGGTCCAGGTTAGCTTTGCTTTTAGTACTTTTTGTTATTTTTAGACTGTACAGTGTACACACACACATCCATTTCTCCTTGTCAGTGGGGTCCCTAGGCTAAAAAACATCCGGGGCTAAAGCCCCGGATGTTTCAATGTGAATGTTAATTTAAAAAAAATGAAAAAAAGATTTGGCACACAAGTGGTTAACACCTCCAGGTCGCACGTGACGTCATTCACCCAAAACAGCGGAGTCAGACTGGCAGCAGGCGCACGTAACAGCAAGCTGCTGTCTGAGAATGTTTCTATGTCTACACATTTCGCTGTGCGCTGTTCCTCTGGGCTAAGCCCAGCGCCGCCCCGCCATACTGGCATCGCTCTGCTGTGTGATAATGCGCGACACATCCGCACACACAGGTGAGCACACTCTCACTAGAAAACTCACTGCTTTAACACCCCCGACAACGATGATCGCGCCGGGTAAGCCCAGATGTATCCAAATCCTAGAGACGCGCCTGCTCCTTGTGTGTGTGTCCCAATTAATTTCTACTAACCAGTAGTATTTGGTATGCACTGTATACGTATTGGCTGTTCTGGTTGGTGATACTGGATCCAAGAGCTGACAGAGATGACAGAGGAGGTAAAGAAATGGGTTTTAATAGGTAATGGTTGCCAGGTGGAAAGGGAGGCAGGTGATAGCTGGAGGACCGGCTGGTTGAAGAACGAGCTTCTGACTTGTAGAGCAGGGGGTGAAATGGAAGCAGGGAGGTGAGGCGGCGAGAGTGGCGGTGGCTGGGCTGAGGCGTCAGCACGGAGATCCGAGGCACAGGGAGTAGATGTTAATCGTAGGTTCCAAAACTAGAAAGCAAAAGAAAATACTCTCGTCGGAACTAGACGCAGCGCGGCCAAGGTTCTAGCTGCCACTGAGCTGACGAAACAATCTGACCATGAGTGGGTAGAAAGCCGAGGTACTTGAACTTCATGAGCTGGATGATTTGATTACAGGCAAGAGATACGTTTTATAGAAAAGGAGTGGAGTCACGACAGAGCCGTCACAGTGTCATTGTAGGTGTGCCCCAATTCCTTGCAATATAAAATGAGTATACACTGGACACTATACTTTTCTTCATAGTTTAACGTGTTTGCAAACTAAATGCAAGAAATCAATCTATTTCACTATTTTTCGATATGATGCACCATTTGCAATGGATGTCTATCAAACTGTGTCTTTAAACTTTACAAAGTGAAAGCACGTTTCCACAATTTGCCACAACTACTTTTTTGTTTGTTTCTTTTTTACATCTACGGGTAACTCCTCCATGTCTTTTGCACATTGTTCTGTGAGATAATAGTCTGTCAAGAGCATGCACAAAAATGGTCTGCTTATTGGCATCTGTAAGTGCACTTGCCGCTTTTCAGTGTGAGCAAACAACATAATATTAACCTTTTTAGAATGTAGCACGAAATTGGGACACAGCAATTTATTTTATTTTTGTACACCCCTTTGGGTTTTATTTTTTTTGTTTCTTTGTAACAAAATAGTTGACATCTCTACTGAATACTATGCTCTGTTTGTATCAGGAAAAGACACAGTTGAATAATAAAATGTTAGCGTCATGTAAGCATCTTTGAGTGTTTAAAAAAAGCGCTATAAAAAATGTAAAATATGTTTTAGAAATCATTGTAATGGTGTCATAAAGTAATTATATTTTAATGCATGAGAACAGCAATTGTTGGGGTCCATGATTGCAAGTTCATTGATGCATAATCAAATGTTTTTAAATGTAATAATCTTTCCAAAATGAACACAATGTCACAAATAATGTGCAGCCAACGTATGCTCCTAAACCTCTAAACATTTAATGTTTGAGCTTTCTTTTGTGCAAAATACTGATTTATAGGCGGGCAACATATGTTATCCCCACCAACAACCACTTGGATACAGAAAATTAACACAGGTTTTTTCAGGCAGTTGTTTGCCACAATACACCCTGATTGTGCGTTGATTATGTTTGTTGGTTCAACTTTAATTATCTCGGCTGTTCAGTACGCATCTTGTCTCCCTGATTGCTAACGCATATCGCCACGAGCTTGCGAGGAACAGTATCCTGAGTCAACAGCAACATTTCAAGTGCCACTGAGACTCCTAAGGATCATTTCCAAGCACTCCAGGCTGCTCTGGATGTGCGTCATTGGACGGGGAGCTTTTTTTAACAAACACACACAAGTATCGCGAATCATCATTCTTAAGGACCTATTTGCCTTTGATTGGATTTGTTCTTTTCTTTCTTTTATCACCATGAAATATATATATACAGTATATATATATATTTTTTTTAAATATATATATATCTATGATCATTCACAAGCATTGATAAATGAAGATTTGGTGCCGTTTAACTTTGAATTGAACTATGATATTTACTGTATATTGATTAAATTAGTGCCTCAAAAGAAACCATTAATAAAAACAAGAATCCTCCGACCTGTTTCATAGTTTTCCTTGTGTGCTGGTTAACAAAGTTGTTCCCTGCCGACCCTTCTCTGTCGACGTAACATCCCAATAACCTGTTCAACTTCATCTACCACCGTGTGATTGGGTCCTCCTACAGCCCCATGGCTGTTATGAGGGGAACAATACATACAAATCAACATAAATAGAGCCTCATATCATGACATGAAGTCAAGATTTGTGATAATGGACCAGAACAACTAGATACATTCATATAATCATCTCATTTGATCTTAGGATATGTTATTGATTTCTTGGATTTTTCAATTAAACTGGTGTCAAATGAGTAGCAGCGGAGCCCCAGGAGAGATACAAAAAACTTCTACGATGTAATATCATAAAGATATAATCAACATGTGGCATGACGCTTGATAAGTCACGAGGCATCTCCATATGTATATCATATGCATTCCAAACTCTTCCCGAATACCGAATTTGTCAACACAACAGAAGAAGATAATGCAGAAAAGATTTATATATATATATATATATATATATATATATATATACACAGCATAACAGGTACTTTAACCTTTTGGAAACCGCAGAGCCAGATTTGGCTCTGGGGACTTTATTGCTAAAAAAAAACAAGGTAGCCTAAAGGGTTTTTGACCACTAGTGGCACTATTGAGTCTAATTTATATGTTATATGTTTTTTCTCAGAATTCTTGGCATTTGGCTGAAATGTTGCACCCCGAGCACCCTGTGTCACTCTTCTCAGAGAATGGTAAAACTGAAGCATGGATGAAGGAGCCAAAATATGCTGTGTCAAGCAGTATCTTGACAAGAACTTTCACCTCACTTACAAACACGTTCCATAGTCACCGTAGACCAGCGGTCCCCAACGACCGGGTCGCGGCACGGTACCGGGTCGCAAAGAAGAAGTGAATCAAAGTCGGAAAAATATTAGATTTTGAAAAAGAAAAGTTTTTTATGCCGGTCGTATAATTTTACTACGCCATAATTACTTATATGGCTGGTCCGTGAAAATAATTTCTGACACGAAACCGGTCCGTGGCTCAAAAAAGGTTGGGGACTGCTCCCGTACACAACCTAGCACATAGTTGATGCTAGGCAAGCCCCTTCTGCCTGCATTGCAGCCCCACTCTGCCTCTGTCTCACCTTAAGAGCACAACAATCAGCTTTCCAATGCCCTTCTTTCTGGCAAAAGTTGCAGACCCTGTCTGGCCTCGCCATGCGACAATCACTTTCCCCAGACCTATTTGGCCGAGCATGCAACTCCCAGAAATCCCACTTGTAGGTTAAAATATAATCATCGGCTAAAGCAGCAGCCGTCTGTACTTTCTGTCCACTAACGTACGTGGCAATCCCCTCAGGTATGGAATTCTTAAACTGTTCCTGCAATGTTAAGTCAAACAGCTCATCAAAACTCTCTACCCTCAACGCAGAACACCAGCGTACAAAATGAGGCGTCAAGACACGGGAAACTCAAGGTGGGTCTGTTTATCCCCTTTTCTCCATGCTCGAAACCGTTGTTGCTACGCCTCAGGGACCAACTCGTAAACCCTCAATAACACCACTCACTTAACGACCGAATAATCCGTACTCTCACTCTGACAACACACCATAGGCCTCCTGCGCTCTGCCGGTCAACGCACACTGAAGCATTAACGTGCGAGCGGACTCAGGCCACTTTCTCGCATCCGCCACGATCTTGAACAGAGAGAAAAACGGGCCCCTTTCATAACATTTCAGCAACAGACGAAAGTTACCCACACATTTTACACTTCTGATTAAATCCAGCCTGTATTGATGCAGCGCCAACTTTGCTTGCTCAGTCTGGCTGCACAACTAATCCACCTCCAAGCAACCCTGTATCACAAAAATTACGTTCCCCCAGACCTAAAATGCAATTTGCAGTTACGTTTGACTGAAACGTATTTCTCTCCAAATTACGTTTGACTGAAACGTATTTCTCTCGATTCGTTTGTTATTTGACATTATAATAACAAATCGTCTCTGATCAACGATTTTGCCGTTTATCTCTCTTTCTACAATGCTGTTATGAATTGTAAAAGCGTCCTCTAGTCTTATTTATTATTATGTTATATATGTTGTTTATGTATTCTGACAGCAATAAGCGTTGTCGGATCATATGAATTGGCGTGAAGACTTGCTGCTGGTGACTCTCCTTTATTTTCTTTTTAGGTGACAATACATTAATTAAAACTCGTAAACTATCACCACCTCATCACCACCTTAACAGAGTCAGTCCCATACGGGTCAAATCAACTATTAAACTTGTTATAAAATGCGCATCTGTCCGTAATCTATACCATAAAGTTACTAGCATTTTAACCTAAAAAAAAAGCGCTTCCTTGTTACCTTTCAAAATAAAAGTCTGATTTGTCTGTTAAGCGGAAGTAGTATAAAACGTCTATATTTATTCAAACAATACAATATAAATGGCATACATCAAAATCAATAAGGAAAATGCTGAACAGTCAAACAACTCAAAACAATAAACCCTTCATGGGGTTATTTACAGGGCGTGTTTACTTCTCATCAAACAAAAAGAGCAGGTATCTGGAAAAATCTGGGAAATAATTTGGGAATTGTTAATAAAACATGATTTACCCTTCAACTTCCACTGATATGCATGCAAACTAATACACACACACACACACACACACACACACACACACACACACTGACAGAAACACATAGACACTCACATACGTACACACACACACACAGGCAGAGACACACATACTCACACACACAGACACACACTCATACGCACACACACACACACACACAGACAGACACACACTCACACACACACACAGAATGACAGACACACACACACACACACACAGAATGACAGACACACACAGACACACACTCAGACACACACACACACTCAGACACATATAGACACTCACATACATACAAACACAGGCAGAATCACACACACACACACACACACCCAAACACACACGCACACACACATACTCTGCAGACTGACCTTTGACCTCCCAATTGTCTCTCAGATATAACCCTTCTGCTATATATTAAATATATTATATTTACCTAAATATAAGACTTTGAGGTCGTGGAATCCTCCAAAAGATTCACAAGAGAAAATTGTCACCGTGCCAATAACCCTTGTACGATCCTTAAAACCAGTCTTTTAGTTAATTTTGCACACTTTCAATCAACTTAAAGATCTGGATTCTTTTCAGATTCAAAGAAGGGCATCTGAATATGATATACCCTACAGTTTTGGACCGATAGCACTGAGCTAAGGGCCCCAAAAACAGGTCTAAAGGGTCAAAGTGGGCCTTATTCTCTTAAATTTGCATATTTTTTGACAAGTGCAAAAATGGCCATAATCTCCTAAATATTAGTCCTGGAAATCCCAAATTGAACACAGACACTCAGGACAGAGCCTACAATGAGGTGATGGGGTGAAATTTCCTCAAACACCCACAAGAGTTAATTGGCTGTCTGAAATCCAGGACTTGAAGAGGGTGTGTGGTTTAACAAATCTGAGACCCTGTTGTGAGTTTGGGCTGATTTTAGCTTCTTTTTTTCTAAACATGTCAGAGCTTAGCTTTCTTTTGCAGGTTGTAGCCCTCCCAAATGGGTCCCAACCATGTAGGCTGGCCACATATAGCACTTAGCATCCCTGCTTGGGAAGGGTTTAAAACCGGAAAAAACAAATTCCTTCCTTCAAGGTTAACAAGTCCTCAAATGTTTGTACTATATGAACAATTTCAATTGTATTCTACCCCATTTGGGAGTGGCTACAACCTGGAAAAGAAAGCTAAGCTCTGACATGTTTACCCAATTTGACCCTTTGGACCTGTTTTTGGGGCCCTTAGCTCAGAGCTATCGGTCCAAAACTGTAGGGTATTCATATTCAGAGGCCCCTCTTTGAATCTGAATAGAATCCAGATCTTTAAGTTGATTGAAAGTGTGCAAAATTAACTAAAAGACTGGTTTTAAGGATCGTGACAATTTTCTCTTGTGAATCTTTTGGAGGGGATTCCCCCCACGACCTCAAAGTCTTACAGTTCGGTAAATATAATATATTTAATATATAGCAGTAGGGTTATATCTGAGAGACAATTGGGAGGTCAAAGGTCAGTCTGCAGAGTATGCGTGTGTGCATGTGTATTTGTGTGTGTGTGTGTGTGTGCGTGTGTGATTCTGCCTGTGTTTGTATGTATGTGAGTGTCTGAGTGTGTGTCTGTGTGAGAGTGTGTCTGTGTGTGTCTGTCATTCTGTGTGTGTGTGTGTGTCTGTCTGTGTGTGTGTGTGTGTGTGTAAGGAGTGTGTGTCTGTGTGTGTGAGTATGTGTGTCTCTGCCTGTGTGTGTGTGTACGTATGTGAGTGTCTTTGTGTTTCTGTTTGTGTGTGTGTGTGTGTGTGTGTGTTTGTATCTGCTTGCATGCATATCAGTGGAAGTTGAAGGGTAAATCATGTTTTATTAACAATTCCCAAATTATTTCCCCGATTTTTCCAGATACCTGCTCTTTTGTTTGATGAGAAGTAAACACGCCTGTAAATAACCCCATGAAGGGTTTATTGTTTTGAGTTGTTTGACTGTTCAGCATTTTCCTTATTGATTTTGATGTATGCCTTTTATATTGTATTGTTTGAATAAATATAGACGTTTTATACTACTTCCGCTTAACAGACAAATCGGACTTTTATTTTGAAAGGTAACAAGGAAGCGCACTTTTTTTTAGGTTAAAATGCGAACTTTATGGTATAGATTACGGACAGATAAGCATTTTATAACAAGTTTAATAGTTGATTTGACCCGTATGGGACTGACTCTGTTAAGGTGGTGATGATGTGGTGATAGTTTACGAGTTTTAATTAATGTATTGTCACCTAAAAAAAGAAAATAAAGGAGAGTCACCACCAGCAAGTCTTCACGCCAATTCATATGATCCGACAAAGCTTATTGCTGTCAGAATACGCAGGCGAAACAACATATATAACATAATAATAAATAAGACTAGAGGACGCTTTTTACAATTCATAACAGCATTGTAGAAAAGAGAGATAACAAACGGCAAAGATACGTTGATCAGAGACGTATTTGTTATTATAATACGTCAAATACAAACGTAATCTGGAGAGAAATACGTTTCAGTCAAACGTAATTTGGAGAGAAATACGTTTCAGTCAAACGTAACTGCAAATTGCATTTTAGGTCTGGGGGAACGTAATTTTTGTGATACAGGGTTGCTCCAAGTGCTTCCTGATCTTTGTTTCTTGCTTTAATTCGTCATGCTCTAACATCTCCTTCTGCTTTATTTGGTCATGTTCCACCTGCAACAGAAGCATCTCTTTCTGCTGCTCAAATGTTAAGCAATCGGTTGCCACGTAAGGCAAATCCCCCATATTTCACAGTGTCTTTTAGCCGTTTATCAGAAATCATAACTGCATTGTGATCCGCTATCTTTATTAGTTTTTTCTTTGTGCATTTATGTAAAAGCTCATCTGATGGAGTTTTAACAAAAGCATCTAGTTCAGCCATTATAAAATAAAATTAGCAAATCCAATTCTCCCTGTACCATGGGTCAAAACAACTGTCAGGCAGGTGCTTATAACGTCCCAACGAGAGCACATTTAATATCAGAAAATTACTGTGGTGTTTGGGGCATAACTAGGCTCAGCTGTGGAGGTGTGCATGTGGAGGGAGTGGTTCATTAAACAGGTGAAGGTGATCAGCTGATGAGTGTCTCTATACCAGATACGAGGTGGGATAGGGATGGAGCACCGAGAGAGGAGAGCAGAGGCACAGTCTGGAATCTAAATATAGGATATTACGAATATATCACTGAGTGTGCTTGTCCTTTGGCGCTGGGGGGGGGGGGGGGGGTTCCCGACAGCCAATAACCTGTTACACTGGAGCCCAACATGTGGCCCCATTAAAAAAAAATAAAGCACACATGCAGAGCATTGAAACGCACCCACATCTGCCGATCCAGCAAGTTGTTGCGCTGGGGAGGATGCTGGGTGGGATTGCAGCTATGCAGAGGGCCAAGGTAGACGCAAACCGGCAGATCCTGGGGGCGTCCTGGCCCAGGCAGAGATGTCGACTCACGCCCTCGACGAGTTTGCGGCCCGGGCAGCAGCGGCTCCGCCGAACCCTTCCCCCTTAGCGGGGTCGGCATTCCGTTTTTGGCCCAAGGATTGCCCCCGGCACAATTACGCAGACGTGTTTCAAGGCGGTCATGGATCGGCTGGGTCTGACATCAGAGGATTACCGGCTGAGGTTCAGGTAGACCACGCTGGGGCCAGACGACCGACCTTTCGCATACACGCAACGGCTGAGGGACGATAAGGTGGCTGCAGCCCGGGAGCACAGAAGAGTAATCTTGGAGCTGTTCATGCGGGGATTGCTGGCCGGAACGTCGACATGGGTCTGCTCTCACCACCGTACGTCGCTGGAGGCCACCATCACTCTGGCGGAGGACCACCTGGCAGTTTATCACTACGTTAAGGGGACAGCGGCGGCACGCTGGCTCCGACCTGGCCAACACCAGCCCCACGGAGGGGGCTCCGACCACAGCTCCTGGCGCGTCTGAATATGCATGTTCACGAATATGCATATGCTGCCGCCTACTCGGATGATGTGATCATACACAGCACCACCTGGGCAGAGCATGTGCAGCGGGTGGGCGCTGTGCTGGATTCCCTGAGGCAGGTGGGGCTCACGGCCAACCCAGGGAAGTGTGCAGTTAGACGGAGGGAGGTACGGTATCTGGGTTACCACTTGGGCGTCAGGTAGGCGTGCCCGTACATAGACAAAACCTGGGGGCCGTGTTTTGTCCCAGCAGGTGGAGGCGGTTGACCGTCCTGTGCTGTACATCAGCCGGAAGCTGTCGAAGAGAGAGGGCAGCTACAGCACGCTGGAGAAGGAGTGCTCTCACACAAACACTTTGGCTCCGATCGACACTCCCCTGGAACCACCATTTACATCGCACTCCCTTTCCGTGTGTCCCCTAATATTGCGCAGAGTACTGCAACCTTCACGGCTTACAATCATCACACAACACAAGAACGCATCTCCGCATCAAACTCAACGACGTCATCCTATTCATCATGTTCACGATTCCGTACGACGGTAACTTTTACTCTTACTAGATTCCAATGGAAGAGCCCCCACTTGTCACGGCCCGGCTCTCAGGTGGTGACACAAACGGGAGACACACAGGGTTTGGAACACGGAACAACAATTTATTAATTACACACAGCGCATCACAGTATAAACACAACGGGGTGCCAACAGAGGTCCAGTTCCTCTAGCGCTGGAGCGGACAAGCCTCAAATACCCTCCGGGGACTCTGGCCAAGTGATCCTAGTGATTAGCTCCGCCCTACAATACTTGCAAGACACACACACACACACACCAGTCCCTGCCTAAAGCCAGAGGGCCGTCACTGTTGATATCCCAGCTCCTTTGCGCTTTGTTTGACTCAGCAAATCAGGCCGCACCTTCATATTACTGCCCTGCTAATTTGGTTATGTAACAACTTCCGGGCCGTTACCCGTGGGTTTCCCCCACCAGCACCAAGGATACTCAGACCACAAAGACGTTCCGTTGGAAGACATGTTTAATTGTCGGCACACAACACTCAGCAGACCGCAAACCTGCGCCTCTGCTCACTCTTTCTACCTCCAGCTCTGCTGCCCTTTTTATATGAGCAGCATCGGCTGCTGACTGATTGCCAATCAGTCAGAGCAGCTGACTGATTGTCAACCAGCCAGCAGCCGAAGCCAGATTGGGGACAGCTGCCACAGGTTACATGTATGTTCTTTCTGTTATCAGTTCTGTCGTGAACTGATAACATGTGAAAGCCCCTCCTCCTGCAGTAAGACAATTACTCCCATCACACAGTAACAGCTGTGACATCAGGAATTATGTAATTATATTAAGTATAAGGTAACTTAATGGACATTTCATTTACATCAAACTGTTTTTAAAGCTGATTTTCACTTTAGTACAATTCTGGTCTTCCTACCTCCATTACCTTTATAAATTACAGGGTGAGCCAATTTAAATAATTGCATTTGAACAGAAATAGCATTATTAAGTCTAATGTTTGATGACCATCAATTAAGTGTTATTGTAATCGAGCGTCATAGCACTGCATGCCCTCAGTTATCCAGAGAAGAAATCGTGGTCATTTCAGGCTCTCTTGACACACAGACAGAGTCAGACATTGACTCTGGAGCAGCATATTTGTAAAAGTGTGACACAAATCCAAATAATTCATAAATGACCTTGTCTAACACTGTTGCCTCAGTCCTCTGATGACTACATGTCACAGCAAAGGATTGTCTCATAAGTGAATTGGAAAGCTTGGCCAGAGGATCCCTAAAGCAATTTTTTTGTAATTGATGTTGCAGCATAAAATGTCTCTCAGTGGGGCCAGGCTGATTAGGTGTTTTATTTGTGTTTCTTTCTCGCCACTTGCCTCTCACCAACAGTCATTTACCAGGTGGAATGACACTTTCTCATCCAATTATCCCATTAAGCCCGGCTGCATTCTTGCGTGTCTTGTTATTTGTCTTTCATCTCATCTCTAAATGTGTTTACAGAACAGAACAGTCTGTGTATTAATACCAAAGTCTGACTATTGACCATCACTGGCTTTGATGCACAGCCGTGCAAACAAACACAGACAAGCTGCTGGAGTGATTCCGGCGTATTGGATGCAATCAATATTTTCATCAGGATAAAAATAACAGAAAAACACTCCCTTTTACTCTCCCTCTACCTCTCCTTATTTTATTGTCTGCAGTCACAGCCATATGGACTCTCAGGACACGATGCACATGTCCTGGAGTTCCACTTACTCCTTGATCCAACGGGGTTCATCAAATCTAACCAGATATGAGCTCTGCTGATTCCCCTTCCTTGCTACAGATGCAGAGAAAACAACATAAATATATTGTTTTGTGTATGCAACCTCATCATTTCTCTTCAGTGCATGAGCTTTTCATGCATTTCAAGCCCAATAGTAGCGCTATGCAGTATTACACATCATGATAAATAACGCCCGCATCTCACCATTTTAAATACATTTGCCATGCAGCTTCCCATTACTGTTAAGCCCACTGACCCTTGCATGCGGCACTGCGTGTAGCATGTTAGGTGTTGTAATCATTAATGATAATGTCATAAAATAAGTACAACATGTGGGATGTTTGAAAGAATATTTCAAGAATGAAAGTGTAAGCAGAGTCTCGCCACTCTCTCATCCTCCATGTTGTTTCCTCCACCCTGTGTGCTTGACTTAAGAGGGCACTCTATTCTTGTGTTTAGAGTTCTTAACTTGTGAAAGGGTGCGTGATTGCTGTTCAACAATACTTGAATAATAATATATACGGTTTTTTCAAATTGGTTTTGGTCTGGTGGTTTGTGCTGATCCACCATGTTTCCTATATTCATATGCAAGTTTATATCGTAAAATAAGTTTAATTAGCTTCAACGCAACCAGCTGAAACACTGAAATACTGCAGTGATCCAAAACTATTTGATACTTAATACTAATAGTTTAAATGAGGATGTTTTTTGTGCTTTTTCTCTTAGAAGATATACAAATTAATACAGAAAAAAAACCATTATTATTTCAAACAATCTCTCTCTATCTCTCTCTCTCTCTCTCTCCCTCCCTCCCTATACCTCTCTAAATGGCTGCACATCCACAGTCGATGCAGCCGTACTTCCTAATGGAGGGCATTCATTGGCACCCTCAGTAATGTCATTTTCCAATGCATCGTAGTGGCTAATAAACTCAGGATTGATTTGTGCTTATACAAAAACACATCAGGCGGAAACCATCACATCAATAATAAATTGATGCTGATCTGATCGTGGGATCGGAGCAGCCAAATGCCAGGAAAATTATATTTACTTCCATTTTTTTGTGAGCAGTCTCCTCTGTGCTGCAATCAATCTTAGTGCACAGCCTTTTTTTTCTGAAGTAATAAAGCAGCCTATTGATTTATTGGCAGGCGACAGTTACATTTTGCCTCCTCGTCCTCCTCCTGTTCTCTGTCGGGTCCCCAGGGAAGAAAAGTTTGGTCTGTCTAGAAACTGCAGCCTTACACTTTGCTACCGTACTGACAGTGACATTCGAAAAATACAATGCAAAAGGTATATCTAGAAAAAGTAAAATGTTTTTTTTCTTCAATCAGTGTTACTTATATCCACATTCTTGGCTTCTGATTGTAAAATGACCAAACAGGCTTTGTCGTTATATTCACTCAGGGATTAATGATCTTTTGTAATTGTGAGCATCCGTAATTGTGCAAATGTGAGTAGGCGTGTCACCCACTGACAGTCCAACCTTTTGTTTTTACATACACTGTAATTATAAAGGGGAAGTTCACTGAAATTACAGCTCAGCTTCTTCATTTTTCTAAGATGCCATTCAGAATATTCCATCAAATTTCTGTATTCTGTGTCACCAAAGTAGTTAATTTCCCTGATTCAAATACACCATGAAGAATAACTGTGATGTTAAATGGAGCCCTGGAGTTTCAATGAAAGTGCATTGACCAAATAATCGATGGAATGTGCTTTAAATGTTGAGAATCAGCTTTATTGGCCATGTATGTGTGCACATGCATGTAATTTGACTTTGGTTACACGTACACACTCGTCGTACATGCATGTAATTTACAAATAGCAGGATAAATAGAAAAAAAGACATTGAAGACAACAGAGTAGCAACATGTTTGTACAATATAAAAACAACAACAAACAACAGTTGCAATGAATTGGGGATGTTAGTGCAGAAAGAAAGTGGTGATAAGTAGTGCAGATGGATGTGTCTGATTAAGTGTTCATCAGAGTGATCGCCAGTCGAAAGAAGCTGATCATGTGTCTGATGGTTTTGGTTTATACAGTTTCCAAGGACCCCTGACAATGTGTTGACCAACTCAATGCATGGATGTACTAACATGTCTTCAAGAAAATGTGTCTGTATGAAGTATTGAAACTATTTAAAGAAAATTAGCGGTACGGTATTTACATGTCATTTATACATAGAGACATGGCTGCCGAAAGATGAAACTTCAACACAATGTTCTTGCACGTAATAAAGACTTAATGACAAATGTGTTCAGAAATCATGCACTCTGTTGGCCCCTTCAAATCTCTTTATTTAGCAAGGTATTATGTGAAGGATCCTTTTGAAGATTTCTTTAGTGACAAATACAAAAATGTGAAATTGAGTATTCTTAAGTATACATACTTGATGTATTTCTATTGCTTTTTTTAAATTTGCGCTTCTAGCAACCGTGGCATGATAACATGTTATATGATTGTGTGAAGGCACTCCTATGACTTGGTAAAGGTGAAAGAAAGACATCAGGAATGGTTAAATGCTTCTGAGTAAATTTGCTCTTTGTTAAAATGAATGATGAATTTAATATACAGGACTGTCTCAGAAAATTAGAATATTGTGATAAAGTTCTTTATTTTCTGTAATGCAATTAAAAAAACAAAAATGTCATGCATTCTGGATTCATTACAAATCAACTGAAATATTGCAAGCCTTTTATTCTTTTAATATTGCTGATTAATGACAAATGACTTTACGTCTCATGGGGTCATCGGACCCTATGAGACGGTATAGATCCTATCTGCCTGATGGATCGTCTGGGTCGTGGAATTCCTGCTCATGACTACGCCACTGTCCTGTTGAGACTCCGCCCACTCCTCCTCCCCACCGCCATCTGCCTGATGGATCGTGGAGGTCTCCATCGTGGAATATGCCTACTATGAACTATTCATACACTCTGTCATATTCATTGAATGTATTTTAACTCTAAATCTGTCCTTCTGTACACATTACATCTATTGCATCTGTCCATCCTAGGAGAGGGATCCTCCTCTGTTGCTCTCCTGCAGGTTTCTTCCCTTTTTTTCCCCCCTGAATGGTTATTTGGGAGTTTTTCCTGGTCCGATGTGAGGTTTTGGGGCAGGGATGTCTATGTGTACAGATTGTAAAGCACTCCGAGACAAATTTGTAATTTGTGAAATTGGGCTATACAAATAAACTGAATTGAATTGAATTGATTATGGCTTACAGCTTAAGAAAACTCAAATATCCTATCTCTAAATATTAGAATATCATGAAAAAGTATACTAGTAGGGTATTAAACAAATCACTTGAATCGTCTAATTAACTCGAAACACCTGGAAACACATTTTCAAATGTTTGATTTTGTTTTGCTGTTATAAATCTTTTTTTTTACTTGGTCTGAGGAAATATTAAAATTTTATGAGATAGGATTTTAGAGTTTTCTTAAGCTGTAAGCCATAATCAGCAATATTAAAAGAATAAAAGGCTTGCAATATTTCAGTTGATTTGTAATGAATCCAGAATGCATGACATTTTTGTTTTTTTAATTGCATTACAGAAAATAAAGAACTTTATCACAATATTCTAATTTTCTGAGACAGTCCTGTATAACAAGATTAAGACAAGTTCATGCCCAAACAAGTCATTGAAAAGCTAATGCAATCCTTGGAGATTGGCTCTGGATTCCAGTCTGTCAAGGAATATATTTTTAATATTAATGTAGCTGTTTTTCAAATAACTAAACTACATCTCAGATCTTCTGCAGGAATATGAACTCAGCAGACCTCTGAGGTCAAAGGGCACTGGTCCCTCGGAGCTACAGTGCAAAACAGATCTTGGCCAGAAAATCCAGGTTGTTTAATTCTATCGCAATATATTTGCAATTGCTTCTGATTCTAGCTTATTTTCTTCACTTTTTATTTTAGCCAGTTGTATAAAATGTTCAACAATTCTGGCCTTGTCCATTTTTCATCTTTGTCCAATTATCAGTATACAGATTCTGCCTTACGGTTAACTTTTCCCTTCAGACTCACTCACTGAATGAAAAAACAGCAACAACCAAGTAACAGAAATCTAAAAAGAGATAATTAATCAAACAGAATTACAGTGATAGGGATGGGTTTTTGTTTCGCCTCTGATACCTTCGACTGATGGACTACTTAAGGTCAGAGTTTCTCTAATCAGAGCTCGCCTCTCGCAACCGTCACAAGGGAGGCTGCATTGAAACACAGGTGGAATGAAACAGTTAGCTATTTAACAGCTCACAGTAATGCATTATGGCGAGTCTGGTAATTGGTGAGCAGAGTGCTGTTAAACATTCTTATCATGAGTATGCTACCTTTGATTGATCGGATCATTTTGATTGTGCTGGAGGATGAACATGTAAGGGAAGACTTGTTTTTTCAGTCTTTCATTTTTTTTCTTTCTCTTTGAAGAACACCTTCAAATGCTAAGAATGCTTATTATTTCATGTGAAGATGAATAAAATATATTAGTGTTTCACCCCTGCAGTTTCCCGTTTTGTGATATGTTCTCCTTTTATGCACCACGTTTTTAAAGGTTTTGCTAGCCAGCCTTTAGAGACCGATTTTGTACATTGAGTGACCTCAAAGTTTAACCAAAGTCACCAAAGACTCACAAAAAACATGTTGCCTATTCTTTCTGACCTCCTCTCTTCATGCTTTAGTGACGCATTTATTTCTTCCCTTATAACTGACACGGCTGTAACCAGGAAAAGACGTGCTGACATGTGCTAAATACATTCCAGCTCTCACACATCTCATCAAACACTACTCATCCATGTACATCCTATCGTTGGCAGAGCTTTGGACAGGAGTTGGCATTGATGGGAGGGACAAACACATTGAGGTGATGACTGTTAACCTTCACAAATGTTTGATTTCTCTTTGGTCTGCAGTGTCAGGAAGACATGTGCATGATACCAGATCAGAGGTTTCATCGTATATCTGAAATTAAACATGCAGACATACTTTGACCTTCAGTACAGACACTCTCAGTATTTGATCAGTGACTGATCAAAATGAAATCCATGTCTGTATCTCTTTGACATCAATAACATATTAATAATCTGGGGACCTTAGAAACAGCATGGGCCTGTCCATGAGTGAAACTGAACCTACACGGCTGAGTTGGCCTGACTGTTAAACCGGTACCCAATTTACTGACACATTCTCACTCTCAGCTCATCCAACTAATGCACTCTGGGTACCTTCTCTGGCATTGGACGTGTCAGGGGCAGAGTGTCAGTTTCCACTTGTTCCATGCATAGTTCCATTTTATTATAAAGTGAGGTTCAGGCAACACAATGACTCATTAAGTTTTGAGAAAAGAGCATGGTTGACGTTAACTTGACTGCCCAACGATAAGTGAAATGAGTATGAGCCAAATGAAAAAACAACTGAAAAGATAAAAGGTCAACGTACACTTTTCGTAACTCACGGGACGCAAACACGTCGGCGCTTTGGATACAAGTGTTTACACTTTTTAAAGTTCATTGCCAACATTTAGTAGCAGGATGTCAGTACAATAGTTTTATTTTATCTTGTTTATTTAGTCATCCAAGCCTCCCAAAGGGATTCAAGGGTATAGCTTCCAACTGCACCATTTACAGACTTACGAAGCCATAAAACCAAACTGAAAGTCTGGGATAGCTTGTTATATTACATGTACACGACATTTAATTTGTAAAAAGGGCTCTTCTGATACCAATAGTGGTGTCTTTCCAAACACATCTTCATCTTCATCTTCACAGCAGTTCAGGAGTGTAACCATTGTGTCTCATCACTTAACACTGGTATTGTTTAACGCCATTCATTTTAATTTGACAGGAGTGAGTGATGACGTGTTAGTGCACCGAAATGAGGGTGATTTCAAGCTTATGATGCTTATTATCAACCTGTCATAGTGCACCTCCGCCACTGATTAATCCCAAAATATTGGTGCATGGCAACTAGACTAAAGTTATGATTACATTTTTACTTCCACTTCAGGCAAAGATTTTTTTCATGGCAAATAAACTGATATTCTGGAAGATAGTCAGTGTGTTATTGAGGGTATTGGGGAGCATATTGTGATCATGTTTAATTATTAGAAAAAAACACAAACTGTTGGTACAAAATGGCCTCTGATGTTAAAAGTAAGGCTCTTGCTGGCGTCTTAACAGAGTGCCTCACACAAACCGATACAACCACACACACTGTCTTACAGGGACAGTTGAACAACAGTGTATTGAGCTGCTCTGCACTTTGGTTGGATAGAAAATGCTGTGTGCTGCCCGGACTTAATTGGTATTTAGTCCCATTACTGTGTCTGTAGCAGCACGTCAACAGCACAATAGAACAGCGGCTGTTCTCTTTCAGTCTACTCTGGACCTGTTCAGCCCAACTACTGCTGTGCACTCAAGATAGGTTTGACAGAGCTCACAGCCCAATGCAAAATAATAAAAGGATATCTTATGAGTTGTAAAAAAGATTTGGGTTGCGGTTACATACTGTGAGACAAGCAGCAGCCGCACCAGGGCTAATGTACAACTCATATGCTTTTGCCCCGGACCCGCTTACAAGCTGCAGTTGTGCACCAGTGTAATGGATTTAGCAGACAAAGAACTTGATGGCTTTACAAAATCGGGATGTGAAACTTTAAACAACACACAACACCTTCTTACAACTCAAAGTGAGTGGATAGTTTGAACTGAACACTATTCTGCCTCATTGGATTTCACTTTTTGTTTTCTCTTCAAAAGAGAGAAATAGAAACCTTAGTGTCCATAGGAAGTGTCGTCTTAAAGTGCTCAATATAAAATTGAGACGAACACAGAGGGTGAGTTTCTTAATTATCTCCTCAGGTAGATATATCACCATTGTATCTTTACAATGCAAATAGTTTTTGTGCTATATTAAAGCTTTGAACCCTTATTTGTAGTTTATACTAATTTAAAACCATGTATTCATAGATGTTTGATGTTTGCTCTTGGAGCAGTTTTCCCTTGGTGAATTTCTGTTCAGCAAAGCGAAGAGAAAATGGATTGACACATTGAAGAAATTGCTGAAATAAATTATCCAAAGACGACTGCATTGACGTAACAATCATTTCATCCAATTAATTTACCCCGATTCCAATTTGTCTTAAGTGAATTTAAGAATGAGAAGAACGCTAGTGAAAAAAGTATCTTGAAAAAAAACATTCCAACAGCTGTAATCTGTTATAACATGATGTTTTAATATCAATTTATCTACGAAATGTTGACTTGACACCACTGTATTCTGGTCTTCATTGAAAGTGCACGGTCACTGAAGCAAAGGAACATATAAAAGTTACAAACAAACATACTTAACCATTTTTACCATAAAATGTCCATTGATTTGGCATTGGTACTTACAGTATAAATGAGCAGAGTCATATTGAAACAGGATGGTTCAACTTTAACGTATTTTAATTTGTACTGTAGGATTCTTCATCGAATAGTTTGTTCTTGTGAATCAGTTGTGCGTTTTCTCGCTGGTCCACCTCATTCTTTATGAACTAGCGCTGAAGTTAGTTGCCACAAAACAGAAACCAAAACAGCCAGATGAGTACATTCTTCAGCGGTCCACAGCTGGTTCTCTCCTGTTTTACCATACAATTTGGTAATCCAGAGAGACAGAGCACAGCTGTAAGCGTCTGCACCACAATGGGCACCATTCTGATGTGAGTTCAGTACAGGACAGTCCAGATCTCTCTTCAAGCAACTGTTAACTGCACAACTTGGTGGTCTCGTAATCCAACGAATTGGGCAGACGTGAGTTGAAGGCCTGTAAGGAGGTGTGAATGCGAACCACCTCGCTGGCAGTAAGTTTGAGACGGTGTCGCAGAAGACAAGCAAACAGATCCAACCTCTGTTGCCCCGCAGGGGACAGCCGGTTCACCCGGTCTCGTATTTCCAAGAGCTGAAGCATGGCAGTGTCCTGGGACCCTTGGGTGTACGGGTAGTCCAGCTGCAGAATCAAGTCGCGAATCGCCTCTGGGTCAAAGTGCATGCCGTAGCCAAACACCTGGATGCTGTTGATCTTCATGTAGCCCAGGTTCCGAGCCGGATCCATTACTTCTAAAGGCTCGTAATACATGCTGTCATTCACTCCCTGTTGAGTCTTTATCCTGCTCCGAAGGTAGATGTGGATGGTTTCAAAGAAGGTCTTCCACTTGTTGCCCAGCGTCAGAGTCCAGTTATAGCACTCGAAGGGCAGGTCCAGCTTGGTGGACTGCCACTCTGGAAACGTGTTCTCATTCACAGGGATAAGCCAGCTCTCTGAGTGGCTCCCTCCAAAGGGGTTGATGTAGAGAGTGAGGACAGGCTCCAGTGTGCTGTTCTTGGTATGGCAGATCTGGAGGGATACTCCCAGCAACATGTGGACCATGTTGGACTTGTACTTGTTGCTCTTCAGCGTCAGCAGCATCCTCTTTCTCCACGAGGGGTCAAACCAGCTGTTGAGTCGCATGTCATTGCTGATGAAGATTGCGTGGACCTATCGGACACAGAGATTAAAACAGTATAGATGGAGTACATACATGCAGTTCAAAAAAATACTGTATTAACCTAAAATGCAAGCTCACAATCAGTTGGTTTGAGTTATAATTATTGGTAAAGGAATAGATAACATGCTACTAAGATAACTTCCTCAAGTTGAAACAGTCCACATTGGAGTTATGAGGGACAGGATATATCTACGGATAAGTGTTGATGACTTTGGTGGTAGGGGGTAATTACTGCTGCTAGCTACTTTCATTGGAAACAATTTCGCAACACTATGGTTGTGTTTACTGCCGGACACTTGAGCACTTCGACTTGACTTTCACTTTCAGGTGGGCGCCACTGACAAAACCAGCAGAATTCAGTGCAAAAGTACCCGGATGGCGCATGGCAAACGCCAAAACATGCAGTGTAAAGCGATGGACACTCACTTAAACGCTTTCCCGCCCGCCATCTTAGAAAAAGAGGAGAAGGAGCCAGCCGCTTTTCATTTTATTTCTAAAACAATGGCGGACGAGATATGGCTGGTAGCACAAGCGGTGAACCACGGAGTCCTCCCGCGTGTGAAAATGTATCGCAGTTTCCACATGGGTGGAGAAATTTAAGTTTCGTGGGGTATCGCAGATTTGATGCATCACTCCTGGGCTTTAATTTTGGTGCCCGGAACAGATGAACAGTCCGTCACTTCCGCCAAGTGGTTAAGTGTTCCATTTGATACAGCACTTATCAGCGACGCAGTGCACACTATGTTTTTAGTTTGGATGAGTTTCAAAATGTAGCAAACTCTTGCTTCTTAATCCTATCTTCAAGGGAAACAAGTAAGGCTCGACTTATTTTTTCTGCATCCTCCTCATTACTAAACTTGATCAACACAGAATCCATCTCTGTTCTTTTTTTCAAAACATTCCAACACATCCAGTGGCCTTCCGGGTGGTTGTTCAGAGAAACTCCATCTAGTAAGTAGACGTCTTTTCCGAGGTCAAGGCAGACCCTTCCAGCTGCCCGACGTATGTTGCTTATGTTGAGGTAAAAATAGGTTGCATCTGTTTTAATTGTATGAAACAGTGCTGGACCGTGTGTTGTCAAACGATGCCTGTGTAATATTAAAATGAAAACAAATTTTAATGTTGACATTAGCTGCCTCCTCATATATCAATGCCTAAGGATCAAATCACCACTAAATCTGAATTGCTTTTGCTCATTGTAATCAATGTACCCCACGTTCTCTTGTATGAACACAACATCCAACACCTGTTTCAACAAATGCAAAGAAAAGGGTAGGGGAAATTATGAAGTTGCATCGTATCAAAAAGGGCAAGACTTTGTAATTCTGAATGTCTCAGTATCATCCCAAAGATACTGATTTGAATGACAGCTAAACACTCAGTCATACATTAAACACAAGATTAAAGGAGAAAAACATACCTCTAGCCGGCGGTCACTTCTCTGTAGTAGGTAGCCCAGCTCCAAATCCTGGAGGTCCATCTCGAATCCCAGGTAGTTCTCCGTAGTGTCCGCCACCATGGACCTGCAGGCCCCCTGCGTCAGGGCAAAGCCCGGGTTGCAGCTCCCGCAGCGGGTGTGGTTTTCTGGTGCACATGCCTCGCATGCAGAGCCCTCCCCAATGAAGCAGGGCGGCGGCAGCTGACAAGGGCTGTGGTCGTATCGGCAGCTGCAGCTGTGGAGCTCCTCGGAGAAAGCACCAAGCTGGTTGTTCTCCGAGCAATACAGGAGAGACTGCAAGTGACTCAGCCAGTAGGACTGAGGCCTGCACCACAGGGGGCAGAAAGGCAGAAAAGGGACGAGGATGAAAGAGAGGGAGAGAGAGAGAGAGGTTATTGCATGGCTTAAACTATGAGCAGGTTTAATATGGAGCTGCTTTATTAGGACTGGGACACCTGCTTGGGTGTGCATACAGCTTACTCGTTAAAAAATGAGTGGTGAGCAGGGGGGCCTTCAATCGGAGGACCGACGGTTCGATCCACGGCTCCGCTAGCCCATGTCGATGTTTCCTTGGGCAAGACACTTAACCCCAAAAGTGCTGCCGTAGCTGTGCCTACGGTGTGTGCATGTTAGTTAGTCCTAATGGGCAGGTGGAACCTGAGCTCTTCCCATCAGAGTATGAATGGGTGTGAATCGGTGAATGATGACATGTAGTGTTTAAGTGCTTTGAGTGGTCGGAAGACGGGAAAAGCTCTGTACAAGTGCAGGTCCATTTACCATTTACCATAATCAGCATGATATTAGGTGTGCAGACCGGCCTGAGAGGATTCAAGTAAGCATGGTTGAGGTGAGGTCACCCAGATTCTTTCCCAGATATCGAATTTACATAAAGCATTATTTCAGTAGCTTTTCAATTATTACATTCATTATTTTGCATTGAAAGATTTGCACTTCATTCTGATACCATCGATGTCAAGTAACAGTTTTCAATGAAAATACTTCACCTCTCCAATCCTTCTAGGATTCATGAGCATTAAAAAAGGTTTGAGAGTTTTATTCCATACACTATTGCTCGTCAAACAAACACGCAGTCTACACTTTTCCAGTTGGATATTGCCAGCAGGATAATGATCTCAAGATTTTACGGAAGTGTTTGCAGAATGATGTACATTTTTTGAGTCAGGCTGTGTACATTTCTTTTTGGGATCATAAAGTGCCCATTGGGTTTAGGTTTCATATACAAAGACACATTGGTGTTTTGAAAAGGAAGAGCCAGCCAGAGACAGTAGAGAGAGAAAGTTATCTTTGATCAGTTTGGGACATAAATATTAGAAGTGTGCTGCAGCCTTAAGGTAACTTGACTCTCAGACATACATATAATTCCCCCATGTGGACCCGAGTTTGATTCCCATCTGTAGCACTTTCTTGACTGTGATCCCTTTATGCCTCTCATCCTCTCTGCTCGTTTAAGAGAAGGGATGCACGCTACATACCGCCGGCTTTCCTTCCAGGAAAAAAAAGAAGCCTTTTTCTTTGATGGGGGAGTATTGTGGTAAACTTTATGCAAATCTGAAAATGTTTTACGGATTATTACATTCAGGGTTTACTTCCTCTGTATCCCAATCTCATTGTGTGTGTGTGTGTGTGTGTGCGTGTGTTTGGCAGTTGGAAGGAAGGCTCAGTTCATAAAATCCCAGATTTGAATATCAAAACCCCCTACTGGGAAAAAGCGCTCGTGCGAAGTGAGCTGAAAGGGCTCTTCCTTTCTATCAAGCGCTACCTGTGGGCGAGGCGTTTCATCTCCGACAGAGTAAAGCAGTCTCCACGACAACACTGCAGCTGTACGGTTAGTTCCCTGGTGTTATTAGGACTGGGACACCTGCTAACTTCTGCGCCGCTTTGAAAAAAACGCAGGCATACATTTGGCCATGTAAAGTATGAACAAGCCGGGCTGCATCTTAACTTACTGTTGTAAATAGTATATTGTAATTTACCTTTCTTTCTTTATCTTCTTTTATGAAATTGTTTTACATTCGTTTGCTTTTTCCTGGCATTCCTTCTGCCATTGTTATGTGTGTTGTGCATTAGATGGTGAAAATAACAATGAATGAATTGTATTAAAAAAAAAAATATGACTCCAATCAGCATCATCAACATCATCGTGTGATGCATTACACTGTTTGTACTACTCATCATTTTCTTGTCAGAGGTACTGTAACAGAAATGTGCCCAACCAGTACATTTGTAAATTAACACGTATCAATGTGGACAATGTAAATTAAGAAAAGGCCAATGTCATCATTTCGAATGCGTACTGGACATTTCTCCTCTCAGTGAATGCATGTATTGTAATTGAAACGGTCTGAGGCTGCACAGATTAAATTGGTCTGATCTACTGAATCCTGTAACAAGTTAATTAAAAATCTGTTCAACATTTCTCAACTCAAATCTTAATTGTACTCTCTTAGTAGTCAAACAAAAAGATGAGAGGACTTGCCATATAAAAAAAAAGCAAAAGGTTGAAGCTTATGGACAAGAAAGGATTTTTTTCTGCAGATTAAAGCAGAAGAACTGAAACAATCACTTGAATGACAATGTGCACCCTGATGCCTAATGGCAAAAGTTTGAGCAAGTGTGCTGTGCAATCTTATCATTACGCGCCTAATAAAAGCCAACCAGACTGCAGCTTTAACTGGCTTATTTGCTCATAATCGTCAGCGCAGAGAAAGAGTAGGCCCCAGGACGCAAAATCAATCACATATATCTCTCATCTATCTCAAGTGTCTCAAACAGGATGTTAAAGGCAGAATGAGCTTTTCATTTTTCGGCGCTTTCGTTTTCTCTCCTCGGCAAAACTGACACAGATCCCATTCTCAATCTCCGTCCACTGAGTGTGGAGATGTCTGTGAGGAGAGAAAAGAAAGGGAAGGCTTCATGGTTGATGCAGCGTTAATAACATAGATAAACACCGCCTGGATGAGGGACGATGACGCTCCCACTCCTTTTGCCGGCAATTGAGTGGGAATATCAGCTGCTCAGATCAGTGATAAATGTGTCTGTTGACAATGTTGTGGAGAGGACGACACAGATTAGTGCTGAGACAGAGAAGAGAAAGAAGATGAAAAGAAATGAAGCAAGCGAGAGAGAGCGAGAGGGAGAGAGACTGGACATTGAACAGGACAGAGTGCACTGTATAGATTAATCTGCCGGTTGATTCATGTGTTGTCCTCTCGGGCATCGCCGCCATTACTGTGGAAGCTCAGTCCATCTGAGAGCAGCGTGACTGACAGTAATGGTTGTATTCATCACCTTCGACGATCAGCCCCTCTGACGGAGGTTGCTGGCCCGAGTGGGTCTTAAAACACTGACTTGAAATTCGGAAACTGTCCTCGCCAGCATTGGTCAAACACTTACAATGACCTATGTATGTGTGTGTTTTTCACACCTCATGCTGGAGTGTGAGAAATGACTGTCCTCTCTCAGCAGCTAAGGCTGAGGAAAGAGGAATTTTATACTTTTGTGGCCATGAAACCAGAGCAGGTGTCTGAGGGAATTCACGGGTTTGAAGTCCAATGAAAGGAAGTGAAGATTTCATGATTTCCTGAAGATTTCATGAAGTCCCAATGCATAGTTGATGGAACAGAGACTTGTGGATTTTTAAAAGTTGAAGTTTTCTGTTAGAGTACCCGATGGAAGCAAAGTAAGACAGGTATAAGTGCTCTTATGTTGAGCTGCAAAAATAAAACAAATGTGCGCGTCTAAAAACTGGGTTATCTCTTGCAATATATGTCTGGCTTTATTCGTATTTCACTGCATTTTAGTACAATGTTATACAAACGAGAGGCATTGCATGTCATTGGATACATTTGTAGAGATAACTGCAGGCTGTGACTCCATGTTCAGTAGCTTTAGGCAATACAAACCACAGAACTTTATCGAGGTTTACATCAAACTCAAATGGAAGGCTGAAGAAATAACGTCATTACAAAAAGGCACATTTTTTAGGATGTTTTTCTTATTCGGCCTTAGGGTTACACAAGACTTAACATACACATGTACTCACCGTTCTCTCGGTAGTCGCACATGCGGCTGTCGATGACATCTTTTACTGAGACTGAAGAGCTTGAAGATGACTCTGTGGGCTCGGCTGGCGAGGACCCGCATGCTGTTCTCCAGCTGCTCATAGCGCCAGTGGAACGAGTTGTCCATTGACCACAAGTGTTGGATGCCGGACACATTCAGGAAATAGTTCTGGGGGAGACTCGCACGGAACGCCTTGAATTCATCTGAAACCACGGACAAGAGGCGGGAACTTCTTAACGTTTAATCATCAAAACAGCATTGCCATGTTTATTTCCAAGTGTATTGTTAGCATCTACTCCTGTTTATTTCAGGTTTTTTTCAAAGACTGGGTCCGGACAGACGGGTGGGTCGCGGGAGATTTCATTAGGTTTGCCAAATAAATGTGCAGAATTTCCTTCATAGTCTTTTGTGAAACATTTATGTCTGCAGTACAACTCTGCTTAACATAAAGGAGCCCGGATGTTGGTATTCTTCTGATGATTGTAAGATTGAATCTAATATGTAAATATAGCATAACTTCTGTTCGTTCAACTGATGAGTGGTCAGGGAGACCACCTGAGGGCAACTCAGACACTGAACTCTTTTAAGACTGGCCTAAAAACCTTTTTATTCAGGAAGGCATTTTTTACCTTGAGTTAATTTATTGTCAGCTATTACATTCTTATTTTTATTTTTTTTATGGGTTGCTTTAACTATGTTTTAATCGGTTTTATTTGTTTTCACTATATGTGTGGCACTCTGAGATTCTTTGAAGGAAGAGTGCGATAAAAATGAAATGCATTATTATTATTATTATTTTTAAAGTACTTAACATGACAATATGTTTTCACAAATGCATGTATACAACTATTTATAATCAAATGTAGAGATCTCTTCGAATGGGCTTATTCATGATATATAGTTATGGAGAAATGGCAATACACTGTCAGAAATATTCATAAATGAACAAATTAAGGCCGATTGAAAATTTGGTTAGACAGTGGTCTATACTGAATGCAACATTAAGTATGATCATGCCAAATGTTGCTACCTTGATGCCAGACAATACAGTATGAGGTATGACATGTTCGTTCTGTATATGGGCAACTGGCAAATGGTGGACCATGTTACCAGTAAATATATCTGCGTGGCCTTAATTAGATTTTTCTGTCCTATGTTTATAACATGACTTGGAACACATTTACAAGCCATGCTAAGCCTCAATTATGAATGTGTTTCATACTACATATGAAGCTAATGACATAAAAGCTCACACATTTTACAACAACTTGTTTCCTCCTGTTTGAGTCGGAAGATGGCTGCATTTTCCAGTGGCTTTGTAAGGTGCCTTTGAAATTGGACATACGTTGGCAGCTTGTTCTATTTGGGCCAAAAATACGGAGTTGGATAGAGCATCTGGCATGTGGTGCTTTGAAATTAAGCTCACACAAGCTTTTTAATCTTGTTCAGTAAAGCAAAAAATAACAAATCCAGACTGACACTAAAGATAATAAAATACACTGTAGGGCCACTTTGAAGCAGAGAGCAAGGTGTTTAATTGGATATTTGTTTTAATGATACAGAGTAAAATTTGCAAATGTATCATAATCAATTCAACGATAACATATTATTGCTTAACATGCTAAATACAACCTCCCTCCGCTGTATTACTACTGCAACAGTAGTAATACTGCTCGTAAAAGTATCACCATCGTAACCATTGCTATTTATCGCCTTTTACATTGCACCATTACGTTTTGTATTTTGTATCTGAGTCTGAAAACATTAAAATATGTTGATTGATGTGCTTTTGTCACATTGCTCATCTTCACGTCATCGTATTCTCCTAAATGACATAAAATAAGTGAATTAGTGTGAAATCCACATATTGTAACGGGTACCTATAGTAAGTCCTACCTAAACAAGAGATACTTTCTGATTCTGTCATGTTCTGTTTTGGCATCATTTGTTTGAAGGTCAACAATAGCATTGGTATTAGAGAGGAGACCTAATTTTATTTTATAGTTCCACCGTTTCCTGCCATCTCCCCGTAAAGATAAAGCAGCCCGTTAGAAATGTGTGATAGCCCTCGCTGAAGGACACATTTATGACACTTGCAGGTTTCTGTATTCAAGGCACGCTCCTGCCCATACTTCACACCCAGCTATTAAAACATAAACTTTAAAAGTAATTGCACTTAGAGATATTCCAGCCAAATCTGAGCAGTGGAGAAATAAAAAAAAATAAAACATCCATTTTGATTTCACCTCAGTTATAATTACCAAGACAGGGTGACCCAGCAACGAAATAATAAGCAAACATTATGCCAAGAGCTTTCGCTGAAATCTCTTTCCCCCAGTGATATGAGGAGGCTGGTCTGGCAATAAATGGCTTGCATAGCTGATTCATCTGCTCTAGACATTGTAAACTATCAAACTCTGATGATTAAAAAAAAAAAAACTGGTCTGGTTGCACTGTTAATTTTTTGTATGCAGATAGTGTTCCAGCAGAGGATTCACAACCAGCTATTATAGACCGCCTATAAATCATAGAATAGGGAGGGACATATATAAAGGAACCTCACTCAGATTTAACGGTGCAAATGAAGCCATGACATTGAATTCATCTCTCTCATGAATTAATGAATTTAATGATTAATATTCAAAAAGTTTGATTTCCCTGCATTTAGTACGAGACATGCTACATACCGGATTCCTCAAACTCTTTATAGAGCATCCCCCATGTCTCTGTGATCCTCTCCAAGCTCTTCTCCATGGCTTGGATGTCCATATAGGGGCAGTTGCACTCTGGGAACTTGGGGTCACAATGGCACCAGCAGTCGTTGTCCTTGCAGACAAATTCCCCCTCTCCATTGCAGGCGATGTAGCTCAGAGCAGCCTGCACAAAGCTTTCCCTCAAGTATTGTGGGAGGATCACCTGCAAGCCTGTTAACCCACAAGGAAAGTGTAGTAGTCATTTATTAGGAATATATACATCTGATGTTCATCCCATGAGCATATACCATTCGGTTAGATTTTAAACGTCATACAAATCACAAATACAAGTGGTACAAATGAGACAAACCTTGCAGTTGGACTTTATTTTCAGGGCTCTGAACCAGCACAGAGCTGACAGAGTCAAGGTTGTCATAGTTACTGCATCCAAGAGGACCTGTGCGGGTCTCTGTCACCTGGGCAACAACAAATGAAGAGATGATTTATATAATCTCGTTAGTTGGAGGGTGGCTAAAGTGTGCCTCGTGTAACATAATTGGTGTCCTCTGTTACGTTTAAATGAAGTACTTCATACAGAATGGTTTGAACTTGTGAATGAGACGGAAATGAAAAACAAAACTGGGGTAAGCTCATTTAGATTCCTCTAAATTGGTGTTGTAGTGCTTCCATGAACTCATTAATCTGCCAGAATGCCTCACGTTTCCTTTTTCATCACCACACTGATTGAAGACATTTGGGTTGACCTTTGCCACAACGCAGCTCCAACAAAGCATCCTCCTCCACTTCATTTGCAAGAGGAGATGCTCTCCCTTTTTTCTTCGCTGCGACACTCCGGCGAGCATCTAACCGATTCTCATTTTTCTCTCTTTGTGGTTCTGGGACACCATATTTTGTTCAGCGATTTGTCCTGGTCAGGCTTGTCAGGGGACAGTTGGTGCAAAGTGACAGATGGATGAGGCGAGACACTGAGGGCCAGTCGATCAGTAACACAATCAGAAGGCGGAAGGGCTTGGGAACTCATACGGTGCTGCAGGGAAGAGAAAACTCAGTATGGGTTTTTTTAATCAGAAGCCTAATCCAGAAGAAAGAATAAATATCCTCTCTGAATGAGAAAAGGAAAATAAAGATAATTTGAGTGCAATCCCTTGTTACGATCTCAGACACTTAGGAAGTAGGACCCAATTGCACGACCCGGGAGACAGAGATAAAGTATTTGTAAGTACTTTATTTTTCGGTTCTGCAGTGAACAAAATGAAAGCGCTCACGTAGTGAGGGATCAAAAACTTTTCAAGAGCCCAACATAACCCGACCTGATCATGGCAAAAGACCAGACGAACTGACAAGGAACACTGGGAGACAGGGGAATTTAAGCACATGGTAACAAGACACAGGTGGGACCAATCAGGGGCGGGGCTGACACTGATGAGCATAGGAGACAGGTGTGATGACAGGTGAAAACAATCAGGAAGCCTGGAATGAGAGAAAGCGAACATAAATGACCTGAACCTCTTTAGCATATCTGTCGGTGCACAACATCCCTTGACAATGATATTCATATCAAATTATAAATCCCTTGTTTCCCTTATGAGGGATTTTAATGCCGATATGAATGTGAGGAAATGAGACACAGCCCTGGGTTTCAGACCACGTGAATGGTGAATATTGTTGAGGAATTATTTCATATGCCACATGATATGAAATACGGCAAAACATTGACTGATGAGCAGAGCATTCAATTTCCGCTTTGCATAGCAGCTGCGATTCACTATACATTCTGGTATATCACTAATACGTAAAAGGACATTATTGGCCACCTATATCTTGGAACATGGCTGTGTAAGGGAATGAAGCAAAAGTCTGTTTTCATTCATATTTCATTATGTGGGCTTCTAGTCCGGGAGCTGCAGTTAAGAGTATGTCGATGATTCGTTCCAGCAGCAGAGTGGGAGCAAGAGAAGCAGAGGAAGAAGAACATTTTGATCATTGCCATGCACAGCAGATGAATCATTTTAAAGGCTGGAACATTCTGAATTACCATGAACCTTTACCACATCCTGAAAAACAACAACAAAAAACGTTCAGAGGGAGTTGAGTTGAGCTCCGACTTCATGCAGTCCATCAAATGGTGTAGTTCCACTAGAGGGCAGTCGACAGACATATATTCAACAAACTCAGGACTTTGAATAATAAGAAAATAGATAGATAGATAGATAGATAGATATATACTTTATTAATCCCCAAGGGGAAATTTGTCGAGTCAGTAGCAGCAACACAGCAACACAAAAACAAAAAAAAAAACACAAAATATAAGAAGGTTAGGGGTGGTGGATATGAAGTGTTGTAGAGCTAGCCTAGCGCTGTGCAGGAATGTCTCCTCTGTTCTCCTCTCTCCTTGTGAGGAGGCGGAGGGAGAAAGTACTCCTCTGTCCCCTGTGTAGGTGGTGGTGAGGGGGTTGTGTTCGGGTTGTCCAATACATCTTCAACTTCACCCTCTCTCCCACCTCTCCTCCCTGTTGCTCCAGCCAGCCGCCGATGATGGAGCCAGCCTTCCAGTTTAGTGTTAAAGTTGCTGGTGTCACGCTGGTGCTCCGGCTCGCTGCTGCTCCCCCAGCACAGTGGCACAAACAGCACACTGGCGACAACCAACCACTCCAATATCTCCGCTGCACATCACCTGCACGACAATCAGGAGGAAAAAGAGAAACTCAAAAATTCTTGTACACAGCGTTGATGTTGGCTGATCAGTTTCAGTTCGTTTCAGAAACTGTCGCAGGGTACTCCTCGCTCTCACCCACACTCCCACCAGTCCACTCACTCAGGTGTCAGAGGTAAGGAGTTCCCTGGCTGAAGTCCATGGTCTTCCACACTCTCTCTGGTCTTGGCCACGTTCCAGCCAGGTGGTTCTCATCGGCCCACTTCCTCACCACCCTCTGTACCCCCTCCCTCCCCCCCCCATCCATCCCGACCACTGCAGAATCTGCAGAGTACTTCTGCAGATTGCAGAGATCCGTGTTCTACTGTTGTGGTGTACAGGGTGAAGGAAGAGGAGAGAAGGAAGGGAGACAGAAAGTCATGACCACAACCACCGTTCACACAAACACACTCTGAACAAACACAACCATCTGCCTGTGTGGTATGGTGTCCAGAGGGAGTGGGTGATCCAGCGTCCACCGACGCTCATCCACCTCCACAGCAGGCAGTGGAGCATGTCACTGAGCGTGGAAGTGACTCACAGAAAAGTGAGAAGTCAGAGACATCGGTTCCATCCAGGTGCGACTGAGCTCGTTGCAGCTGGTAGATGATGGCAGCATCACCATGTAGAGCATGGTGTCAAACATGATTTCATGAGCGCATTAGGCCTGCGACCTACGGCCGTCACCCACCCAACACTCTCCAGACCTTCATTCTCAGCAGGGCTCGAGGAGGCCGGTCCAGGTTGAGGCCAGATGGTGCTGAGCTGCGGACTTCCACGGCATCTTCACAGACCAGCCCTACAGCACAGCTTCCAGCTCAGGGCTGCCCCAGAAGGCTGGGGGGGCTGCAGACACACAGTGGCGCTGGGTGCATGGGTCTTGGGGACCCTGGGGCTGACCTTCTCAGGACCGCTGGACCTTGGGCTCCAGCCTTCTTCTCTCTGCACTCTTCACAGGTCAGAGAGAGGGGAGGGTGGAGGGACCATTGAGAGCCTCGGTGGAGGGAGGAGGGAGGGGATTGGGGGAGAGGGAGGGTGTGGAGGAGCAGTGTGGGGAGGTGGAGGGGAGGGAGGACTGGTGTGTGAACCTATTGAAAAAAACTTCTCCAGGTTCCCTGGCCTTGAAGGAACCCTGTGCTCTCCCTCAGACCAGCCACCTCCCTGTTGTTCCAGAGCAGTTCACACAGTTTTTTTTGTTCAGCTGGACCACACCTCCCAGAGTGTTCCTGCCTTGCTTTTGCTCTCAGCTTCACCTCCTGTAAGAGCCTCCTGTCAGCTCCTTTCACCTCCCCATCTCTGCTTTTCTCAGCTCAGTCTTCATGTTATCCAGCTTTCAGCAGCTTCACAGATGCAAGGCTTGTTGGGAGATCTGAGGGATTGATGGCTGTGTGATGGTGATGCAGTCATTGATGATGTGTGTTCCTGAGGAGGTCATGTCACATTGATGTCCCCCCGTCGACAGTCAGTCATCCATAGTGTCGTCCCTCCTCTGGTCCACTCCTGCAGTCCTCCTCCGGTCTCCTCCTCCTTCCAGTCCTGTCGGTCAGCTCTAGCCTCAGGACCAGGTCTCACGGACCAGTGGAAAGGTCAAGCAGCGGACCAGAGATGTGACGTTATGCTATAGCATCACATGACGTTATGGCATAATGTCACATTGTATTATTTTAAGCCAGACCATTATGTTTTTATAGCCTACAAAGAAGTTAAGCTAACTGCCACTGTGGTAAATGTACTGTATAATGATAATTTGTGGTTTTTTTTACATTTAGCATTGAAGTCTCCCGGGTAATACAACAGGTGTGAAGTAGACAATTATTTTTGCTCCAAAATGTACCCAGAATCTTAAAGGACATGTAATTATTGCTCGCGGCCCACTGGTAGTTTTGGCTAACTTCGCATGTGGTCAAGAGTGTTTGTGTGGTGAACGAAAATGGAGCTCCGATAACACGATTCACGATGGCAACAGCTAAATAAAAGACACAGGCTCTATTTTAATTCAGTAAATCTAGAGAAATTAATGTATTTAAACTACGTATGGACTGAGCAGATTCATTAAAAAAAGAAAGTCTATAACGGAGCGGAGAAAAAGTTAACATGGTTTTATCCAGTGTTGTCCATTAATCAATCTTTTATCAGCTTTACATTTCCTAAATGTATGACGACATTACATTTCAAATGTATTGATTCAGCTTTAAATGTGTTGGGGAGCAAACACAGAGTCCGGCAACGGAAGATGAAACACATAGTTGAAGATTCATATAAATATGTTAGAGACAGCGACGTGATTGCAAGCTCACTGGTCCAGTAATATTGTTTTTGCTGATTTGCACCTAAACAGGTGTTGAGGTTACATACAGCAGATCTACTTGTATAATATATTAACATAATTTGGTGGTTTTATTTCATCTTGGTGGTTTTATTTCATCTTGTTTAACTAATGGATTTAATTTTACACTGTTAATCAAAACATGTTCAGATCATCATGCAGCCTATTAAAAACTACATTTGGCAGCTGCTTCACGATGCTGCTCACTCAGAAATATAAACCTAGAAACTCCAATAATATAGGACTTATTTTTCATCAGTGGCAGTGCACATCAAATGCTTGCACAGAGGGACAGCAATATTTATATATATATATATATATATGAAAAACTTCCACTCGCAGAAAAAGGACAGGCATTTTTATTTTAAGCTGAGGGGGACTTTAATATTTGAATGTGAGAGCAAAAATATGCTGTTCAAAGAAGTGACTAAAAACACATGAAGGCCTTAACTTTAAAGTAAGAAAACTAATATCCAAGCAGGATTTCTATTTTAAAATAGTGTAAACCTCCATTACTTTAATGCGCCTGGATACGTGTATCGCTGAGTCAGTCAACCTAAAGTTTGGTTTTAGTCTGATCTACTCATTGATAGTCCAGACATCAATTGATCGAGTCACTTCGAAGAAACTCAAGACTGTATTTCTCTACCATAATGAGAACACAATACAATCATCGCTGTGTGCAGACGGATAGGCAAATATGGCCAGCGTCTGGTGGGCACATCGCCATCGAATCAGTCGATGAAATTCTCAAATCGTATCAAAAATGATCCCTGACGCTCTCGGAAAACTGCAGTCATTACTCATTGTACAAACGAGCCGCCCTAATCACAGTTTGCTCTGGGCCGTTTGCTTCGTATAACAGCCCACGTTTCCGCAGCCAATCCTTAGCGCACCACAAGAGTAACAGGCTTTTTCTCCAAAATGAGCTTAAATTTCCCCCTTTTGCATGGAGACAGCAGGGGGGGTCTTTGCCTCGCCAGCCCTCTCTCATTCATTCCTCGACTTGTTTGATTTAGAATTCATGCAGAGGGACGCCGAGTTGTACCTGCTCCGAGACGCCGTGTGGGTCAACGCCCTGTGGAGGAATGTATCGCTCCTTTGATTCACTCGCTGGTGGTGATGGAGGTGAATCAGACTTCTTTCTACCTCCTACCCGTCAGTCACGCCGGATGACTGCCTTTAAAGCATGAAAGCACACCCTCTCTTCTTCTCTGTAGCTACAGAAACAAAACCATTAAAAAAAAACTTAATTCCCAAGAAATGAAACAAAGGCCTCTGCACCTATGATGCAGCCACCTTAGAGGCACAAGAAACACCTAACCCTCCCTGAACACAATGTCGGGAGAGCACAGAGCTTTGATATAAGTACAGGGAGTCTGATTCATGCTCTGCTACAGCAGGAAAAGCCACACTTCACAAGCCGACTGCCGCTGTGTTCGAAGGAATGAAAAAAAAAAATGAAAAAAAATGGCAGAAAGGAGGGTCATCCAGTGCTCCGTGGCCCTATTAACCCCATGCTGCCTGAAGGTGACAACCGGAGGCAGACACCTGTCACGAACAGTTTCTCAGGAGATCCATTTATCTTCAACCTCACCATATGCACTCATCACCCAGCTTCCTGCAGACTTGATGTGTTCACGGTGGCTGAAGATCATATCTCATCGGGAGCATGCTGATAAATACCATCATCCCTCCGTTTTATTGGCATTTTCATTGTATCAAAACAAGGGAATCATTCACATATTGCTTTCAGAGATGAAGTTGTCTGCTTTGCAAAAGACACCTGAAAGCAACAAACACATTTAATATAGAAATTGAAGTACATTTGTCTTACTTTTTTTCTAAAGAACAGTGTTAGTGTGTGCACAGTGCATAGAGATAAATCCCTCAGAGGGATTTCCGTCATTTAAAAATATACCTATTTGTATGATGGATTAGGAAAAGTGACTCGGTATCAGTTTCAAAATAAACTTCTGTCATAACAGAAAACAACTGCATTATGTTTAGGAGAAGATTGTAAAATACTTAATTAGTTTTAGGATAAGTTTGGCGTCCGGGTAAAAGTAATTAAGGAAGTGCCACGATTGGAAGTATGCAACTACGTGACAAGTAAATCAAGGTTGACTCCTCCTCTCCCACGGGGAGCGAACATCAGTCTACTGGGTGACACATTAGTATATAATTGGATTGCAATTTTTGTTATCAGAGTCTAAAACAGAAAGGATCTTTTCTTAGCAATTGTCATTTAGTGAATATTATTCCCGGTGGACTGCGTTGAAAAACTAAGCTTTGCTTTTAAAGATGGGTCTCTGGGCAGATTCCCATGTTAGCAACTCCAGTTGACAGTAAGAGGTACATCTTAAATCTTTAGACCCAGAAATCATGTACCATGATTTTATGCAGGCTCATGTTGACATTCATAGCCGGTCTGCGGCTTTATAATAAAGGATAAAAAAGAGACAGGAACACACAGGCTTGTGTTTGTGATACCCGGCTTCTTAGACTAGAGAGCTTGCTCTCTGCTGTTGAAGAAAAAATTAATCTATTCTCACCAACTCCAGAGTAATAAAACACCAATTATATTCTGTTTTGTTACACCCCAAAGCAGCCTAAATTAGCAACGTTGCTTATTTAAAGTGTATCTGAAGGCTACTTTGAAAGTGTGTTGGCAACACGTTATAATTTACTCGATTTTACGGAAAGCAATGGAAATAGCAACATCACATCATTTTCAAAATTAGTATGTTAACACACGGAAACAGTTTAGCAATGTTGTTCAGTACAAATATGAGAGACAGATACTTTTTAGAGAAGCAGAAGTAGGTGAGACCGCAATCTCCCAAGGCTACCTGCCTTCTAGATTTGATATTGACTAAAGTTTGGTCTGACGGAAGATTAAAGACGATTGAATCTCGTTAATGCATTAATCTGTGCGTGTGATTCAATAACTCAAAAATGGAGACAGGAAGGCATTACCTTGATGGCAGTGGAGGCGATCTGAATGTGGTGCAGCTTGCGCAAAGTGCTCTCTCTGTCGATGAAGTAAGAGGCGGCCAGCTGGTGCAGAGCTTCCAGAGTCACGGTGGAGGAGTTACTCGAGTAATCGCTCACCTCGGCCTTCTTACTCAATTTCCTCTTGTCCACAAATATCGTTAAGGCCTCTTCCCCTGCAAGTAAATGTAACATTGAAAGAAGGAAATCATTATTATTTTTTATTAAAAGATAGATAGATGCTGAGGTACACGTCTCCGGTAGAAAATAAAGAAGTTCGGTGTTCGTCTCGTCTTTGGTGCCGAGCGCTCATGGTTGACGTGGTTATGTGCTCCATCGTCCGCAAACCACTTGTCAATCAAAAAGTGTGCCAACTGTATTGGACTTCCTGTTAATGAGGTTTGAGGGTCACTTGGCAAATCATTTCGGTCAATTCCTCTGAGGGCTTTACAACATCCGCTGTCCCGGGACCTCACATCAGTTCAGGAAAACCTCCACCAAAAAAAACCTCTTTAACTGGGAGAAGAAACCTCGGGGAGAGCAACAGAGGAGGATCTGTAACACCCTGTTCTGTTTATCCTGTGTCTCCCGTATTCCGTGTCTCCTATGTCTCCTCTGTGTCTCCTCTGTCTTGATTGTTTCATTCCCTTCACCTGCCCTCAGCCACTCTTGTCTCGTTACTGTCTGATGTTGTACACCTGTTTCCCCCCCTATATATTGTGTCAGTCTTTCCCTTGTCTCCCGTTGGATTGTCGGCTCTAGTTCCGTGTCTTTTTCCCGTCGTCCTGGCTTTCGTGCGGTTTCCTGATCCTGCCTGCCTGCCTGCCTGCCTGCCTGCCTGCCTGCCTGCCTGCCTGCCTGCCTGCCTGCCCGCCCCTTTTTGGACCTCGTTGTTTTTTTGCAAACTTTTGCCTCATTGAAGAGCGCTTTTTATTATTCACGTTATTCCTGTTTCTCTGCGCCTGAGCCTCACCCCGTGACAAGAACCTGACAGGATCCCTCTCCCCGGATGGACAGAAGTGCAATATGTGTCATGTGTACAGAATGAACAGCGTAACTAAGTTTACAAAACATTCATTGCATACGACAGAAACGATTCATACAATGAGAGTAGTATTTATGACATCTCACGATTACTTTTTGTTAGGAATTCATTCCAATTATTCATTTTAATTGAATGTAAAAAACCTGCCACAAACTCTGCTCCAGGACACACACACACACACACTAGATACACTATGTCACCCTGCATAGCTACGGATCATTGCCATCAACTCTTCATAAGTCTGTAAGGGCCATGGTGCAGTGCACTCTTTCCTTGAGAGTCCCGGGACATTGTACATCATATTCCTCATCATAATGCACTGTTAATGTCTCAGGGCCATTTTTCTGCCCACTGCTTTTCTTGCTTAGCTGCTGAAGGGCATCCCCTTGATATCACAATCTATTTATTAATTTCATTAAGTCCATACGTTTCTGAACACAGAGGCAATCCATTCAGAACCACAGAGGCATATCTCTGGCTACTATCCAAGGCAAACTCCTCATTCGCCTCTCTTCATACCATTAAGTGCTGGCTGGGAGCCAGAGTTACGGGCTGCATCAGCTCAGGCAGCCGGTTGCGTTGCATTGAATGCAGCCACTCACAACGGTGACCTTTTCTAATCCCGGAATCAGGTGTAAAATAATTGACAAGTGTTGCTTTGTAAAGCAAATTGGTTTCGCAAGACTTGCAAGACCTCTCTGGCATCTTCAATGATTATTTTTTTTCTTTCTTGAGAGAACCAGTAATGCCTCATCACACTGCAGAAAACCAAAAGTGGCGTAACTGTGTGGCAGTGTTGTGTTTATAGTATTCAGGCTTTTACATGTATTCCTAAAGTACATCTTTGAAGAGCCATTTATTGGCTGCCAGTGGCATACTTTTTTGCAGAGATGTGCTATTCAGTTGCTTACTGTGACTGGGTTATTGTGCCATGTCCATCTTTCTTTCCATATGAAACACCTGGGGGAGCAACCTGAATGCTTTTTATCAACACAAATCCTGTACTAAAGCTGACACCTGAGATAGAAATACTTTTTCTCTATCAAATGGGAGAAAAGTTATTCCTAAAAACACATTTCCCCATACACTGAAATAGTCAGCTTAAATTGCTCAATAATAAAACACAATAAAAATATTTCTAAATAAAATGAGCCATCAACTAACTTTACTGAGATCCTATAACTTAATATTCAAGCTTATTTTTCCAGCAATGGTAACCAGTTTATCGCTCACTAACATTGAGAGTCTGTCGTAAATCACAAAACCATTGCTTCAATGATTTCTATGGTTTCAGAATGTGTCTCCTTTGTTATTGAAGTTGAGCTAGAATGCCATGTTTGAGGAAAAAAGAAATGGGGGAAGAAAAAAAAGCAGTTTTTTGTTCACCTCCTAGTGTAGCTGACAGCAGAAAGTGAGTCCCATACTTCCTGATCAGATTGTCAGTTATCATCTGGGTGGTGGGCCTGCGGCCCAGCATTCGGATGTTCCTGGTGAACTCAGGAGTCAGAGGTAACGAAGACTCTAAGAAATCTCTCCTTTCCACGGCCATGTTGTTCACCTTCCATCTCCCAAACTCCCTGGAAAAAGCAAAAGAAAACAACAATAAAAGTAGCTTTTGGTTAAACTAAAGAAGTAATTAAAAAAAGATAATTCTACAATGCATAAACTCAAGATTTTGATGATGAATCAAAAACTAACCAACAGATTTAATCAGAACGTAAATCATCATCCGTAGTGCCAAGGTACAGAAGAGTAGTCTACAGAGGTAACATTCACCTTCTGTGCCTTCTCTGCTTCTGATATAGCGACATAATATGGGTACATAATTTGCCTAAAGCTGTAAGCAGAATAAATCACTTGAACAGAGAGACAGAGAATAAAAGAGAGAGGGAGCAAATTCAATTAATTATGTTGCTCTGTGCTTTTTGCAATGTAAGCATGGTGACACCACCTAAACTGAAGTGAATTAAAAGTGAATTGATGGAGAAAGAAAGTGAGAATGAGAAAAAGAGATACATCGAGTGAGAAGACAGGAAAACAAGAAGAAAAAAAACATTCAGACTAAATCCCGGTATCATTTGAAACTATGATTGTCACCTGGGACAGGAGTGTACTCCAACTACACAACTGACAGATGTTTTCCCTAACAGCCCGTCATAGCAGAGATATACATCGAAGTGAATGAAGCACAAGGTGGTAAGCGCGAGAGAGAGAGACCAAGTGGGAGCTAAACTGTCATACAGATGAAAGCAGTGTGAACAAAAGACTTGTCAGCCCTTTGTTACCGTTTCAAGTTATTCTCGTTCCCTCTGACAACCACGTCTGACCTCAACCACCAATTTAACTTATAATACGTATACGAATAGACATGTTCGTGTCTCTATGCTTAAAACTATGACTCTCATTGGCACCCTCCTTCTGTCACTTTTTGTCATGTTAGTTTAATGTGTCTCTTTTCCATGCATTTTTGTTTTGCTGCAAACGTCCTAGCTGTGGGATTAATGAAAGACGGTCTCATCTTATTTCATAAGTCAGCATTGACTTGGTTTCATAGGGGACAAGGACAGCTGTCATTGGTGAGTCCTGTGTTGGTCTGACCCAACCAACCGCCACCCCCTCTGTAGCTCAGTTGTAAAGCGGGGTGTCGTCCTTCAATCAGAGGATCGGCGGTACGATCCCTTATTGCGCTAGCCTCTGTTTATTGGACTTGGTCAGAACCCTTAGCCCCAAATGTGTAACCCTGTACGAATGGGGATGCATATTTAGAAAGTCCTGATGGGTCGGTGGCACCTTGCACGGTAGCCCTCTGCCATCAATATATGAATAGGTGAATGATGACATGAAGTGCTTTGAGTGGTCGGAAGACTAGAAAAGCGTCAGGATGGACTGCTGTGGCTCCTTTAGCGATGTAAGTAGCTGAGACGGTGAATAATTGGAGTTTGTTGAAAGCCTGTTGCATCTAAACGGTTCTTTCAGACACAGAGGGACACGGACCAATTGTCAGTATTTTGACGAGTTGTGTGAAAGAAAAGTGGTTGATACAGCGGTGCACGTCCTGGCAGCAAGGAGGGAGCTGAATTTGAATAAAGCTTTGTCCTCTAGTAAAACAGAGCTTTCTTCCTGATTATCTTCCTCTGACAGCTTTTAAGCTACTTTAAATTCCCACTTCCAAGTACAAACCTAACATGTGTATTTTAAAATAAGGACACAAATGTGATATAGATGAGGCAGCAAAGGAAGCTGAATTGGAGCAAAAGTCAAAGAACCAAAGGATACGGATGTCCACTTATCAAAAGACCAGCCTGGCACCCTGCACACATTCTCTCTATTCTCTTTTTGTAGAACATGTTTTATTACAAAAAGGTTTTGAGTTTAACTGACTCCCCCCAAAAAACTATTTACTCTTCTATGTCTGCATAATATTATGTAATGTGTACTTTATTAAATTGTTTGTGAGCAAAGAAAGTGATTGAATTGAGTAATCTGAGTATCCTATTTAGAAGAATAGCAGACAATTAATGTATGTGTGGGTTGGTATTAATGGTAATTTATGAAGCAGTGGGAAAATTAGCGAACATATAAGAAAACCACTTAGAGAGAACTAACCTGTTTCAGCATATGTGTTAAGAACTAATTAAATATGTAACATAACCATCTTTAATGTTCAAAAAGAGCACAACTTTGATATTAGGCCATAGACTGCATTGATGCAACATTGTATTCATTTTCGCAAGCACTTTCCCGATATCACAAATCTGCGTAGCAATGAAAGTATCAATCGTTATGAAGCCACACACAGATATGACAGCTGTAATAAAAAAGGGGAGGGTGCCAATTTTTACTATCCGACTGGCACTACCCAAAAATAACTCACATAATCACGCTTATATGAGAAGGAAACACAAATTCTTCAAAGAGCCGTCTGTTTTCTCTTTAGAGAGCACTTTGTTTCGTTTTGAGGTGCTTCATCCTGATGCCTTAAAAAAAATAAAAATAACAAACACAAAGGAGCCAGACATGAACATGATTGATTGTCTTGAACGAGGGATTATTTTTGTTCAGATTACATTGTGAAGGAAGAAAATAAACAGTCCGTGAATTCACATCAGAGCATTATCAGTCAAATGTTGCACTTCTCTCTCTTCAAACTAAAAGCTTGACTGCTGTAATCAGAACGGGTTGAGCAACCTTGGCTGCTGCTGATGGATGGAGGGAGAGTGGCCTTTTGAAAGGGTATACATCACATTAAACCAGGAGTAATGAGGAAAGCTCAAACACCCAGATGTGTGGATGATACACAGTGTAAATCCCTGAGAATTCAAACTGCTGCCCACAGAGTTTTTTTTTGCCACGAACATCAATTCCAATGTATGTTATATAATCACAAAACAAGACACTGATGCACACAATATTAAGCAGAAAGTGTAGCAGAGTGTGGGAAGTAAACATAATGATGTTAAATGGATTTGTGGTGCGCGGTGACCTTTTTGCCGACACTGTAGTATTCAGACAAAGCTTTTGAAGAATCTTTTGCCCGGAAACATCGAGCGCAGCTATTAATCTTCACCTCATTTCATGCCATACAAATAAATGACCTCTTACAATGGGACACAGTGTCTCTTGAGTTCTGTTTCGCAGCTTGGGAGCACTAGTTCAAAGCCAGAGCACTTTCTCTGGAAAAGTAGGAATACTCAGGGAGAAAGAGGGGGATGGGGGTGCGGGGGTGCGCAGGTATAAAAAAGAGTATTCGCAAATCCCCGCTGTCGTTCGTTTCCTCAGTTATCGTTGGCTGCGATAAGCTAGCCTCGTCTTATCTGAAATCCCAGACGGGCCAAATAGTTCGTCCTGCAGGGAGAAGAAGAAATTAAATGGGTTTCACCACAGAGTCAACTTTAGGGGCCGCAATCCCCCTTACAAGCAGCTAAGTCATTACTATTATCAATTATGTTGCTCCTTTTACGCCGAGGTACATCACTTATCAGTTCAACGCTTTAGACACTATTAAAGCCACGCTGCTGTTGTTGTTGTTGTTGTCACCTCTCATCACCCTTTTTTCTTGACAGGTTCTTTATGTCTGCATCTTCAATTAAGTCGATTGACTTAAGTACTGTACTCCAAGTAGGAAAAGTACAAGGACACAATTTAACTTTACTACGTATGTATTTTCGGTTCACATTCCCAGTCCACTTCAACAGAGGAAAATATTCTACTTTTTTCCTCACTTTATTAATTTCACAGCAAGTAAATAAAATATGATAATATTATACAAGAGGCTACAATTAAACATTAAACCACTGGGTCGTCCTTTTGGCCCAGACCTCACCACAATCATTCACACAAGCTATTTTCTAAATATCTCCAAAAATTATGTTGCAAAATCATATCCACCCCTGTGATTGTCTGGCATATTCTAAAGCAGCTATTCCATCATGTACACTTCCCTTAATGATTACATATTTTTGTTTAGTTTGCCTACCCATCTTTAAACGTGTAAGTTATTATTGTAAAGGAGAATTAAGCTTCTTTTGTTTTTTAGCCCAAACAGTCTGTAAATAGTTATATTAATAATTAAAACCACACATATTCTTGAAATTTTTTGTTGTAATTAAGTCACCTTCACGATGGGATTGACAAGGCCAATTATGTTAATAATAAATTAATTCTCTAAGCCTGAGTTTGATGAGAATGACTCCTCTCTGATCAATCCATGCAATTCTGAAAATGTTTTATCATCAATAATGTTTTTCTAATATCTGTCAGACACTGAAAATAACAATCTGCTCTCCATCTCGGCAGAACACAACCTTTTGGCTGAGCGTGCACACAAACACACACACACACACACACACACACACACACACACTCATATAGAGCATGTGGGGATTATAATGATTTATACAGATAGGCATGTTTCTTGAACATTATCACCAGCCAACTGTCAAGTAAAGCAACCCATTTAATGGGCCGGTCGGCCTTAACAAAAAAAAAGAAAAAAAAGATTATGGCCACCCCTTGTAGCCGACCTACAGTATTTGGTTTATGACCCCTTAAAAAATAGTTTTTGTATCTGGGTGCATGCATTTTTGTGCATGCGAGTCTTTCAGTTGTGCATCCCTGGCTAGCAAATGGTAATGTTATGTTACTTTTAAATAAAGACGGTAATATTTAAATACGATTTTTCAATGTAGAACTCATGCTTGAATATTTTTAGATCGTTGTGTTGTTACTTTTAGTGAAGGATAAAAATGTTATGTCTTGTTATTTGTTGTACATGTATCCGCTGGCATGCTGCCTAATCGTTAATCACTTTTACAATATGTAATGATCATAGTGAATTTTCTCCAGTTAAATCCAATTTAAAAAATCATCACAGGCATTAACCAATGCAATATGTTCAGAGCGGGGCCAAAAACACATCGACATGCTGCCTTCACCCTGGTGAATATGGCTGCTCTCCCTTGGCAATGTTTCCTGTGGACAGGTGGCGAAGGCGGAAGGCCCACATCGTGTTTGCACTGAAGGCAATGGGTATGCTCCACGGTGAGTCGCCAAAACACACACAGAGACAAAAAACATCTTCCATTACAGACAAGGTGTTATTTATTTTTTCAAATTTAATCAGTAAGAGAGCCGGGGAATGAAGTAGGCAGGCTAACATGGTGTTTCAGTATTCCATCAATCCTGAGGGAGGTAGCTCACACTGTAACTCAAAGCATCAAATCTGGTGATCCATCTTCTCTTGTCATTGAGCATTTATTGGAATTAAGCTGAGCTATGGATAATACACAAGAGGAAAACAGGACCAGAATAGGACATTGTCACTCTTTTTTGCACCAAATGCCTCTCAACCAAAAATGGAGAGTCCAAAATGATCATAACAATAACCTCTAAAGTTCTGTCCACCTTACTTTTAGTTGAATCTGAGCGATGGTCACTGACACTTTTTATATTTCTGATAATCTAAGGAATTTACATCAGTATGTTGTATAGAAACCAGTTGTAGGGCTATATTTGTTGCATTTCTTCATAGGCTACCCTTGGTTTGTTCCATTGCTGTAGTTTATATAATGTGGGCCAGAAAAACTTTGTATTTTAGTTTTTTTGTTTTTTTCATCTAAATTTGCAGTCACATGACCATTCATACCAGTAGCATATCTAAACTCAATTTGTGGCATTAAGTCAGCAAGATGAAGTGTCAACAGCCATGCTAGCGGCTCTGTGAGGCTGTATGCTAAATGCTAACACAGTCACCTCATTTAAGAGTATACTTCAGACTTTCCTCTTTGATAGTGCTTATAGTTAGGGCTGAATCAGGTTCACCTGGCCCCAAGATATGCTGCTGTAGGCTTATAAACTGCTGGGCACCTCTCTCCTCTTCTCTCTCTCCTTATGGATGCATTTTCATCTCTCCATTGCACATTATTAACTCTGCTTCCTCCCCGGAGTCCTTGTGACTTCACGTCTCATAGGGTCCATTGGACCTGGCTGGGTCTGATGCCATGGCCCTGCTGATGTGCCCCCCCCCCCCCCCCCTTCTCTCTACCTACATCTGCCTGATGGATCATGGAGGTCTGGATCGTGGTCCATGCCTACTACCAACTATTCATACACTCTGTCATACTCATTGAATGTGTTGTTACTCTGTAATGATTCCTTCTGGTCACATGACATCTATTGTTCTGTCCATCCCGGGAGAGGGATCCTCCTCTGTTGCTCTCCTGAAGGTTTCTTCCCTTTTTTCCCAGTGAAAGTTTTTTCTCTCTTTATTGGGAGGTTTTCCTGACCCGATGTGAGGTCCTGGGACAGGGATGTCTATGTGTACAGATTGTAAAGCCCTTTGAGGCAAATTTGTAATTTGTGATATCGGGCAATGAAAAATTAACTGAATTGATTTGAAGATTGGCATGCTGTGATCACAAGGCTATGCTAACATGCTGATGTGGTCCATGCCTACTACCAACAATTCATATACTTTACATTCATATTCATTGAATGTGTTGTTACTGTGTTTTAATTTGTGTTCAATGATTCCTTATGTACACATGGCATCTATTGCACCTGTCCATCCTGGAGAGGGATCCTCCTCTGTTGCTCTCCTGAAGGTTTCTTCCCTTTTTTCCCCGTGAAGGGTTGTTTGGGATTTTTTCCTGATCCAATGTGAGGTTCTGGGACAGGGATGTCTTTGTGTACAGATTGTAAAGCACTCTGAGACAAATTTGTAATTTGTGAGAATGGGCTATACAAACCAACTAAATTGAAAATGTAAATGATGATGGTGGCTCTAGAGTAAGTTAAGGGCTGATCAAAGTGACATAGATATTTGAATGACATTTCATGGCAATCCATCTACTATAGTCTTTGTGGAAGCATTTCACTCAAAACCACAAATCACAACCTCATGGTGGTGCTAGGATTAAAGTCAGCAGGTTACTAAAGTCAGTAGGATTAACCCTGCGGGCACAATGAACGTCTGGACAAAACGTAATGGAAATCTATTCTATATTTGTTGAAATATTTCAGTCTGGACCAAAGTGAGAGAGCAACCTCACTGCCCTTAATCCATACCGCTAGTGTGTCCAAAAAACTGAAGCAAGGATGAAAAGGTGAACCGTAATGAGGCTTCCCTCTCCCTCATTTTACACTTTAACTCTCGTGATTTAATACAACGTTCGAAAGAGAAATTGCAACTAAAAGTTGAGCAATTAATGGGGCTAATTTAAGGGAAAGTGTCTAATGTTGTGCCTTATGAATCGTGAAGAGCTCACGAGTTTTTTCTCTCTGATTAAATAGCAGATGAGGAATTTTATATCGCTGTTCATTCACTAGGCTTTTTAGCACCAGAAAACACTTGGCAAAATCTCTGAGGAAGATGAGGATAAAAAGGGCAAAGAACATCAGTAAGAATGCAGCTGTGGGATGCTGAGAAGCAGCGCTGAGGGAGTGCTCTAAAACACTCACCTCAACCCCCTTCAGAGCACCTGCAGACTCCCCTGTGGTTTCGTAAATCTTCTGTATTTCATTATTAAGAGGCTCTTAAATCCAACAGGAAGCAGCTTTCTTTTGATCAAGTTAATCTCAACGGGTGGGTGTGTGTTACATGCTCTGGTTTGTGGAAGAAACTAATTGCAGATACTCATTAGAGCGTCCTTGTTTTAAATAATTATGTGTTGATGCACAGTCATGACTGTTGACACAATGACACTGTCTGTACTGTAATTTACTCATTTACTTCTAAACACCCCATGGGTATTTTCTGCAGTAGTTTTCTGAAGCAGCTTTGGGAACTCTTACCTCCTTTACACCTTGTCTCAAGACGCCTTTTGGGGAGTCGGATAGCAATCGGATTGTGCAATAAGTAAAATGTACCCAAAACATTGCCTTGTGGTGTAGATTTCCAATTAGCCGAAGCACCTTTGGAGGTTGTCAGGGATGTGACCACATTGAACACAAGTGTAAAGGCAGTTGCATGTATAATTAACATTCAACAGCTACATGGGTAGATGTATGTAATCATGTTAAACTCTTTCAAACCAGTGAGGAACGAGAGGATGGGGCTGTCCGTTGATTGAGTTGCACATAGCGGTCAGATCTTAATCAGATTTTAGTGGGGACACGGGTGTTAAATGTGATGTTAAATTTGATCTAAAATAGATACAATCTGTAAATGAGACACACGCAACCTTAATTAATTTGAAGTTTTCTTGCAGGAAAAAAGGTCCATAAAAACATCTCAAAGATACAATGATAAATCTATTAATTTAGTGAAGCTAGTTTAAATGCATTAATTTGCTCATGTTTTCCCATCAATGTGTCCACTTTCTGTACAGCACCGTGTACATTTAAATATCTTTAAAAAGCTAGAACATGTCTGTAATTTTATTGAATTATCAACAAATTCACATTAATTTTCTTATTAATATGTTTGTCTTCAAGGTAGAACTTAAATAATTGAAATGCACATTAATATGTTATCTGTCTGCAACATCAAGTCTCCAAAAATATCAAGCATTAAAAGGTTGGCATCACTTGTTTGGTAATTTGATGTCCCGTTTATGCATTCTAAATTAGTAGAGAGTACACAAGTAAAATAAAACAGCCTGAGCTGTGAGCAGTGCAACCAAAGACTGGTATTTCCCATTCAGACCCAGTTTCAACCTGTACTGAGCAGCGACACACATTCAGTCACCCTTCAAAAACACAGAGGTTGGGAATCACTGCCACAGAGATCAACGTCCTACTTTCTACGTTCACACATGTTATAAATTGATTTTGAAATGTGAGGACTTCGGTTACACAGCAGAAGCATTGCTATGAAGTGTGGGCCGCTTGGGATACTATTGCAGTGGGCCCACTTTCTTTAATAAAACAAGCCCACTACATTTTTGTGTGAGCCAGCTCCAGGTGTGAGCCCCCAAAACCATCACCATATTTCACCCCACCATGGCGGGCATTTTGAGAGAGCTATAATTCGTCGATACACAGGCTTTTACCCACAGCTGTATCACGGTTATCTTGAGATTTTTTTGTTTTGTTTAATCAAATGGGACTGAATCCAAGTGAATTTAATTTAGAAAGATTTACAAGCTATTTACATTTTAGGTTAGTTTTTCCTTTTAATATCACCACTATTAATCAATGCCATAATGTGGTAATCCAGAGAGCCTCAAACACAACCTTGCAGCTGACAGAAGCCTCTCAGGGGATTCTGTGATAATGCAGAGTAATAAGTACTAAGAGCTCACTAATCACTTGGCCACATGATAAGACTATTAATCTTGCCGCCCATGCAGCTCAGCTCCAACGAATGTCTGCCTTTTGCCAGAGGAGGAAATATTAAAAAGCTCCAAAGCTGCAAACGATCCCCAGAGCCATAAAGCATCCTTACACTGATCCATAGATGTCAGGAACCTTGTTCGTCTATTTCCAGAAGCCTGGACAACAGCCTCCTAAATGACGACGGATATGATTCACGACACAATCTCCACTAATTCGGTCGTACGCCGGTACCTCAGACTGTGTTGCTGTCATGACAAATCATCATTTTTTCCCGGTGCTAATCAACATATTTCAGGTGACCACCTGATCAGGTGACCCCCTGAGGGTTCTGATGACAGCCGTGATGTACAGCCAGCAGATAGAAACGTGCCCGCATTAAATACATCGTGAATGATTCCGTCCAGGCACGTGACAGATACCTCGTTGAAATCGGAACGGGAGAAATCTTTTCGGCCCGACAAGCAGGCCAGGTAGTATCTGCCTGGATAGCCATGAATTGAGTTTCATAAAGCATATTGTCCACTGTGTGAACACTACTGTCACACAACAATTGGGTTGAGATTACCTCATCACATATGCTGTTAGGATAGAATACCCTTGGAATGACCTTGTCCTCAACTTTAATCTGGTCCTTCACCAACATATTCCAGCAAATTTACATTTGCAATATAATTCAACCTAGACATATGGAGGTTCACTCCCTTCCTTGTCTCTATCATTTAACTCCACTTCAACTGATTTAACTGCAGTGCATTTCATTGCAATGACTATCATTTCTAGAAGAGTGCCTTAATAAAGCCGGGCCAGGTAAGGACGTGTCGGCTTGATGTTGCTGAAGTTCATGGTTCACATTAATTATAAAAGAGACCTCTCTTAATCTATATGTTCCTCTTAATTTATATCTCAAAATCTGTGACTATGTTTTTGCTGCTTACATGAAATATTCAGCGTTAATGAAAACAGCCAAGAATTATGCTGTTGGGTTGATATTGTAAAAAAATATATATATAAAAACAAACATGGGCATATAGTACACAATGATAACTATACTGGAGGTCCTCAGCATGTGGACAGCTGTGGTTGTTAATTACAACATGGCAACACAAACTACATTGAAAAGGAATAGAATGAACTTTTGGGAAATATGACACTTTCATGTCTGTATGCCAAATATAAAGGAGTGTAGTTCATACAAAAAAATGTCTAAATGTCTAGATTTTTTACGAGCTAGCTCAGGCTAGTAGGTATCCCCATTTTTTCTAAGTTAAATGGCTGGAGTCATATTTACCATACAGACACAACAGAGTTATCAACCTTCTTATTTTACTCTTGACAGGGAGGCTAATTAGCCTGGTGTTTGCTCAAATGTTAAACTATTCCTTGAATCACGTTTCCAATGTCAACGCGCTCGCACAAAGTAGGATCTGGTCAGCAACCATGACAGTCGTCTTCTGGCGTCTGAGTAGCGCGCTGACTTACAAAACTAGATTGACTAATCCAATTTTAGCACTGACTGCTGGCATCTTCATATGACCACTGACGTTGATGCCAATGCTTTGAAACAACAGTTTGTTCATGGTAAATGAGCCAAATCGTACAGCTCTAAGTGCTTTTGAGTAAAGGCTGCGGATTGGGACTTTGTGAGTTACACTAATCTTAATATGTAAGCAAATCAAATAATGATATTGTGTATACAGCCTTTATTTACACAGAGCTGATCCTTCAAAGGACAACCATGGGGTCCATTTGGTTTGGCTGCTGGGAGATTTTCCGTGCGTGTTATAGGAGTAGTGATGGCAGGAGTAAACAGCGTAAAGTACTTCTTCCTCCTGCTGCCCGGACTCACCTGTATATCTTGTATCTGGTGGAGAAGCCTTGCCGGTTTTTCTCCAGAAAGTCAATGTACTCTGGGGAGTGGTGGAAAGGCCCTTTGTCAGACAGGAGCCAGTCCAGAGGGCCCCCAGGCTTGTCATTGGGAAGGCTGGCAGTTGCTACAGCTGCTGCTGTTACCGCAGAATGTAAACACACCCAGCAGTGAAGGCTGAGGCTGACGACTCCCCATAGAGCCATCAGAGATGGAGGGATGAGGGTGGTGATGGTGGGAGGGAGTTTAGCAGCCGAAGCCACTCGTCGTTAGCTGGCTCCTCCACTGGGATGACCGGGGGACATGCATCACCTCAACGCCCCCCGAACACCTACAGAAACACACAGATGAGGATAAAAATAAACACCCATGTCCAACATCAAAGACGGAAGAGAGAAGCAGAAGCCTGAGCATATTTCAAACCGTAACAGCTCTTTGTGGCAGCTGGAGCCTTGACTTGAACATTGTGTCATTACACATGCGACTATCACCCGATAGTTGTCAGCAATGTGGAGGCTTCTTCCCTTTTTTCCCCGTTAAAGTTTTTTATTTTATTTCTTGGGAGTGTTTTCTGGGTTGATGTGAGGTCCTGGGACATGGATGTTGTATGTGTACAGATTGGCTAATTTGTAATTTGTGATATCGAGCTATACAAAATAAACTAAATTGAATTGAATTGAACCGCCACTCACGATCTGACTATATTAGTTTGAAAAAAATGATTATCTCAATAGATAATGTGTGGAAAGAACAGAACACATCAGGCAATGACATACATCAGACTTCTAGTAATGAAAAACCATCATTGTTTTTTGGTACCAATTATTACTGTTTGTTGACCATTAGAAATGCATTTGTATTACATTTAGCTAGTTACAATAACAAAAAAGTTGGGAAGGCAATACAAATATACCCCCTATAAATCCCTGAAAACCTCTTTTCACATGACAATAGTGCTTAGATAACCTCATCACACATGTTGTTAGGGTAAAACAACATAGGAATGTCGTCGTTAACATATTATAATAGATCTACATTCGCAACTTACTTCAACCAAGACTGATAGACAGGGAAGGAAAAAAATTCAACTGCACCGGATTTAACTGCAGTGCATTTCATTGCAAGCCCATTACCGTTCACTAGAGTGCTTTAATTTAATAAGGATCGGGTAGGAAGGGGACACATTTTGTGTTGCTGGAATGTAGGCCACCCCTCTAAATCTAAGCAGTTGGAATATTGTACAAAAGAACATGATGTGAAACACAGCAACAATACAAGAAATCAATGAGTTTGATGCCCCGGTGAATGCTGGTTGTTGGTTGACTCGAGTAACAAGTTCTCGCATTACAACGTTAAATGCATTGTGATGTCCGATGAATCCATTTTCCTTTGGGGAAGAAACAATTTAGCTCCATTTTTATTTATTTTTGTATTTCACTTTTTGTAATGAGTCATTGCTCTCTGTGATTTAAGATTTTCTTTTTACAATATAAGAACTTTGCTAGGGTAAAAAGAGGTACACGTTGTACTTGATTAGTAATGGAACACATTGCAGCCCCTCTATGCGGTATTCTGACATAAGAGTAACAACTGCTTCTAAATAGGCAGTTATGATTCTAATTGTGAATAGACCGTATAATTATAGTGCTGCTGTTTTCAAAATTGCCTCATCATACTCCAACAGTCACTTTGTCGTAACACGGCAACTATTAAGAGTTGTGCTCACATTCAAATAAAGGAAGTGCCCACATGTTTTTTCGCCTGTTATGTTTAAAAACCCTTCCTGCTGTTCAGACCGTTGACCAGGGCTCACATTAGTCTCCATCAACTTCTCGAGGCCCGCCAATCATCTCCCCCACAGCGACACACTCCTTTACTGTGTGTGTGTGTGTGTGTGTGTGTGTGTGTCTCGGGGTGCGTGGGGGTGTTTGAGTCCCATTACAGCATTCTGATGACAATCTGTCAAGCTAACTCAGTCATATGACCGTGTGTGTGTGTGGGTGTGTGCACATATGAGTGTTTTTTTTATTTTTTAAACATCACTCTCAGACAACACAACAGACAGCATGGGAAGAGCTCACAACAGCTGGAGGTGGATAGGAAGAGCAGAAACTGATTTTAAATGTATTATTGAATCGTATGTTCCTCCTGCATGCTTACACGCTCAATAATCAACCCACATCTCTTCCTGTGGATGATTTCAATGGAGCAGCTGTAATAAGACGAGATGAGCATGCTTTTTGGAAATGGATTTCAGCCTGATGTCGATGTCATTGTGCAGCAGACTTGGCATGCATGTCCCCGGTGTGTTTGAGAGGGAGATTGCACACATAAGTGGGTGTGTACATACACAATCCCCATGTCTTAGTGCGCCATCATGAAAATGCAATGCAAATATGTGCAGATTTTTTTTAACAGTTTTTTCTTTTTTGGCAAGTTTAGTTTTAACATCGTTGACAATTAAAACAAATGAATAATTACACATCTACATAGACGCAGAAGAGCCACAGATATATGTATCTAACATTGCACACTGAGCAACTTTGCTACAACAACCCAGTTGAAGATTCGGGTGTGGTATGCTAGTGGCAGCGAACGTAGCCTCGACCCCTCGCCTTTCGCTGATATAAGGAGTCGGCTACACACTAAAAACTAGAAAATGCCTCAAGTGATTTGCAGGCAGGTTATTAGATCGTACCTCCCTCTGGAGCCACAAAAGGCTTTTCACCACATATGCAGTCGTATTCCCCAAGACCTCTAAACAGACTGGTGGAGTTCACTTGGCCAATTGTCAGTCACAATGCAAGGTTTACAGTTCTGTAACAGAATTTGCACAAATCCCTTTCACAAAAAAACTAAAACTGAAGACGTGGTCCAAATAAAGTTTGAAATTCTCAACTGGGATTTTAGCCTGCATCGGCGTTAACTTTACTGAAGCAAACAAAACTCACATATCTTTCTCCAATAACACTTACACGCCGATGTTTTTGTTCTTGACAGGCAGAAAAAAAGACAACACAATGGACCACCGGTATACAAGGATTAGAGTCAGGATGCTGGGAACCCCCCAGGATCTCACGAACCTCCCTCAGTCCTGCAGCAAAACATAATTGGATGCACATCTAAGTAAGTGTTTGTTTCTGTGCTTTACCAGTAAAAATCTTCACAATAATTCATATCACCCCAGTAATTACCCATGCAGCATTTATTTTACCTTGGTCCTGTTTCCAGGCATTTTAAACAATGTTATTGAGAAGAACGAGCAGTGACTCGACCAGAAGGCCAAAGATGATCATAAAAAACCTGGATCACACACTGTCAACACCAACGGGTCCAGATTCTGATGGTCCAACATGTTTATGATGCCAAATTATCATCGATGCCATAGTCTTGCATAAAAAGAAAAACAAATCTGGCTCCACACATCATAAGCCAGTGGTTCTCAAAATTTTCTGTCGCGCCCACTTCGGAGGAAGATAGACGTTCACGCCCCTCTGCCCCAACAAAATTGTAACAAAATGGTCCATGCTGAATTTGTATTGAAATAACAATTTTGTATGACTCCTAATATTTTGCAATCACTTTCAATTAAACCAGATTTCTCCATGAGACAAAAAAGAATACGTTTTCAATCCCATTATTTGAATACAAATCTAGTTCTATCCGTGCAATGAACCTGTTTTGCACTGAATATCTTTTCAAGATCATAACAATTAAGTGCAACCTGTGAAAAACTAAGACAAAACAAGTTCCAATATTTGGCAATAGTTTTACATTGCATATCTTTTCAAAACACTAATGTGCAACCTTTGCAAAACAAAACAAAACGAGTGCAGATATGTGTGAGTCATCACGTTTTGTCATTATTAGACGCTGCAATGAGCTTTCCACTACACTTCTTTTTAAAACATGGTTGCAGGCTTGATACGGCCATTCTCAATGTATACTCGATGTTGAGCTCTTGTTTTGAAGGGCAACATCATGAACGCCAAACCCACGGAGATTATTGGCAAATCGGCAATACCACAGTTTGAGAACCACTGTTCTAAGCACACGATGCAGTGACGGGGCCTTGAAAAAAAGAGATTGCAGAAAGCACACAGAGAGCCCGCTGAACCATGACTCACCGGATGAAGACTGTGGTTGTAAGCCTGCCATTGGCGATCGGTAAAATAATCCCAATGTGTGTCCCTTTCTTAAGTCTGATTCAGGTCAAAGGTTCCAGGTTTAAGTCTTTCTTACACTCGCTATAATACGTGTAGCTCGGAGCGCAGGTACAGACCTGCGCAGCACCGCTACTAACAGCAAATAGAGGCAGCAATAAAGGAACTGGACACTGAAACTCAGCAAATTCTCCAACGCAGTTAAATTGTGAACAAATCCTTTCGCAAATAAACACACACACACACACCTTCCCTGTTTTTCTTTTATCTTCTGCCATGTTTCATTTTCAAAATGAAGCATTGCACTATTCTCTCTAATCCTACAGGGCCACACAGTGAGCTGAGGCACTTTTTGTGGGGATGGGGGGGGTTACAAAATCCTCCACTGAAGCTGTGTCTTGTTATCGTAAAGCATCAGGGTCGGGGATACGTCGCAGTATGATAATGTATGACGACGTATCTCCGCTGCAATGGAATTGGCCTCGAAACAGCTTCAAGCGCATCTTTTGTGAGCCGAATCCAGAAGAACCCTTTGCCTCCAATTTGACTCGACACTTTGTAGGTGAAGCACAGCCGTGCTTTACATGGTGCATGTTGTGTTTCGAGTGACCTCAGAGGGGCGTTGTATGGCGTGAAAAATAGGACACAGAGGTCATATTAAAAGGATTCTTTAATCCTATCATCCTACAGGCAGCTGTCCAAAAAGCTGATGCGGGAGAACAGACTCTGTTCCCTGTTGCTCTCTTTTCTTCCTCTCACTCGACAAGCCAAAAAACACTCCTTTTGTCTTTTTCCATTGTCTCTCCTCCTTCAAAAAACCCACTCTTGTCCTCCTCTGCATTCTCAAATACCTTGAAAATCTACTTTGGATTCACATTCACCATGTTATTTTGTTTTTTTGGGGAGGGGTGAAGGGGTGGGGGTTCAAACACTTACTTGGTATGACAAGTCCTGTCTAGAAACATTCATTGTTTCCAGACAGGACTGGGCCAGCCTTATAATCACATTATCACCAAAACAAAGCAATCCACAAAGCCTTTGTTATCAGCTGCCTGGAAGATATCAGATACATGCCATTTTTACTTACAAAGGCATTATGTCACATTTCCGACCCCATGCACACACTGCTTTTCATCAAACGATGTTAGAAAATGCTCCTCCTTGAGGCAGAAAGCCTTCGCCTAATCTAGAAACAACAAATCAAATGTTGGGGTGACACAACAAGGAATTTTCAATTCAAGCGGGAGGCAAGCAGCCATGCTGCAGCGGATCCACTCAAATATGATTTTGCACAACGTGGGCCACCAATAACCCGGGGCGGTTTGGAACCTCTGTATGAAATGAAAGCGTTGTTTGTTCCTGCAAGGTCCTCTCTGTGGAATTGTGAGCAGAGTGCAAATGATAGGGGAATAGATGTACCCACACATGAATGTAATGAGGAACTTCATTCCATGAACAGCCGAAAATGCCCAGAATAATATCGGTGAAAAAGGCATGACGTGGCATAATACAGCTAATACAGCACTTTAATTCTACTTGGCGCATTTAGTTATTGATTCACTCCGATTAGGAAAACATTTTCTCGCAACACCGAGGTAATGATAATTTGAAGTTAAATAAAGAGAAATAAATTGTATGCACTGTCAGGTGTATTTCGTCCTTCTTTTAAATAATCCGTTATGGGACCCAAAAGGTTAAGAAATGTATCTCTGCATTTCCCCCCGCCTGCACAATGGCCTCATGTGACGGACAATGTCTTGCATATATGTTTTTAAAGATGTCCCACACATTTGCTCAGGAAATATATGATCACCTTTGTATGAGTAGAAAGACAATGCAGATGTCCCTATTTCTCTTTTTAAATGACACTTCCAGGGTCCTGTTTATTTCAGCAGGGAAGAAATATCCATTTGAGTTCTGCCAGTTGGAAAGAGAAAGGCGGTTGTTAAACAAATGGCCATTTGAGTGAGGCACAACCAACAGTGGATCAAACTCTACAACATTTTCACGCCCACAGAATGTCATAATGACTGGCCATATTCAGTAAGCACCACAGAATATAAAATACTTCCGCGTCAAAAATACTTAACAAGTCGGCTGGGATGAATCCTGTCATCGGCAAAGGTTTAATGTCTCGTCATTACATGAATAAAAGGCGCAGCAGGAGAGTGGCAAAGAAAAGAGTCCCCGCTATTTCTGCTGTCTGAGTAAAACATATACACTACATTGATGCCATCCATTTAAAAATACACTTCTCTGTGAGGGGTTTTCAGACATTCTCTATAAACCAAAGACAAAGATAACTCCAAAATGTCTTCAAAGGAGATTTGCACAACTTTACACAATAAATTCCCCCGAGGAACCGGAGCGACGACAGATTGAAAAACAGTGTCGGAAGACCACCAGTCAAGCAAAGATGAAAACATGCTCACAATTTACTCATATCTCGGAATGTTCTTTCCTGAGGCGTCAGGAGATAGTGAGTCGAAGGCATTTTTCATTACAAGCACTAGTGGCGATTACATTAAGGTATGTCGTACACAGTGTGGGCTTGGCATGTCCTTCAGCTTTTCGTTAACGTCTGCGTGAAATTACAACTTTATTTAGATTTTCCTCTTAGAAATTAAAATCTTGTAAATTATTATCGGGAGGAAAAATAAATGAAATGTTTGCAAATATGCCAAGAGAAACTTTGATAGAAACCCTGATTGCTGTTATAATTTATATTATTAAGGAATGACGTGATTGATTCACAGACATTTTGAGCCAAACCAACTAAATTGCCAGTCTTGCCACTTTATTGATTTTGCGAAAGAAAAATTCAAAACAAGTGGAATTATTGGCCTTCCCTACCAATCTGTGGCATTTGTGATGAAGAAATTCATCTGTCTTCAGATGCGTTTTCGGAGCACGTCTTTGAGACAGTTCTGCAGAACTTCCTGTTAACTTCATGAGACTGCCACAACCATATGATCCCTCCAGAGTTATACTGGCTCCTCACTGCAGTGCTGGATCACGATGCTCGCCCTGTCTTTTAGAGGTCACAGTGAGCGTGATGAGATGTGGGAACTCCCAAGTCTAATCTTTTTTGAGCATTTTAAGCAGCTGATTTGTTGGAGACCGGGACAAAACTGAGCATTCATGCCCTAAACATCTGCTCGCTTATTGTTGGATGCCAGAGCTGTCACGGTCACCTACCTGAGCGTGTGTGTATGTGTATTTATATATGCATGTGTGGTTTCTTGCACTGTGTGTCCATATCCATGATTGGAACACTCACCACATCAGATCCTCTTTGTTGGCACTGCAAGTATGCAAATTGAAATTCATCTTTTTGGTGTGATATCTCACACTTTGTACACGTTTGAAGGAAAACAATGGTAGGAAAAGAGATGGAGGGCGGTGCCTGCATTACAGGGCTGGGGGGAGTCTGATTAAAACATTTCATTAGAATTAGGATCCACTTTGTAACTCGTCTGCGAGCCAACCCCAAAACCATCCTCAAAGTAGGGAAACAGGATCTGATAAACTTTACATCTTCCCCTCAGTGCTGACTAATGAGTTTTTTGGCCCTAATTAACCCAGTTATCTTCTCTTCTACAACTGTCAACAATACCTCTCATACTAGCGCCACGGGTAAAACACAGCCTTTGTTCATATGACAGCCAGTTGCAGTAATCCGGCTGTCATACAAACAAACACAAAGGGCTGAGCTCCCGCGGCGTCCTTTGAAGACGTCATCAAAGACAAAGAAAAAATAATCACGTTGTAACACTTACACGCACAATCATGAACACACAGACGTACAGATCTGCAAACAGGCGTGTATCAGCGTCAGACATAAAGACTCAAACCAAGAACACGAACAACACAAGGCTGCTGTTGGAATCAAAGGAAAGAGTGATCACAGTGTTGCTGTGCCAGGCTGTGTGGCTTTTTCTTCCTTTTTTTGTGCGCAAACTGTTGTGTAGGTGTTACATTTACTTGTCAGCCTCCTGGAGATGCAATGAATCTTATATAATGATTGGTTCTGATGGTTCTGAAAAGATATGGGGAAAAAAACGATTTATTAAGTATGGTCTTCAAGTCTAAATTGCGGAATAGTAAGTGGACACCATCATTTCATGCACATTAACTCAGCCTATTTCATAATTCCTCCTTTTATCACTCTAAATTCTGATTTAAACTTTGATGATTTAAATTACGGCTGCAATATTCTTTCGCTCTTGTATTCCTCTTTATATGTAAATTAGCCTCAGTGAAGCCACAGTAAATAAAAACCTATTTGCATTTCTTATTTGTAGCCTATTGTATGTGAATATACTGTACGTGTATAACATATTTTCAACAGAAAAGACAACACAAACTATAGCTTTCTTGACACCTCCTCTTGGGTTTGGGTCCCATCAACATCATCACATGGGAATGTGTATAAATAGCACTTCATGTACGCATGTCATTATTGGGCTTTTTTGGCTTGTCGAGTGTCATTTAAAGCCACGGCGTCACAGTGATAGTTAGTGATTAGTGTCAAAATAACTAGAGCTAAGCAAAGTGCGCGGGGAACGAAATGCAACTGGAAAAACAACTCTGGGAACATGAACATCGCTCTTGAACGTCAGTTTTCTGTTTGTAGGTCCTGTGTTTGTTTGACCTCGCCTCCCACAAACCAGTGTCTCCCACATTTTTTTCTACGTCACATGTTCAGAGCGTAGCACGTTCACACGGATACGTTTGCATGGCACTTAGTTAACACGAGTTCACACATGGCGTGCAAAAAGCAGGAAGGGCATTATTTCGCACACAAAATGAATTCCAAAGTGTCGTGTCATTCGTATGCCGCGGGTCTGTGCGTGCTTAAAATAATTATTTAATAATTGCTAATTTAACTACGTTTTCAGCTTTAAATATTTCTTTTAAATGACCTTAGAATACCCAGTAGTTAACAATTAATTGACAGGGTCATCATTTTCTCTGCCACAAGCTGGGCTTGCACTTTCTTAGAGAGACTGTCCTCCAAGACGAATAACGGCATCGTTTCATCAAGTGACCCAGCAAGACATGTGTTTATATTTAAGTAGCTAAAAGCCATTCTAGCAGCCGTAGTACTTAGGAAAGGAAGAAAGGAAGAAGTAAGGTGACATTGTTATAGTGTCAAAGTGTGCGTAGGGAGGTAGTCAACCTTAACTCTGAAGTACTTCCCCTAACCGCTAACCACTAACCATAGTGTTGTCACATCATAGCACAGATTATTTATTTTTTCACCAGTGATTCGTATTGATTTTAAAAAGCAGATGATGAAAGACGCATCTGAGAAGAAAAGAAGAAACACAGAAATTACCATAAAGTTGTTGCAGCCAATACGATCACAAATCATGTGTCTCGTGTTATATGATCTATTCATCAGTCGTTTGTGGGCCAAATGTCACCCACAAAACAAACTGCTATCCTATATAGTGACTTGTCTGATGTTAAAGGCCCCAGACAGCTCTAACTTCATATTACAACTCGTATGAACAAATTGTAAAAAAATAAAAAATATATAAAAGTGCGGATAAAAGAAATCCAAATGGACTAATTGGGAACTTGGGAGGGATAGTGCTGCATATAAAAGTACTGCCTACATCAATCACCGTTATAGAGCATATCAAAATCCATTGTGTTTTACAGCTGGAGTCTCGGAGACCCCAAAGACAAGTCATTTTATGTTGCTTGCTTTTGAAACATGTCATCAGTCATCCAGTCCAACATGATTTATTTTTCTCCATATGAGCAGCTGATCAAGAGGGCATTGGGATATCAGATAAACCAGCCAGTATTAGTGCCACAAATGTGCTGCGGGACTTGACAGTGGTACAGTTATTTAGGATGCCAGTCGTTCTAGTACGTAGGCGTAACTCGCATCAAAAACCTTGTCTTTGTAAAAATCCCATTTAATCTTTCTCAGGTTATTTACAAAATAAGACAGTAGCTTTTTAAGGCAAAAACATAGAGCATGACATCTTCGAGGCCAGTATGGAAACAGATCCGGCCGACAGATATCCTTCATCTGGCTGGAGGACGAAGCAATAAACTAATAAACAGTGCAAACCCTGCGTCTTTTTTTTTAATCCGGTGACAATTCATTTGAGAAGACGGGTAGCAATGAGCCCAGTCACCTCACACACTGTGTACACGTGTTGCTTTTAACAAGTTGAAATTAAGTGTGCAATTTGTAATCTGCAAGGCTGTTGTAGTAAATCATTTTAAGCTCTTGTACATAAAAATGAAAACACAAAGTTAAAAGTTAATAGGGTAAAAGTCACCTTAATAATTGCTCCCGAGACTGTAAACTTCTCACTTGCCCTTTTTTTGTACGGCAGCGTATCCCAGAGTGGGCAAGAACATACAGAGCGAGGCTTTTGTAAACACTCAAACGGACATCAACCTCGGCTGCTAATGGCCTCGTGCAAACATTGAGAAAGGTTGCTCTTCAATTAAAGGGGATGGTTTCCCGTCAAACTTTTCTCCCTGGCTTTTGACATCTTCATTTTTCTTGTGTCTACTACTTCTACTCTGGCTTCTTGCGTGCACACCGATCGAGCACATGAGGGATACCTTTGTTCTATTCTTATGTCACTTAGTTTTGCTCCAGAAGAGAGAGGTAGAAAGCATGACATGTATTCAAACTGTAGTGGTTGTCTCATCTTGTTTGAAGCTCAACTTTTGGCACTTTTTGTGGTTGGGCGGGGGAATTAAATTTTCATGTCGTAATATTCCACGATGACAATCAATTTGTGAAATTAACATCAGACGCAGCCCTCTCAGTATTCAAATGGTGGATATATTGGAAAATCTAGATGCGCCACCCCATTTGCGCAGCAGTGAGACGGCAAACACAAGTTGCATCATATGGAAATACAATATACGTATACTATATATCATAATTAACTTGCTGGTATAGTTAAGATTCTGTCCAAAGGAGAACAATCTTAAAACTGTAAATTGAGCAGACTTATTATTATAAAATATATAGTGTTAATCATCTATATTTATAACAAATCCTCCATATCGTCCATAATGAATAGGAAATACAAAATGATGCTTCTTCTACTGTTCTCAACACTTGAACAACTGGTGCCTGACTTGTATTGTTGAAAATACAACCACAGATGCTGATTTTGAATCCAGCTTTAACTATGATTTGTCGTGACAATAATTTGCTCCATATCAGGGATGAGTTATTTCAGGCATATTTACATAATGAGTCATTTTGACAAGTGTCGTATATGGTCTGGTCCCTGGTTGAATGCTTGACGCTTGCCTGCTTTTGTGAGTAGTCTGCACTTGGTTTGTAAAACACATTATTCAATGGAGTATTTATTTATGAGTATATTGTTGTGGCTTACTGCACATTTCCTGGAAGAGCAGTGTTGTGTCTGTCCATTAGCTTTTATGTGTGTGCTTTTACTAAAAATGCTTGGACACAACATTCAATTACCGGGTAATTCTGATAAAGACTTTGGCTTCATACCGCAGTTGTTCTTATTCTGAGAGATTCTATTTTTACACTCTTGTCACTTTCAAATCCCTCAATGAGACTTTTTTTTCCCCCCACTTTTTAAGATGTTACCCTCTTTTGATTAATTCGTATCGTCTCATCTCGATACTATTCTCTCCCACCAAACGGTCTTCTCCATAAATTTAGATTGAAGTCAAACTCGTCGTTTCGCTCATTATCATAAAATAATGGGCTGTGGATATTGAGGAGATCCTGGCAAAACTTGATCTCGAAATACCACCAAAATATGCATATAATTTTCCTCTTTTCATACTTATTCCTTCCTTCCCTCTTTTCTTTCAACCCCTTATCTTCACATACTTCAGACTTCATTTTCACCTGCCTCTTGCATCTCCCATTTCCGAGCACAAATACGGGATCATCAAATATACTGCTGGTATTTTACACAGCAAGGCCCCTCGCTCATTAAGTCCAACACTTGTTAGCTTTCCACTCACCCACTGCCCAAAGATAAGCAGTGGAGAACCATTTTGCATCAAACTGAAACTACGCAGTCTTTTTATGACCTTGTATTTACGGTGGCTGTGAGGAGGAGGAGGGGGGGGGGTATTTTCCTTACCTCTCTCCTCCCCCATTCTCTCCCCAGCTTTCACACCTACGTGTGATGCCTCATCCTGTCCTATCAGGCACCAACCACTAAACTGTATAATTCCTCCTGTTGGCATTAGTCTAAAAGCACATTGGTGGCTCTCTGCTCTGTCACAGTTGACATTTAAAAAAAAAAATGTCAAGCTCAATTTTTCCCTCCTCTCAAGTATTTGCCCATCACAGGCTGCTGGTCGTATCTTCAGCACCTTGACAAACAAGCAAACAAGCAGACACACACACCCACAGCCTGGCTGGACCACTTAACAATGAGGAAACGTGTTGTATTTGTTGAGCATGTTCACTTTTTTGTGGAGGAGGTGAGCAATACAAGGAGAGAAATCTCTCTTTTCATAAAAGGAGACAGTGTGCCTTTCAGGCCTAGACACGGTCGGGTTCACCAGTCTCCCTGGATAGATGAGGACACTGAACAGTGGCCCTGTTGTGGCCCTATAAAAAGTCACAGGCTTTGGCACTCCTCTCTAACACTGGCAAGTGGCAATGAGAATTACAGCAGTGATTCACTGTTGTTTTTGTCCCTTCTTTCCTCCATAAAGCTCAGCCACAAAACCTGCCACTGTAGTGGGATAGTCCCTCTACAATATTGGTTTAGAAGAGTTGAATTTAAAACACCTATGCAAGCCTGCCCTTGGACCGGTATGATTGCATTTAAAATGTTATGTGTTTTGTTCGAGGGCATTTGGCTCATTATCAGAGCCTCCACGCTGACGATCCCCAAGAGGCTGCCCTGACTCATGTGCCTTCTTTGAGGGTGATGCTGGAGGGTGAAATGTATCATTACGAAATCAGTAGGACTGTTCTTTCTTTTCTCTTTCTCATCCAGCCTGAAAGCGAGCTGGATTTTCTGCATTGCTGGTCCTCGGCAAAGCCTGCTCCGTGCACACACATCAGTGTTTAGAGATCTGATCCTCTACAGGAGACAATGCCAATACACTCGAAGGAATATAGATTAGAGATGTTTGCTGGAGAAGCAGATTAAGGGTGGCAGTGTATAGGGGGGTTAGGGGGGGGAGGGAGAGGCCTGATTGTACCCACCTATATAGTGACAAGGCATGAAAAGCAATATTGTGTTCCTGAAAGCGATTGGAGATTGTTTGTGTGAGAGTGTGTGTGTGCGTGTGTGTGCATGTGTGTGTGTGTGTGTGTCTGTGTTTGCATATATGTGCAGGTGTGAATCTGTAGTTATGAGTGTGTGGATATGTGTGTTTTTGTGACAGTTTGTGCTTGCATTGTGATCAGGCCTCAGAAAGCATTTCCAATAAATCACACACAGCATATTTAAGAGGACGATCCAGGTCAAATAAGCTGCTGGTATGTTGTTATTTTCCAGGAGAACAAACAAACAAAAATTCGCATAACATATCCACATGTAAGCTGTTTAGATGTCAATGAATTGGACTTTATTCAAATTCCACACGTGAAAAAAGCTAACTGAATGCGTAAATGATGTTAAGAACTCACCGCGGTTTGGAACAGCAGACAAAGTTGAACTCAGTATTTCCCATTCTCTTGCTGAATCTCGGTGGCTCTCAACTCCCGATATCGTAAACTCATGTCACAGTTTGTCAGCCGCTTGAGAAGCTCCGCGGAGAAAGATAAGAGGAACAAAAACAGCACTCCAAAAAACCCTCTAGTGCACACTCGGAGATCCGAAAAAGAGTGACGAGTGGCCGGCGGGGATGTTGCTCCGGACCAATCCGCGGCACCAGTGAGAAACTTTGACTTTCGCTCGGGGGTTAAAAGTCGGCTTATCCCAGTGTAATTCAGTTCCTAGAAGCAGAGCCTCTGACCTTTCTGTGGATAATGACTTAACAAAATGAAATCATCCGGCAGGAAATGTTGTCAAAGGGAGACACGAGTAGAGGAGGAGGAGGAGAGAGAGACTCAAGGAGCGCAAAGGGGCTGTCGATCAGGAGATTAAAAAGACGCGTTTGCGCATTCGATTCAGCCGGAAGCCGGCGGAGTCCAATGTCGGACAGACGCGACGGAATGCGGCTACCGGGAACGCGTAGCCTACAGCCGCCCGGACGATGAACGTTAAATATGTCCCGTTATGAATTCCACCCCCCGGTGGCGTTTTTCCTTTCCTCTCTCCCCTACTTGACCCTCCTACTCCGCAATCGCTGTGTGCAGGAGCGCAGGAGACGGATCCTGGAGAAACTGTAGCCTATGGTGGGCGCCCAGCGACAAAAAAAAGAAAAGCGGGCATGGGCGCTTGAGCTCTCCCCCGCGTGCCGCTCTCTCACTCAGTCACATGTTTAAGACACAAGTAACCCTCTGTAATAACTGCCAGCTGGACTAAGGTAGGCGACGTGGCGAGAATGATAACACGCGTTGGTGTGAACAGTCTCCCTCTCTCCTCCTCGTCACTTGAAATGAAAAAAGAACTGATGTGGAGTGGAGTGACATATCTTGTCAATAACTCCAAGTCCTAATATAGTTATTTTAATGTCTCAGTTATTTATGAGGAAATTAAGTGTTTGTATATCCCCATAATTGATTGGTCGGTCCACTCCGAAAGAAGAAGAAAGCGCCTCCAGAGAGAGGACGTCAACATTTAAGTCCTTATCTCTCTGAGCTGTCACATTAGTAATAGGAGAGCGAAGGTGTTGAGCATAATGCTTAATCCTCTTTGGTTTGTGGAGCATGCCTATGCATGAACCATGAGTCATTAAGTGACACTGCAGAGTCAGCTCTGCTAAATTCACCATGAAGGAGAGACTATGGCCACTGAGTGAAGGAATAGATGCTGGCATTTTCTTAATGACTATGACAGCACACATTATCGTAACAGGGATCAGCTGTTAAACTGCATGCAAAAGGTAGACCTGATTTCATTTCAGATTGCTGTGGTCAAAACCAGGGATTTTAACTGTTTTTTTCTGAATTATACAATTTAAATCCCACTTTAAGCCTGTGATATCTCAAAGTGAATAGCATTACATCGTAAATAGTGAAATGCAAAATGTTGCATTTGGTGATTGTAGGTGGCTGAAGGATATTGTGGATACTGATGAACACAAACATGCAACTATAGAGTGAAGGTGCTGCATCCTGCACATTTGCAATGTGGTTTGTGTCCATGGGTAATTTGTTAATTTATGATTCTGCTGGAGCTACAGAAGAGAAACTCATTCTGAACCCAGAAACAGCAGAAATGAATCTGTGAAAGCAATAAGGTCTTGGAATTCCACAGGCGCAGTAGCCTCAATGTGGTGCTAATTAACCCAGTTCCCCATGTATTTCAGTGTCCATTTAGTATGCTGCGATGTGCTGTAGCTGTCCGCACTTCTGAAGTTGATTTATATCGCGTCCCAGCAGAGATTTCTGCAGATTCGTTGTGTCACAGACTCTGTTTTATATTCCAACTGTCAATTCCGATTAGGATGCCGCAGCAAAAAGTGACAAAGTGAAAGAAAAGCGTCATTAATTTGGTCTTTTCCTTAAGTGTATTTACCCATCTTCGTGCTCCATCAGGAAATAAAACGACACTGTCGTTTCAGCCCCCATCCATTTGTCATATTAAACCTTTCCAGCTCTGAGGTTGTTTCAGATCAGACGTTGAATGGGTGCTGTCCATGGTGCTGAATCACCAGCCTCACAAAGTATGGAGCAACCTCAATCACTGAAGTTAAATTATCTAGATAAAAAACACTTGCATAACTGATTTAGACTATATATATAAGCAAATACAGACCCACTTGGTGATTGTTTTTTATTTGACAAAAAGATTTCAAAAGAATCAACATTTAACCAGAGAATATATATATACAGTATATTACATTTCTAAAAATGGCTCCATGTCAGTGTCCCTTTCTTCCTGGCCACTCACCGCTTAATACTGTTATTCCATTAATTTGGCTCTCAACCATTAATGACTACCATTAGTATATTAATGAGTGATGTTCATGAAATAGATCTCCATCATGTCTGGTGGAACTGGAGCAACCCAGTGGATTTGCCGCTCCAGTGTTTGTGATGAGAAAGGCTGTGTAACTAATTTACACCTTAAGCACAGTCTCATTAGAGGACCTGAGTGTGTCTGGAGAGCGTCACATTCATTTAAAGCTTCCTCACTGTCTAAACGGCTACAGAATGTGTTCCCCGTTTGGAAGAGAAGTGTCATGTCAAGGCAAGGCAAGGCAAGTTTATTTATATAGCACATTTCATACATGAATGCAATTCAAAGTGCTTTACAAAAAATAGATCAAGAATAAGAAAAAAAAAAAGAGGAATACAAAGTGCATCAAAGTAACAATTTAAAAAGGCATAAAAGCATAAAAGAAGATTAATAAAAGAAAAAAGAAAGATAAAAATCTAAGTGCAAAGAATCATTCCTTCTGTCGTTGTCTTATTATTTCAGGATTAATACAAGATTCAATTTAAGGCAATGTCAGTCTAATTCTTCTTCTTTTTTCATTTTCTAATGCAAGCATTCGGTTCAAAACGGAGTTCGCGTCCATGTTGGAGATGAGTCAGTCCTGAATCAGAGATATAACTCTTGTTTTGCGGTGGTAGTGGCGGTGGTTCATCAGCTCAACAAGCTTACATGCCTGTTTTGATTTACTTTTTCTTTTACAATGGCGACCGGACAACAGGATTAGTGTATTCTTCCCATTCCGTCCCTCATTTTAGTCGATCTTACTGTAGCAGAATGCCTGCAGTCAGGCTGCTGCAAACTCTAAAGGCAATTCCTCCACAGTCGCACATAAGCTGAACCCCCCTATAATTTGACCTTTGCCGTCTCCAATATCCCTCTGGCAACCATGGAGGACAGTTGATTCAGATAACTCCATTCCACAAGGCCTGTAAAATGAATTTAGGTCTGTTCAACTAAGGGCCCATTCATTTGGCCTCCATTTCACCGTCTATCATTTCCCCAGAATACCATCAGACCAGCAGTTATCTATTCTATATTTAAAACAGCGAGGATTATTTGTTGCAGGGGATGCATATACCTCATACTTCATACATATTACCCCAAGCTATCTTGTGTTACCTTCTATCTATTGCTGCACCACAGATTCAGCATTAGAATATAAGCCAGTGCCAGCAGTATCATACTCTGTTTATTATGGAGTATGCTTATCACAGCATAACCAGGACAAAAGGTTCACGAAAAGAGAAACTTTTAAACTGCTCGGAGGGGAATATTTAATTTGTGTCTCATCAAACAACAAATTCAGTCTCTTCCCCTCTTGACTTTTTAAGAAAACCAGAAGCAATCATCATTATTTACCCTTTGTTGAACACAGCAGAATCTTAAGAACAACCAATTGAAAAAGGCGTAATGGTTCTCAGGGTTTTCATCTACTGAACATTTCATAATATCATATACAGTTCCCAAATGCATGCTACTGTCGTAGTTATTATACCATAAACGACACTTTGTGTAATGGCCAATATGAAGCTTAATGATGACCGCGATGAGAAGAGGAATTGCGGTGATACTAGAGGCAGTGTTAGGAAAAGGTGAGATAACCTTTTTCTTCGGCTAAAAGGACAACAGTAACACTGCGATAGTAATCAGTGTTTATATTCATGATATTTATCATGATATGACAGCTTCAGTGCTTAACAGTGTGGCTGCTAATTCAGAGGGATTGCAGGACTGATAAAAACAACTGCGGAGGGGAATGAGGTAAGCTGCTTTGTCTACTTTTCAGTAAACACGGATCACATTCATGATCTCATACAGCCATTCTTCCTCTCCATATAATGCTAAAGAACTGCAGTGTGTTACTACAGTTTGAGTCATAACTGCAAACTGAATTTGTAGTTGCAGCTAAAGAAGTAAACTCATGACCAAGAGAAGAAAAAAAATGTTGGCACAAATCCCTGGACAAGCTAAAAAAAATGTAAGGAAGTTGAACATTAACTACAGTGAACATGCCCTAAGGTTAGACACCACACTTACAACCATCCCTGCTAAGCTGTTCATTGGCCAAGAAAACTGAGCTCTAATACACATTCGACAAAGAATTCCCAAAGCAACCACTCTCTTGGTGCTGCTGTAATGGATTATTTTAACATTTGTGTACATCTTTTGTATAAATGTTCAAAAGAATAAAAAAAACAGAGAAAGCTAAATTATAATAATGTTTCGGCTGCCTAGCGTTCATTGCCTTCTTTGTCGTTACACATTTCAGCAGTGCAGACATTATAAGTCAGATTTCTGACTGGTAAAAAATAAATTGGGATTTGAGAAGCCATATATGGATAAAACATATTTAATACCGTGAGTGCTTTTTTACCTAGAATATGCTGCCGTGGGGGAAGCCTATGATTGAAACTCAATAAACAGATAGCTTTGAGATTCGAATGGATACAGCGTTGTGGATGAGGAGGCTACGGCTTCTCCGTTACCCATCACTGATGATGTATTACAGATAAACCACGAGGCAGAAACAGGCTCTTGCGGAGAGGCTGACCTCGTTGATGGAAGCAAAAACTCCCCCATGGCCATCCCAGCATACGCAGCCTCCTCTTTTCAAAACAACATTCAGAACTTGTCTCAGTACAAGCGAACTCATATCGCCACTAGAACTTGTTGAGAGTGGTGTGTGGGGGTTCAGTGCACTGACAGAAGAACAAACCCACAATTTGAGACATGACATGATGTGTCTTCACTAGCCTGTACCTCCAACACTTTCCAATCGCACGTGTTAGCCCGGCTCGCTGCTGCACTGAACACGTGATTACAAAAGCACATGTCGTTAGATTCAGTAAAAATATCATGCTCGGGCTTAAAGGTGCAGTGTGTAGAATTCTGCATCATCTAGCGGCGAGGTTGCAGATTGAAACCAACTGAAAGGTCTCCAGTATGCCATGTGCAGTAGAACTACGGTGGCTAAAGATGACAAAAAAGTGCGACGTAAAAATGCAAGTGGGCCTATCAGGAGCCTGTTGTTGTAAGAGTAGCATTCATTCGGAGAATAGCAGAAACAGTGTGTGTGTATGAATAAACGAGTTGGCAGCAGGGCAAAAGAGATACTTTAGAGGTGAGTATTTCAAATGGCAAACAGTTATGACATGAGGTCACACAACCATTCAGAGTCAGGAAAAACAACAATGTTGGGCTTAAAATAACTACGCAATATAAACGACATTGAAAGTCCTGTATTTGTTTGACTTAGCCATCTCGCCTGCTTCCCATTTAGTGTGATTTTTTTTCTTCTTTTTTTTACCAAGTCATCACACTCCTGGAGCATTTTTTGCCTGCAGGTAATAATCACAACAAGGTTACATTGTAGTCACTTGAAAACGCAATGTGTGTCTTTCAGATGCTGAAGGACGTCTTGTGCATATATCAGACGCCGAGGGGCGGGACAAAGCATCGGTGTTTGGCAGTAATGAGAAAGAAAGGGCTGGTTTCCTGTTCCTGATTGTTCTTCTGCATTGCCTAATATATAGACTGCACCTGAGCAGTTTGATGACCACGAATAGAAGTAAACATATAACAATCTAATTGCCCCACGTCAGGTGACTTAACTTTCAAAAAGTTAAGAAAAAGAAGATGACTTTCAGCACCAATATATTAGCAAAAGCTGTCCCCTGTAAGTAGCAATGTCCCAAATATATATATTTTTTCAGTCCAGATTTAAGTCGTTTAAATATTGTGTTTACCTCCATCACAACAGTAGATATGCAATATGACATTTTCTTTTTTACTATTGCAAAGTACATGCATTGCAATGTAAAAATCCTTTACGTTTTAATTGTTGCAGGATTAAATATCATGTCACATGTTGTGTAACTATGTTGTGCTTATGTTGGCAATAACACTTTTGTTTTTGCTGATGCAGCACCTCGAGGAAACAGCTGCGAGTTACCCGGCATACAAACGGTTTCCTGCCTCGACGTGCTAATCTATGTTTAAAGTACTGAGCACTCCGCAGATGTAACATCATAAAAGCAGGAAGTAAACTATATAACCTCTGGTGTACCTTTTACCTCCCTTATACTCACTATCTGTTCATGTTTGTGTGCTACCCGGACCCCTGGAAGGAAGGGCACACAACTCAGCCTGAAACCAATGTGCATTTGTACTTTTCTGATGAAGGTTCATCTCTCAGCATATTTGCTCCTTCTTGTGCGGGAATACATACCCAGAAGCTTCAAGATAGTTTGTGGAATCTCTATGAACTAAATAGTGAAGTTCAAAGTTTGAGCAAACAACGTTTTTATAAGCTCTAAAGTTTATCAAATTAAAATAAATCTCCAAAATACTACTACGATGATAACAATAATAACAAGGATAATATTAGTATCACAACCCTGTCTCTATCTAGAAATACACCCAATTTAAAACAGCAAATATAAGTTCTCTATAGCTATATTAAATACACTTGTGAAATGCAATACACTGCCAGTAAATATTTGTTTTCTTACACTAAGCTGGTATCAACAACATTATTATTTCACTTTTTAATTGTATTTTTAATGAGCTCAAGGAGCTCCACCATTAGTAATGCAGACATTTATTCATTACTCCTATTGGAAGTATCCTTTGTGCAATTTACATGCGCTGACCTATCATTCGGAGTCATTTTTTATAACAAAAATGACCAGATCAATCACTCGCTTCCCACTCTTGAAGACTGA